>NW_020954569.1:21499672-21685063 GCF_900497805.2 Vombatus ursinus
CTAGACCTCTGATAGCTTGTTCTTCTGACCTTTTGAAGTTCATAAGGTCATAAACATCTCCAATACTTCTCTTTACCTAAGAAAAAGAAATAATAGACTGCAGAGACACAAAAGCAGGAGCAAAGCAGTATACTTACAAGTTACTGCCTGGGTGAGGATATGAAGGTCTGACGCCCTACTCTTCTTACCCAAAGGCTTACAGCATATTGGTCTCCACTTTCAAATGCAGCCAGGGAGAGAAAGTTTGACTTGTTCCGTTGAGGCCTTCTGTATGCACACCCACTTGGGCTCAGCTGTCCATCCCCAAACAAGAAGCAGTAAATGCCTGCACATGCGCTGAAGTACACAGGTGGGATTACATAGATATAGCCCACTGTTCAGATTCATAAAGCACAGGCTCTAATTGGCCAATACCTTATTTTAATGAGTACACATTAATTTTTTTAGAAGAAAAAAAATCTCCAAATTCACTCAACAAAATAGAAAAAATGTGTGAAAGACAAACTATGAAAGTCTTTTATTGAATGAAGTGGAAGAATTGAAGGAGCCTGCATAATCATCCCCTTTTGAAAGATTTTTTTAAAAGGTTAGATTTCAATTTCTTTTAAATGGTTTGGTTTCTGCCTTGCCTCAGTTTAGAGAGTGTGAACTACATTATCTCAGAAGATGTTTTAAGTCCTCTGGAAGAAAAGCAAGTCATGTTAAAAGGATAGAACAGAATTAATTTAAAGGAACACTTCTGCAAAAAGCCAATGCAACATAAATTTCAAAACAATATTGTATCACCATTAAGTTAGTAATTAGATTTTTTGTCCCATTGGTATAATGTGTTTTATATTCCAGCATTTCATGAATTTAATATGTAATTCAATATTACATAAATATTTGTAAATACGTAAACAAGTAAAGAGAAATGGAATGATGTGACCAACTAATACAAACATTATTTTTTTTCTATGATGCTCATTTATATTTAAATAACTACAAAATGCTTTCAAATGAAGAACCAACACCATCGGCCATTAGTCTTGAATTTAAATTTATTGTCATATTGCTGGCATATCACATTATTTATTTTTAAAACAATGGCAATCATAACATCTTATGAATACAGGAGTTGGTAAAGGGAATCACGTATCTGTTGCTTTTGATTTTAGTCTCTTGAAGGAGCCACACTTTCCAGAACCTTGGAGAAATTTTTTTTTCTTTTACACACCTCTCAGCTTTCCCACTGAAACTGAGTTTGTGCTCACATTGACAAGTGAAATGCTTTCCTGTGTGAAAAATAGAGCAAAAAGTATGCTCTTATAGTTGTTCCTCACAACACTGTCTCTTTATCTTGCCTTGACTGTATCACAGACCTTTACAGTATGATCCATTATAAAGACCAGTAGATAGGTAGGGGAAAATTAGCCTCGCTCCATATAGAGTCCTATCAGGGAATTATTGACTATGTTCATATTCAGCTTGTGGTATTGTAGGAGTCATTAACTCAAAGCATCAAAGGTAATTTCCAAGTCATGGAAGAAACTTTAGGGGCTGGTTTTTATCATCTAGCCATATTTATGAATCTTCAATAAAAGGAAGTAAACAGAAGATTAAGTAAGACTGTAGATGAACTTTATAATGCAAGTGGCCAAATTATAATAAAACTTTCATACATCTAGTTCATTAACACTTGGAAAGAGGCTTGATTTAAATGGAATTTAAAGCACCTTTCATGGTTTACACACATAGGTAATTCCCTCTATTACCCCTATCATATTGATGCACAATCTGCATGGAACTAGACGAATGATTCAGGAAACTAGATCTAACTAACTAACTAAGAAGTTATATTTCTTAGCAATTTTCATGTTCCTTGAAGCTTTGTTTTCAAGATTCTTGTAGCTTGATGTTTCTCAATAAGACAAAATAAATTCTACAGCAGTGTAGATGTTTTCATGGTAGAGTGTACACTTTGTTTCTTTTCTATGTATGTGTATAGTTTTCTGGAAAAGCTTAAATTATTTTATAATTCGTTTGATAAACATTGAACACCAACTACATCCAAGATGGCACAATTCTAGGTACTTTATGGGTTGTAAAGTTATGTAGGGGAAAGATCCTAGATCACTGAATGAACACCTTTTGGTAGATTTATGGGAAGAAATGAGTAATAAAAGATCAGGATTAAATAGATTCTGATCTGCACCTTTTGAGGATCAATGGGATCACACATCCTTTGAAGTAAGTAGGATACAAGGAGTGTGGTAGCAGAAATTAAAAACAAAACAAAATAATACATACCACCAATAACTAGATTATAGCTCAATACATAAATAACACATGAGGTTTAGATAATGAAACTAATTGGAGAATATAGGTTAGAATTCCTCTTTAGACAGATACTCTTTTTTAGTATAGGAATGCATTCTCTACTTAGAAAGCATTACTGTTTGATTGGTGTGAAGGCATAGTTCTGTTTCCAGAGAACCATGATAGCCCTGAATTAGACCATAATACAGCCTTGCTCCAAATTCTTTACAGATTATATACTACTTTCCTTCACACAGTCTACACACCAGGCAACCTCACCTATTTGATAGTTCCTGTAGCTTCTTTTATCCTTACAACCATCCTATGAGGAAATTTCTTTAAGCAATATCCTTATTTTACAGATAAGCAAACAGAGTCAGAAAAGTAAAATAATTCATTAGTGGGCTAAATATTGAAAGAAATGTTTGTTTGTTTTAATATTTCTTTTTTTTTCAGGCAAAATGTATTTTCATAATAGCCATGTTGCAAAAGAAAATACACATACGTAAAAACAAAACAAAACAACAAAACAAAAACAAAAAGCAAAAAACAAACAAAAACAAGAAAAATATATTTTTTTTAATTATGCTGGAATCTACACTCAGAATTTATCATATCTTTCTCTGTAAGTGGATAGAATTTTTTATCTTAGATCCTTTGAAATTGTCTTGACTCATTGCCTTTATTGGAGTAGCTAAGTATTTCACAGTTGATTATTGTTTCAATAATGCAGTTACTTTGTACAATATTCTCCTGGTTCTGCTTGCTTTACTTTGCATCAGTTCATATAAGATTTCCCAGGTTTTTTTAAACCATTCTGCTTATCATTTCCTAAAGCACACTAGTATTCCATCACAATCATATACTACGTTTTCAACCATTCCCTGATTGATAGGCATCCCCTCCATTTCCAAATCTTTCCCACCACAAAAAAAAAAGTTGCTATAAATACTTTTGTACAAATGATTTTAAAGGAAGTGTTTGAACCCAGGTTTCTTTTGACTCTCTTAGTCAAAGCCTCTTTCCACTACCACTCACATACTTTATGCTAAGCACTACTTTGTCACTGTTAGTAATAGAGAAGAATGAGAAATGTGGGACAGATAATAGTGAAGCACTTTCCTGGAAGTATGGTGAATGAGCTTCTAGTCCTAGATCTGCTGCTTTTTGTGTGATTGTTGGGAACTCTTTGACATCTCTGGCTTCATTTTCCCTATCTATAAAAGAAGTTGATTGAATGAGATTAGCTTGTGAGGTACCTTTCATTATTGAATGTTTTTGATCCTGTGATGTTTCCTGACCTTAAGGAGATTATGATATACTTAAGAAGAAAATATGAATATACATAAAATATTAGCTAATGAGATACTCCACTGTAATGAGATACTTTGAAATGTGAAGTCATTTGGTAAAGATATAATAAGTTATATGGGAACTGAGAAGAGAAGGAAATTAATGAGGATTGGAGTACATATGTGTGAAAACTTGAAGAATGATTAGAATGAGGAAGGTGGAAGAGAAAAAAAAAAGTTACCAGCTAGGATTTTGGACTTTAAACCCCAATTCATCTTCCTAGACTACCCCTCACCAAACTCCCTCACCAAACCCTTAGATCTTTTGGAATTGGCATATAACAACATACTCTCAATGGACTGAATGGGGTAGGGGAGGGTAGAAGGGTATATAAAGTTCATTCAGAATTTTTTTTAAACTATAAATCACATAGAATTATAATTCATATATAATTCAAAAATATACTTTGTACACATGAATAGAGTATTAAAATTTAAGTCAATAAGTTTTGAGCAAATTCTTCAATAGTCTCTAAATCTTACAATCTGCACATATTCTTACTGAGAAGATGAAATTATGTTATAAATAGATATCTCTCTTAGATCCAGCCTGGGTGTGACCTATGAGCTCCCAACCTAAATTAGAATAACAAAAGGAGAAAAGCAGAGGGGAAAAAAGGGTGGAGAGTGAGAGAGAATTTAGCAAGCTTGGAAATCAAAGTGGAGAGGTATATGACAAAACTATCAGAAGCATTGGATCTAGAGTCAGGAAGACCAGAGTTAAATATTGACACAAATGAATACTAACGGGGTGACCTTGGTCAAGTGACTTAGACTCCCTTATATTCAGTTTCTCATCTATAAATGAGCATAATAATATCATTCCACTTTGGCTAGTATATAGAGTTAATATAGGGGATGTTAAATGATTACGGAAAGGTAGCTGAAAGTGGGAATGTAGACCATAAATGTCAGTTGCAGAGTTTGCATTTTAATGTACAGGCAATAGAGACCTACTGAATGTTTTGTCGCATTTATCTCCTAAGTTCTTTCTACCCACTAAAATAATTTCAATATCCACACTATAATAGTTACTTTTATTTATTAATTGATTGATGAATCTCTCTTTTGCCCAAGTATGTAGTCACTGAAGGTAGACCAAAGCATACTGATACAAATTGTGGGTACAACCCATAACATCAGTCCACCTCAGTGGCTTACATACTCTGAGTCTAATTGATTATGTGTTTTTATTCATTGTATTATATCACTATCTCCATGTGACAGAAGACAACAATTTAAATTCTGAGCAAATATACTTCCACATAATCAATGCATATCACATTTAATAAGATTAATAGGATCTCTATTTCAGTAGGCTGAAAAGACTCTAGAAATAGACTCCTTTCCTTGATGACCAAAATGATTCTTAGAAAGGGCTCATTGCCACAGGCTTCTGATGTCTTATATCTAATTCATTTGGAAAAGAAACCTTCATTGGCTTCCAAGGACACTCATTCTGCTTGTATATTTTCACAATTAGTGTGCCAGAATTGGGAAGCAGATTAATAACAACAACAACAAACAACCAGCCAGCTTTTGAGGGGAGTTAGATGACACAGTGGTTAGAGTGCTGGACTTGGAGTAGGGCAAATTCTGATTTCAAATCTGGCCTTAGCCATGTCCTAGTTGTGTGACTATGGACAAGTCACTTAACCTCTGTCTACCTCAGTCTGTTCATTTGTGAAATGAGAGTAATAATAAAAACTACCTGCCAGGGATTTGGAGAGGATAAAATGAGATAATATTTGTAAAATGCTTCACAAACTTAAAGCACTATATAAATGCTAGATATTATTATTGTTGTTACTTATATAACACTTAAAGTTTTCAAAGTGTTTTTACAAATATTATCTCATATTTATCCTTACAACAACACTGGGAGGTAGGTGCTATTATTATCCCCATTTCACAAATGACGAAATTGAAGCAGTCATAGGTTGAGGGCTATGCCTAAGGTTATACAGTTACTAAAAAACTGAAGCTGTATTTGAACTTAAAAATGTAAAATTTCTACAGTACCAAAATTGAATTTATTCATTTATTTTGAAAAGTATTTTGTCAATATAATTTACATTCCAAAAAAGTAATCCTTGGTTTTAAATAAATGTCAGCAGAGAAAGGTAACGGGGAAAACATTTGTTTCATTTTTGACCTTCATTCATTAGTAAAATTATTGTTTGTGATGTTTACCTGACTAAAGCCTTGAGTTTTTTAAGATATACTTCATCTCTCCGTTTTCTGGAAGTTCCTGGTTGACGTGTTGGAAGGCAATAATTTATTATTTGAAATGGAAATAAAGAACATATTTTTGAACTTTGTGTGGCATTGTTTTTGGTGTGTGCGTAATTCTTGAGTCCCTCCTCATAGACATTTCAGTCTCTGTGGGTTAGCACTTTTCCAAAACTACAGCTCACTAACCCCAACTGGTTCTTTATTTTGATTAAACCGATCGTGAAGGATATATTAGTTCAAAGCAAAATAAATTTAATCAAACAGAATAGCAAATTAACTGACCAAAAAAAAGGGGGGGGGCTTTCTCATGCCCACAGGAGTGCTCACATAAAAAGAACCTATGTGATCAGGGAATATAAATTTGTTGAATACAGCTACTGACCTTGCCTGATCCTAGAGCTACAAATTGCCTGAAGGCAATCGAAACCAGTTAAGAGAGAACTATCTAAACCAGTTTAAAAAAGAATGTTGAGTGCAGACATCAGAAGGGGCTACCTGACTTTGATCCCAACTGACTCCATGATTGTAGCAGATCCAAACAGGTTTCCCCATTGCTGCACTTGAAGCCTGAACCTGCTGTTCTAACTGGAATTCACCCTTCCTCCTAGCCTCCCCCAGTCTTCTCTATGAACTATTTGCTGTTATGTGAAACAGCTCAAGGCTATACTTACCATGAGACTCATGGTAACTCAGGATTGTGAACCCCTTGCTTCTTCAAAGACCCTAGTTTTTACTACTTTGGTAGTCATCTTTATTTCAAGTTGACAAATAAAAGGGCACAGAAACATGGAACATAAATTGTGTCATGGGAAGGTATGTGGTCGTACGTAGGGGATATCTACGGCCAGGACACAAGAAAATCTGGAGCAGCTCACAACTCCAGTTCAATAAAAGTACTCGTGTCCTCTGGCAATGTTTTTGAGCTCTCTGTTGCTCTCTGTTTGGCATTGTATCTGTCTCCTTCTGAGAATTACATTGCCTCTTGGTATAGGACTCTATGAGAAGCTCTCTTGCTTTAGTTTGGTCCTTTGGTGCTGTTGCGGTCTGAGAGGTTGAGACCCCTCAAAGACTGGTGTACAGGACAGGGTCGTCTGGAATGAATTGACAGACTCAAGCATTCTTTAAGTCAAGATGGCAAAGATTTATTGTTATGCTTTTCAGTGGGAAAGAATTCTTAAGGAACCTGCAAGAGACTGAGGATAGAGCTAGCGTTTATATGGAAAAGGGAATGGGAAAGGAATGCCAGGGACACTGATGAGGTAATCTAAAGGTGCAGGTGTCTTTGGGAGCTATGGATGGGAAAGTACAGGGAGTATACCAGACAGGGAGGGAGATGACAGAGGTATGGATCTTTGGAGTCTGGTAGGAGGAAGAGTCCTTGGGCCAGCCAAGGACAAAACTCCTTGGGATGGGCAAGGCACCCCTCTCCATCTGTCTTGATGAGAGAATGCTCTGCAACAAAGGAAAGCTTTCTCACAAGACAGGAACTTGCTGAGGAATTGAGAGGCTTCCAGAGACATGATCTGAGGGCTGGGGCCTGAGCAGCCCAGCACTCTCTCACCCAGCTTTGTGTAGCTGTACCAGGGAGAGAGAAAAGGAGGTAAAGGTCTTGCTGGGGCCCATGCATGAATAACTGCTAAGCACAGTGTCCTTGGGCTGGGGAGTGGTTGTCAGAGACAGTGTTTCTGAGACTAGGGAGAAATTGGGATCCAAGTACAAGCACAAGCACCCAAGCACCCCATCAGTGCCATTGGTACTTCTCTGCTATTGGTCTTTTTTGGGGGGTGGGTGGAGGCAAGGACCATGGTTCAGCAACTACTAAGCCTCTCCACAACTAGGGAGGCTAAAACTTTTTAGTCTGCATAGCCTAAAGTCATGACACCCCAACCAGCTAGATTGCTAGAAAAAAAACAAGCATACTCCTTCAGAGCAAGAAAGAATGTAGGTTTTTTTTTTGTTTTGTTTGTTTTTTCCTATATTTTGCTGCTGTCACTCAAGTTCCCTGGCCCTATCCAATTACCTGATTTCAGAGGGGAATCATTCTATTGATCTGAAGGCAAATCACAGATTAGTCATTCTGTATTCCCTCAAATTATTTCAGGAACCTCACCTAACAAATTTACAAATGGACCTCCATTCACAAGGCTCCTTTTAGCTCCATGACCCTCTTTTTGCCATCCAAATGAATCTGAGGCAAGGAATGCCCACTTTGAAAGCTTTGTTGAAAGTTCCTGCTTTTATCATGTGGACTATACAGCAACAAGATAACTGGATTTTAGTATTTCTGCTATAGAGAACTTCTCCTTATATGTACTTGAGCTATATCCCTATCAGTGTAGAGACAAAATTGCATGTGCATTTCTTATTCTTTATAGTTTAAAGAAAAATATGTTAGTCACAACAAAGAATCCTACTTCTGTATCTATGGTGCTTATAAAATCTTAATCTAAGAAAAAATTTCATTTTGTTAATTTTTTTTGCTTATTTAAGAACAACACATTTTCTTGTTTTGAAGTATAAACAAAATACAGAAATGGTAACTTTTTTTTTCCTGCAGTAGAACCCCCAAATATTTCCATCTCAAGTGGTCTTGCAAATCTGCCCTAGCTTCATCATCAACCTTGTATAGGATTAGGGAAAACTTAAGATATAGTCACAAAAGCTAACCCCTAAAATTGCATATTTATTTGTACATAAGTGAGAAAAAATAAAGTGTTCAGAGATTATACTTATAGAAGTAAATGCCAATTAGTCTGTTTAGTTTGAAAATTGATTTTTTACTGCTGCCCTGTCCAGTATTAGCAAAATCATTGGACAATAACTCTCTTATCTTTACCATGTCCAAAGTAGAAAGGAAACTCAAAATATGCTTTGCAAAGAGCTTAGATTTTGGACTTCCTATGTTGGAATTCCGCTGGTTGATTCGTAATGACCATAAATGTTTTTTGTTCCAAATCTTATGTGATAAATGATTGCAGTATAACATTTGTTCCCTAAGTAGGTATTTTGCCTATTCTCCTTTTACCTTTGTGAATAGACTCTATTAACTTCCCAGGGTTTGTCTCTACATCATGATCTGAAAGTGATTGAAGCATGGCCTAGGAAAGTAAATTTAATGTTCCTTAGAGGCATGAAGGTGGTGGCAATGGCTGGTAGGCAAAATGGACTCGAACACATGATTGCTTAGCAGAGCGAGACTAGGAGGAAGATGGCACAGACTCTCAGTCGCCATTAAGTCCCATTGGCACTGTGTATCCTTACTTATCTCTATCTAGCTCATATTTGCAAACAGTGGCAAAGCTTTTACAAGAATCAAGATGTCCTGACTCCTGGTCTTTCATGTCCTATTCAGTTAGTCACTTCCCTCTCCCCTCCCCCAAGACCATACCTAGAAAGCAGGTTGCACTACAAACAGATTTCCTTTTGTAACTGATTTAATATCCCACAGAGATGGTTACTGACTTAAAAAATAAGCAAAAACAATTTTTATATCCTAATTAAGTTAATGCCATCTGCCCCTTTCTAACATACAATCATGATAAGGCACTGTAGCCTGAAGAAGCTTATTACCATTTTTGTGGGGAAAAAAATGAAAAAGAAGCATACACATACACACACACACACACACACACATACACACACACATACACATACACCAGATAAATTGTACAATTTAGGCAAAGACCTTTATAACAATGTTGTCTGTTTCATAGGAAAGAACTATAAATGTTAGAAAGACTCCCCTGTCTGCTTTTTATATTCCTCTGCCTTCTAAACCCTAGGAACTTAGTAATATTCTTGCCACATAATTTGTTCAAAATATAAGTGAAATTTGATTCCATAACTGACCCTACTGATTTATCATATATGAAGAAGAAGATTCTAATCTTGCTAGCACCTCACACATCAGTGTCACCTCAGATTTGTATTTTTACATTAATACCTAAAAATTCAGGGCACTGGGCTGAAGACACTGCAGTAAATTGTTATAACCCTCCCATATTCACCTTCAAACAACCATAAAATAACACCCCAAAACAAATCCTGGAAGAGTGGAACCAGCAAAAAGATGGGGTAAAACAATCTTTTAGCCTAAGAAACTTGGAAGTTCAGCAAGAAAGGTCTGTCTCACTTGGGTAAAAGGGGTCCAAGACAGGAAGCAAACTAGCAGCAAGCCCCATCTCAGCAAACCAGCTGAAGATCCTGAGCTCTGCTGTGGTAGAGCAGGCAAACACCAATACTAGGGCCCCTCATGTGCCTCAGAATAGTTAGGAGAATTGGCAGACTCCAGCTTGAAGAACCACCATGTGCTTCAGCACAGCCCAGCGTACACCAAACCATGCAGCCACCAGTGGCTAGACCACTAAGTGCTCCAGTGTAGCCCCCTACCCTCCCTTTTCCCTGGCTAAGCACCAGGTAACCAGGCAGATTTCTATGGCCTCCAGGAGTACCAGCCACCCCTACCTCATCCCCTCAGTGTGGTACCAGACTGGAGCATTTCCTGTGAGCCTCAGAGCAACTCTAATGCAGCACAAGGTAAATAGCCAGGACCTGCAGCCCATGGCACAAGAAGCCTGAGACAGTGCCCCTTCCACCCCAGGTACAGAGCTCAAACTGAAAAGAAAAGAAAAAGACCAAAAAAGATGAGCATAAAACAACCAAAAAAGAATCTGACCATAGAAAGTTATGGTGACCAGAAAGATCAAAAAAACTCAGAAGAGGCCAATGATGTGATAACACAGACGGGCAAAACAAAAAACAAAACAAAACAAAACAAAAAAACAAAATGGGAAATGGTCTCAAACCCAGAAAAAACTTATGGAAGAGTTCAAAAATGAGCTTAAAAATAATAAAAGAGGCAGAAGAAAAATTGGGGAAAAAATGAGAGTGATGTAGGAGAATTATGAAAAAAGAGTCAACATCTTAGAAAAGGAAAACAACTGCTTAAAAAGTATAATTGGCCAAATGGAAAAGGAAGTACAAAAGCTAACTGAAGAAAACAACACTTACAAGTTAGAATTGGGCAAGTGGAAGCTAATAACTCTATGATACATCAAGAATCAATCAAATAAATTTTAAAAAAATGAAAAATAGAAGAAAATGTAAAATACCTCATGGGAAAAAACAACTGACCTGGAACACAGATGCAGAAGAGACAATGTCAGAATCATTGGACTATCTGAAAGCCATAATCAAAAGGAAGACTTGGAGAGCATGTTTCAAGAAATTATCAAGGAAAACTTTCCTGATATCCTGGAACCAGAGGGCAAAATATGCATCGAAAGAATTCACCAATCACCTCAGGAAAGAGATTCCAAAATAAAAACTCCTAAGAACATTATATCGAATTTCAGAAATCTCACATTAAGGATTGTGGCCAGAAAGAAACAATTCGAATATTGGGAAGCCACAATCAGAATTACACAGAACTTAGCAGCTGCAACATTAAAGTATCAGAGCTCATGGAACATGATATTCTGGAAGACAAAGGAGCTAAGACTCCAACCAAACATGCCCTCCCTGGAGAAATTAAGCATAATACTTCAAAGGAAAAATGGTCATTCAATGAAATAGAAAGATTTCAAGCTTTAGTAAAGAGAAGACCAGAATTAAACAACAACAACAACAACAACAAAAATGTCCAATATCAAGACCCAAGAAAAGCCTAAAAAGAAAAGAAAAAGAGAAAACATAAAGGATTCAATGGAGCTGAATTGTTTTCATCCCTACATGGGAAGGTGATACTTGTAATTCTTAAAAATTGTATTACTAATAGTACAGCTAGAAGGAATATACATAGACAGAGGATGTAAATATGAGGTGAATTTGAGAAAATGACATAAAAAAATTAAGGATGAGAAAGAGAACACTGTGTGCATAAGGAAGGGAGAGGTAGAACAGAGTAAGTTATTTTACATGAAGAGGTGCAAAAAACCTATTAAAGTGGAGAGAAAACCTGGAGGGTGGGCAATGGGTATCACTTGAACCTTACTCTTATCAGCATTGGCTCAAAGGGAATAATGTACATAATCATTTGAACAGGGAAATCTATCTAATCTGACAGGAAAGTAGATGGGGAGGAGATTAAGTAAAAGGGGTCAGGGCTGACAGAAGAGAAAGTAGACTGGGGGGGTAATAGACAGAAGCAAAACACTCTTAAGGAGGGAAAGGGTGAAAGGTGAGAGAGGACAAACAGGAGAAAAAAATAGGATGGAAGAAAATACATAGTTAGTAATCGTAACTGTGAATGTGAATGAGATGAGCTCTCCCATAAGACAGATAGCAAATAGCAGAGTGGATAAAAAAATCAGAATCCTACAATATGCAATTTACAGGAAACACATTTGAAGCAGAGAGATACAGAAACAGAGTAAAGGTAAGGGATAGGAGCAGAATCTATTATGCTTCAGCTGAAGTTAAAAAAAAAAAAAGCAGGGGTAGCAATCCTGATCTCAGACAAAGCAAAAGCAAAAAATAGACCTAAGTAAAAGAGATAAGGAAAGAAATTGTATCTTGCTAAAAGGTGCCATAGGCGATAAAGTAATATCAATACTAAACATATATGCACCAGGTGGTATAACATCCAAATTCTTAAAGGAAATGTCAAGTGAGTTATAGGTTCATAACCTAACAAAAGATAGAGAGCACTATGAAATATAAAATACATAATTTTGATTAAATTAAATTTAAAAGCTTTTGCACAAACAGAATCCATGCAACCAAGATCAGAAGCAAAGCAGAAAGCTGGGAAACAATCTTTATAGCAAGTGTCTTGGATAAAGGTCTCATTTCTCAAATATATATAGAGAATTGAGTCAAATTTGTAAGAATACAAACCATTTCCCAATTGATAAATGGTCAAAGGATATGAACAGGCAGTTTTTAGATAAAGAAATCAAAGCTATCTATAGGCATATGGAGAAGTGCTCTAAATCACTTTTGATTAGAGAAATACAGATTAAAACAACTCTGAAGTACTACCTCACCTATCAGATTGTCTAATATGACAAAAAAGGAAAATGACAAATGTTGCATGAAATGTGGGAAAATTGGGACACTAAATTGCACTTTTGGTGGAGTTGTGAACTGATACAACCATTCTGGAAAGCAATTTGAAACTATGCTCAAAGGGCAACCAATCTGTGCATACCCTTTGATCGAACAATATCACTACTAGATCTGTATCCCAAAGTGATCATAAAAAAATGGAAAAAAAATGACCTGTATGTGCAAAAATATTTATAGCAGTCATTTTTGTGTTCGCAAAATATTGGTAATTGAGAGAAAACCCATCATTGGGAAATGGATGAACAAGCTGTGATATATGAATGTAATGGAATATTTTGTGTAATAAGAAATGATGAGCAACCAGATTTCAGAAAAAACCTGTAAAAACCTGTATGAACTGGCACAAAGTGAAATGAGCAGAACCAAGAAAACATTGTACACTGTATCAGCAACATTGTGTGATGATCAGCTATGAATGACTCAGCTCTTCTCAGCAACACAATCTAAGACAAGTACAAAGAACTCATGAAGGAAAATGCTGTCCACATCCAGTTAAAGAATTGATAGATTATGAATGCAGATCAAGTCATACTTTTTTCATTTATTTTATTCTTTTTCATGTTTTTTTCTTTTGAGATGTTTTTTTTTCACAACTGTGACTAATATGGAAAAATGTTCTATGCAATAACACATGTATAACCGATATCAAATTGCCTTCCATTTTAGGAAGAGTGGAGGAGAGGAGGGAGGGAGAAAAATTTGGAACTCAAAATATAAAAATGAATGATAAGAATTGTCTTGACATATATTTGGAAAAGATACTATTAAAAAAGAAGTCATTACAATAAATATCAGAATCATAAAGGAAATTCCATCAAAGGTTAGGCAATGAATTGAGGCTGTACAAGCATTGAGTCATCAACAACCCTGAAAAGATTGTAGAGGGGTGACAGCTGAGTTTGTAGGAGATGTTCTGTTATAAATAATACCTTCCTGGTGAATGTGCTTCACGGTGGCTGCAGATTACTATCATGATAGCAACAATATTTGCAAATATTGAATTAGTCATTGTAGGCAATTTAAGATTGCAAGTTGCTTGAGGACAGAAACCTGCTTTGTATCAAAATAAATGCTTCTTTTGATTGTTGATTAAAGTCTAAGGTCAATGGGAGTCAAATTCAACAGCATGTCTAAATGCAGGTCTATTGTAATATAGATAATAAAGTGTTTGGAATAATATATAATCTAAACTTTTTTTTAATTCAGATCAAGTCTAATTCTCCCAGACTCTAATAATTTACTGAGTAGGTGTTAGGAAACTTCAGTATCCATACATTTTAAGATATATTTTAACATGACTGGTTTGGGTGGAAAACTTAAGCGTACCTAATTATTCTAACATCTCCTTTTGGAATGAAACCATTTCCCATCTTATGTAATCCACCCTTCTCACAGATCCTCAAATATAGGGAATGGGGTGGGGGGATAAACTTTCATATAGTGTCTACTATGTGCCAGGCACTGTGCGAAGCATTTTACAATTATAATCTCATTTAATCCTCACAACAGCCTTAGGAGGTAGGTGCTATTATTATCACCATTTTGTAGTTGAGGAAACCGAGACAAACAGAGGTAAAGTGATTTGCCCTGAACTAGTAAGTATCTGAAGCCAAATTTGAACTCACTCATGTCTTTTTGACTCCAGACCAAGTGCTCTAACCACTGTGCCACCTATCTGGGGATAAGCATACCTGAAAGAGCTTACAAATGGGAGTTATCTTCTTAGGTTAGCTTGTATTTTTCTCTTTTCTCCTTTAATGGAGAACTGGGTCTTCTTTCCCCTCAACACACACCCCCTTATACTGCCATGAGCTAAGAAGCAACTTGCTAGGCTGTTGGGTGGTTGTCAGCTGTTCTGCAGGTCTTCCAACCAGTCACAGATTTCATTGGCTGTTAAATCTGCGGATGAATCAGGAAGGGCACACATTTAACTTTAGTATTTAGGATCACACCTAGTTATCCGCTTTCTATGAATGAAAAGTGAAAAGTAAATCTAACATGGATGAGTTTCTAGTATAAAATTTTTCTAGCCAAATGGCCTGTTCAAATAAAAAAAAAATTATGGAATAATATCACTTGTTCTGAAGCTTAAGGGTCTTTATGTAATTTCACATAAAAACTGCAACATTGTATAAGTTTCACCTCTTTTTTTTTCTTCAGTGTATGCATGAGTTGGGGGTATGTGGCTCAGTGAGTAACTTGCCTGACAGGTTAGTAGTGTGTTGTCAGATGTCGCTACACTTCCTTTAGACTTTGCTCATGACTATCACAGCTGGAGTTAGAGGAATTTAATAAATCCAAAAGACAGAAAGTTTTAAAATGAACCTGTGAAAGGATTGTTTGTAATATGCTTGAAAGAATATTATTACTGGAGAAAACACAGCTGGTGGTTTCTGTCTCTTGCATCTTTGTTCTCAAATAGTTTAAAACAGAGCCCGGAAAAGGTAAATTGATGATTTTATTTAAAGGATATAAAAACATGTGACATAAATGACTAAGGCATGCTAAAAAGAAACAAAGAAAAAAAAAGAAAAAAACATTTCTTTTACTGACCCCTAACACATTGCAAAGAGGAAATTTACTATGTGACTTTGTTTCTGATTCTTCTTGTCATGCATCTGTTTGATAAAGACCTTTGGGGCTTTCTGTCTGCCTCACCACCACACCCTTATGATATTTGGGCCTTTCCATCTCACCTGTACCTGACCTTTGCCTAATGTCTTGTCTCTCCAAATTAGAATGTCAGCTTCTTGAAAGCAGAGGCTGTCTCAGTTTTTCTATATGTATTCCCATTACCTAAAAGTGCTTTTCACATAGTAAGCACTCAATAAATGCTTTTTCATTCATTCATTCATTAACAAGATAATAAATGCTGCTTCTCTTCTAAAATGCCTGCTTATGCCTACCATGCCCTTCTCCAAGGCTCTGTACTTAAACTTCATTTATTTTGGAATTGTAGTTACGAGTGACTTCTAGTCAGGTAATATCATTAGAATATCATCATAGTTCAAAAGATGCATTTTGTTTCAAGGAGAAGCTTGGGTTAACAACAACAACAATAACAAACTTTTTCATGTATCACTTAAAGGTTCACAAAGTGCTTAACAAATATTATCTATTATTAGCCTTGTATTACAGATGAGGGCGTTGAGGCAGACAGAGGTTAAGTTACTTGCTCAGGGTCACGTAGGAAGTCAATTTCTAAAGCAGAATTTGAATTCAAGTATCTTTGACTCCAAATCCAGCTCTTTAAAAGAACTTAAACATTTTTTAAAGGTAATCAAATATATTTCGTCTTTTCCTATTCAGTTCTAATATCAGCTTGTTTTCTATTTTAAGTGTCTGTCTAAGAGATCCAGCTTTTAGCATAGTTCTTGAAACATACCAGGCATTTAAAAATGTTTATTGATAGATGGAAGGATTACAGATGTACTTTATAAGCTGTCCATCTAAATATATGTCATAATTGACATTATGGACAATAGATAGTCTTTAGGGATTTGGTTTTCCTGTGTGGATAATTAGGCCGTCATATTTTAGTGATCGTGTGTTTCAGAATGTTCCGGGATTTGATTCAGTCAACATAACTCCATCCACAAACAGCTACAAATATACTTGCATCACTTCACCATTTATCCCTTTTAACTGAAACTTTGTATAGATCTCCTCTGTGACAGCAATAGACATCTTTAGACAGGATACCTTTCCTTTATTTGTGATTCATTTGATATTAATTAATAGAAGGTCTTTGAATAAAGGTAAGATCATCATAATAATAGTAATAATGGCTTCCATTTACGTAACACTTTGCATGTGCTAGACATTAGGCTAAGCACTTTAAAATGCTATCTCAGTTTAATCTCACAGAAACCCTGGTAGGTAGGTGCTATTATTTTCTCATTTTACAGTTGAAAAAATTGAGGCTGATAGAGATTAAATGAATTACCCAAGGACCCACAGAGAGCAAATGTCTGAAGCTGGATTTGAACTCATGTCTTTCTCACTCCAAGTCCAGTGTTCTATACACTGCATTACTTAGTTGACTCTATTTCTTGCTATGGCTTTTAAGGAATCTTTAATAATTTGCATGGAAGAGATCATGCTGTAGGGAAGTCTTAAAGGTAGCATTTTGTCCTATTGAACCAAGATCTCTATTTTTTAAAGTCAATAAATGATAATGGAAATGGAAAAAAATCCCATGGTAAAGTGGGAAATACAATGTGAAATTTCCATTGTAAAAAAGAAGAAATCACTATCATTCAGATTTTTGTCTCAGTTTTGATTTTTAAGAATGTGACCTTCATTATTTCATTTTTAATATTATTTGAAAGGCAGCTAGTTGGTGCAGTGGATAGGTTGTTGGGTCTAGAATCAGGAATACTCATTTTCCTGAGTTCATATCTGGTCTCTGATCCTTACTAGTTGAGTAATCCTGGGCAAGTCATTTAACCTAGTTTACTTCAGTCCTTCATGTGTAAAATGAGCTGGAGAAGGAAGTGGTAAACCATGCCAATATTTTTGCCAAGAAAACCCCAAATGATGTCATGAATAGTTGGAAACAACTTAAATAACTGAACAACAATAACAAAAAATGTGATTTGAAAAATGTAAAGACGTATAACAATTCCAAGGTACCATTAGCTCAATTTTGTCAAATAGTCCTGTTTCCTTAAAAAAAAGTCCCTTTTTCAGGTCCTGTATTAAACCATTTTTAATAACCAATGTGCTACATTAATGTGCTAATGATATCAAGACAACTAGAAGAGATGGATGAAAGTAAGGCAGGGTGGTTAGGCATGGATGTATTGGAGGAGAATTCCCATCTTGAAAAGATCAGAGATCTATTGGTGTATTAGGATAGAGAACTTTGAAAAATAAATCTTCATTGCCTAAATATGTGCTATACTTTCTATGATACTGGTGTTAGAAATGATAGTATTGCATTTTGGTAGTAGCTACTGTCAATCAACTGATAAATGTTTATTGAATATGTATTGGATGAAAGACTTAGAACCACATGCTAGAATGATGATTATACATTGTATATGTGTATTTATACACATACATACACATATACACACATATACATACATATATGTATATATGTAGTTGTGTCTATCTGCCTATCTATCTATTACCATGTATGATAAAACTGAAATAAGACATAATTTGCACCTTGGAATTGTTACATGTCTTTATATTTTTCAAATCATATTTTTTGTTACTGTTGTTCAGTTATTTAGGTTTACCATTTGGAGTTTTCTTGGCAAAAATACTGGAGTGGTTTGCCACTTCCTTCTCCAGTTCATTTTACACATGAGGAACTGAGGTAAGCTAGGTCAAATGACTTGCCCAGGATTACTCAACTAGTAAGGATCAGAAACCAGATATGAACTCAGGAAAATGAGTCTTCCTGACTCCAGGCCCAGCAAGCTATCCACTGCACCAACTAGCTGCCTTTCAAATAATACTAAAAATGAAATAATGAAGGTCACATTCTTAAAAATCAAATATATATATATGTGTGTGTGTGTATTTCTATGTCCTTGCTGTTTTATAATAATTTAAGTCATAAAGTGTTTCATAAAACCAAGCATAATATCATTTATAGTGTTTATAAGTGATTATATTTTGGAAACACACCCTTAGACAATCAAATGCCATGATAGAAGGAGCATTGAAACTGGCATAAAACAACCTAAGTTTGATTTGTGTCTTAGACAACTATTTGATTTTGGTCAGTCATTTAACTTCTCTGAATACCTTTTTCTTCAATGGTAAAATTGGGGTCATAATGTACACCTAAAATAAACCAACAGGATTGTTGTGAGTATAAATTATATATGTTAAAATATTTTCTATACTGCAAAAGATTATGCAAGCATAAAGTAATACTAGGAAGGCCTGCAAGACAATACGCCACTGATTAATCCTCCCCCTTATCCCTAGTCATTTTGTATACATATCAGCTTACAGAGGACATCATAAGCAGTCTTGAAGAGGAAACAAAGTCACTAAACAATGTCTGATAGGCTTGCTTCATATTCTACCTTTTGTAAGACATTTTTCTCAC
The DNA here is from genome assembly GCF_900497805.2 of Vombatus ursinus. Lineage (NCBI taxonomy): Eukaryota > Metazoa > Chordata > Mammalia > Diprotodontia > Vombatidae > Vombatus > Vombatus ursinus. The sequence goes on from NW_020954569.1 coordinate 21,518,699, forward strand.
ATTCACTTTTTGTTAGTGCCTTTGCTTTGAGATGACTTTTCATTTACACTATGTAAAAGTATACTATCTTCTGTGTATATAGTTATTTGCACATTTCTTTCATTAGAATGTGAGCTCTTTGAGGACAGAGATAGTGTTTTTGCTTTTCTTCTTACTTTCCAAACGTGGTACGGTGCTTGGTATATAGTACATGCTTAATCTAATGCCTTTTAATTGACTGATTGAATATATTACTAACAAAACCCAGCAGCAAGAGATAGAAATAGAAACTCCAGGCTCAGATTCTTATAATCTAGCCACTGCTCAGATTTTCACAACCTAGCCAAGAGTCCACAGATACTCAGAATCCTTAAGAGTCTGGCTAATATGGCAAATCTTCAATAAACCTTGTTTTTGGCTGAAAGAAGGCTTGGGTGGAATTCTTTCAGGCAGGACCTGCGTGTCATGATTTTGGGATTCCAGGACCCCTAATCTGTAGACTTCATCAAATGGTTCCCTGCACCAGGGAAAAACTGCCTATACCAAACTCTTCACCTGCTGGGACTGGAAGGATACCTGCTCAGGAGGCTGCCCCTGCTCAGGTTTTGGTGACACCTCCCCACTCCTTTCAACCCCAGGCAAGGACCACCCAGACCTTAGCCTCAGCCTCAGCCTCATTGATTTGTGTCTTCCAGACTATGGGCCATTCACCTACAGTTGGCAGCAAAACAGTGTGTACCAGACAATGTCCCCACATTGTTCCCTGGATGCAGCCTGTGCTTGGTTCCAGTCAACCTCCTCTTTGGGACCGCCTTGAGGCACGGACAGCTCTATGCTCCTTGCCAGCAAGAAGCAGTTTCAGAAGTCGAGACCTTCGCCCCTTACTCCAAAAGAATTTGGGTTCCATTTGTTTGAGGGGGGAATGATGAGGATGGGATCTAGACCCCAGAAAGGAAAACCCTAAACTTTCCCACATGGCCAAATCTCTAGAGGTCGCCTGAGGCTATAATCCCATCAACTGGCCTTTCATTGTGGCTACACCCAATCTCCCCTGCCCTCCATTGTCTTACCTCCCTATGGCCCCTGGCCATTTCCCATACTTAATCCTAGCTAGGCTCCATTGTCCAGGTCCCAGGAGTTCTGTTCACTCCAGCTTACTGGCCACTCCCATCCAGATCTCCTTAGACCCCTCCTCCAGTCACCCCAAACTACTTGGCCACTCCTAGATCCCTCCCACAGTTTTTCTGTGTATAAGGTCCATCTTGTCTCCATTAAGAGACTCAGATTCTTATAATCTAGCCACTACTTAGATTCTTATAATCTAGCCAATAAACCAATAGCTTACTAATGTTCAGACTCCTTAAGTCTGCCCAATATGATGGATAGTCTAACAAACCTTGTCTTTGGCTGAGAAAAAAAAAATAGAAACTCCATTTAAAATTACTGTAGGCACTATAAAATATTTGGGAATCTACCTGCCAAAACAAAATCAGGAACTATATGAACACATTTACAAAATATTTTTCACACAAATAAAGTCAGATCTAAATAATAGAACAAGTATCAGTTGCTTATGGATAAGCTGAACTAATATAATAAAAATGACAATTCTACCTAAATTAATTTACTTATTCAGTGCCATACCAATCAAATTACCAAAAATTATTTTATAGAGCTAGAAAAAAACAATAACAAAATTCATCTGGAAGAACAAAAAGTCCAGAATATCAAGGGAACTAAAGAAAAGAAGTGCAAGGGAAGGGGGCCTAGTTGTATTAGATCTTAAATTGTATTATAAAGCAGCAATCATCAAAACTACTAGGCTAAAAAATAGAATGGTGGATCAGTGGAATAGGTTAGGTATGCAAGACACATACTAATCTACTATTTGATAAATCCAAAAAACTCTAGCTTCTGGAATGAGAGATCACCATTTAGCAAAAACTACTGTGAAAACTGATGGACTGATTGACTCCATAAAAAGAGCTAATTTGATATACATCTAGGCTGCTTTTTTAAAGCAACAGCTTGTAGAGTCATCTCCTTTTCTTACATCAACTCTTTTCCTGAAATATTGGCCAAACAACATATTCTTGATTTACTCTAGGGAAGGAGGTGATATGCCACAAAAAGCACTAATGATTAACAGAAAAGTAATCTTTTTGGGAGCTGGATTAACTCTATATGACCACTTGAGAATTCAGTGATGCATTGCATAAAATTGGTATAAACTGGCTATGTAAATGTAATGTTTTCCTTAAATATACCCCACATAAAGCATAACTAGATATTCTCAATGGTTGGGTAATCATAACCCACAGGTATTCATTACTTTTCAACAACAACAACAACAACAACAAAACAGAGTTCCAAATGTATATAGCATTGAAAAGTAGGTCACCAATTCATTCAAGAGAATCCAGTCACACAATTAATTCATTTTTTAAATAAAGCATATTTTGCTTCAAATTAATGTCTTCATTCAAGATCTCTGCTGATACTGCACAGTATTATCATAAATATTACAAATGCCCAGAAATAAAAAAGGAACAAAATAGAATTCTAGAAACAAAGGTTGGGAAGTTCTGTGAAGTTCCATATGTGTAAGTAAAACCTTAAGGACTGGAAGGTAGAAATCTGAAGGTGAGAAAGGTATGCAACAATGTTGCATAGGTGAACTCTTAGGCTGATCCACAAGCCACCCAGTATGGCATGTACCTGATAGCTAGCCACATGAACTCTTACTTGTCAAAAGTTTCTCAATCAGACTTTTGAGTGCTTCCTCCCATGGGAATAAATCTGAACTTTCAATGAAAGTTACTAGAGAAATTCAATGAGTTTATATAGCCAATTTCTGGAAGCTGCATAAATTCCTTCAAATAAGAAATACCCATAATCCAGGTCTCTCTTAAATCACAGAACATTAATGTTTGGAGGAGACCTTGTTTTTATGATCCTTAAATTGCGAACAAATTCCATGTTGCCCAAATGGCTAAGATTTTTGTTGGAATGTATTTGTTTCTAGGATTTTTCTGTACTGGCATACTTAGGAACAACAATAAATGCATGCTGGGAACTTTGTCAAAAGTCTCACTTATCAAATAAGAAATGTTGAAACTTCAGACTAAAACATGTCTCTTTGAGCTCAAGAAGAAAAAACAAAGTACAAAAAGACAGACACAGTTTGAAGAAAATTTTGTCCAAGATAGAACAATCTTCCATAGGGCACAGTGGAAAAAGGAAGAAGAGAAAACTGAAAGGAAAAAAAAGTAGAAATGAGCCTAAGGACAATAGTAGTGGAACCAATAACAGGGGAAAGGAGTGCTGTCACCTTTAGGAGACAGCATTTGAATCAGGAAATTCATGGAGCAAGAGTGTTGTCACAAGAATGAGGAATTACCAATCTGTTGAGGTCTTTATATTCTAGTGTTCTATGTGAAGGAAGGTAGCATTGGCATGGACATTTGCTCTGCAAAATCTAGGTTTTGGGGATGGAGGTGTCAGAGAATTTAGGTCAAAGATTTTGGTCAATAAATACTTGTATAATGGACTAAAGTAACCAAGTGCACCAGTTTTGTTACATTACAAAATGAAAGGTATTGAGGTGTAATCAATAGACATATCAGCAGTATCCAACCCGAGGTTCCTTATTACCTGAAGCCAAGAAAAATGATTCATTACTTTCTTTACTGGCCCTCCCTTACCCTCAAAAATACATGAAATTAGCTATTAAGTATTGCGTAAGTCTTCTCTTTGCCAGGCTACATATTCCCAGTTCCTTCAAGTAATCTCCTTATATGTTATGTTTTGAGTCCCCTTCCTTCTACTCCCAGGACTTATTCTAGTTTCTTCCTTGTGATCATAATTAAACATAATTCCAGGAAAGGGTACAGAGATACAACCATCTTCCTTATTTAATCCATATGTTTGTTTGTTTGTTTGTTTGTTTTTTTTAATGCAGCCTAGACCACATTACTTTTTTTTTCTTTTTTGTTGTGTAGTATTATTATTTGTTTTTGTTTAATCATGTCTTACTCTTCATGATCGCATCTGGAGTTTTCTTTGCAAATACATTGGAGTGATTTGCCATTTCCTTCTGCTCATTATATATATGAGGAACTAAGAAAAACAGAGTTAAGTGACTTGTCCAGGGTCACACAAGTAGCAAATGTCAGAGGTCAGGTTTGAACTCAGGAAGATAAGTCTTCCTGACTCCAGGACCAGCAATCTATCCACTGTACCACCTACCTGTCAATATTGTTATAATATTCTAGCAAGTTATATGTATGTAATACTTTAAATTTTTCCAAGTGTTTTTCTCATCCTATCTTGTGAGGAAGATAAATTGTTTTCCCTATTTTATAGATGTGAAATGTGAACATCAAGGAAGTGAAGTTACTGACATGGTCATATAGAGAGTGTCAGAAATATAATTTGATCCCTGGTCTCCTGATTTTTTCCACAGGAAAGCTTTATTACTTTCCACTACACCAAGAGTTTATAGACCTTTGAATTAAACTTACTGAGGGAAGCTAGGTACTCTTTTACTATCTCCTTGTTTCCCTTGGTTGACAATTTACCTGTTAATACTCTTCCCAATTAAATCATTCTTCATGCTAGGGAAAAAAAAAATCAAAATATGACATGAGTAATTCTGCCTCATCTCTGTCATTTGTCATTATTTGCCAAAATTAGTTTGGTTGCATGAATTTTAAAAAAATACCTACAGTGCACTTATCACAGAAAGCAGCAACTGGCTGGAAAACAGCTATCATCAGATATTTAGATGAAAAATGTACATTTACAATCTGTCCTAAGGTCATTGCAAATTCAGTATAATTTTCCATACCTTCTTTCTAAATCTCAAGTGGTACAATCAAACTGTACAAATTTATGTTCAGAGTCATGATTCTAATCTCTAATTATCAAAGATTCAATTATGTTCTGTATACTTAACTTACAAATGTGTGCGAGGAGATTCATAGACCTGATTTTTTCATCAGTAGAGTTTGACAGAAAGTACAATTTTTTGTTGAGTTAGTCAAAAAATACAATTAGATATAAACCTCTAGTCTCCACATATCCTACCCAATAGAAGTAAAACTTGGATTACCCATTTTCAATGTTACAGAAATCTTTTTTTCTCATTGATTACTCTTTCTTATTTTGCTTATTTTATGATAACATCCTTTATTTCACTTTGTGGTTGCTTGCATTTTAAATGATTTATCAATTTATTAATATAGTTTTATGCTTCATTACTTAAGCCATGAACTTACTCAGAGCTGGTGTTTTCACCTTCAAATGTTAAGTCGTAGCAGGTTGATATTTTGTCTGTTTACTTGATTACAAAGGAGGACATGATTCCAAGACAATGGAAAAGATCATAGATGGTATTATTGCCAAATATGAGAGAGAGAGAGAGAGAGACAGAGACAGAGACAGACAGAGAGAGAGAGGTCACATTTCTACAGTTTCAAGTCTAGAAAAATTTTAATGAGATTAGCCTACTCATGTGTCCAGGGTATCACTGATGAAAGATGAAAAGGAAATAGATAGGCTTTCACAGGTGCTTTCTAGAGTAGATGCTAGCTCCACAGTCACTTAACTAAGGAGAACACCCATGCAGTTGGTTGGGCAGTCCATTGATTTGGTTCATCAGTATGTATACCTTGAACAGGCACCAAAACTGTCAGGAAGGCCAAATATTTAAAAATTGACCTAACTTATTCCATCTGATGTACAAGTGAAGAAGACAATGGCCTTTCTCAACCAATCAATTAACAAGGCAGAGCCAAACTTTATTTTGAAATGAATGCTGGCTCTCATGGATGTGAGTGTAATTAGGAAAGATTGTAAGGGATAAGCAAAGAAGCTGCTAGAATTAATGAAAAATGGAATGACTGAAAGATTCTGTGAATATTAGACTCCAATGTGCTTATTATTGTTGATTGTGAAAAAAAAATCTTCATAGAAGGAATCATAGTCATGAAGGTGATTCTCAAACCATGTGACATCTATCTATCTACACACATACACATATATATGCATGAATGTAAATATGTACTTGTGTGTATGTGTGTGGATACACACATACACACAGAGACACACACACACAAAACCATTTAAAGCTATGTGTTCAGTGCTAGGGCTACAAAGAGAGGCAAAAATGATGCTTGTAATCATTAAACTCCAGGTATTTCTAAATGTCATGGTGGATATACTATCAAAGTACAAATAGCAGAGGGATTCCCTGTACATGTTGAGTTTCTTCAGATGCTTCTGTTGGCAGATGATATTTGATTGACTTTTTTTACAAACCCATCAATATTGTAAGAATTTCTCAATGATAGTCATGATTATCCAGAATACATTATCTTAAAATTCTGTATAGACTGTGCAAGGAATGTGTGCTCCCCAGATTATGACATACAGTTGGTTGGCAGCCTATTGCATTGGTTCATCAATATGTATACCCTGAACAGACATTGAAAATTTGCAATGAGTTTGGCCCAGATTTGCCTTGGAGGAGGAGATCTGACTGGGTCTCCATTGAGAAATTTTATGGCATGTTCAATTATTCCAAGCTGATGCCTAATACAAAAACTCATCATCATTATTATTAAGTCTGTGTGGTTGCAGAGTCACAAAACAACCTCCTCTCAAAACAATCAAAAGTCCAGGTGATCCAAAAGACAATGAGCTTTAAGTGGCACAGGATATTGTCAACAGTGTCTTTTACAGAAGAAGTGGCATAAAAAGCATTATCACATACACATCTGACTAAAGGTGGTGGGCCACTCCTTGTCGAAAGAATGAGGGGATGACTAGATGAATAATAAATACTGCATTAGAATTCATGAAATATGGACGTCTTTCTGGAATAATCAGACAGAGGCCTCCAGAATATTGGTTCAGCCATAAAATAATAAAAATACAGAATTTCAGAGTTTGACCTCAACTGCCCATAACCCCACTCCACCCCTGCAAAAAGATCTAGGAAGGATTAATGGAAGGATATGAACTAGAATTACAAAGTGAAAGGAGATATAAATGGCTTAAAATTTCATTAGTAGATGAAATATTCACATTGATGAAATATTGGACACCTCAAATAATCACAGCTATAGAGGCAGAATATCCTAGTAGAAATTGTCAGAGGATGTGAGTTCAAGTCTCAGCTCCACCACTTAATAATTGTATGATGCTGGGAAAGTATCTCAGTTTCCTCATCTGTAAAATCAAGAAGCTGAATTAGATGTCCTCTAAGGTCTTTCTTAGTTTTCTAAATCTATAATCCTAAATATACTCTCAATTCATGCTTAGTTCATTCTCATAAAGATTAAAAAAAGAAAAAAACAAGATGAGAAAGTAGATATTCATAGGTTGTTGCTAACTCATATTTCATGGTCTAGTCATTCCAGAAAGCAGTTTGGTAGATAGCTGAAATTTTTAGAATGAAAGCATCAAGGTATGGTGAAGAGTGTTGTCTCTGAAGTCAGAGGTCTTGCATTCAAATTTTGCCTCTGATGCTCACCACCTGAGTGACCTTTGGAAAGTTATTTATCTAATATGGACCTCCATTTCTTCATCTATGTAATGATTTGGTTTGGACTAGATGGCAACAGATGTTTCTTCAAACTCTAAATCTGTGATTCTAAATCTCTGAGAAAAGAGAGGGTTTAATACGATTAAATTTTTATCTGAAATATAAACATGTAAGGGTGGTTTTCAAAAACAAATGGGATATAGTTTTTAATCAAAATCTGAAATCACCTCTGGGAGTGATAGCTTCTTTAACGTAGACAGTCTTCTTAAAAAGTAGTGAAGCTGCTGTTTTTCTTTTATCTCAAGACTACATTTTAGTCTACTTTTTGAGCACCCATCTTCAGTTGTTTGTCTTCACTACTGGACAAAATGAAACCGAGCTTACCCTGCCTGCTCCCCCTGAGATGTCAATGTTTGAGCATGCTACTTAAAGAGGTAGATGTTAATACCAGTTATTTGGCATCGTTGAGACACAAATAACACATTTTCCTATGAAACTTAGATACATTCATGTTTTTCTGTGACCAGAGCTTTTCTAGTGAAAATTTACAGAGCATTGAAAATAAGTCCTCCCTTTTCAATTACATCTCCCCAACACTGAAATGAACTGGATGCTGACACAAGGGAAATATAAGATTGCTTGATGTTTTTATTTTACATAAAACAGTTTAATGAGGGCATTGCCTCACGTATTGGATGGTTGTGACGATTAATTGCATACATCTTAATGTGTGATTGCTATGTCCTCTTCATTTCTGGGAGATGGGGGGGTAGGGAATGAAATGTTGCTTTTCATGGAATCAACCCTTGAGAATAAATTTTAAATCAATAAAATAAATTAACAAAATTGTCTTTCAACTAATAGAGTTCACCATATAGTAGAAAAGGCAATTATCTCTGTCAGATTGGTGTAACTTAAGGACCTCAGTGTGGACATCTATTTTATTTAGTATGTTAAGATGAATTTAAGTCTTGGGCTAGGGGGGTAGTTTACTATAGTTTCTTCCTGTTCTTTCGATATTTTGCTGTCTTAGCTGAATAGTTTCTTAGTGAGAGAAGGGAAAGGATTAACTTGAATAAAATCCAGTTAAAATGCAAATGAAATGAATTTCTAGGCAATAAAGCATGCATTAAGCTTGGAACACTAATGACCATAATAGTAAAAAGTCTATGGAATATTTTATATACCTCTATCTTTTTCATCTTAATGCTCATTTAGATGAAAGTCTTCAGATATTTTTAGAGACTTTGCATTTCCATTTTCTACAAACATGATTAATGACTTTATTACTCTATTTTCTCAAGAGATAGCTACTATATATACTTCTGTTCATTCTTTACTGAAAGCAAACTGACAAGTACCACATCAACCTTTAAAGATTTACATCCATTTCTAGTGAATTACTAGAATTACTAGAATTTAAGGTTGCTTTTAAGATGGTAATGAGTTTCCTCATGAGGCATGGAAAATTCCCCAAATTATTACAAATAATTGCGATAATCAAACTATCAAATAAACAACAATATGTGATTAAGAACTGTGGAATTGTGTAGCAGTATATAGATGAAACAATTGATTATTTCCTCAGTAACTGCTAGGGATGAGATGTGCAAAGGTATCATTAATAATCATTTATTAGTAGGATGTTACTTTAAAGTCTTTGCTTGTTCCCACTCAGTAGTGATAGAACTGAAATCACCCACTTTTGTTTGCCCAGTACTCCTTCAGGAAAATGCTGTTTTTGAGGTGACTGACTGAGGTTAGGCAAAATTGTCATAGCCATAGAGAAGTTACAGACCTTTCTTCCTAAGTCCAGGATTCATTTGATCATATATTTAGATTAGAATGGGAATTCAGGAACCATCTAATCTAACCCAATCATTTTATATGTAGTAGGGATTTTATTACTGACTGGCCTCCTGGAATTTGTAGCTGAAGGGAATACACATTCTTTCTTAGTCCTCTTAGAGTGATTTGAGAATATTGACACCTTTGAGGTGGAAGGTGGCACTGAGTCCTTAAAGAGATACATACAGTCTTCAAGAGAGACTGAGGAGAAAGGGGACTTCAAGAGTTGAGCCAGACAGAATCAGCCACACAGGAACAATAGGTAAAAGAAAAAAAACAGCACCACTGAATTGTAGCAGAGAAGGAAGAAATTGAGGAAGGGAATACTCATTGCTACAAAGATCTTGGAGTAGAAGATTCAGGACAAAACTATGACTGTGTCCACTTCTTCCTGGACTGAAGGAAATTCCAAGAAAAAGTCTACTCTTCCTCCAATTTCTCTTCCTATTGCTTGTCCATAAACAGACTCTGAAATGACTTTTTATTCCTTTACCTTAACATTTCTGGTAACCTGAATTTTTACTTCAACCTTAAAGTAGGCAGGGCTTAGCTGGAGAAAAACATTACTTTAAAAAGGACAGATTGCCAGACCTCCATGAAAATGTTAGGAATTTTCCTAAATGTCTTTGAGCTATTAATTGTTCTAAATTTTATTTAATATAAACTGTATAAATCAGCAGAAGAGGCTACCAGGTGCCTCTGAACAGCCATTGTTGCCCATTGGCAAAACAAGAACACCATTATTATAACTGGATGTGACTGATTAAAGCTGCACAAGGGAAGTGAAACATTAGAAGGTAGTATCTTTCCCAGTATCACACAGGTAGGAAGTTTCAGAGATAGCATTTGATTTCAGGCTCTCCGATTTCAGAGCCAGTGCCCTTTCCTTTGTGCCGTGATGCCCTTTGTATTGTATTTTTTTTTAGGCAGCATCAGGAAATACTGCCTTTTATGAAGTAGTATGCTTTCCATTTATCTCACCCTATCAGACTTGTTCTCATTTCACTCAAAGGCTTTTTTAAAGTCAGAGCTATTTAACATATCCTCTTATAAAATAATGTATTATAATAATAGATCATAAAATAATATGGTCATTATGGTGTAAGTACAGTTCCAGAATCATAAAATGTTAATAAGTGTTCAAGGTCAAGAAAATATAGGTTTGGCTGGGAGTTAAATCTCCTGGAGCTGGTATATTATAAGCTGCAATAACCTCTAAAGATTCATGAAGTTGAGTCCATGCCAAGAACAGTATCCCATTTAAATGATTAGTCCTGGCTTTTTTTCATGACTGCTCTTTATATAGCATATGGTATAACCTCAATGATTAAAGAAGTAATAAAAAGAGTCATTTTTATCTTACAGTGATGTCATGTTTATGAGAAGTCAGGTCAAACAATGCACAAGCAAAGGACTTTTCACACTACTAAAAAATGACTTCTCATAGGAATGGATTCAGCCATGCATGTACTGAGGCCAATCCTACAGAATGTAGAGAAAACTAAATGAATCAAATTTGAATGGAAATAGGATGTTTTATATGTGTCTATATAGTAAAAGTTACCAGGTATCAGAAAAAATGGAATTATTGAGTGGGGGGCTCCATCCATTCCCCAAATCTGCTTCATTCACTGAGTGGTGAATCAGGAGACATATCTATCTGTGCAGTAATGGTGGCATGTTTATTTTGTTGGAAACTTCCTGAAGGAAAGCTTTCCTGTCATGACCATTTCTCTACTTCCTAGAAATACTTAGTGTGATATAATGGGACCTAGAGATCACTTTAATATCTAGAGAAAATTCTATATCTTTCATTATCAAGTTCACATCACTCTTGCTACAACTGAAGTTAATTTCTAGCTATTCCACAGAAACATAATCTGTTAGGTAATGATTCTATGAAGTGGACAAAGTATTAAACTGAGATTCAAAAAAACTTTGGTTTTTGTGTGCTCAGAGTTTTCCTTTGTGTATGTTTTTAATTCATGTCACTACCTCTCCAGGCCTCATTTTCCTTATTTTTAAAGTCAATGGGTTGGGCTAGAATAGTAGTCACAGTCCTATTGTGCCTAGCAACCATCACTGGCACATAGTAGGTAGGAGTTAGGAAGGATAATTGAATCATTCCTCAAACATTGGGCTGATCATGTAATTAATCAGCTTTAGTTTTCTCCTATGTAAACTGAGGATAATAATAATAATTATAGGGTAGCTACGTGGCATAGTGGATAGAGTGTTGGGCCTGGAGTTATGAAACTCTCCTTGTGAATTCAAATCTGGCCTCAGACATTTACTAGTGTGTGATCCTGAGCAAGTACTCTTTGCCTCAGTTCCTCAATCTGTAAAATGAGATGGGAAATGAGTTGGCAAACTACTCCAGTATTTTGCCAAGAAAACCCCAAATGAGGTTTCTAATTCATGAAGATTCTGATTCATTAGGAATCAGACAAGATTTAACAATGAATGAACAACAAAAAACATCACTAGGTTTTGTGAGAATAAAACAAGATAATATATGGAAAGTATTTTGTAAGCCTTAAAACTCTCTAAATATTCCTGTTGTAACTAGAGTTCATCAGTGCTTATCTACTTGATGCTCTGCAGGGCTGGGGGACTGAAACTGAAAATTCAGGCCCTTCTTCTCCTAAGTAAAGTGGCGGGGTCTGGGGTGCAGAAAGAGGAGGCACCTTGCAGGAGGCAATGGCATTAGAATGCTGGAGAAACTGGAGACTGGGGAAGGAGATGAAGCGGGTAGGTAGTTGCCCTGTGCTCCCTCTCTTAGAATATTAGCTGAGAGTTTCTTGGTTTTCTATTTGTTCTATTCCTTTACTTTGGTAAAGGTCTGCACATAGGTTAAATAAATTCTTTAACATTTATTCATTCATTCATCCATTTATTCATTCATTTCCATCAAGCTAGTCTCTAAACAGCTATACACCTTTAGTTTACTTATGTCTTACTATTTTGTATTCATTTCCTGCATCCAAATGCAGCTGAGAAGAATTTTATGGTAGGTAAGGTACACAGGGAAAGAAAAAGAAATTCTCTTTTAATTCCTGAGACTAGCAAGTAGTTTTGAATTGAACAAATAAATTTCATTATTTTGTTGTTGTTAAGTCATGGCTAACTCTTCCTGATCCCTTTGAATGTTTTCTGGATAAAGGTACTGGAGTGATTTTCCATTTCCTTTTCCAGCTAATTTTATAGTTGAAACTTAGGCAAATAGGATTAGGTAACTTGCCCAAGGTCACACAGATAGTAGGTGTTTGAGACCACTTTGAACTCAGAAAGCTGAGTCTTCCTGACTCCAGATACTGTTTCTACCCACAGTGCCACCTATTTGCTCTAATTTTGTTTTAAACATGAGTATAGGTTTCTCACAGCAGAGAAGTTCAGTGGACACTCTATCTGGTATGTGAGGTGATGCTTTAGGTATTTTGCTTTTTTTTCCATATTCTATCCTTCAAGTTTGCAAGAGAGAGAGAGAGAGAGAGAGAGAGAGAGAGAGAGAGAGAGAGAGAGAGAGAGAGAGAGAAGAAGAAGAAGAAGAAGAAGAAGAAGAAGAAGAAGAAGAAGAAGAAGAAGAAGAAGAAGAAGCAGGAGGAGGAGGAGGAGGAGGAGGAAGAGGAGGAGGAGGAGGAGAAGAGATGAGAAGAGAAGAGAGGAAAGGAAAAAAAGAAAAGAAGGCAGAAAGGAAGGAAAAAAAAGAGAGAAAACAAGTCACAAAGGCATCCCCTGAGGGACAAGATTGAGGGCATTCACTAAAGATAAAGCCACAGCCCTGAGGAAGAATAAATGACACCTGTTATTCATCATTCCTTTTCAAAGAAGACCAATGACAGTGTGGGGTGATGTCTCGGTGATGACAGTGGATGACCACGGTATCTTCAATATCTGATCAAGCTCAAAGCGCTCCAGCCTCTATAATGGTTGGAACCATTTGTTCTTAATCACCCACTCCACTGGAGGAAGTCTTCACATCTTGGACTAGACATACTTCTAACTCACGGACAGGTTTGAGATCTGTCAGTCACCTTCAACTTGGTTTAATCTTTCTGCTGAGACAGTTTACTGGGGTGTCCTATGCTGCATCCTACAGATTCTTGGAGCCAAAAGTGGATGAGCAGACTTAAAAAGAGCTCAGCAAGACCTCACACCAGCAAGGTCCCATATACCCATAGAGGCCCTGCTTAGTCAAAACGGCTTTTACTGTACCCAGTGTCAAAAGCATATCAAGATCACAGCTGGATCTAGTAGTAGTAGTAGTAGAAGTAGTAGTAGTAGTAGTAGTAGTAGTAGTAGTAGTAGTAATAGTATCATTACTACTAGTAGAACTGTTGCTGCTGCTGCTGCTGCTACTACTACAGATTATTCCATGAGATGTCAGACTCAGTTGATTTTTTCCTTACTTTTGCTAAACTGATTTTTTTCCTCTTCTGTGACTTAAAATATGCATTTTGACTTGCAATGTCTTATCTCTATCAATAGAACCAGCAGCCCCTAGTACCTTCATTAATAACAGGCTTTTATTGAGCAGATTCTCCAGATGTGGAAGTTCCTTACTGAGTACATATTTGTTAGGTCAATTCCAGCCCAGTAGTAAGCAATTGATTTAATGGAACACTGAGCTGCTGACTGCTTGGACCAGGAACAAGCAAACAAAAGCATTAGCTTACAAGTGGTAAATTCCCTTGCAGAATCAGGCAAGAGTGTAAAAGATAAAACAAACAGCAACAACAACAAATGCCATGCCAGCAGTCAAAATCCCCTTGAGCTTACCAGAATTTAGGTGATGTTTTTCAAAGTTCTGATATAGAATTATATCATAATTTCACATATAAATTAAACTCTGAAAAATATGATTATTAAAAAATAATTTCATTTCAAGATAAATCTAGTGATCAGTAATTCTAGGGAATTTACTATCTAAATCAGAATTCAATGAACAATAGAAAAGTAACACATATGTAGTGTTGACTTGATTTAAAACATTATAGAAAAACATGGAAAGCCTTGCATGAAAAAATAAAGAGTGAAACAAGCAGAACCAAAAGAACATTGTATGCAGTAGCAGCAATATTGTTTTTAGAAAGACTTTGAGCAAATAAGTCAATTTGACTATCATAAATACCAAAATTAACTATAAAGGACATATGAAGAAAGATGCTATCTGCATGCAAAGAAAGAACGGATAAATAGAAATATGTATAGAAATACACACAGACACATACCTATTTGTGTCTAATGGTAGCCATCTCTAGGGTGGGGGGGAGAAAATAAAGGAAAACAAAAGAAATTTACATAATATATATTTAAAAGGAGTAGCAAGTACTACATAATAGATTTGCAGTTTAATGTACAATCATCTCATTTTTATTATACTGTATTACGGAAATGCTTTTTTTATTCCACAAATTAAAAATAAAATATTTTTAAAAAGATTATAGAGCTTTTCAGTGTAACACTTTTTAAAAGTCTGCATCATTATCATCAAAAGACTTTGAGTGTCTTCTGTATACAATATAATTGCAGAGACTCTGTATGTTTATAAAATAAGGAGAAATTGAGGTCTGGCCCTAAAAATTACAAGCTCAGGCCAAGGGGATTTTGCTACAGGGAAATGAATTTAGAAGTCACTAACTGCACCTGCTGTCCTTTATCCACTTAAAAACAACAGTAGTCATCATGTACTAAGCAAGAGTGATTCGTTAAAATAGTAAACTTCTAGATAATTTTCTTCCTTCTTGAGATGGCTCCAACTGCCACTGTGTGACAAATTATTTGAGGCACATATCCTGTCATTTGGCCCAAGTTTATTTTGGTGCTACATGCATACCCCAGAAACAAAAATTGCCAGTTATAGTTCTGTCTGATATATAGATATGTATCTATACCTATATATAGATATAGATATATATAATGAAAGATAGATATAGAAACATATAATCTTTATATAACCCTAGTCTATTGATATCTTTCATAAGAAGCAAAAGTACAATGATCTTTTCAAACAAATCTTTATTGCTGGTTGTAATTTTTTCTTTATTTGAAAGCTATAGAAACTATAGAATTCAGGAAGTGACTGACCTAACAATTCTATTTTCGAATGATAAAATTGGTTTTTTTTTAATATTTTGTTGGCATGGGAAGGAGATATGTGCAGGTACAGTTATATATGCTGCTAATATGGCCCTTTTAAACCCTAATGATCTAAAATACCATAGTAGTTATTTTGAAGTCATTCATTCCTTTTGAGAGAAATTATCCAATTATTGAATTAGGATCAGGATTTTTAAAGAAACCTTAAGGTTGTTCAGTCTCTGAAGGGCATTATTGATGGATGAGATTCCCCAATCACTGGAGTACATGCCTTTTAATCCTGGGTGGGAGACCCCACCCAACTAGAGAACCTTACAAAGAATTTGATTTAAGGGAAATTCTCGTTCATCACGTTCCACTTGGCCAGGGCTGAGCAGAGCAGTCTAGATTGCCCTAGGAAGGGATAGTATGGATAAGAGATAAGTCTCTTCCTCAAAGACTGAGTGATTAGAGTCACATTCCCCAGACCTTCATCAGAACAGGTCCACCTCTCTTCATAATATGCATTCTTCTCATTAATTGTTAACCAGAGTTGAATGCAACCCTCAGGAACACCCACTCTTCTAAGGTCATATGAGCATTGAGTGGGTTCCATGAGTGGTCTTTGGCATTTGAGAGTGCTACTGACCCCTTTTATTATTTATTGCTAACATAATTGATAAAATGATCAATTACCTAGAAACTATGTCCCTCAAACTTTTTATATGTCATACTTTGTTTTGACTTCCTAATAATAGCTGGCATTTATATAGTGCTTTAAGCTTTACAAAGTGCTTTACAAATATAATCTCAATTCATCCTCACAACTACCCTGAAAAGTAGGTGCTATAATAATTACTATTTTACATATGAAGAGATTGAGGCAGACTTTGGTTAAGTGATTTATTTAGGGTCACACAGCTAGTACATGTCTGAGATCATATTTGACTTCAGGTTTTCCTAACTCAGGGTTCAATGCTCAATCCACTATGCCACCCAGCAGCCCCTTACTATAGCTTACATTTATTTGTATAACTTTAGTTAACAAATTCTTTCACATAAGTTTCAGAATGACAAAGCATGCAATTCCCTGTTAAGACCTTTTATTAGTAATTGACAACTTCCCATCCTTATAGCTAAAATAGCACTATGTGAATGCCAGGGTTTGTTATTTGGGATTCACAATAACTCTAAAAGGATAAGAAATGGAAATTTGGTTATTTAGAAACTGTAAACTCAGAATCACAAATTAGAAGTGGTAGAGACCACAGAAATAATCAAGTACAATATACTCACTTTGCAATTGAGGAAAATAAGGCCCAGAGAGGTGAAGTCACTTGGACAAGGTAAGCAAGTCTCATAGCCAGGACTCAGATAGAGGTCTTATTACTCTAGCTTTAGTGATCCATGCAACAGAATTCATTATAGAATCATGGATTTCTACTTGGAACCTCACAGGTCATCCAATATAACCCTCTCCTTTTTGTTATTGAAAAAAAAAATGAAACTCTTGTTAGGTGATTCGTCCCGGGTTATATAGTAGGGGTGAGTAGTGCTGAAATCCTAATCTCAATCCTTTTACTTTGAATCCAACAGTATTTCCGATATTTCATTAAGATTCCATTGTCTGACATTTAATGTTTCAAAACCTTTAAAAATACAAAAAAGTTATTTATTACTATTGGTATATTTAAATATGGATGTGTACAATCTCTCATCCCTAAAATGCCTTATAATTATAACAAGGATTGTTTTTAAAAGTAGTCTAATAATCCATTCCAGCTCAGAAATAATATTCTTAGGTCAGTAGATTATACTAAATTATATAGTTTTGTACCTTTCAAATAATTAGAACACAAATAACAAAGATTGGTTTCAAACAATAGCAAATATAAAATAGACTATGGTGACTGAGTTTTTGTGCTTATGATAGTTCCTTATACTTCTTTTCACTTTTCAATAATATTATGTACATTTGTGTGTATTTGTGTTTGTATATATACATGCACATACACATACATATATATGTGTATATATATGTATGTGTGTGTATATATATGTATATATGTGTGTGTGTGTGTGTGTGTGTGTGTATAGTTTTGCTATGTCATTGTTTGCTCTGAAGTTACATTCCCCAGTAAATTCAATAGAGATACATTACAATTCACATGAATGTCTGCAGCATCCTGGAGAGAATGTGGTGCGGTGTTGTTCAGTTAATAGACACTAATTAAGCATCTATTATATGCTAAACATTGTGCTAAGTACTGGGGATAGGAAGAAAGTTTTTTTTAAAGAGTCCTTACTCTCAAGTAGCTCACAATCTAATGAAGTAAATGTGGAAATAATAAAAAGAATATTTACCATGTAGTCACAAGAATTGGTTTCAAATCCTTCCCATGATGTGTACATCCATAGGGAAGTCACTTAAACTTCTTTTGGTTTCAATATCCTCAACTGAAAAATAAGACGTTGGACAAGATGGCTTCTAAAGTCCCTTCTGACTTTAGAGAAATGACTCTATAATCCTGTGGTTGTCCTGATTTCATTTAAGATTAATGTTAATGTGTAGGGACAGAAGTCATTTGGTAGGATAAAAAAAAATAAACAACTAGTATTTATAAGTGCTGGAAAAAGTGGTAAGAATAGAGATTTAAAGTTATCATCATATTTGTCCTGGACCTATGATTTCATTCCTATAGCAATCCCCAAGTATGGAAAAATATTCCTTTTGATAGAGATTGGCAGCTCTTTTCCAATTAGAGTTGCCTACATCACCAAAGTTAAGAGACTCCCTGAGGACCTGGCTAGTTTGTTTCAAGATCTAGACTTGGATCCAGATATTCTGACTTTCCAAGATTGGCCTTCCATCCACTATGGCTCTATCTGCCGTCCCCTTAAAGATGTTAGAAAGTTTTTTTTAAAGCACTTTTAAGGAGATAAGAAAAATAACATTTAAATATTGAAACTAAAATAGTTTAAATTTAGACTGTTTCCATATGAAAACTGATGCAACTATCGTTATTTAAAATTATTAATTAAATGAAAAATATCTAAATGGTTACATAATCAGTGAGAATATTTTGATCAAGTAAAATTAATTGACACAGTCTAAATAAATTCCTGTGGAGAATAATAGATTAGGGCAGATATTGGCAAAAGGGTATAGAAAAAGTTTGAGGTTGTTTCCTTGGGAAGCTGTGCTTAAAGACAAACATGGTACACCATAGAATAAAATGTTAATCAATGAGTCAAACATGACTTAGTAATATGCATTTTTATTGATATATGTTAATGAAAGACTCTTCTCTCAAAAAATTCTGCCAAAATTATCCTATGTGCAATGTAACTTTAATAACCCTGCTTGGAGTAACACAAATTATCATTCTTTAGAAATAAAAGATCAAAGATGCTTATCAAATATCTGGATTTAGATTTTAAAAATTTTCAGCAAGTATTCATGTGGGAGTCAACTTGGGAAAGGGAAGTATTTTATAAGAAGCAATTTACTTTGGCATATTTATTCCTAATCATTTTATGGATAATTTTATGGATGGTCCATATGTCTGACAAAGATTAATTTGTTCATAGATCAACCAATCAAGATTGCCCTTGTATTTAAGTCAAAATCATATCTGACAATTTGACAAGTAGTGGATAAAATTTAGAATTGTATTTCATAATGTTAACATTATAGTTGTATAATTAGGAACATCATCTAGTTACAAGTGAGAGCTTTGTCTCAGTGAAGCTAATTTGCTCCTTTGGTTGTACGGCTGTATCTATTAATACAAAACAAAGGAAAGAACCAAAGTAATTATCTAGACAATTGAATCAAAAGAAACACCATTACCTTGATAATTTAGATGAACCAAATAAGGCATATTATTTTTGTTGTTCTTGCTCTTATAATCTTTTGTGTCCGTAAGCAGAGCTCCTGTCAACTTCTAAGAGAAGTCTTTCCTATTTCTCTCCTGACCCCAAGTTGTTAGTGGACTTTTGATCTTTGTACATGTCATTTCTCCCAGTGAGATGTAAAGTCTTTTAGGAAAAAGACTTTTAAATTTTTGCTTGTATTTACAATCCTATTACACTGCCATTTGTCCTACTAGAATACATACAATGTCAAGAGCAGTTTCCAGCATATTGGAGGATTTTTAGGAGCACGTAGAGAGAATCACACAGTACCTACAGGTATGGATGGGTTATGGTCTATATCATTAGAACAGAGTACCTACATTGATTACTTCATATAGTGTCAAAATACTTTGATATGTCAAAGTATATACCACTTCCAAATGATCTAGGTCTATTATGGTTCCTATAAGGGCCCATAGAACCATAAGATATGGTTAATTATGGAATCATAATATGTGGTCAATTGGTAGGAAGTAATAATTAAGATAGGGCTCATGAGTGGGTAACCAATCCACAAATAATGCAATATATGAAGTTAGATTTGTGAGACCTTAATAATCAATTTTGTTTAAGAAACACACACACATATATGTATAT
Organism: Vombatus ursinus; assembly: GCF_900497805.2. Taxonomy (NCBI): domain Eukaryota; kingdom Metazoa; phylum Chordata; class Mammalia; order Diprotodontia; family Vombatidae; genus Vombatus; species Vombatus ursinus. Next base: position 21,538,668 of record NW_020954569.1, read on the forward strand.
ATATATATACATACATATATATACACACATACATACATACACACACTATATATGTGTGTGTGTGTGTGTGTGTGTGTGTGTGTGTATAATGTATATATATTCTGCTTGTATAATTGCCAATGAGAAGCATGCAGTAGGGGTCTGTGAACAGTACTAGGAACCCAGCCCTTCAGGATTACCCCTTGCACTAGTCAGACATGCTTTAGGGACCCAATGCTACAGTGTGAATGTATAGCCCAAAAGGTGGTATTATATCTAAATGCTATAATATCCTATTAGATTGAAAACTCAGTGGTTCTTGATGCTTGTGTTAGTAATATAGTATATTTGGAGAATATTTTTTAACTATTCAAAGTATTTTCTTATCTACTTTCACATGTTATCCTAACAATAACCAAAACTAACCACACAAGATTGATGGTCAAACATTATACTCATTTTACAAAGAAGGAAACTCAGGTTCAGATAAATTACACTATTTTACCAAAGACTCAAAATGTAATAATAATATGACTGCAACTAGAATTCAATTCTCCCCATCCCCTGCCATGCTCTTTCCATGCTCTATAATTTAATTTTGTGAATCAATATTTTTCTTGCACCTGTTTATTTCACATCGATTCTAATGATACAACATATTTTGTTTAATACTCCTGAGTTTTTCATCATAAATAAGTAAATTCTCATAATTCATGGCTGTTTCTTTGTTGATTTTTCCAGCTGTATATATTATCAGTAGGGATTGTTAGAAAATCCTACCATTTGATTCAGGGGGAACAAACAATATAATCCGTCTCACGTGATTAAATTATTGCTTTATTCTCTTACCCATAATATACTCACCAAGATCTTCTACACTCAGGGAACCCAATGTACCTATTTATTCCCCATTATAATCCTTTGTGAAGCACTTTTGTTACCCTGTAGTGAATGAGAATTTAAGTGCCATATGCTGTAGAGAAGGGGTTAGGTCTGCAAAATGTAGTTCATTATAATTACAAGCACCCCTTCCAAACTTTCCTTACTGCTGTGTGATAGGGTCAAAGGCAAGTAACATAAGCAATGTTTTACTGACCTTACTCCTTTTAGAGTCTTCTAATCCATAGACACTAGTCATTCCTGAAATAACCAGAAGCCACCTTAAAAACATAAACCTTTATCGTCTTAAAAGGATTAATCCTAAAGTAAAAAAAAAAGTGGATTTTGAAGATAACAAACAGCTTTTTGAATTCAATCCATGTGCTTTAATCTTATCCCTGTTGGGTAAAAAAGAATAATCTCATGAGAGAATGATGTGTATGTTTTGAAACATAAATAAGCTCTGTGATGCCTCTCTGAAATGGTAAATTTGGTTATTCTCATTCTGACATTTGAAATATTCTTTGGATCTTGGTGTGCAATTCAATTGTCAAGATTTGATTTTCCAGTAGGGAACATATTTTAATGCCATGCTTTAAAAGAATATGTTACATCAAAATCACCACAGGTTCCTTTTTGCTTATTCTAGGAAGTTTTAACAGGTAATTTCCTCATAGTGTATGAAGAAAGAGTCACAGCCTTAAGTTCAATTAAGATTTTTTTTCCTTTAATTTGTCAGGAGTATTAGTTTAGCATAGAGAAATGTCTTTGGAAACCTCCTTTCTTGAACCTGCAGTTTACAGAACAACTAAGTTTCCCCCAAATCATCTCTGGAATATGGGAATTTTATCAGAACATTTCATTTAAGCAGCTCTGACTCATATAATCTTGGTTACAAACTTGTACGAAGGAATTGGGGCAAGAAGGGTAATGTCCCTAACATATAAATAAGCTTGTTATGTAGCAAGGTAATAAATACCAAGTTGTGTGGTATATAGAATGATCTCTCTTTGATTTGCAGATACAGTCCAAACTGCTGGTACCAGTGGATGGTCGTCAGATAAGTAGAGTCACAGGATTTTCATGTGTAAGCAAAGCAACTTCTATCTCATTTCTTGTAGTGCCAAACATCCAAAATAGGTAGTAATAGGTTAAGTTATATACTGCAGTGGGAAGGGGCATGCTAAAGCCTGGGAAGTAAGAATGAATGGTGAATGTTATTGAAAAGAAGATTGCAGGAAAAATGCCTATTTAGGTGAGCATAGAGGAGAACAGAGAGGAAATGGGTGTGGAAATATCAACCAATGAAGGATTTATTAAAATACACACAATGTTATTCAGGGTAAATATTAGAATTAGATTTGAAGTTGTAGCCACCATGCTAGAAGGAACTAATGGTTGCCATTTGGGTTGGTGTAAATCCATATGGATATCTGTGCATACGAGGGACACAGTGGCAGTGACTACAATATGGGACTGATTTACCTGATGTTGGCATATGATATGAAGCCATTTGCTCAGACCCCAAACTTCCCAAATCAGAGGGAGCCAGGAAATCCTATACATACCAGGAGGGCATTTGTTTGAATGAAATCCCTTGAATTTCCTCCATGCCTCTCCCATCATTTCTTCAACTGTCTTTCAAAGTCACATTTGATTTCTACACTATTTACACTAAATATGTGATCAGTCAGATCATTAACTAGTTAGAACAAAGGTTAAACTCAAAATGAAATCTATGTTGGAAGTGACACAATTTTCAAAGTAATCAGTGCTCAATTATCAGTATCAAGATGCCTCAAAGAGAAATATTTCAAAAAACAATGAGATTACACATAGCATTGTTTCCCAAAAAAGGAAACCAAAAAGATATCAGAATCCTCTTACCTATATTCTTGCTTTCTTGTCACTACAAAATCTTTATAAGAATGTCTAAATGTTGGGTATCTTTTATGACAATACGAGAAAAAAAGAGATTGACTTTTACATCCCACTAATTATCTATAGCAGACTTTACCTTCATAGTTGCTTAGTTTACTAATAGATGTAAGAAGTTCCCCTGATATTTATGTTTTGTTGATTACTAAAACACATTTGCCCTTGGTAGAGCAAAAGTGAAGCCTTAAATGTGATCATCCAAGATTTCTCATATGCATATGTTAGATGTTATACAAGATTTATATAGGTGCAATCCCAGATAAATTTTGTTCAAGAATCTTCTGATAATAAATATCAATTAGACAATAGAAAGGAAGACAAATGCTTTCACTGATTCCATGGAAAATGTCTTTTACAGGGTCCAAATAGGAGGGAAATTCCTTACATATGGTGCGATTGCCTAGAAGCTGCTTTTTGAAGTTGTTGTGATATTTGCATGGAGTCCTAGAAAACTGTGACCCCTTCTTATTGAGATCCATGTCTTCAAATTAGATTGGCCACAGGCCAAGAATTCAATAGGAAAAGAGAGGTCTAGGTTAGGTTTAGAAAAATTCACACCATTTTTTATTATCACTTTTATGTTTTTTAATTTTTAAAAAATTTTTTAATTAATTTATTTTGACTTACCAAAAATCACTTCCATAAGCTTTTGAGTTTGAAATTTTTCTCCCCCTCTGTCCCCAGCTCCCTCCCCAAGACAGCATGCAATCTGATAAAAGCTATACATATACATTCCTATTAAACATATTTTCACATTAGTGATGTTGTAAGTAAGAATTAGAACCAATATATTATCATTTTAATTATCACTTAATAGTATCACTGATATCAAACACATTTTAAAAATACCATTATTGTGTGTGTGTGTGTGTGTGTGTGTGCACACGCGTATGGTACTAAATAAATGCAAAACAGGGAGTAGTGTAATCTTGGAAGAATCAATTTCAGGTGACTCAAAGTAAAAATGGGAAGGCTGAAGGTAGATGTCTGTAGATTGTATCATATTATCAACATAATTGTATGCAATTGAATTAGTATAAAAGACAGCATCAAAGACAGTAATGAAAAAGAAGGTGGGTCAGTCTTATAATAAGAATGAAGGACAACATATAGACAACTCGATTTTGGCCAGAACTATGAAAGGACTCAGAGAAAGGCCTTTAGTGAGAATGGGGAATATCTTCAATGAAGGATTTATGGAAGAACATGGAAAAGAATCAAAGAAACTATGAAGGGATAGCTAAATTTTAGCATGCATTAATGGAAATGGTTCCCACATTAATAATACTATTGCAGAAACATTGTAATATAAAAATGCAGCTAGTTTAGTCACAAAGGGAACTGAAGATCTAAGAGCTGGATGTTAGAGATGTAAAAGTCATAAAAAAAATCCACACAAGTGAGTTAATTTCAAAAGTGAGGTATCAATTGATTAATCAGGAACATACAATGCTAGTAGAATCAAATGGAGAGACCATTACATGTATTCACTTGTAAATAGAAAGCTATAGAATTTATCAGGCTATTCTAGAAGCAGAAAGAATTAAAGAAAATGCTATTAAATAGCTAGTTAATCAATCAACAAGCATTATAAAATGCTTACTATGTGTTTTCTACTTATTACTGTATTATAAAATGGTTACTATTACTTATACCAAGCTAAGTATTGCAGATACAAAGACAGGAAGAATGTTTTCTGCCTTCAAAGGAGACATTTAAATAACTAGGCACATGGTCTCTGTCTCTGTATCTGTCTCTCTGTCTCTCTCTGTCTCTGTCTCTCTGTCTCTCTCTCTGTCTCTCTCTGTCTCTCTCTGTCTCTTTCTCTCTCTCCTTCTGTCTTTCTCTTTTTCTCCACTTATATATCTGTCTCTAGATAGACAGAACCACTAAATATCAGAGGAATTATAATAACCTTTCTTGAGCTTATTCAATGAATCTACTTCAATATATTCAAAAGTACTTGAAGTCAGCATATAGTAGACATTTGCAAAGGGCCCCAGATTCCTTTGTTTATGCCCAACCATCCACTCAGGGCAGTCTACAGCCCTGGCAGAACTAGCCAGCTCCTAGTTGAACCTTCTGTGATATAATATGTCCTGGATGAGGTTCAAAAAGACCTAGGTGGCTATGTCACAGAGGACCTTATGTCCTTGGTAGACTCTGTTTTGGAATAATTAGCAATTTAAACATTGTGTTTAAGTGTACCAGTATTTAATCTATTTAAGATGAACAGCTCAGTCATTTAAAGCCAATCACTTATAAATAGAGAACGATTTTCTTCTTAAACAATGTTGACTAGATGGAAACAAAATATTTGACCAGGAGTGCATACAACAGAGAAGCCTGGAATAAAACAATTACATAATTAAAGTTATTTTTCCACACAATACACTTTGGTACCCAGTGTGATTTTGTCAGCACATTAAAGTGAGACCTTTTGACTTCTTTCATACTGGGTATTGATCAGAATCAAGTTTCAAATGAAAATCTTCATGTTTCCATGCCCTTGCTCTTCCAAAGATACAATGAAGAAAATAAATATAGTCAAGTGAAAGCAACAAAGATAACTAATATAGATGCCAATATATTTTCCACAATCCATTTTAATAAGGAGTACAATGAGTAGTTGTATAGTTGTAAGAATCTCATCTTATCTCTGCCTTCATATGAAAGTGTGATTGACCCACTTGCCAGCTACTTCTTGTGGCTCACCTCTTTATGCTTGCAGGCTTCATAAATAACTAAGACAGCAGGGAATATTTAAGAAGTTCCCTGGATGACACAAAAATTGACTCAATTTTTGTGTGTTATTACTGATAACTCTTGCTTCTGTCCTGACTTTTAGCTTCATTTGGTCATTAGATCTCCCTGCTTTGCTTTGATTGCTAGTGCCTGTTGATTTTCTTACTCTTAGTGCTTTATGTTTCTTTATATTTTTTGGCCTTGAACCATGCATGTCAATTCTGATGCCCCCTCCGCCTACTCTCTTGACAATTAACTAGTTTTACTTCATTTTTTCCCCTGTAATATACCTTCCATATCAGAGTTTTAGAATATGCTGGTCTCCAATTTTCCTCCCTGTTTCTCTCCTTTACCACCATCCATAACAATGCTAAATGGTAATATAACATCAACTAAAATCACTTATATGGAGCTACTTCCTGGACCCATATTTCCTTGAACTGCCTTTGACAAAATATTTTTAATTATTACCACTATCATCTGACACAGGAATGATTTTGTCTGATGATTTATTTGGATTTAGTAAAAGTAGAAATGAAAAATAAATTTATGACTTTTCTTAAAAGAACATCAAATTATCTTAGAATTTTTTTAAAAAGTCAAAGTTGAATTCAAATAGTTGAAATAAAATAGATACATTATGTATCCGAATTATGGAGCAAAGTTGGGATAAAATAGATTCATTGAGCTATTGATTTAATCTTCAGATTAATAATTTGGAGATGAATACTGGATGAAGGCATAGAAATGTGCTTGCTGAATTTGTGGAAACCACAAATCAGAAAGGATAGCTAAAATAATGCAAGACAGAATTCAGATCCTGAAAATTTTGGGAGATTTGGAACAATGGACTGAAACTAAGAACATTAAAATAATTATAATAAATATAAATTTATTACATTTGTTTACATTATTAAATGTAAATAAGTGTAAAAAATCAGTTGTACAAATATGGAATCAGGGCAAACATTTCATATGAAAAATACCAAATGTATTGCAAGCTCATAATGCGTGTACAATGTGGTCAAACAGTCCAAAATTCTAATAATGTAAACTTAGTCTATTAATGGAAATATGTCCAGACCAAGGGACTGGTAGTGGATGTCAAATTTTGGAAGGAACAAGGTACAATATATATAGAGTAGGTGATCAGGATAATGATGTCATTTAAATTCATTTTATAGAAGCATCATTTGGAGGAATTGGGGATTTGAGATCTGCAAAAAGGCAGCATAGTGCAGCATAATCTTTATATTCAAATATGAAAGTGGTTTTTATGTCATGTGGGAGAGGAATTAGATTTATTCTGCTCAACTCTGGAGGGAAGAAATACGACCAATAGGAAGCAAATTTCTGCTTAATGTAAGGGGAAACTTCCTAACAATTAGAGCTATCTAGAACTGTGCCACAGGGCTAGGGAATGCCCTATTACTGGATTTGAAAACATTCAGTGGCTAATGCTTAGGAACATGAGAGATGGAGTTCATGACTTTGGTAGGAATTGTACTAGATAACCTAAAAAGTAACTTCTGACTCCACTTTTCTGATTGATTATCTGTATTTTCTCCTCATACTTTTAGTTTACCCTTAAACAAGCATTTATCAATCACCTATTATGTGATGCATGCTGTAGATATAAATAAAAAGTGAATAAGTCTGTTGTGCTCTCAAATAATTTCATTCATTCAAAGGAAATATATATATATATACATATATATATATATATTATGACATTTGTTGTTGTTCAGTCATTTATGAATCTTCATGAACCCATTTGGAGTTTTTCCTGGCAAAGATACTGGAGTGGTTTTCCATCCTTCCTCAGCTTATTTCACAAATGAGGAACTGAGGCAAACCGGGTTAAGTGACTTGCCCTGGGTCACACAGCTAGTATATGTCTGAGGCAAGATTTTAATGCAGAGAGATGAATCTTCTTGACTTCAGGCCTGGCCCTCTATCCACTGTGCCAGATGCTCCCATACATACATATATACATGCACATAATATATACATATACATATATAATTATATATACGAATCTGTATATATCTATCTGTAAATATATAAAGATATATGTATATATGCATATATATAGTGTCTGATATATAAATATATATGCACATATATATATATATATAGTATCTGTAGATAAATAGACTGGTTATTCAAAGATAGATACATATAACTATATACAAAATTCAGTGTTTCAAAAGTCTTGCTACAATTTTAAGTTTTAAACTATAGCTTAAAATGGTGGGGGGGGTAAGATTTTTGGTCTTCTGTAATAAATGGTCCTGTATCATAAAGTTAAAAAGGTAAGTTTGAGTCAGACTGCCAAAGAAATTTATATTTGATCCTTCAGGTTAAAAGGAAACTAAAGGATTTATTGAGCAGGGGAAAACAGATAGACTTGAGCTTTAGGAACATAATTTTGACAACTCTATGGGGATGGATTGGAGAAAGGAGACACATCAAGAAGAGACCCCATGAGATGTAGGGCTATCACAGTGACAGATAATAATAACTTATAGTTCCATTTAATCTGATCCTACAAAAAATTCTGTTTATTATATGCAAGGTACTACAGATTTTAAAAAAAAGTGAAAAAAACATTTTGCAGTCAAGGACTTAGCATTTAATCAATCAATTAGCAAGCATTCATTAAATCACTACTATATGCCAGGTACTGTGTTAGATGGTGGGGATATAAAACCCCAAAAGAAACTGTCCCTGCCCTCCAGAAGCTTACATTTGTTTAGAGGAGCTTGTATTCTTCATTCTGATAGGGCAATACAATACACAGAAAAATAAGTCCATGTATGAAGATTTAAGGAGAAAGGAGAAGACACTAACCACTAAGATGATCAGGAAAGGTTTCCTGATGGTACCTGAGTTGAGTCTTGAAAGAAGTTGATCCTATGGAAAGTGGGATGAGGAGGAGAGGAACATGGATAGCAAAAGCAAGGTATACAGATAATTGACCCAAAGTACTGAATTGGAAGCTGTATGCAGTAGAAACTGCCCCATGCATAAATGATCCTCTTCATCATCCCTGTCTCTATATATCCTGGATACTTGAGAGGAAAGAACAATTCCCCTGGGCTTTGGCAGTGCAGGTTACTCATCCGCAATTGTGAGGAATCAGGAAAAAAATCCCAACATCCCCAAATAAAATTAGCGTAGCCTATATGTCCTGAATGAGTTTTTTGTTTGTTAAAAAATTAAGATATTTTAAGATATGGAATATTTATTTCACAGGGTCACCTAATTCACTTATTTCACAGTGGACATTCCTTAAGAGATGACAGAAAAGCTGGGAGCAGAAACTCATATTAAAAAGGAAAAACATCTTTGCAAATTGCATTAAGCTGATTTATTCTTATTATTTGCCCATCAATCACATAGTATTTCCCCCTCGTTCATCAAATGGCAAGACAGAGTCACCAACAACAAAGTCCCCCAACATTGAAATTTTTGTCTGGCTTAACTCTACTCAGCTAGATTGGAAAGTTTATAGAGAATAAATTGCAATAGAGTACCAACACCACCCCAACATTGTAGGCTAACAGGGGGTGATTGCAAATAGGGCAGGCAGAAGGGATTTTCTAAGAATGTACTGAAGCATGATTGCAGAAATACGTCAAGGTTCCCCACTGCTGAGAAGCAAAAGCATCAGATAGACAAATGTGCACACAGAAATAAGGAAAGGGGGATGGGTGGAGGGAAGAGAAATGTGTTTTTATTAATATTATTTTTATTATTTTTAAAGTAGTGTTTAAAACCCATGAGGCACTCAAGAAATTTCGCATGTAGAGTCAAGATGCGTAAATAGCAAGAGGACCAGGTAAATATTTTTTTTTTTGTCTTGGAGTGTTTTGTTTCTCTGTCTACACAAAAATAATTACTCAAGAATAGTTTTTGCCTTCAAGGAGTTTATAGTCTAAGGCAGTTCATCTCTACCTACAGTCATGACACTGGGACAGAAGGAAATGTTTCTGTTTTAGAGCAGCTGGGGAAAGAGATGATGCCAGGCAAATTTGAAGCACTAGAAAGGACTGTTAAAGAGGAAACCTGCGCATTTTGGGAGTATTGAAGCAGAGTTGGTGGTTGCCTGCTATCCTAAGCCTCATAACCTAGTTTACATGGGTTTGCCTAATCTGCCTTGTGTATACAGTTGATCAGACACAAAGTCCATTGAAATTCATTTATTACATGCCAAACTCTGCTACAAAACTACTTTGAACCATTAGGACACTGTGATTACTTTGTGGAGTTCAAGTTACTCGTCTTTCTTTTGTTTTCATTCTGAATTTCAATTTCTTATTATAGGATACTTGCATGAAGAATGAAAAAACACAAAAATTGCATTCCATTTTTCAGCTATTTTCCTCAAAAATAAAGTGAGAAATTAATCATAGTTTTCTTCCCAAAGGCATTATGAAGATTTCAATGACACAGAAGTAATGCAAATTCTCTATCTTCTCTCCATACTCTACCTGTTCTTTTTCCTCCTCTCCCTTCTCCTCTAACTGAACCTTGTATACCTAGCTCTCAACTCTCCCCTCCCCTCTTCTTTTCTCTCTTTTACCTTCCCATCCACTCCCTTCTTCCTTTCCCTAAATTCTGAGCTTTGCCCTCCTTTTCCTACAATTCTCCTTCCATCGCTCTTCCTCTTCCTACCTTCCTTATTTTTTCCTTCTTTTTCCTGTTCCTTCTTTTCCCATGGAGTTATAAGACCAGGTCATAGTGATTTAAAAATGAATAGAAGCTTTCCCATCTCTGTAGAAGAAGATACAGCCTGAGACACAGAGCACATTCTCTGAGCAGCTGCCATCTCTTGACCTTGCTACCAGAATCCACATTACAGTAGTCTTACTCACATTGTTTTCTGCATTCTCATCCTGATTTCCTGAGGAGTCAGATAATCCACTGTCTTTTTAAGATCTTAATAACAGTGCATCTTTGTTTCTCATATTCCGTTTGTGATCTTTGTAAAATGATTTTCTTAACATCCAAAGACCTATGAATCCCAGAAGGTGGCCTGATGTATCCTCAGTTGAGGATTTGCTTCATTGTTATGTAATACATGGTACCCTGGCCAGATAGGCTTTAATTGTGCATTGTGTAGCTTGTCTTTATTCCCAAAGTATTTTCCTAAGCAATTCTCCTACAAAATATTATCTTGACCTAGATAGACCTCGACAGATATTCATTTAAAAAGCAAAAAGTCATTCAATATATTGCTAATACTTTTTTCATATATTTGATAAGAGGATTCTAATTCATTTGTACAGGAAATTTGACTCAAACCAATAAGAGTTTTTTAAATGCATGTTATATGGCAAGTAGGGTAAAATACATTGCTAAGTCTTAGGGATTTGATGGGGAAAAGACTAAGAATCACTATCCTCATGGAACTTAACCTATTTGGGAATAAACCAAGAATACAGATAAGTAAATGTAGAATAATTTGAGGGGGGAGAGAGCACAAGTGGGTCATCAATTTATTCAATTTGTGATTTTCTATTAAGACAGAGTAATGGGGCTTTAATGCATGTACAACATGTAAATATTGTTGTAAATATTCCATTGTAGCAAATATTCAATTATAAAAAAAGACAAAAAAGCTATCTTATGGTGGTTAAATTGACCTGAGGTATTTGTCATGGTACAACTAAAACTTGGAGAAAAAGTCAATGAGGGTTCAAGCTGATGCTGAGAAAAGTGATACCTCAATTCTTTAGACTACCCTAGAATCCTCAGGGGTGGTGGTGGGAAGAAGTTATGGGCTTAGTCTTGAGAGAATGAGACCAGAGTCAATTACTTAACATCATAATATAAGCTTTGGGGGTTTATACACTAGTGGAAGTATACTACAGATAACAATTATGAAGTGTTTTGGATTGTTCACAGCCTTAACACAAATTACACATATTGGTGATCAGTATGATTTTTTTAATACAAAATCTCCCAAGTGCTTGATGAAAGAAGGTTCTATAGAACACAGTTTGAAATATTGTTCAATTCAACACACATCTATTGAGCAATTCATATGTGCAAAGTAGTAGCTTATTGACAATAATGTTACAGGGAACACTAGGGATAGATTTTTGACAATGGAAAAATATCCTCTAAAGGCTAAGAGAAGAAGAGCACTAATCTCTTCTATGTGGTGTGCTATCAAATAAAAAAAAAAAGACAAAAACAAAAATGTAATGTTTTCTCTGTATTAATACATACATACATACATACATATAAAGGTATGTATATGCCCAGAATTTTGAATAACCATTTGCAATATCTATGGAAGCAGTCTTGGAATCATTAGACTTCATGAGTTTAGAGTTAAACATGATAATCTTGATTTCAGACTTGATCACCTAGGGATCAGATTTTGGTGACCTTATGATCTGACATGGTGAATTTAGTTTTGGACTTGGTGGCTTTGGGATTGTACTCAAAGACCTGGGGAAAAGATTTGGTGATGTTGGTATGAGATATGGTAGCCTTAGAGAATCTGATAACAGATTTGATGGCCTTGGGACCAGATTGTTTACATTAGGATAATTGATCTTAGTATCCTTTGGTTCAGTAGGCTTGGCAAACTACAGGGTAATAGGCTTGGTAACCTTAAAGTCAGTGGTTCTGAGAACTTTCGATTCAAGCTTATTGACTTTAAGGCCTTGGCATTTAGTATCAACATTGGGGCCTACTTATTTGATGACAGTCATCCAGCCGGTGCATCTGGCACTGGACTCAGGCATCTTGGCCTTGAGGAGCTTGGTCTTGGGGACATTGGTATTTGGTCTCTGTTCCTATTCTGACAGCTTTGACATTTTTAGTTTGTATCTTCAGTTTCATCTTGATGTATTTATTATGAAAGTGTGTATTTCTTGAAACTTGAGGTCACCCTATTTCAAAGACTCATATTTCTGTGACTTAAGTTTCTTGATACAAAATTTATGTCAATTGCGGAGTTGGTTGTGGGTGGTATGGTTCTTAAACTTGGTCATCTTTACACTGTTTGTGCTACCAGGCACTTGATGGACCAAAAGAGGCTGATATAGAGAGAAACAGAGAGATAGTTTATGATTTTCAAAGTCCCTATCATTTAAATCATTTAAAGGCATTAAAATAGGACTGAAAATGCTTTCTATTTTGAAAACTGAAGTAATCAAACTTGCTGAACTATTATAAAAACTAAACCTACTAATGATGCCAAATCTGAATCTGAAAGAAACAATTGTTTATGTAATTAAATAACTTTATAAACTGAAAGAGAACTTAGGTGATCATTTAATCTAACCCTCTCATTTAAAAACAAAATAAAGAAACTGAGGGTCAAAGAGATTTAAAGAAGAGCTGAATGTAAACCCCCGGTCTCTTGACATAGTTCTTTTGCCTATGTGACATTGTAAAATGAATAGAATAAAAATGATTACATTTAATGCGAGAGATGCCATGTAGAAATATTTAACTCCACTCATTACAAGAACTAAAATGTCTCATGAGCATGTCTAACTTTAAACAATTTCAAATTCCAGTAACATTTTGTAGTAACTAAATTATTTGAAACAAAATCAAATATTGAATATAGTAAGAGAAGCTCATTACTTGTAAAAGGAAACTGAACTAATTGTTTTTATAAAGCAAATAATCTTTTTATTTTGTAAGTGATCACTAATGTCTTTTCCTTTGTAAACCTAAATATTCATGCTATGGAGTTAATGTCTTGATGATCAATCAATTGGTGAACAAAGTTTTGTTACAGAGCTTTTATTTGTTATATTTTGGTATAGCCTTATAGAGAGATTTTCTTTTAAAAACGCTTTTCATATAGAATACTTTAGTGCTGAAAAGAGTAGTGCTGAAAAGAGTTCCTTTTTGTAGAAAGGAAAACAATATTTAAATCATGTGTTAAAGGATATCCAATAGTGCCACTGTTATATAATAACATTTTTATATTATAAAGAAGTAGGAAAGAAGTAGTTTAATTTAAAAAAACCCTTTTAAAGTAGGAGTATGGAGGAAACAGCTTCAATATGAAATTTGAGCATTTGGAGAAAGAAAATGAAATTGGTATAAATATAAAGAATCAGATCATCTTGTGAATAATGTAGGATGATACCTTGGGTATATATGAAAAATTATCTGGTTTATAAAGGTCAGAATAAGAAATTCAATTTATTGAAAAATATAAAAATTTGAGTATGAAGAAACAGTTCAAAGAAAGTCAAACATTGAACCAATTTGAGGACTGAAGAGTTGCAAACTCTTTTGGTCCATGCTTATTAGCATATGGCTCTTTTATAACTAAAGAGGGTGAAAATATGAGGATGGAGGATGGAGACTAAGGTATGATTCAAAAAGGAGTATCAGTTTCATAGGGGAAATCTGTAAATTTTAAGTTGAAATGTGATACAGTGTTATACTGAACCCAGCTCATAATCACGAGAGCCAATTGTTACATCTTCAGTGTGAGCATTTATATGTCCAAAATCAGCAAATGCTACAGAGCAGGGCTTGATTTATTGCTTGGTTGATTGTCCACACTTAAGAAAGTGGTGGAGAAAATCTTAATAATGCAGGCTAATCTTAAAAATGTATTGTGTGTACATGCTTTGTTTGTTTATTTGTTTTCCCAGAAAGCCAACTGTCAAACATTTACCAGCACACTCCTGAAGGTAAGTCACAGGAAGCATTGATTTAAGCCACTGCAGACATCAGAAGTATAGAAGATAGTCAAAGAGCCTGTGATTGAAGATTGGCATGACAGGAGAAGTAAAAACAGCAGGGAGAAGTGGTTTGTTGGAGCCATTTGTTAATTGAAAATAAAATAAAATAAAATAGAGAGTAACTGGTTAGACTGGTTTACCTAGTTCAGAGAATCAATCTGAACTTTTTGTTCTGAGATACATTTTGCGTGGACGTTGTAGCATCTGGTATGCAAAGAAAAGGCAGGGGTGGTCTTCCTAACCCAGAGATAGCCTTCTTGATAAACTGAGCAGTTCTCTTACTTAAAAGAAATTGATATTAATATTAAGATACAGTGCTTTCAAAATGCCCTCTTAGTAAGTTGAGTTTGTAGATGCTATGTTTTGGTATAGAAGAGGATTTGTTTAGTTAGAGAATAATGAAGATGAACGGATTAAGCAGTTAGCAGAGAAATGTGGTATGGATTCAATTCAACAAATATTTATTAGGTGACTACTCTGTGAACTAGAGATACAATTGAGGGAAAAAAGACAGTTCCTGCCCTCAAGGAGGTTACAATGTAATTGGGGGGCACACAAAAGGAGGCAGGAAAGGTGGTGGGTTAGGGAGGGAGAGGTTGCACTGGACACCTAGTTCAGTAAAGTGGAAACAAGGCAGGGCAGCAGATGCAGAGTGGAATGAGCTGAAAGTGTAATTTCTGCCTTCAATAAGGTAAGGTTTTGAGAGGAGTTGGGTACTTTACCCTCCAGCCCTTCAGTGAGAGAACCCAGGAGATTGAGGAAGGTAGTTATCAATCACTCCTTGAGTTAGCAGTGTGTTGTTGAGGTTAGAAGTTATGAGCTTATCTTGGGGTGGGGACAATGGTGTCATCTTGTTCAATGGAACTGAAAACAGGCAAGGCTGCAGATGTAGATTGAAAAGAACAGATATAACTGAATAAAGCAATGATAACAAATCCTGTAGTATTGAGTTGCACAGGGCATCTAGACAGTGTAGTGGATAGAGTGCTTAAGTCAGGAAGACTCATCTTCATGAGTTCAAATCTGGCCTCAGACAATAGCTGTGTGGTGGGCAAGTCACTTAACCCTGTTTGCCTCAGTTTCCTCTTCTATAAAATGAGCTAGAGAAGGAAATGGCAAACCATTCCAGTATCTTTACCAAGAAAACTCCAATTGTGGGTCACAAAGAGTCGGAAACAACTGAGTTGTATATACTGTCCTCCCTCATGTACTTCCCTGCCAAGTTCTTGTGTGTACCTTCTTTCTCCCACAGATGTTGAGTACATTAGTGGGAGAGTATGAAGCATATTTATAAGTGTAATGTAATGCTTATTCATGAGTTTGCTTACTATGTAAGTGCCTATGATAGTCTCATTTCTTTATTCTTATGGCTAAGTAAATGATTATGTTTAAGATCTAAAAGTGCCATTATTTTGAATGGCTGGTTATATAAATAGAAACATTTGAAGGGGCTGTCTTAAGAGCTAGAGTGGTGAACAAAGAAAGTATAATTCCCCTCAACAGAGTTATCCCTAAGGCCCTCAGAATAACTGTTTAGCACATAACTCTATCTGGAAACTCTACCTGCCATTGTGAGAGGAGGTTGGAGTGAGTGAGCTGTACTTAGAACATAGATTGGTATCCTTATGTTCAGATTGTTGGTGTGAGGTCCCTAGGCATATGGTGATCACACATATTACCTGTATTGCACTAAATGTCTAGGTTACAGGTATAATGTGCAAAATAATCCACGCTTAGAAGGAGCTTATATTCTAATGAAGGAAATAATAAATATGTATCTTAGTATGTGCAGAATTCATATGAAGGAAATGATTATAAATAAATACAAAAATTAAATACAAGGTAATTTGGGAGGGAGGAGCATGTGAGGGGAATAGGAGAAGCTTCATGTGGAAGGTGGTACTTGAGCTGAATCCTGAAGGATGAGAGGGAAGAGAATGGAAAGAGAACGTTATAGGCAGAGCAGTGACCCATTCAAAGGCATAGATATGGGCCACGGAGAGGAATGTGTGAGGAATAAAGGATAGGTGGGCTGGTTTTTCAGAGTGTATGAGGCTTAAAACACAGAGTGGTGTCAGGTTATGAGGAATTGTTTGCAAAGTACTTTAAAAGTTAAGGAAAGGAGGTTATATGTTACATGATGATGATCAGAATAAATACTACCCAATTTAGATAGCATTTTGAGATAAACTCCATATTGTGTACATTATGATATGTAGTTAGACAGACCAACTTAAAGAGATGGTACATTTGTGTCTGAGTTGGACTGACAATACGAGATAGACAGTGAGCTGGGCCCAAAATTACATATGAGAAAGAATGAATTTGAGAAATTGTGCAGCATTTAAATAATCTTGAATGCCTCATTGTTCCATGATTCTATCTTTTTTAACATCAATATCTAGTAATCCAGTGGTGTTATGGGTCTGAGAATCAAAGAATACTCTCCTCTGCTAAGATCAACATTATAGGTAACCCAAAGGGTCAAGGAAAGATGTAAGATATATTTAAGTAGGCTGCAACATAATGTCAACAGTCATATGAGTTGAGGTAGTAAGTAAGAGGTAGGAAATACAGAGAAATCATAATATTTAGAGGGGAAGGGAACTTTAAAATCATCTAGTTCAATTCTACCATTTAAAAATGAATAAAATGAAGCTCAGAGAGCTTAAGTAATTAAGGAAAACTTTAACCTTGCCCTTTGACTCAAAATTTATTATTTTTTCCCCTATAAAATCATTAAGGTCAAGTGTGAACAAATGAACCACGAATGAATGATTGAATTAATGAATGGGAAAAACAGAACATTTATTAAGTGCTTACTATTTGCCAGCCACCTTGCTAAGCAAGGTGATATAAACACAAATATGACATAATTTCAGCCTTCAAGAGGCTTACATTCTAATATGGGGAAACAACACTTAGATTGGATTAGTGTGTAGGGAAACTTATGTTAAATCAATGAATCCGCAGGAGTGTTGAATGGATTGGTAGAATAAGCAGCTCTTAACGGAAGCCATGGTTGTATTGAATTGAATATAGTTCTTAGAGAAAAGAAATGAAAAAGTGAGGTAAGGGAGAAAAGATGCATGATTGAGTACCTGGGGCCATGCTAGATTTGTTGAGTTTTCAGGATAGCACAGACTCGTGGTAGGAGATGGAGGCCTGGTGGGGAGACTGTACTACAGTAGCATCAGTGTCACATTGACACACAAAGAAAACGTGTGTGAAGCACAATATTGACTATGATTGGTAGAGAGTGAAACAATCAGGTAATGAGAATAAAGCCTAACAGGTGGATAGCCCTAGTGCTTTCTTATTGTACAATAAGAACAATTCTGTGAGTTAGCTATATCTTTTATGGAAGATTTGTGGAAATAGGCAGGAATTGTTCACTAAGAGAAGTTGTGATTGGATTGCAATCTGCATTGGTAAAATGATTACTGTCCTGTTGAGATCAGGGATTCAATAGTACATAACACATTGAGGCTTATAAAGCATGTTGCTCAAAACATACAATAATTGACATTCCACATAACCATAAATTTAGTGATGGGGGAGACTTTAGATCATTTAGCCAGACACACTCATTCAACAGTCAGGAAATTAAAGGCCAAAATCTTTAAGTGACTCATTTGTGGTTACATAAGCAAGAACTAACAGACCTCGAAACTGCTACTTTCTTAAGTGAATCCTCTTTTTCTAGTAATAACTTAGCAAGAATTATGCTATTTATGAAAGATTATTTTTCTGCATTTGAGATGCACAGCCTGTTTTTATTCTTATCAATAATATTCCTAAAAAGTGCCCTCTGCACTACATATTCATGGACACTTTTAGCCTGTGCTTCATGCATGGGGATCTTCCCACACAACTCCAGCTGTCAAAAAAAAGCCAAAAAACAGGCATTCCATCCTGCGTGGGAGTGTTGTCTGACAACTTAATGAATAAATGACATATTTAAACAATTTTACTATATTAAAGAGGTTTGTCTAAGGTGTTTTGGGATAACTTTGTTCCCTATAGAAAATGACATATTTTAGATACTCAAAGTTGATGTTACTCATTTAACATGTCAGCTACAGTTTCTGAAACTACACCACTCAAAAGTCCTAGTGCTACAATTAGATATAGCTCCTCTCGGTTTCTGCTTATGAATTCTGATTCTTTAGGAGGTAAGCATTTAAAAAAGTAGCTGTCACTAATTCATATATTATTTAAAGCTACTGGTTATTTGATTAGGTAAAATCCCAGCAATAATCTGTTTTCTGAAGACTAGCCTAGATAAAGACAGCCTAGCTAATCACCAAGTGGCTGATGTGGAGGTCGTTAAATCTTTTGTCATGGGAAGCTAGGAGACAGAGAGAAACACAACATTACTGAGCAGCCCTGTAAGGCTTTCCCTGTGACAATGGCCTTGTGGCAGAAAGGGAACATAGTTTCTAAGTATCACATTGAGTTGACAAAGTCTAAAAAATATTAATAACTATTGATGTTCCAAATGAGAGATTTTTGTCCAATGATCAAATTGATATACTATTGGATGAAATGAATATCAATATTTATATTCCTTCTACAAGGGAGACCTGAAAATTTGAGGCCATTGCAGCAAAATTAAAAATAACTATTAGTTTTTGTTTTGTTGTTTTTTTTTTTTCACTTGGAGAACCAAGTGAAATAATTGGAAGAGTTGGTTTCATTGTTTCAAAATTCAACCAGAAATATAACTTATTGAAAAGTGTTATCATCTTGATTCATAGCTCACATGATGAGCATAGGCAAACAAAGACCATAATGAAGATAATTGCATTTTATATGCCACCATCTGTTCCAAAGTATGAGTAGGTAGCGAACTTCCGTGAACAACTCATTAAGACCTTCCGAATCAAAGGAACACATACTTTCATACTAGAGGACATCACTTCGAGGTAGGGCAAGTGGGGGTAATATTTTGGAAAACATGACCCATTATCAAATAAAATAATGAAGGAGGACAAGGATTGTTGACTACACAGAAGATTCAAATCTATTAATCTCACATATTTAAAGTAAAAATGCTGAGCATAGCAACAATTAAAAAGAATTTTTTAAATGGAATCCATTGTAGTTCCAGATACTAAACAACTGATTTTCATTGTTCAGTCATTTCAGTCAAGTCTGAGTCTTTGGGACCCCATTTTTTTGGATAAAGATGCTGGAATGTTTTACCATTTCCTTCTCCAGTTCATTTTACACATAAAGAAACTGAGGCAAACAGGGTTAAATGACTTGCCCAGGGTCACACAACTAGTAACTGTTTGAATTCAGATTTGAATTCAGGTCTTCCTGACTCTAGGCCTGATGCTCTATCCACTGTGCCACATAGCTGCCCAGATAACTGCTTACCAATGTGGTAATCATTTTCAAATCATCTGCCCACATACAATTAATCAACTAGTTACAGTAATCATCAAGAACAACATCAAATTAATATATATATATATGTATATACATATATATATATTTAAAGTTGGCAGACTATCAGGATTATATCCAAACTAACCTATCAAAATAAGATATCAGTTCAGAAAAAATGAATAAAGAAATAGACATGAAGTGAAATTTTCACTATTTTCTGCAGAAGTTTAAGCATTTTAAACAATTGCTACAAAGATAAGGCTAAAATATCCTAGAAACTGCTTTAGTTAGTAAACACATCTCCTTGCAAGGTGGCAACATATCTGCAGTTAAGGACAGCAATGACGTTAGAATATAAAATGATTTGCAAAAATTTACAAATGAAGTAAAATCTTATTATACAATACATTCGTAAAATAATTTTAAAAATGTATAGTAAAAAAATAGTACATAAAAAACTCTATGGGAAACCTATCAAGCCATATCTTAAAGATAAAATTGGAAGATGGGAGAGATGAAAAAAATTGGAAAAATATCTGCCAAGAGTTCTATTATAAAATATTATTTTTCACCACTAACGAAAGTAGCCCTTTGAGGCTAAAAATCATGGTTCCTAATATAAGGAAGCAAAAATACTACTAAATTGACTAAAGGTTGGAAGTACACTTAAAGAAGACACTTAAACAGAGAGGAGACAATCATTCAGTAAACTAGCTTTTACTAAGTGCCAGGTACTGTGAGACCTATTAGATAGTGACAAAATTGCAAGGACATTAAAAAAAATTGATTTTACAATTTATTTGAAAGAGGGGGAGTTATTGAACAATTGGGAAAACTAGCTTTTATTACTACAAAAAAAGGTATTTGAGAGCCTATCTATAACTACAATACTACTACAATAACTGCAATAATTACTGGTTTCTCATCTCTATAAAATCTTTATGAGGTCAATCTAAACATGTGTTGAAGTCATCCTTGATGGAAAGGAATAAGCAAGCAGGCAGACATTGGCAAGTTATGTTCTATAGAAAACCAATTGCTTTGGATTCAGTCAAGAAAAATGCAAATTGAAAGGCTTTCTTTCAAAAAAAGTTTCTTCCACATAAATGTTAAGAACAGTCACCTCTATTGGTGATAGATGCATCAAGAGAAATAACTATGATTATTTTCTGATTATTATTTTCAAGAAGACCCAAATACAAGTAAATTATGTTCATTTGAATTTTTCCATTGCCTTGTTTTGCTTAATCCCTCACATTCATCATTTTTCTATAGTGGTTTCTCATTAAATTCTCATGACAAAATTTGTTCAAACATTTCCTAATCAATGACCATTCACTTTGTTTCTACTTTTTTTGTTTGTTTGTTTGTTTTTTCCGAAAGAAATGTGATACTATAAATATGTTTGTAGAATAAATCTTTTCTGTTCAAATGTGTATTTAATATAAAATGTGTTTAAATTAATTATTTAAAAGATGAAAGGAAGCACACTACTTTTAGACATTCAAAATTTACTTGAAAGGACAAGAAAGTATATCCACCAAACAGTGAATATATCTTCATATAAAAGTATAAAATATATGTGACTTTAAGGTAGTTTGAATTGCTCGTCACATAGCCTTCCTTTCCACTACCCTTCTACATGGAGTAAGGAACTCATCAACAATTTAGTCTTCTAAGACAAGACACATAACTGCCAAATCCTGGACAGCAGCCAATAAGCACACTAGCAAAGAAATATCAAGATATTCATAAATCCAACTTCTGTTTATCTTCTATCTTAATAAAGTGACCAATATTTCAAAATTGTATGCCAATTACAACAGTAATAACCACTTAATAGAAATGCTAACTTAACTAAAGGGTATGGTTCCCTAACTGGAGTATTACTCTTCTCTTCTAGTCCTGCTCCAGTACCCCAATATGGTTTAGGACTACCCTTTATGGTCAATGGCTTTAGCAGTAGAATTCAAGTTCTTATTGTATTTTGGCAATTCTTATTAAACTGGAAAGGCTTAAAAAATAATCTTAATTATGCACTCTATGTCCATGTCCATCATTCCAGGGACACCCTAGCTTAGTATGAAGGGTCTCAACACCAAAAAGCTGACCATCAGATGATGAATTCTGTAACTTTAGAAAAAAATAAGGTTGTTGACTTAGAGAATTGTTCAAGTAATACCACTTTTGTGGAAGCCTTGAAACTTTTGAGGTATTTAAGTATGAAGTATGACAATGATTATGGGACAGTAAGCATTTATTAAGCACCTATTATATGGTAGACACTGTGCCAAGTGCTTTACAAATATCTCATTTCATGAGTAGTCAGTACTTGAAAATGTTAAAGATATAATTCAGAAATCATTTTTAAAAGAAATAAAATTGTTGAAAGTGATCAATGACTTCATAATCTCCAAATTTAATGGCCTCTTTTCAGCACTTACCCTTTTTCATCTTTTTACATCATTTAATGTTACTACTCATGTCTTCACAAATGTTTCTTCCTTTAGCTCCTAATACAGTACACTGTTAGTATACTATAGTCCACTACAATATACTGCTTTGTTTCTTTCCCAAAACTTTGAGTAATCATTTTGTCTTATTTGCTAACTCTTCATTTTCTGCTTCAGTGCTAAATATTGAATTATTCCATTGTTCAGGCCTCAGTTATCTGCTTATTTGTCTACATTTTCTCTTTGGAAGAACTTAGTGGATCTTATATCTTCAGTTACCACCGAAGTATGGGTGACTATCCAATTGCTTGACTTTGATTCTTCCTCCTTTGATACCTTGTTGCTACCTTCCACCTCAGCATGTTTAAAACTTTGGATTCTTTGAAGAAAAGATCTCTGTGATATGGAATAAAAAGGCAAAATTTCATAGTGTATTTAATTCAATGAAGCAGACATGTACTGCATGTCTATAATATGTAAGATACATAGAAAGACAAAATGAAAAACAATCCCTGTCCTTAAGGAGTTTACATTCTATTGATGGGGATGTAGAAGAGAAAATATAATATTTATATAGCTAAGTTAATACATTTTAACTTGAAAATAGACAGAACACTAAAAGGTAAGGAAATCAGGAGGGGCAGTGGCACCTTAGTTGAGATAAAATTCTATCTTCCTCAGAGAGTTTTTCCTAGTATTTTTCCCTCTGATATTAGTTTTGATCTACTCTGTAAATATCTTATCTCTACTCATGTTGTTCACCTCAGTAGATTGTAAGTTCTTTGAGGCCTGGGATTATTTTTGCATTTCTATGTATCCTTTTGTACTTAGCACAGCATCAAAGAAGTAAGGAAGCACTTCACAAATGCTTGTTGAATAAGTGGTTAACTAAATGATTAAAATTCACCAAAGAAGTATGAGAAATCCAAAATCAGTGAATTTCCTATTTTTTTTTCTACTATAGAATATTGAGATAGCTAATTGATGCAATGCATAGCATGCTGAGCCTAAAGTCAGGAAGACTTACATTCAAATAGGGCCTCAGGCACTTATTAACTAGCTTGCCTTAGTGTCCTCAACTGTAAAATGGGGATAAGAATAATACCTGATACTAAGAAGGAGGATCAAATGAGATATTTGTAAAGCATTTAGCACAGTGGCTGACACATAGTCTTTCATAAATGTTTGTTTTCTTTCCTCCCTCCTTCCCTCCTTCTCTACTTCCTTCCTTCCCTCCCTCCTTCCTTTCTTCCTTCCCTCCTTCCTTCTTCCTTCCCTGCTGATGCATACATTTGTGCAGTAGTATACATAATTATTTATCATGCACCTGAATTCTGAGGTCTTGCCAAGAACACTAGGGAGAAAAGCCTCCATTTCAGATTCCTCAGTGTAGTCAAGTATCATCCTGTAATCATCATTTGTCATGTTCCGCTACCTGGAAACCAAGATAAAAGTCCTGTTATACATTTTAATTGTATGCAGCTGTCCTCCATGGGGTACTGTAAGGAAGCCAAGTAAAACAAATACTGCTTGTGCACAGGAATGGGGTAGGTGGGACTGAGATTCTTATCCCACATAACCCATTTTTTTTATTGTGTAGGGGAAAAGTTTTTGACTCATTAGGTAGCATTGGAGCTTAGAAATGGCATTGAAAAGAGCCTGGTTGACTGATCAGGTCTGAACTCTCTTATCAATACCCAGTTGGTCACTCAGGTCCTATTCCTCAGGTTTCAAAGCTCATCAATTTTGTTTCATTAGCCACTGTAGATGTGGCTGAATATATATATATATATATGTATATATATATATACACACACACATGCACACACACACACACACACACACACACATATTCTCCTCTAAACTCCTAAGATTGATTGATAGAATAAAATGACAATTTATTAATTGAGAAAGAAAAAATAAATTCAAATCAACAGGTCTTGATAAACTATATCTCAGAGTACTAGAAGGAAAATAAAAACAAGCACTGAGTTATTGTCAGTGACTTTTGTAAACTTCTGGAAAATGAAAGAGGTGCTGCAGGACTAGTAAGAAGCACATATATTCTAGCTTTTCAGAAAAAGAAAGAAGTGGATGTCTCATAGAAGCAGTTTAGGTTGACTTCATGGCCAAATTATAGAATATATTGTTGAAGAAATGTTGTGTTAATATTTAGAAAGTGAAGTAGTAGCGACATAAATTACCATGTGTTCCTCATGAAAAAGACATATTAGAAAAATCTGATTCCTTTTGAAAGAGAGGAGGGGGAACCATAGTTATAATATGCTGGGATTTTTATCAAGGCATTTGGGAAAGTATCTTATAACCTCATGGACAAAATTGAGTGATTCGATATGAATGGGAGTGAAATTACAGTTTGATGGACACAGAATTGCGTAGAATACTTGACACCAAATATAATGCTTAACAAACCAATATTCACCTGGTGGGATATTTCTAGTCAGATGGTACAGGTCTCTATTTTTGGTCTTGTTCTGTGATCCAAAAAGTATTTGACCAGCTGGACCATCAGGATAAATTTAATCACATGAAGATATGAAGTTGAAGGGAAGAGGGGAAGATAAATAGAAAGCATTTCATGTCAATTCTATGTGACTGAAAGGTGAAAAAAAAAACCTAATTCAATCTTAGGCAGCATTAATAGAAGCTTAAATGTCCAAGATGAAGGAAATGACATTCCCACCAAACTTCGCCTGTACGAAATAGCATCAATATATTAAGTATTATGTTCCATTTTCTGCACTTCATTTTGCAAAGACTGCTAAAACTTAGAGTGTGTCTAGAGGAGGGAAAATGAAATGGTAAGGGGAACTAGAATCATAGAATCATCTTGTTCTTTGAAATTATTTATTTGTTCTCTGTTAATTACCTGAGACTTTATTCAAGAACAATAACAGAAGAATTGCAAGTCAAGTTCTTTTTACCATAAACATTGTCAACTTTCAATTACCTCTAACCATCTAACTATATTCTGAACTGCTACTAACAGGAATAATACTGGATATAAAGGAACCAGGTATGGTAATAGCTGAGTATCTCAGTTTCTGAGTGTGTCTCTAGTGGAATGAAGTGTAAGAAGCTACATAGACTAGCAGTTTGGCTTAACCATTATTTTGGATTATGCATACCTTGGTGGACATTGAGAGTTGGTTTTCAATTGCATTAAGTTGTAAGTTTGCCTAAATTAGTGAAAATACAGCAAAGAAAACTACTGTGAAGGATCTGGCAATGACAAATCCTTCAGAATTAAATTATTGTCCCAGGCATCTTTATATTACTTAGGGTTCCAAAAGCAAAACGTCTTGAAATTTTGCTGCAAGGGCATGACTCAATTCAGATTTCTGGTTGCTTCCATATGGTTTATTCATCCCCCCCCAAAAAAATAAGCAGACTTTTTTGGAGACAACATACAAGATCACAGCAACGAACCATTCAATTGAAATTTTAGAGACAAACAAAAACAATCTTTCTTGCTATTCTTCACAACATTCCTACTCTGCCTTTTCACTGGTTGTCCCTCATGCCTGGATTGCTCTTCCTCCTGGCTTCCCTGGCTTCCTTTAAGGCTCAGTTCTAATTTTACCACTTACAAGAGATTTTTTTTTTCCAGCTCTCGCTATTGCTAGTGCCTTCCCTCTGAGATTGCTTCTCATTTACACTGTATATATCTCTAATGTACATAGTTGTTTACATGTTGTCTCCCCCATTACATTGTGAACTCCTGATTTCATTCTTTTCTTTATATCACCAGTGCTTAGCACAGTGCCTGACAGTATGTAGTTAAAATGCATGCTTACTTATTTGATTAACAAAAACTCCTAAAATCAAAAACCTTAAAACCAATATAACAATTCTAAATCTCTAAACATTATTAATTTTTTAAAATACATTTTAGTTAATACATATAAGAAATATACTTATCTTTATATGAAAATAATTTCCTATGAACATATAAGTCAAGTTCTGGTTTAGAAAAGAGTGTGAAAATGGGCCTTTTTCCTCAGTTCACATCACTAATGTATCTGCACATAGATGCTGAGTCAAACCTCTGCTTTTTTCAACTAAGCCCAGTGGAGATAAAATGCATGTCAGTTAGGAGGAAGAGAAAAAAAAAAGCTGTCTGAAATGCTGAACTTGCTTTTACTATAAGTAGAACCAATTACTTTCCTGGCTGCTATACACACATAAAAGGTAGCTGATGCTCAAGCAAGTTTCCGATTATGAGTACTTTCTGTCCTTGCTTGAAAGCCCTCAGCACATGTGGCAATGTCATTTCTGGGTCATAAATGTGCCTTGTCAATCAAGACATATAAAAAAATAGCATTTTCCCCCAAGGAGCCTTGAGACAGTCATTTTAAATTTGCCTATGTTGTGCCTCATCAAGCTTACAAAAGTTTTGAATCCACCCAAAACAACATATACCTGTATATGCTCTGACTGCTTCAAATTCCCTAAATCTGCCTGTTTAACAACTGTCTTTTTACAGCTGCCTTCTTTAGTTCTCTCTCTCTCTTTTCACTTCTTTTAAGCCCACTTCATCTTGTTCCTGAAAAGATACATTTTTTAACTCAACAAATTTTGATTAACCCTTCACTCTCTTTCCATCATCATCATCATCATCATCATCATCATCATCATCATCATCATCATCTTCTTCTTCTTCTTCTTCTTTTCTCTCTCTCTCTCTCTCTCTCTCTCTCTCTCTCTCTCTCTCTCTCTTTCTCCCTCTCTCTCATCCAGGTTAAACATTTTTCTTACCAGCAGTCTTCTATTCTTCATTTCTCTCTTCATCCAGGGAGGAGGGAATGTGTATTTCTCCATTCTCCCAGCCACATTGGAAGCAATGAGTACCAACCTGGGAAATCACACATGTTAGAGTGTGTTATCCTATTTTGGTATAGTCCATCTGCAGGGGTGTAGGATGTGTTCAGAGAACACTAGTACCTCTGATTGAAGGATGCAGAGCTCTTTTCAGGGCTACTTTCCACCTTTGGTGTCCACCTGATCCACCTAACTCTCACCTGTGGCTCCAAGTAGCAAGCACAGAAGCCACACTCTAGTAAACCATTATAAGCTAAACCAGGTTGAGGGTAACCGAGGGGTCCCAAACATATTGGTGAGTTGGAAGGGTATCTACCCCAAGCATGTGAAGACTCTTCCTGGTGGAATGGGCATATGAAAACATTTTGTTCCAAAAACCATGAAGGATGCTGAAGCAGGCATTGTGGAGTACTTAGAGCTTGGTTAGACATCGAAGATGCCAAGGTCATCTACTACATCTTGAACCATCACCTGTTATCTTGACTCTGTCCTGCTACTAGACTGTGATGGCTGTAGAAGAGAGAGTGAGACTGACAACTTCATGCAACTCTGCCTCACTTAAATCCAATTTACACATGAATCAAAAGGCATCACCCAAACCATTTTAACATTTTTACCTATCTCAAAGTCCTGTGGCAACAGGCAAGTGACAAAGCAGCAGGTGTGTATACACTGGGAGCAGTAGTCATAATCCTGCACATAGGCAGCCCAGGCCATATGGTCATCTTCTCACTGGAAGCAGCAGTGGGATTGGATAGTCGAGTGGGTGTCTAAGAAGCCTTTTAAGGATCGTACTGCTCGTCTGAGGAAGGGGCTAAAAAAAGGGGCCCTAAAATTGTCTGCTTACCCAACCCTGGCCTGATTACAACAGGCTGAGGTGGCACTCTGTGGTCAAGACATATGTAAAAAAAATGTACAAAAAATATCTGCAAATACAATTCCTCTCACTATTGGTACATAGAATATGCAACTACTTATAGACAACTCAAAATCCAGTAGACCTGAAAGACAAATAGTTCTTGTTGCAAGAGAACTCAACAGGTATCACATCCAAATAGCAGCCCTGAGTGAAACAATGCTGGCAAATGAAGACCAGCTTACTGATGTTGGAGCTGAGAGACATGTTTTTTTCTGGAGTGGCTACAGTAAAGTGGAGCTCTGTGAAGCTGGTGTAGGTTTTGTAATCAAAACTAATCTAGTCAACAGGCTTGTATATGCCTACCAAAAGGAATGAATAATAGTATCATGACGATGAAATTGCCACATGCAAGAAAATGTCACACCACCATCAACAGCGCCTATGCTCCCACAATGATGAACACTGATGAGGTCAAAGAAAAATTTTATCAAGACCTGGAGACCCTTATCATCAATGTGCCAAAAGGGTACAAGCTTATAATTCTGGGAGACTTTAATGTAGAGTAGGCTCAGACTT
The DNA here is from genome assembly GCF_900497805.2 of Vombatus ursinus. Classification (NCBI taxonomy): domain Eukaryota; kingdom Metazoa; phylum Chordata; class Mammalia; order Diprotodontia; family Vombatidae; genus Vombatus; species Vombatus ursinus. The sequence continues at coordinate 21,567,071 of NW_020954569.1, forward strand.
TACCATATATGGCTAGTAGTTTTTTGGGAGGAATGGAGTTGGAAACAACAACAGCAGAGGTCACTTACTACTGAAGACTAGTACATTTCATGACCTTCTCATGGCTAACACTGTCTTCTATTTGCCTAAACACAATAAAACTACATGGATGCACCCTTGCAGCAAACATTAGCATTTAATAGACTATGGGATAGTAAGGAGAAGAGACAGACAGCATGTGAGAGTAATGAAGGCAATGTGCAGCACAGAGTGCTGGACTGATCATAGACATCTTCTCCAAGCTTAATATTCACATTCAATAGGATCAGTGGCACCAGACTAGAGGTCTTCTCTGAGCAGGAAGAGTTTGTTGCTAACATTGAGGGAAAGTTGACCCAACACCCAATTGTCAACAGTAGAGCATAAAAAGAGTAGGCAGCTTTCAGAGATCTGTGTGTAGCACTGCATTTGCTCATCTTGGTCAGAACACTAACAAACATTAAGATTGGTTTGACAAAAATGTTGGAGAAATTCAGAAGCCTGTAAACAAAAAACAAGAACTTCAGAGAGATTACCAACAGGATAGTTCATTCATCTCTAAGAAGGCAGCATTTACTTCCATCAAAAGTAAAGTATAAGTGAAGTTTAGAGAGATGCAGGATTCTTGGCTCAGTAAGAGGGCAGATGAAATGCAGTTTTATCCTAACAGTAACAATCTAAAGCACTTTTATGATGCCCTGAAGGCTATTCATGGGCCATAGACCTATGGTGCATCTCAACCACTCAGTGCTGATGGATCCACATTGATTAATGATAAGGACATTATCCTAGAGAAGTGGACTGAATACTTCTGTAGTGTTCTCAACAGACCATCATCAATGGATCAATATTGAAGTCATTGACTGTTTACCTCAGGTTGAAGTCAATCCCTCCCTAGCTAAAGTTCCAATTGAAGAAGAGATTCTGAATGCCACTTGGCTCCTTTTGTGTGGCAAAGCACCTGGTGCTGATTCTATTCCAGCTGAAATTTATAAGATGAGGGGGTCCATTGCTCATACAAAAGTTGACTGAAATTTTCTGCCTTATATGGCAAGAGGAGGTTATCCCCTAGGATTTCAAGGTTGCCTCTATTGTCCATCTTTGTAAAGGTAAAAGAAATAGATTGTCCTGTGACAATTACAGGGTGTTAGCACTTTTAGTCATTGCTGGCAAGATTCTTGCCAGAGTACTCCTTAATAAACTGATCCCTCACCTGGAAGATGGTCATCTCTCTGAGAGCCAGTGTGGCTCCAGCAAGGGATGAAGAATGGTCAATATGGTGTTTGCTGTCCAACAATTTCAGGAGAAATGCCAAGAGCAGAACAGAGGTCTGTACAATTTGTAGATCTGATCAGTAGGTTTGAGACCCTCGGTTACCCTCAACCTGGTTTGGCCTGTCTTCCCTGAGCACACCCTACTCTATATTTTGCTAAAAGATGCTGCAAACAATTAAGCGAAATAAATACTAAACATGTATGAACCAAATGGTACAGCATCTAAATTTTGAAAGGACAACTTAAATTAGTTACAGGAGGAAATAGACAATAAAACTATACTAGTGGGGGACCTCAATCTTCCCCTCTTAGAACTAGATAAATCTAACTAAAAATAAGCAAGAAAGAAGTTAAGATGGCACTGGCATTTTAGAAATACATTTTAGAAAAGTTAGATTGCTAGACTTTAGAGAAAATTGAACAAGAATAGAAAGGAATCTATCTATCTATCTCTCTATCTATATTTTTTTTCTCAGCAGTACATAGCATTTACACAGAAACTGTACATGGATTAAACAATAAAAACCTCACAAACAAATGGAGAAAAGCAGAAACATAAAATGTATTCAGTCCATAATGCAATAAAAATTACATTCAATAAAGGGCAGTGAAAAAATAGATTAAAATTAATTGGAAATTTTTTCATCTAATCTTAAAGAATAAATATATCAAAGAACAAATCATAGAAATAATTAATAATTTCACTAAAGAGAATGACAACAATGAGGCAATATAAAAATATTTATAGGTTGCAGTCAAAGCAGTACTTGGGGGAAGTTTTACATACCTAAACACTTCCATCAATCAAATAAAGAAAGAACAGATCAATGAATTGAGCATGCAACTAGAAAAAAAACTAAATAAAAACCAAATTAAAATTCCCTCAAACACCAAATTAGAAATTCTGAAAGTCAAAAGAGAGATTAATAAAACTGAATGTAAGAAAGCCATTAAATAACAAAAGAAACTAGCAACTGATTTTATGAAAAAAGGCAATAAAATAGATAAACTGTTGGTTAATTAGATTAAAAAAAAACAAATTCCCAGTATCAAAAATGAAAGGAATAAAGAGGAAATTAAAACAATTATTATGATCAATTTTGCCCAAATATATGTCAAGAAATCTGACAATCTAAGTGAAGTGAATAAATATTTACAAAAATATAAATTGTCCAGATTAACTGAAGAGAAAATAGAATACTTGAATAACCCAGTCTTAGAAAAGGAAATTGAACAATTCATCAGTGCACGCCCTGGAGTGAAATGAGGCTGTGTGCTTGCTCCCATGCTTTTTAGCATGATGTTTTCAGTCATGTTGTCAAATGTTTTCAATGAGAATGAACATGACCTCAAGGTTAGCTACTGCACTGACGTTAAATTCTTCAACTTGACCATAAGCCAAGACCAAAGTGGAGAGAGTGTTGGTGCATGATTTTCTGTTATGATTATGCACTCAATGCACGTCTGAGGCTGAGATGAAACAAAGTATGGATTAATTCTCTGCTGCTTGTGCTAATTATAGCCTAACAATTAACACCAAGAAAACACAGGTGCTCCATCAGCCACCACCACACTATCCATAGGTGGAACAATTGCTCACAGCAAATGGAGAAGTTTTGAATGCTGTGGATAAGTTCACTTACCTTGGTAGTGTGCTTTCCAGGGATGTACACATTGATGAAGAGGCTGATGCAAGCTAGCTCAGTGTTTGGGAGGCTCTGAAGGAAAGTATGGGAGAGAAGAGCTATTAGACTGACTACCAAACTGAAGGTCTACAGAGCCATTGTGCTAACCTCATTGTTGTACACCTGTGAAACCTGGACAGTATACCAGTGCCAGGCCAGGAAACTGAATCACTTCCATTTGAATTGCCTTAGGAAGATTCTGAAAATCACCTACCAGGATAAGATACCAGGATAAGAGGTCCTTTCTCAAACCAAACCACCAAGCATTCAAACTCTGCTTCAGAGAACACAACTCTGATGGGCTGGTCATGTTGTTCGAATGCAAAATGTATACTTGCCAAAACGACTATTTTATGGAGAACTCACACAGGGAAGCATTCACATGGTGGTCAGAAGAAGCAATACAAGGACACTGTCAAGGTCTCTCTTAAGAATTTTGAAACTGATTGTGTGACATGGGAGACACTGGCACAGGACCACTCAGCATGGCATTCCCATGTCAGAGAAGGTGTTGTGCTCTATGAACAAAGCAGAATTGAAACTTCAAAGGAAACACAGGATGCACCAATTTAGAGAATCCACTCCAAATGTTCACATGCACTATTTGTGCCTGACCTGTGGTAGAACATTCTGAGCACATATTGGTCTGATCAGCCACAGTCAGACACATTGAAACTTGACTCTAGCATAGTGATGTCATTTTGGTCCTCTTAGAAAATGAAGGACAACAACAACCAACCAACCAACCAGATCTGACCAAGACTTTTGCTCTAGTCAGTCATGAAGGCTTATGAAAATTATGTTAAAATTTAGTTGCCTGGAGAAGTTAAGCAGTATTGTTTGTCAATTTCACTATGGCATACTTGCCTGGGTTGTGGATAATGGACAATGCTCTCATGATTTCCCAGTCACCAATGGAATGAAAGAAGGTTGTATGCTTGCTCCTATGCTTTTTAGCATGATATTTTCAACAATGTTGTCAAATGCCTTCAATGATGATGAACACAGCATTAAAGTTAGGTACTGCACTGATGGTAAATTCTTCAATTTGAAAAGACTACAAGCCAAGAGCAAAGTGGAGGGAGTGTTGGTGCATTATTTTTTGTTTGCAAATGATTGTGCATTCAACTTGGCCTCTGAAGCTGAGATGCAACAAAGTATAGATCAGTTATCTGCTGCTTGTGCTAATTTTAGCCTAACAATTAACATCAAGGAAACACGGGTACCCTTAAAGCCAGTATCTTGCCACCCATAGGTGAAACCATTGGTTTGAATACTGTGGATAAGTTCACTTACCTTGATAGTGTGCTTTCCAGGGATGTACACATTGATGAAGAGGTTGATGCAAGCTAGCTCAGTGTTTGGGAGGCTCTGAAGGGAAGTGTGTGAAAGAAGAGGTATTAGACTGACTACCAGACTGAAAGGCTACAGATCCATTGTACTGACCTCATGGTTGTACACCTGTGAAACCTGGACAGTATACCAGTGCAATGCCAGCAAACTGAACATCTGGCAGGATAAGATACCAGGCACTAATGTCCAGTCTTGAACTAAATTGCCAAAAATTCAAACTCTACTGCATAGAGTAGGCTGGCCACATTTTTTCGAGTGCCAAACATATATTTGCCTAAAAGACTATTTTATGAAGAACTCACACAGGGCAAGTGCTTACATGGTGGTCAGAAGAAACAATACAAGGACACTCTCAAGATCTCTCTTAGGAACTTTGGAATTGATTATGTGACATGCGAGACACTGGCACAGGACTGCCCATCATGGCATGCCCTCATCAGAGAAAATGCTGTGCTCTAAGTACAGCAGACATGAAGTGGCTCAGAAGAAATGTGAGATGTGCAAATTTAGAGATTCCACCTCAAAAGTTTACATGTATTATTTGTGCCTGGATTGTGGTAGAGCATTCCAAGTTCATATTGGTACGATCAGCCACAGTGGGATGCATTGTAACTTGACTCTCACATAGTAATGTCATGTTGGTCCTCTTCAAGAACAAAGGACAGCAATCAAACAGCCAACCAACCACCCAAAAACCAGTCCATCTGCTCCAGAGAAGTAGGAGGAGCAGGTGTGTGGATGGGGTTGTGGGGAGAGGAGATGGGAATTGATTCTAGAGTAGGACTGCAATAGCTGCCTGCACCTTGGTTTTATTGTATCATGGATGTAGCCTTGTTTAATACTGGGAAGTGCAGAATATCCATGGAAAAGTGGACACATGGAGAATTTCTCCAACAGTGTTCATGAGGAGAAAGGATCTTCCAATCTTTTATACTCTCCACTAGACTTCTGGTGCAGGCTAAAGGAGATTAGCTTTCACCTCTGTAAAAGACAAAAATGGTTCTAATAATATTATGCTAAATGACTTTTCCAATTGAATTACAGTGTTAGAAAAGGTTATTGATGTTTAATTTGAAAAAAACAATAAAAACTTTTTTTTTACTGTGAATATGTACTGAATTTGTTTATATTTGTAACAAGGGATGGTTTTCTAGAGTTAGGAGAATGATTAGGTAAGAAAATATGCAAAGGTAGTTTAACCAAAGCGGATCTAAAACTAGATTAGTGGAAAGAATACTGCATGTTGAGTCAAAAGGCCTCAATTTCCTCATACATGAAATAATTTCCATTTATGTAGTGACTTGACATTTAAAGGTAGTTCGCTAAACAAACAAAAAAACCTCACAAATCTTCCTAGGTAGATAGGGCAAATACTATTATCATCATTTTATGGATGAGGAAACTGAGGTAATGAGAAGTTAAGTAGTTTGTCTATGAAAATAAAGCAAGTAAGTGTTAGAGGAAGGACTTGAATCCAGGTGTGCTGATGCCATGTCCAATACTGTGTCATTCTGTCTCAGGTACTGTCACTGATTATTTCTAAGGACCTTTTCAACACTTAAAGCAAAAAGGAAAAACTGGATTAATTCTTTGACACAATTAGATCTCTCCTTTTGATGACTTCCTGTTTGAAAATTATTGATATCATTGCAACTACAAAAATACTTTCCTACAAATTATCTTATCTAATGCTTATAACAGTACTGTGAGGGAAGCATTCAAGTATAAAACTTTGTTTTTAGAAAATCAAAATTCAGGATATTAATACGTGAAGAACTTCATTCTCTTTGGCTCCTGACTTATAAACCCACAATCTCCAATTTCCTCTAAGGACTGAATAGTCCTTTACTCCCATTGGACAATATTCTTAACTTGATTTTATTAGTTATATTAATATCTTCATTCTTGTATTTATTGTACGTGTAAAGAAACTGAAAGATCTGTGCTTTTAAGAGTTGCCCAACAGGAGTCAGGAGGACCTGAGTTCAAATCTGGCCTCAGACACTTGACACTCACTAGCTGTGTGACCCTGGGCAAGTCACTTAACCCCAATTGCCTCACCAAAAAGAAAAAAAAAAGAGTTGCCCAAGTTCATAGCTCAATATGTGATGAACCTTGGAATCATACTTAGGTTTTGTTTTTTTCTTTTGTTTTTGTTTTTGTTTTTGGTTTTTTTTTTTATTTGTTTTTGTTTTTTGTTTTTTTTTTTGGCAAAAGCTGTGTGTTTTCTCTTATACTAGCGGTGGAGAACCTACAGCTTCTGAAACGCATGTGGCCTCCTAGGTCCATGGGTGTGGCCCTTTGACTTAGTGCAAGTTTTGCAGAACAATTCCTTTTATAAAGAGGATTTGTTCTGTGAAGTATGGATTCAAAGGGCTGTACTCCAGGACCTAGAGGGCCACTTGAGGCCTTAAGGCTGCAAGTTCCTTACCCCTGTCTTAGACTACCTTGCCCCTTAGGGCAGGATAACTCTTAGCCATGGTCCAGGCAGTGGTATAGAAGGAAACGGGAGAGGAAGTAAATAAACATTTATTAAGCTCCTACTATGTTCCAGGAACTGTTTTAATCACTTTGCAGATATTATCTTACTTGATACTCACAACATTCCTGTGAGTTTGTGACCTGCCCAGGGTCACATAGGTAGGAGGCTGTACAAGAAGACAACTTTCTATTAACATAAAATAAATACATTAGCCCACTGTACAATACTTAGGACATCTAGCTGGTACAATGGATAGAGAGCCAGGTCTGGAGTCAGGAGGATTCATCTTTCTGAGTTCAAGTCTAGTCTCAGAAACTAGCTGTGTGACCCTGGGCAAGTTGCTTAACACTATTTACCTCAGTTTCCTCATCTATAAAATGATCTGGAGAAGGAAATGGCAAACCACTCCCGTATCTTTGCCAAGAAAACCCCAAACCAGGTCATGAAGTGTCAGACACGACTGAAAATGACCCAACAACAAACAGCAAAAACAACACCTCTTATTTGTACCCTGAAGTTTTTGAGGTGTTCTCTATTTTTGTAAGGATCTCTTATATAAAGAGTGACTCTAAACTAAAAATTTATTACTCCTGTTAAATTTTAACTCTTCCACAGTCTATACTCTAAATTTCAATTACTTGACACGAGGAGGCAATTAATCAGCTACTAAGATAAATGAATCACTATTAAGCCATAAACAAAGTGAATTGTTTTGTGTTCTTCTTTGGGAATATGCTGTAAGATGGGAGGAAGATGTTGCTGAATCAAAATCATTTGTTGAAGATGTAAAATGGGGCATACATTGATATCTCATGTTATTTTCCCCAAATAACCATAGTGGCAACAGCAACAGAATAATCACATCTTCTAGGCCCATGATCAAGGAAGTTGTAAGGCTCAAATGAGATAATCAATGTAAAGTACTTTGCAAATCTGAAAGTTCTATAGAAATGATAGTTATTGTCATTATTTAATTTTTTATTATAGTCATTAAACCTCTAATCTGCTGATTAGTTCATTTGCTAAGTTCTCTACTATACAGACAATCCTCATAAATATATCTTTGGGTCAATTGCCTTTTTTTTTTTGCTATAGAGTCACACACTGGTTTGTTTCAGGCAGGCTATTATTTATCTCAAACCTTGGGAAAATACATTTCCATTGATGAATTAACACTTTATTGTATGAAGGAATGAAGATGACCTAAAGAATGAACTAAAAATCTTTAGAGAATAGTTTTGTTCATAACTTTAAAGAGAAAATGCGATTTTGCATCATTTGCAATGGTGTTATTGACCACTACTTTAAAGAGAAATTAACTTTTAGTTGTTTTGTAAATTAAATCAGTTAACATATTTAATGGAACTCTAGTTTGCATTATTTCTCTGTGATGGAACTAATTTTAGAGCATCTTGTTTAATATTAATGAACAAAAATCTTTTGTTAGTTTAAGGTACTCATCAGAATATACCACTTAATAGTTCATTGCATTTTTAGCCTTGAGCATGGTGGGTTAATTAATTGTCAACTTGTTTTATTTCATATACTTCTTTTGATAAATCCAATAATGTTGTTTGGAACACATTAAACTTGATCCGTTTCAAAAAGGTAATTTGCTTTGTAAGGGTCAGCCTCAAAAGTTGTTAATGAAGCTGTTACAAAATGAATTTAAATCAGATGTGAATATTTTATTTTTAACACTGGCATTTTTTCCTATGAAAACAGAGCTTCATTGTTGCCAGCTAGTTCCAGGGCTTATTCTCAGAGCACCAGAAACATTGTAAGTGCTTAATAGTTATTTAATGACACAATATTCAACATTGAAAATCTTTACATTGATTTCTTGTTGAGTAAAGAATGTTGGATCATAGGAATGAGTGGCAACATGGCTTAGTCTACGCAAGTCTAGTTTTGAAGACCTGTAGTATCTTCTTTGATATATACTGGGTCTTGATCCTAATAAATGACTTAAACTTTGATCACTATGCAACTTTCTAAGACATTTTTGTTGCCTAAGCACCAACCTGCTAGAAAGAATTTTTTTTCATTTGGAAGTTCTTGGAACCACTGAAATGTTAAGTCAAGAAGCAACTTCCTAGGAAGTATTACTTATATCAAAGTTGAATTCAAATACTATTGTGTCACCAAAAACAAGGTTTTCAACCTTTTAAAATTTTCTTTTTTCACACTGTCAAAAGTCACATAACTCTCTCCAATCAAATAAATTAAATTTGCTACAACAGATGATATAATAATGATACAAGGGTCACAAATTGCACATGTTTTCAGGTCCATAGATCCAGACTAATCTATGTGGCATAATTAGAGCTGGGGACTGGAGTTTCTTGAGCTTTACTGTGTCTTTCAGTCATCATCAACTCCATTTCAATTAGCAAAAGTTCTGTAACCACTTATTAAGTTCAAGTCACTGGCAAGTATTAATAATCTATAGATGAAAAATACTTGTCTCTTCCTTCAAGAAATTTTATACTATATTCCACCTTTGCATCTTTTACCCCTTGTCTTTGCTCCTACCTTTGAAGTCACAACAACCTCAGATGATTCTTTCCATTTGCCTTCTAGGTTCCTACTCAGCTGCTTTTGAAAGAAATCTCAAGTTGCTGGTAGGGTCCAATAAAATGATATAAATAGAAAGGATTAAAAAACAATTAAAACCTAGCATTATGAAATCATAATCAAGTTTAGTCCCAAAGAAGAAATATGTCACGTTACGTCCTTCCACAGGTAGGTGAGAAAGGGTAGGAAAATAGTAAAAAAAATTGAAGACTTTTTGAAAGATTTTTTTACCGCAGTGTCTACAGTGGGCATTTAAGAAATACCTATTAGTCAGTTTGTTTCATTAAACTCTTTTCCCCCCTTTAATTTAGCACAATGCTTGACACATAGTAAGTGCTTAGTAAATGCTTGTTGACTGACTTGTGCCTGGCTGGCTTTTTATATTTGTCACATATACACTCGTAATGTATTATGGAATATGGTGCAAACTGTTAGGTCTAAACTATTTTTTGAAAAACTGTTTTCTGGTTTTCAAGAGGGTCTTATTGGTTAGGGACTTTTTCTTGAGGAGTTTATGTTCTTGTCTCTACTGACTGTTGTATTGCTGAGATTAATTTTTTTTCTAAATCTTATTTAGTCAGTTTCATTAATACACATCTTTATTATTTCACCACCACCAAGTAGATTAGATCCTTTATAATATGGTTAGAGAGCTACAAGTGCTGTTTCTCCTTCATTCTTGTTTTTTGCCATTATTTCTGTTGAAATTCTAGAATTTTATCCTTCAAAATGAATTTTATTATTTTGTATAGTTCTTAAAAGTAACTCAGACAATTTGGCTGTCTGGTACTGTATTCATGATTAATTTTGGCAAATTTCTCATTTTTATTAAATCGGTTCAAGACAAATGCAAGTATCACATATCCATCTAGTTATTTGTCTTTATTTCAGTAGATGCTTTATATTTATATAGATCTTAACTATGACTTGGTATGTTGATTACCAGATGTTTTATGCATTTTAGAATTACTTTGAAGAGGAATCCTTTTTCTGTAGATTCTGTTTTTGTAATAAGGATCTTATGAAGAATTTTGTAGACATGCTTTGCATCTGACTCTTTTCTGAAACTACTAAATATCTCAATTAGTTTCAATGCTGAATGTCCGGGAATTTCTATACAAACTACTAAGCATATGATAGTACAGATATGTTCATTTTCTCTTTGACAATCCATGTGCCAGTTCTTTTTTTCTTTTCTTTCTCTTTTCTCAATGTTATAACTTGCATTTCTAGAACTGATTAAAAATAATGAGCCAGTTTTATTTTACCGTTCTATGTATTGGAAAAGCCTCTAATATTGTCCCATGACAAATGATGTTAGCTTCTGGTTTTAGACAGATGCTATTTAATGTTTGAAAAATGTTATTTTCTTGCCTATAATTTTAGGTTTTTAATCATAAATGAGTGCTGCATTTTGTGCCTTGTTTTTTTTTGTCCATTGATAAACTCATTTTTCTATCCTATCTGAAACTTATCTGAATAATTATGCTAGTTTCTAACATTTAACCATCCTACTATATTTTTTAACTGACTTAGTCTTAGTGAATACAGCTTTGAATATATTGCTCTCTTCTTTTTGCTAAGATTTCATGTGAAACTTTTGCTAGAGTATTCATTATTAGTATTGATGTATAAGTTGTTTGACATCCCTCATTATTTTATCTATTAGGACCATATTTGTGTCATGATTGGAATTTGGCTTTTACATACTTCATGTATTCTTTGAGAGTCATTTTCCTTTGTTTCTCTTTTTCAGTATTTTCTTCCACTTCCATATTTTTCAGTTCCAAATTCATTACTCTCTTTTTGAAGCTGCTATCATTTTGGGGAGATTTTTTGAGTCACAATGGAAACAGAGCAGAATCTGCAGTCAGAAAGTCAATGTTCATAGTTTGGATGTACTGCTTACAATGTGTGGGATCTTAAAGGAATTATTTTTTTAATTAACTTATTTTAAATTATCAACAATCACTTCCATAAGCTTCTGAGCTTCAAATTTTTCTCCCTCTGCCTCCCCACCTCCTGCCCCAAGATGGCACATAATCTGATATAGGCTATACATACACATTCCTATTAAACATATTTTCACATTAGTGATGTTGTAAGTAAGAATAAGAACCACCAGAAAAAGCAAACAAAACACAACAGAAGAAAAAAAAATAGCAAATAGTATGCTTTGATCTGTATTCAAACTCCACAGTTCTTTCTTCTTTGAGGATAGCATTTTCCATCATGAGGCCTTTGGAGATGTCTTAGATCCTTGTATTGCTGAGAAGGGTTAAGTCTATCAATATTAGTCATCACACAACATGACTGTTTCTGTGTAGTTCTCCTGGTTCTGCTCACTTCACTCAGCATCAGACTGTACAAGTCTTTCCAGGTTTTTTCTGAAGTCAACCTGTCTGTCATTTCTTATAGCACAATAGCATTTCATTACATTCATATACCGCAACTTTTTCAGCCATTCCCCAATTGATGGGTATGGAATAAGATATTCTGTAAGGCAAAGGACCTTGAATTGCAACCAAGGATCAACTACCCAGAGAAAATGAACATGATCTTTCAGGGGATGAGATGTATATTCAATGAAATAGGGGACTTCCAAACCTTCCTTATAAAAAGACTTAACAGAAGCTTAACAGAAAATTTGATCTTCAAATACAAGACTTAAGAGAGACATAAAAAGGTAAAGTGGACAGAAAGAAACAATGTGTTATTAATAAGGGCAAACTGTTTATATACTTATGAGGGAACATGACACTTGTAACTCTTGAGAACTGTATTGTTATTACACCATGTTCAAGGGGTATACATAAAGGGGGTGGATATAAGTTCACTTTGACGTAATGATAAAAAAAAATCTAATCAAGTAGTTTAAATGGATCCAAGTAAGTAGATTAATATGATCTAAGAAAATGTACTGAGAGGAACGGAAAGGAGGAGGCAGACAAGGGTAAGTTACATTACAGGAAAAGGCATAAAAACTTATCACAGCAGAGGGAAAGAAGGGAGGGAGATGAGTAATGGTTTGAGTAAAGATTTGGCTTAAGAAGGGAATAACATAAACTCTTAGAGGAATTATTTAACTTCTCTGTCCCTCAGTTGTAGTTATTATTGTTTCAGTGTAAAATAAGGGCTTTACAATACATAATCACTAATTTACTTTACAGTTTTAAGTCTGTGCTTTTAGGACCCCATGACTTATCAAGTTGTCAAGGTTGTCAGCTTTTTTGTCTTAATTATTTCTTCTGGTATCTGATTTCTGGTCTAAATTCCAATCTACATCTTCTTTAAAAAATTCTCTTCTGAACTATTCTTTTATTTCCTTTTGTTGTCCTATAATCTGGGCTGAATCAGCACAAATTATTGCTTTGCTCTCCTTTTTTTTCACTGAGGGACTTTTAAAAAATTTCCATTCCTTTAAAGAATAATATTGTGCTCATTGTGCTATAACCTTTTGGGGAGTAATTCTTGCTTTTCTATTTTTATTAATCATCTCATTCTTATGTTATCCACATTGGAAATGGGATCTCATACACACACACACACACACACACACACACACACACACACACACACATGCATATGTATGTACATTTATATATAAACTTTCATGTTTTTTTTTCTTTAGTCTTTTCATCAGGCTTTTCCAAACACTGTTTGGTACTTTTCCTCCCCTCCAACCCTCCTCTTCAAGAATGAAGGACAAACAATACCCTCATTCTGCCATTACCCATACCTACTTTCAAGGTGCATATATTTTCTTCAGTACAGATCTCTAAGGTTAATGAGCCTCATTTCTCCTTGAGTTGGAATCCATGAAGCTCAATTGGCTTTCTATCCTGTGTAAAATCCAAGATTAGGGGACAAGATACAGTGGTGGTGACCTCATTATAGAAAGAGAAGGACTTTTATGCTGGCATAAAAGGATTAGAAATCTAAGTACATCAATACTTTCTTTCTTTAAAAGACCCACTTTCTGCCATATATTTAGGCAAAATCAAAGTTTTATGTTTCTTATGAAGTATGTATGGAGTTTGGGAATGGAATAAAATCTTAAGTCACTGGTGTGATGGAACTACTTTTAGGCTCTGCTACTGGAATCTGAGACATTCAGGTTTTTATCATTGTCTGTACCTGTCACATTGGCAAGTTGGAGGGCTGTGGATCATTAGGTGGTAAGAGTGAGTAGAATATTTATTTAGTTCCCCACTGTATTTTTTTATAGCTTTACATTGTAGAGAAATATTACCACCTTTTGCTTTTATTGATACAGCTTTAATTACCACAGATTAAGAATGTTACACCTTCATTTTACATTTTTATAGTTGGGGATTTGTGGAGGAAAAAAAAACTACTTTGCAGCCTTGCCAATCATGAAAGCATAAAATTTTTCTGTAATTGCTGCTTTCTAAATTTTAGTGGATTTTTAAGGAAAACTGCTCCCAGGAGAAACATTAATATTTATGTTTTGTGGAGAAATAAGTCAATGTGAATACAATAATGCAATCATATTACAAAATTAAAACAAAAATGAATGAGAACAAAAAATGGAAAACATGTTACTTGAACAACAGAAAGCCCAAAGTTCATCAATTTAAGAATAATGTTTTACAGCAATAAGAACAGCAAGTGAAAAATGAAGGATGACAACAACTGAGTCTTCTTACTTCATTCAAATTCCCATCATATTTTTTTTTTAAATTTGGTCTCTTTTACAGTTGGGATAAGATCAAGTACTCTCTCCTATCCATTCTGTTGTTTGTTCTGTCTAGGGTTTCATTTAGTGGTCTTGTTATTTTAGCAGATAGTGGCGAACTGAACTTTCTAAAACTGTGTTATTTAATGAAAAAAATCACGTCTCACTGGCTGATATGGAAAAAAAAATCTTTGTAAAAAGAAAAAAAAGTATCTTGAACATTTGAAACATTCATTCTTTTCAGGATCACTGCTAGCCCAATTTCATCTTTCTACACTTTTATGTGGCAGTGGTTAGAAATGCAGATTGAACAAAGAATGGGAGTTCAAAGTTCAGATTAAAATCATTTACATGTCTCTAACCTCAAATAGCTTTTCTCTTTTCCTCCAATTAGTCACTTTCTTCTCAAAATTAATGAATTGTTTTATTTCAGTAACCTTCTTTCAAGTCACTTTAAGCCTCATTGTCACAGCTCAAATTTATTTAAAAAATACGTAGCTTGACAATCTGACTCCCTCAGTCATTGAGAAATGAACTTTTATCTCAAAACTGATAATGCTGTTAAGTCATTTTTCAGTCATGTCCAACTCCTCATTACCCCATTTGGGGTTTTCTTGGCAGAAATACTGGAGTAATTTGCTGTTTCCTTCTCCAGTTTCTTTTACGGATGAGAAACTGAGGCAAACAGTAGCCCTGATTTGTCCAAAGTCACACAGCTAGTAAATGTCTGAGGTTGGATTTGAACTCAGGAAGATGAGTCTTCCTGATTCTAGGCTCAGTGTTCTATCCACTGCACCACCTAGTCCTCTATTGAGCCATTTTCAGGCTATCAATAACCATATCTTCAAGGTTTAAACCCTCCCCTTCAGTTCTATTTAAGAACCTCTTTATCTCTAGTCAGGAAATCAACACTAAGAAGGAAAACAATTTAAAATTAAGAACTTGGAAATGTTTCCTGCATGTAAAACCATTTAGTTCATGCATCTGTGCAGAATATGCCTTCCTTCCTATGAATGGCTTGGGGTAAGGGGTGCTTCTGTCAACAGGTGCTAAAATTAATGGCATGAGTAGTAGCATTCTGTGTATTCTAACAGTTTAGCTAAGTGTTCCAAAGAGCCATCGATAGCACTGCTTTTAAGTTGTCCATAGCTTACAAATGTGTTTAAAACTCAAACATTTCTAGCAATTAACTTTCTTGTACTGCGGACATAAGCAATCTAGCAGTTGATTTATTCCAACTGACATGCTGAGCTTGTTCAGAGGAAATTGTTACTGATATAATTTGTCGTGTGTAGTCATTTTATTAAAATGGAATAGTTCAAGGGAGAGGGTGATAATTTAATAAAAAAATTCAAGTATTGATCCTACTATTGAAGCAGACAGTATATATTTGTTTTCAATAATTCATATTGTTTTGGCTGATGGGTAGCTCTTTCTTTCTGAGTTTCAAGCAAATAATTGTAATTGTATGGTGGGAATGTATGCTCATTGAAAGCTACCATTCTTTTTTTCCATAAATATCACAATTAACCTAACAAGGGAAAAGCAGCAATATCACAGGTACTCATAAAGCAAATGCAGGATTAATAAACATATCACAGTTCATACATATACCTGAATCATACTCTTCCCCCAAGTGGACATACAGAAACTTCTCAGGAAAATATACATATAAGGAAAATTGATATACCCAGGGAAACTCACAATTCTGACCTAGAAACTTCATTGTTCTCTTTCTTTCTTAGGAACTGTACATAAAAGTTCCTTAATGAATTGAAACACATATCTACATTGATCCAATCCTTCTGTTGGAAAGCTGCCGTTCAAAGAAAAAAAAATTCTTTTAAGAGGCCTTGCTTCAATGTTTTCAATCACAGAAGAGATTTGGCACTATACAGAAATCTCATCATCAAGATCATATGGCCATTTTTAATATTAAGAATACATTTTTATGGAAATTTTAACCCAAGCTGAAATTTTCTGGGTAAATGTTTAGGGTAGAAATATCCCTCATTCTATTGAAATGGTCTGAGCAAAGACAGGTTCAGAGATTCATCCTCACAAAGCAGGAAAACAAACAAAGAGGAAAGAGGTTGAACAGAATAGAAAAGCATTATGAACTTCTGTGAAGCCGAGTGCTGGCTTCCAGGAAAGGGGAGCTCTGGAAGGCTCTCAATCTGCCAGAAAGAAAAAAAAAAAAGAAACATGGCATTCTTGAAAATTTACCTTAAAGTAACAGATATGTGGAAAGAAAGATACTGTAGTTAGTCAAGAAATAACAATAAAACCCTATCTATTTGTTAGTATATGGCATAAAATTTAATAAATCACATATATAAACATATGATGTTTATGAAACTGGCTAGGGTAGTGGATAGATCAGGAATTCTCAATCTTTTGTGCGTCATGATCCTTTTTGCTTGCTGGTGAAATTTATGGACTAGTCCATATAATGTTTTTAAATACATAAAGTACTTTTTTTACAAAAAAAATCCAATTACATTGATACGTATTTATAAATTGTATTTGTATCTTTTTAAATGTGTTTATAAAAAGACATATGTGAATATGTATATATAGTGTGTATATATATATATATATATATACACATATATATTTAATTAATTTCTCATACTGTTAATCATGTCAGATTTAGCACCTTTGAGGTAGACAACAATTTTGAAGTCAGGGTGACCTGGGTTCAAGTACCCCCTCTGACACTGACTGATAGTGTGACTCTGGTTATGTCCCTTATCATGATCACATTCATCTCTTCTTCATTGGCAGCCTGGAGTCTGTACCTGGGTTCCTCAACTCTGATAATTCAACTTTTGCCTTATCTTGGCACTGTTCCTTTAGCAACTACTCAACTACATTACTCCCTAGGTATTCAATTCAATTTCACAAACATCTATTAAGTGCTTACCATATCCCAGGCACTGTGCTAAGTACTACAAATAACAATAAGAAAAATAAACAGTCCTTGCTGTCAAGGAGTTTACATTTTGAAGGGGAAAGACATTGCAAAGTAGGATACTGAAAAGGAGAGGGAACTGAGGATGGGGGGAGGATGGTGTTCCCTAATTTAAAACCAAGCTTAGCTCTTTTCCAGCACCCCTTTGGGTATTATATTATTTCATTAAAATGTAAGCTCCTTGAGGGTAGGGATGGTTTTATTTTCTTAGATTTGTATCTCTTGAATTTAGCACCATGTCTAGTGAGTATGAGACCTTAATAAATGCTAGCTTTTTTCTATCTATATATCTATTATTTATGTATGTATGTGTATATGGATGGATTAGATATATACGTCTATCAATCTATCTATCTATTATCTATCTATCCATCTATCCATCTCTCTACCTTCTCATATAACAAACAATGACAGACTACTGCTGAGTGCTGTGGTGAAAGTTGTTACTGCATTGGATAAGACAGTGGATTAAGAACCATAAACAAAGGAACGCAAAAATTTTAAAAACAAATAATAAAAAATGTTTTTACCTATAAATGAGGAAAAATAAAATATTATATTAAAAAGGAATCATAACCAAAATCATTTGATGGTATCACAAATAATTTGCAGGAAAATATTTGCCTGAATTACCTGGGAAAATTTTTTTTTTCTACTTAACTGAACATGATGAAACTATCTTTTCATTTACTGGCATTACCGAGTACCTATAAAATTAAAGTACTTTGGTTATGACATGAAACTTCTAATCTCACTTTAAGCTTTCAATCCAACAACTTTAAATTGGAAATTGTTGAAATTTTGTGACTTTTTGATTTTAGAATATTCAAGATTAAACTACCAATTTCGAACACCACTGAGAATTTTACAATTCCAAAAGCAGAATTAAACAAAGCAAAACAAAATTAATGGCATAGATGGCAAGAGAGAGGGTGGTCTATAAGATGCTGCTTCAAAAGTTTCAAGGAAATGGTAAGAAAGACCAGTTGACTTGAACCCAGAAAATGTATGTTCAAGTCCTAGCCCTGCCACTTTGTAGAAGCGTGGTTTCATTTCCATCATAATCTTACTGCAGAAATTTGCCTTAATTCTACTACTAGAAATAGCAAATATCATTTACTTTTAAAAAAATGGGTAGGACTTTGAACAGCAGGGTAACTTCATTCAAAAAATATGTTATAGCCAGGAGAACCTAGAAGAACTTTTTAGGTAATTGTGATAATATTAAATTCTGCTTGTACCCATTAAAGGTAATGTTTCAAGGGCTGGTTACATAAAGGGAAGAATAAAGAAATATTTCTTGTGCTCAGAGAGCTTATTTATATTACAGAAGACAATATGTACATTTGTAAGAGTATATAAAATGTACATGAAGTAAATGCAAAGCAAACTTTAAGAGAAGGACACTAGCAATGGAGTGAGTGGTAGGATCAGAAAACTTACTACACAGAAGGCCACATTTGACATAAGTGTTGAAAGAAACAAGTGATTCTAAGAGGCAGAAATGGAGATGAAATTCTCTAAGCATGGGAAAACTGGACTGCAAAAGCTAGTAGATGGTATGTCTTATGTGGAATATGTGGTGGGCCAGTTTGTCTCTACCTTTGAGTTACTGAAAGACATTAATGTATAATGAGGCTGGGGCCTGGTTGTGAAGGGCTTTAAACAATAAACAGGAGTTTGAATTTGATCCCAGATGTGATAAAGAGCCAGTGGGATTTATTGAGTACGTGTGGAAATGACAAAGTCAGACAGGATTTTGTAAAAATCTCTTTAGCATTTGTATAGAGTATGTATTGGTAAGAAGAGAATATGGGGAGCGGACAAGGTTTGGAAGAGTTTACGAGAAAGATAAAAGTGTGGAAAGAGCCAAAGTGGGAAATAAAAGAGAGGATTATTTAGAAAGGAGTAAAAGATTTGTCTTGCTGAAGTCAGTCCAGTAGAAGTTGTGTAGTATATATGTGTAGTGGGCACAAGTAATAATGTTGGGTGAATTCCTCCTTCATGCTTCAGTAGCAGTTGAGCAAGAGCACATGAGGCTAATAGTAAGAGTGATACATGGGTGGTATTTGGTAAGGAATTACCAGAGGACAGGATATGGCTAAAAGTGATTTGAGAGTGGAGGGCAATGTAATATTGAGTTGGATAAATAATGAGTCAAAAATGAAGAAGAAAAGTGAAACCAAATTCTAAAGAAAGAGTAAGGGGAAAGACAAATTCAGAATAGGAGATATAAAAAAAATCAATGAAAATTAAAATTTAAAAGAAAAAATATAGCTAAAGAAGGAGTGATGTCCTAGAAAAGTGCTGATGGGTGGAGGAATTGGAGGTGATCATTAGAACCAAATGATTTGGGGCAGCTAGGTGGTGCAATGGATAGAACACTGACCCTGGAGTCAGGTAGACCTGAGTTCAAATCTGGCCTCAGACACACAACACTTACTAACTGTGTGACTCAAAGGGCTATAAAACTGTGTATACTCCTTTATCCAGCAATATCACTATCAGGTTTATATCCCAAAGAGACTAAAAAAGAAAAGGGAAAAGGAGAAAAATATTTATAGCAGCTCTTTTTGTGGTGGCAAAGAATTGGAAATTGAGGAGATGTCCATCAATTGAGAAATGGTTGAAAAAGTGCTATATGAGTACTGATTGTGATGACCAAATATCCTATGAGATGATTTTTATTGTATCCTTTCAAGATACAATAAAACTCATTATACTATTTTGTTGTTTTTTGTCTCCTCAAGGAGTACATGTGAAAAATCCTTCCATTTCGCTCCAACCTCTTTCTTCTGGTTGTATTTATAACATAAATATTGAGAAATAGATGATCTAGCTCCACCAGGGATATGTTTGTTCACTTGTTAGTCATTTGACAAATATCTCACATGCAAATTAGCAACAATCAGTTAGAATTGTTGAATATTTATAAATTGTATGCATCTTGGCACCTTTTGTACCATTTCATACTATACTGACATGTCCCTGGTGAAACAGGAGTGGAATGCACAGGAATTATGGCCATTTACAAATATTCTCTTGTTTCCTTGGTCACATTGGCCAAAAAAAAAAAAAATCATCAGCTGACCAGACTTCTGGTAATACTCCTCTATAATTAGCTAGGCTTGTCCTTAGTAAACAGAATTGATCTGTTACCAGGGCTATACTCAAATCCTTTCTAGAAAAGCTAGCAGAGCTTACATTCAGTTCTGCTCTCCAGAATCAAGGGTAACATTCACCCCAAGATGAAGCATTTAATAAAACCTGAAATAATGAATATGGGGAGAAATATATGTGAAAGCATAGTTCAAAAGAAAAGAGAGAAATAAGAAAGACCAAAAACTTTTGACAAGTTACACAAAACTTTTATGGCTTTTTGTCATGGACACTTTCCTTAAAAAAAAAATTGGTAGTTATTGGACATCAAAGACATCAAACAAGACCATGGACAAACAAATAGAATACAATTGTATGCGTGTATGTTTGTGTGTGTGTATTCATATATATATATATATATATATATATATACACACATATATATGATAATCAATTCATCAAAGTTATAATCAGTATTTTTTAAAAGAAGTAGGGGAAACATAATGTATGTTCAAAATTATTTAAGCTTAATTAAACAATAATTGAAAATAAAACAGAGGAAATAGATGATAGAAGTGTCATTGATAGGAACTATATTAATTTCCTCCAGAAGGTGATCAGTGTAAATTAATTGCCATAACAAGTAAATGAAAAGATCCAAGAAAGCACCTTAGACAGCAAACATCAGATTTTTACTTACTTGCCAAACATAGAAATAGGTACTGAAGGCACTATTCAACTATAATAGAAACTATAAGAACCTACTAAGGAAGGATGATGAACAATGATGAGCAGTGTCACCTGAGCAACAGAGAAAAACAGCACAGTATAAAACCAGTTTAAAGAAAACTTGGTAAGATATTGGACTAAGAAAAGTCACTCCAAGGCCATTTGTGGATAAAAAGTGGAAAAGGTTATGTAGAGATTAAAAGTACAAAGGATTTGAAAAAAGTAACATTTTTCCCATTAATGCTATAGAAATACCATACTTGCACCCCAATATCAGAGACTTCAAGGTAAGTGAATTACAGAAGCTACTGAAGAGAAATGAGAAAGGCAGCCAGTTTTGATGAAGTATATATTCTAATACAGAAGGGATCTTGCTAGAAGTGACACAATTGTGAGGTAACTAAGGGATTGAAATACAAAATTTCTGAAAAAAGAAAATTCTAATGGCAAGGATCAAAGAGATTTAGACATTACTAATAAAAATGTGACATAGAGGACTTCCTCTTCTGGGAGCCAAGATGGCGGAGTAAAAAGGTAGTCACTCTCACCCTCCCCTATCAACCTCTGAAAACCCAAAAAATATCACCCCAGAAAATACCCTGGAACATCTAAACCAGAAGATGGGGGGCAGAAGTGCAGTAGCCCAGAGAGCTAGAGGGATTAACGGGAAAGGCCCCTCTCACCCTGGAGGAAGGGGAGCAGTACAGAATGGGAACTACCCAGCCAGCTAGTGGAAAGACTCACTTTAGCACACCAGGAGGAGATTCTGGTGCCTCGGTATTCTACAGCAAACGAGTTTCCCAGTGCCTTAGCAAAAATAAGGGAAGCAGCACTACAAAGGGCCCCAGGTGGTTAAGCACCCTGCAGCATCCATCTGAAAGGAGCTGAAGAAAACAACCTAGAGTTCCCTGAAAGTTCCAGCCTTGCTGATTTCAGCCCAACACCAGGTAAGCTGTCAAAACCCTATAGCTTCCAACTGCCAACCAGGAGGAGATCCCAAAGCCCAGGTAGTCGAGCAGGCAAACACCAGCAGCTGGACCTCCAAGTGCCTCAGTGAGGGCAGGGGAACCAGTGGAAACCAGCTCAGAAAATCACCAGGTGCCTTGGCATTCTACAGCAAAGGAGCCTCAGCAGAAATAAGAGAGGCAGCATTGCAAGGGGCCCCAGGCACATAAACACCCTGTAGCACCCATCTAAAAGAAGCTGAAGAAAGCTAAAGGAAAGGAAAAGCAGGGAACCTAGATTTGCCTGAAAGTCCCAGCCTTGCTGATTCCAGCCTAACACCAGGTAAGCTGCCAGAACTCTACAGCCTCGAACTGCCAACATGAGAGGCCCCAACACACAAAGACAGTGACTAAGATCTAGGCTTCCAACACAAGAAGCTTGGGTCAGTGCCCTCTGCTCCCCAGCAAGAGAGCTTAATCTCTTTAAAGGCCAGAGAATAAAGAAACACCATGAGTAAAAAGAAACATAAGATCGATTCATATTATGAGAAGAGTGAAGATCAAGACAGAAATTCTGAAGAGGACGGCATTGTCAACAAACCCACATCTGCAACATCAAAAGGGAATATGAACTGGTCTGAAGCCCAAAAAGCCTTCTTAGAAGAGCTCAAGAAGGATTTTAAAAGTCAAATGAAAGAGGTAGAAGAGTCCTTAAAAAATACAATTGGCCAATTGGAAAAAAAGTACACTGAAGAAAACAAATACCTTAAAAATACAATTGGCCAGTTGGAGAAGAAAATACAAAATCTAACAGAAGAAAACAATATGTTAAAAACCAGAATTGGACAAATGGAAATGAATGATTCTATGAGAGAGCAAGAATCAGTCAAACAGAAACAAAAAAATGAAAAAAATAGAGAAAATGTAAAACACCTCATGGGTAAAACAACTGACCTGGAAAATTGATCCAGGAAGACAATTTAAAAATTATTGGCCTACCTGAAAATCATGATGAAAAAAGAGCCTGGACAGTATCTTTCAGGAAATCATAAAGGAAAACTGCCCTGAAGTCCTAGAACCAGAAGATAAAATAACTATAGAAAGAATCCACCGCTCTCCGCCTGAAAGAGATCCCAAATTGAAAACGCCAAAGAATATGATAGCTAAATTCCAAAATTACCCGATTAAAGAGAAAATACTCCAAGCAACCAGAAATAAACAATTTAAATATCATGGAACCACAGCTTCTACATTAAAGGACCATAGGGCATGGAACATGATATTCCATAAGGCAAAGGAGCTTGGATTGCAGCCAAGGATCAAGTACCCAGTGAGAATGAGTGTGATTTTTCAGGGAAGGAGATGGATAATCAACAAAATAGGCGACTTACAAACCTTCCTGATAAAAAAAGACCATAGCTCAACAAAAAATTTGATCTTCAAGTACAAGATGCAAGAGAGACATAAAAAGGTAAATGGGACAGAAAGATACAATATGTTGTTAATAAGGGCACACTGTTTACATCCCTACAAGGGAAGATGATACCTGCAACTCTTTAGAACTGTATTGTTATTACACTATGTTAAAGGAGTATACATAAAGGGGGTGGATATAAATTGACTCTGATGTAACAATAAAAAAATTGAATCAATGGGTTAAATGGATCCAAGTAAGTGGATTAGTCTGATCTAAGAAAATGTACTGAGAAAGGAGGAAGCAGACAAGGGTAAATTACATTACAGGAGAAGACACAAAAACCTATTAGAGCAGAGGTAAAGAAGGGAGGGGGATGAGCATTGTTTGAACCTTACTCTCATCAGATTTGGCTCAAGAAGGGAACAACATAATCAGTTAGTATAGAAATCTAATTTGCCTTATAGGCAGTAGGAGGGAAAAAGGGAAAGAAAAAGGAGGGGGGGAATAGAAGGGAAGAAAGAAGCAGTAAGTGTAAAGGGGAAGAAAAGGGAAATGGATAATAGAGGGGAGGTGGGACTGAAAGAGGCAGTGATCAAAAGCAAAACACTACTGGAGGGAAGGAGAAAGGGGAAAGAAAAGCATTAACGGGGAAAAAAGATGGAGAAAAAGACATAGATGGTAATCATAACTGTGAATGTGAATGGGATGAACTCTCTCATAAAATGGAAGCATATAGCAGAATGGATTAAAAACCATAATCCTACAATATGTTGTTTATAGGAAACACATCTGAAAAAGAGTGACACATACAGGGTAAAGGTAAAAGGCTGGAGCAGAATATGTTATGCTTCAGCCGAAGTAAAAAAAAAGCAGAGGTAGCAATCCTGATTTCAGACAAAGCAAAAGCAAAAATAGATCTTATCAAAAGAGATAAGGAAGGAAACTACATCCTGCTAAAAGGCACCATAGACAATGAAGTAATATCATTATTAAACATATGTGCACCAAATGGTATAGCATCCAGATTCTTAGAGGAGAAGTTCAGGGAGTTGCAGGAAGAAATAAACAGCAAAACTGTACTAGTGGGGGACCTCAACCTCCCCCTCTCTGAACTAGATAACTCTAACCACAAAATAAACAAGGAAGAAGTTAAGGAAGTGAATAGAAACATTAAAAAAGTTATGTATGATAGACCTCTGGAGAAAACTGAATGGGGATAGAAAGGAATATATTTTTTTCTTGGTGGTATATGGCACATACACAAAAATTGACAATATACTAGGGCATAAAAACCTCACAGTCCAATGCAGAAAAGCAGAAATAGTAAATTCATCCTTTTCAGATCATGATGCAATAAAAATTATATGTAATAAAGGGCCATAAAAAGATAGACTAAAAAATAATTGGAAACTAAATAATCTAATCCTAAAAAATGATTGAGTCAAAGAACAAATCATAGAAACAATCAATAATTGCACTCAAGAGAATGACAATAATGAGACAACATACCAAAACCTATGGGATGCAGCAAAAGCAGTTCTTAGGGGAAGTTTTATATCTCTAAATACTTACATAAATAAAATAGAAAAAGAGGAGATCAATGAATTGGGCATACAACTAAAAAAAACTAGAAAAAGAACAAATTAAAAATCCTCAATTAAACACCAAATTAGAAATATTGAAAACCAAAGGAAAAATTAATAAAATTGAAATTAAGAAAACTATTGAACTAATAAATAAAACTAAGGGCTGATTTTATGAAAAAAACAAATAAAATAGTTAAACCTTTGGTTAATTTAATTAAAAAAAGAAAGAAGAAAACCAAATTACTAGTATTAAGAAAGAAAAGGGTGCAACTACCACCAAGGAAGAGGAAATTAAACAACAATTAGGAATTATTTTGCCAGACTATATGCCAACAAATTTGACAATCTTAGTGAAATGGATACATATTTATAAAACTATAAATTGCCAAGATTAACAGAAGAGTAAGTAAAATACTAAAATAACCCCATCTCAAAAAAAGAAATTGAACAAGTCATTGATGAACTCCCTAAGAAAAAATCTCCAGAGCCAGATGGATTTACATGCGAATTCTATCAAACATTTAAAGAACAATTAATTCCAATACTATACAAATAGATTACAACAACTTATCACAACAATAATACACTATGACCAGGTAGGATTTATACCAGGACTGCAGGGCTGGTTAAATATTAGGAAAACTATCAGCATAATTCAGCAAAACTAACAGAAACCACATGAACATCTCAATAGATGCAGAAAAAGCTTTTGACAAAATACAACACCCATTCCTATTAAAAACACTATAGAGAAGAGGTATAAATGGAGTCTTCCTTAAAATAATAAACAGTATCTATCTAAAACCTTCAGCAAGTATAATATGTAATGGGTACAAGCTAGAAGCTTTTCCAGTAAGATTGGGGGTGAAACAAGGATGTCCATTATCACTACTGTTATTCAGTTTCGTACTGGAAACTTTAGCTTCAGCAATAAGAGAAGAAGAAGAAATTGAAGGTATTAGAATAGTCAAAGAAGAAACAAAGCTATCACTCTTTGTAGATGACATGATGTTATACTTAGAGAATCCCAGAGAATCAAGTAAAAAACTACTTTAAATAATAAACAACTTTAGCAAAGTTGCAGGATATAAAATGAACCCACATAAATCATTGACATTTCTATGTATTACCAACAAAACCCAACAGCAAGAGATAGAAAGAGAAATTCCATTTAAACTTACTGTAGACTTTATGAAATATTTGGGAGTCTACCTCCTGAAACAAACCCAGGAACTCTGTGAACACAATTATAAAACACTTTTCACACAAATAAAGTCAGATCTAAATAACTGGAAAAACATCAGCTGCTCATTGTAGGCCGAGCAAATATAATAAAATGACAATTCTACCTAAGCTAATTTAGTTATTCATTGCCATTCCAATCAAATTACCAAAAAAAATATTTTATAGAGTTAGAAAAAATAATAACAAGATTCATTTGAAAGAACATAAGGTCCAGCATATCAAGGGAACTAATGAAAAGAAATTCAGGGGAAGGTGGCCTAGCCATTGCAGATCTTAAATTGTATTATAAAGCAGCAATCATCAAAACTGCTTGGTACTGGCTAAGAAATAAAGTGGTGGATCAATGGAATAGGTTAAATATGCAAGACACAGTAGTCAATGACTGTAGTAATCTATTATTTGATAAACCCAAAGACCCCAGCTTCTGGGATAAGAACACACTCTTTGAAAAAACCTGCTGGGAAACCTGGAAAAGAGTATGGCAGAAACTAGATATAGAACAAAATCTCACACCATATGCCAAAATAAAGTCAAAACAGGTTCATGATTTAGATATAAAGGCTGATACTATAAGCAAACTGGGAGAGAAAGGAGTAGTTTACCTGTCAGATCTATGGAGAACAGAAGAATTCATGACCAAACAGGAGATACAGAAAAGCAAAATGAATAATGAAAAGCAATATGAAACATGAAAAGCAAAATGGATAATTTTGATTACATTAAATTGAAAAGTTTTTGCACAAACAAAGCCAATGCAACTAAGATTAGAAGGAAGGTTTCTAAAATATATAGATGAAGAAATTAAAGCCATCTTATAGTCATATGAAAAAATGCTCTAAATCACTATTGATTAAAGAAATGCAAATCAAAACAACTCTGAGGTACCACATCACACCTATCAGATTGGCCAACATGACAAAACAGGAAAGTAATAAATGTTGGAGAAGATGTGGGAAAATTGGAACACTAATGCATTGTTGGTGGAGTTGTGAAATGATCCAATCCTTTTGGAGAACAATTTGGAACTATGCCCAAAGGGATATAAAAATATGCATGCCCTTTGACCTAGCAATAGCACTTTTAGGGCTATATCCCAAAGAGATCATACAAATGGGAAAAGGACCCACATGTACAAAAATATTCATAGCAGCTCTTTTTGTGATGGCAAAGAATTGAAAATTGAGAGGATGTGCATCAATTGGGTAATGGCTGAGCAAGTTGTGGCATATGAATGTGATGGAATATTATTGTGCTATAAGAAAAGATGAACAGGCTGACTTCAGAAAAACCTGGAAAGACTTGTATGGTCTAATGCTGTGTGAAGTGAGCAGAACCAAGAGAATGATGTACACAATAACAGCCACCTTGTGTGATGACTAATATTGATAAGCTTAACCCTTCCTGGTAATACAAGGATCTAAGACATCTCCAGAGACCTTGTGATGGAAAATGCTATCCACATCCGAAGGAAGAACTATGGAAGTTGAATTGTTATTTTTTTTCTTTTGTTGAGTTTTGTTTCCTCTTTCTGATGGTTCCTCCTATTGGTTTTAATTTCTACTTAGAACATCACTAATGTGAAAATATGTTTAATATGAATGTAAATATATATCCTATATCAGATTGTGCACCGTCTTGGGGAGGGTGGTGGGGAGGAAGGGGGAGAAAAATTTTAAACTCAAAAGCATGTGGAAGTGATTATTGATAAATCAAAATAAATTAATAAAAAAAAGAAAAAATGAGACCAAGACAACTAATATCTACTCACCTAGATGCCATCTTAAAAAATGACAAAACAAAACTTTATGAAGTCTTGAGTATTCTCATTAAAAGGTATTCATTGGGAGCATGAAGACTTGTGCAAAGAAACAGTAGGCCATATTTTTACTATTTCACAATTAACTAAAAGATGTTGAGAACACATGAACCAATTTACCTACTCTTTTTGATTATGAAAAAAAAAAGATTTAGTGTGACAAAATGCAACCTCACAAGCTCTTTTAAAGAAAGATTTTAGTCCTATTCATCATTCTCCTTTTTCTCTCCCCTCTTTTATTATTAGTGTTGTTGTTAATAATTACATCATTAATATAAATCTTTAAGGTTCACAATGTGCTTTACAAATATTATATCATTTGAGCCTCACAATAACCATAAGAGGTAGTTGCTATTATTGTCCCCATTTTCCAGATAAGGTTACTAAAGCAGAAAGCGTTTAAGTAACTTGCTCAGTTTCACATAGGTAATAGTTTTTTTTTATTCTGAATTTGGACTCATGTTGCTCCAGCACTCTGTGCAATGTTCCACTCAGGTGCCAATATTATTTAGGATTCCGAGGAAAAATGTAACAATGGAAACATCCTTATTTGATGATCATCTAACTATAAGTATCAGGTAAGCATAAAGCAAGGAGATGCCTGCTCAACAGATATATTCTCTGCTGAGAGGGAAAAGCTGTAGCACAAATCCCAGGTTCAGATAGGATAGTCTTCAATTTATCCTACCCAGAATAACCCTCCATGACACTTTTCCATCATCTCCATTCCACACTGCTGGACCATGACTTTCACTCGTTTCTAGCATCCTTTATCTGTTATTTCCCCTTTCCCTTCAAAAAACATGCTCCTTCATGGCAGAGACTCTCTTTCATGAATATATTTATAACCTTAGAAGTTAGCACCATACCAGGTACATAGTAAAATCTTAATTTTAGTCTCTGTCTCTCTGTCTTTGTCTTCATATATATAGATATATAGATATAGATGTGTGTATGTATATACACGTGTGTGTATATATTATATATATATATATATATATATATATATGTCAAAGATCAATAGTTTGAGAGGATGGTAAAATCACATGAAAGAGTTATTTTTAAGAATGGGGAAAGAGCCAGTAAATAAGAGACTGAATATGAGAAAAAGGCAAGTAACTGGGGGTAAGTAACTCTTATAGACTGGAGAAGACGGGATTCAGAGCACACATAGTGAGGTTAATCTTGGCAAGGAGACTAGAACAAAGGAATAGATAATGGGGATGATGGAAAGGGGTTTTGTATTGTACAGTAGATGGCAACAGGAGAGGGAGAAGATAATGGATAATTTCCTTTTTGTCAGTAAATAGGAGGTGAAATGATTTTTTCAGAGGAGGAGGATGTAGTATAGTCATTTTAGAAGGGAGTAGAATGTTTTGGAATGGTCAATTTGGAGAATATCACAGGGAGACAATCAGTGAAGAATACAAGAATTATTGTATAGCAGTGAGAGCCCAAATCTAGTTAAAGACAATTTTTTGGTGAATCCAGAGGGAACTGTTGCATGCCTTTCTCCAGTAATGTTCAGTTATCATGAGAGTAGATGCAGAGGAGGTTGATTGGAACACATTTGAACCTTGAGAGGTTGTGACTAAAAACAGAAAGCATCAAGGAATTCTAGAGTAGAATATAGTGTATTGATAAACTGATTAAACATGAAGTTAAAACTGAACTAAGAAAAATGAAGCCACAGTTTGAATGATGAATTAGAGGAGTAAAGAAGAGATTGAGGACTAGAGCTAATAAGAAGGATACACAATACATTTAATATGAGTGAGTCAGAAGAAGATATGTAAATCTAGGAAGCAGTGTTTAGATATTGGAATTTTTGAGTTCAAGACCATAGAACAGTTATAGATGATGGTAAGATCAAGGATAGAGGCAGTGAGGTAGTTCAGTTGTTAAAGTATTGGGCATAAAATAAGTAAGAACTGAGTTCTTGATTTCTTTAAGGGATACTCTATAATTAAATTTACACAAATGTATTGTTTCCTTTGCTAGGTTGATCCCAGGATTCAATGGATTAGGATTTCCCTTTATATAAACTTTGTTTGTTTCTTGGATTTTGTTATTATTTTATATAAATACATTTGATTTTTATATTTTATTTTAGAGTCTGCAATTTTACAGAAGCTGTTAATTGTTCAATTACTATCTTTGCTAATTCCCCAGGATTGTCTAAGTAAATCATTCCATTATCAACAAACTGGGATAGTTTAATTTTTTTTTCTGTCTTTACAATTTTAATTTCTTTCTCTTGTCTTATTGCAATTGCTAGCAATTCCAGGACTATATCAAATAATTGTTGTGAAAGTAGATATTCTTGATTTAAATTTCTATTGATTGGGAAAGATTCTAGTGTATCTCTATTATATGCCTGTTTAATATGGTGTTTGCTTTTGAGTTTAATTTGATACTTGGTATACTATTAAAGAGTTCCTCTATGAGTATATTTTAGGGATTTTTAGGCATAAAAACAGTTTTTGTCTCATAAACATTCTGTGGTAGCTTGCTTTCTTAATTTTTGAGAGTAATTTCTGTACAATCAATAACAATTTTTCTTTAAAAGTTTGATAGATTTTCTTATATTAACAGGACATGAATTTCCATTAGGTCCAGGAGTGTTTTTGGTTTTTTTGTTTGTTTGTTTTGTTTTTCATTCATAGTTCTTTTTGAGCCATTTATTTTTCCTTTTCTGAGATTGGGTTACATAGGACCTCCATTTGATCTTCCCTTAGTTTGGGTATTTTATTTTTAAGTAGTCCATTTCTCTGGCATTCACAAGTTTGTTAGTGTGTAACTATGAAAAGTTGATTCTGATAATTTTTTTATTTCTTCTGATTTTTTTGTGATTTTACCTTGGTATCTTGCAATTTATTTACTTGATTTTCTCTTTTAAATTGAATTCTAAACATTTATAACTTTTTTCTAATCTTTCCTTTTTAAAAATATTGTAACTGGTGTTTTCTGTTTCTTACATCAGGATAGAATCCAATGTATCCCTCTCCCTCCTCTAGAGTCATCACATATGATAAATAGTATGTGGGGGTCAGTGGAGGGGAGAGTTGAGAGGGGAAAAAAAGAGTTAACACAACTAATCATACATTGAGAAAGTCCCAAAAACAAGTGCAATGTGATACACCTGTGGATCTCCCATCTACACAAAAGGGTAGATTAGAGGTTCTTTGAATTCCCACTTGTTCTTTAAAATTTTGTTACATTTACATTTGATTTTTGTGTCACTATTTCCATATATATTATTGTAGTTATTGTGCATATTATTTTCTTGGTTCTGTTTACTTCACTTTTTATCAATTCATTTAAATCTTTCCCTGCTTCTCTGTGTTTATCACACCGAACATATCTTACAAAACAGCAGCATTCCATTATATTCAAGTACCACAGTTTGTTTAGACATTCCCCAATCAATGGACATCTACTTTGTTTCTAGATGTTAGCTACTATAAAAAAGTGTTGCTATAAATATTTTGGAGTATATGGGAGCTTTTTTTTTTCCTTTTGAATGGCTTCCTTTGCATATAAGCCCAGTAATGGAGTCTCTCGATCGAAGAGTATGGACATTTCAAGCATTTATTTTGCATAATTACAGCTTATTTCCAAAATGATTATTGTTTTACAATTCTACCAAAAATGTATTAATGTGCCTATTTTCCACTCCAATATTGTTCATTTTCTTTTTGCAATTTTTTGCAAATTTACAAGTGTGAGCAGAAAACTCAAAGTAGTTTTGATTTGTATTTCCCTTATTATTAGTGATTTAGAGCATTTTTCATGTGACTATGGATACTTTGTAGTTCTGCCAAGTATTTGTTCATATCTTTTAACCATTTATCTATTGGGGAATAGCTATTAGTCATATATACTTATTGTTTATAAATCTTTGATACCAAACCCTTACCAGAGAAAATTTGATACAATTTTTTTTCCTAACCACTTCCTTTCTGATACTACATGCATGCATATTATATGCAAAAGCTTTTCATTTTCAAGTAATCAAAGTTATCCATTTTATCTTTTTTATTTTCCTCTATCTCATATTCTAAGAATGTATCTCTTACTCATAGATGTGAGAAGTACATGATCTGTTCCTCTTCTAATTTAAAACAAATATGATATTTAATATTAAGGCCACCTATCAATTTTTTAAAAAGCATTGTAGAGTATGATTTACATGTAAGTGATTCTGCCAATTTCTACCAGACTGCACTCCAGTTTTCTCAGTAGTTTTTTTTTAATCACGTGGGGACATTTTTGCTAGGTAACTTATGTTTTCTACTTTATCAAACACTAGGTTATGGAATTTCTGAATCTCCCTTATCTAGTCTATTCCATTGATATATCTCTCTATTTTTTAACCAATACAAGACGGTTTTGATGATTGCTGCTTTATAATATCGCTTGAGATCTAAAAGTGCTAATTCCCCTTCCTCCTTACTTCTTTTTATCATTTCCCTTCATATTTATTATCTTTTGTATTTCCAAGTGAATGTTCCAATTATTTTATCAAGATCTGTACAGTAGCTTTTTTGGTAATTCGATCTTTATCTGTTGATTCATTTCTCTCTTCATGGTGCTATTGTTAGAATTTACAGAATTATATCAAATAACAGCGGGAAGAGTAATGTTTGAATATATTGAAAAGGTTTCTGGTGTATCCCTATTGCATATGATTCTTACTTTTTGTTTTAGATAGTTGCTTTTTAATATAAATATCCCTCTATGCCGGTTCTTTGTAGAATTTTTTGGATAAGAATGCTGTACTTTATCAAAGTCTTTTCTGCATGTATTGAAATGCTCATGTGGTTTTGGATATTTTGGTTTTTATTAAGATTAATTATATTGATTATTCTATTAATGTTGAATCATCCTTACGTCCCTATTATAAATTCTACTTTGTTATAATGAATGATGTTTGGAATAAATCATTTTACTCTGATATGATTTTGTTTTAAACTTTTGAGTCAATGTTCATTAATTATATAGGTCTATAGTTTCATTTCTGTGTTTATCTTTTCCTTTTTGGGTATTAGGGCTACATTTGTATGATAAAAACATTCTCATAAAGTTCTTTTTTTCTCAAGTTTTGAGAATAATTTTTTAAAGTATATTTGAAGTACATTTTGGGAATAATTTGTGGGTACTAGCTGTTCTTTAAAAATCTGACAGAACTATTCTGTGAAGAAAAATTTCATTAAATCCAGGGTTTTCTTTTTTTTTTCCTTTCTTTTCTTCATTTCTTTTTTTTTTTTTGGTAGTTCCTTTATAGGAACTACCAAAAGTTATTCAGTTCCTTTTCTGTTATTTGGTTATTTAAGATCTCTATCTGGTCTTCTGAGAGGTTTTTTTTCATATTTTTGAAAATATTCATCTTTTTATGTCTCTTTTGTTAGCATATATTTATATGATATATTCTGATTATTCTTATTATTTCTTCTGGTTTTGCTGTGATTTTACTTCAATCATTTATTATTTAATTGTTTTGAATCCATTCACATTTAAAATTATGACAGTCAGGTTTATATTTTCCTTCCTTTATTTCTAATATATTTTTAATTAGGTTTTCTTCATCTTTTTTTTAAGGCAGTATTTTTCTTTTTTTTTCAATTTCTTTTTATTTTTTATTATTAATAAATTTACTTATTTTTAGTTTTCAACATTTACTTCCACAAGATTTTGACTTCCAAATTTTCACCCCATCTTGACCCTTCACCACCCCAAGATGGCGTGCGTTCTGAATACCCCTTCCCCTAGTCTCCGTTCCCTTCTAGCTCTTCCCCCCTTCTCTTAACCCCTTCCCCTTCTATTTTCCTGTAATGCAGGATAGATTTTTGTACCCCATTTCCTGTATTTCTTATTTCCCAGTTGCATGTGAAAACTTTTTTTTTTAACATGTATTTTTAAAACTTTGGGTTCTAAATTTTCTCCCTTCCTCCCTCCCCACCCACCCTCATTGAAAAGGCAAGCAACTCAATATAGGTTATATGTGTGCAGTTATGCAAAACACTTCCATAGTAGACATGTTGTGAAAAACTAACTGTATTTCCCTTAATCCTTTCCTGTCCCCCCATTTATTCTATTCTTTCTTTTGACCCTGTCCCTCCTCAAAAGTATTTGCTTCTGATTACCCTATTTCCCAATCTGCCCTCCTCTCTATCATCCCCCTACTCTCTTGTCCCTTCTCCCCCTATTTTCCTGTAAGGTAGGACAAATTTCCATACCCAATTGAGTGTGTATGTTATTCCTTCCTTAAGCCAAATCTGATGAGAAAAAGATTCACTCATTCCCTCTCACCTTCCCCCATTTCCCCTTCACTGTAAGAGTCTTTTCTTTTCTGTTTTTTTGTGGGATAATTTACCTTGTTCTACCTCTCCCTTTCTCCTTCTCCTAGTATAATTATCTCTCACCCCTTAATTTTATTCTCCAGATATGACCCCTTAATCTTCAACTCACCCTGTGCCCTCTATCTATCTATCTATCTATCTATCTATCTATCTATCTATCTACCTATATACATATATATAATTTTTCCCTCCAAATACCTTAATACTGAATAGGTCTCATGAGTTGCAAATATCATCTTTCCATGCAGGAATGTAAATAGTTCAATCTTAATAAGTCTCTTATGATTTCTCTTTCCTGTTTACCTCTTCATGTTCCACTTGAGTCTTGTATTTGAAAGTCAAGTTTTCTGTTCAGCTCTGGTCTTTTCATCAAGAATGCTTGAAAGTCCTCTATTTCACTGAATGGCTATTTTTTCCCCTGAAGGTATACTCAGTTTTGCTGAGTAGGTGATTCTTGGCTGTAATCCTATCTCCTTTGCCCTCCGGAATATTATATAACATGACCTGCAGTCCCTTAATGTAGAAGCTGCTAAATCTTGTGTTATCCTGATTGAGTTTCCACAGCACTTGAATTGCTTCTTTCTGTCTGCTTACAATATTTTCTCTTTGACCTGGGAACTCTGGAATTTGGTTACAATATTCCTAGGAGTTTTCCTTTGGGGATCTCTTTCAGGAGGTGATTGGTGGATTCTTTCTATTTCTATTTTGCCCTCTGGTTCTAAAATATCAGGGCAGTTTTCCTTGATAATTTCTTGAAAGATGATGTCTAGGCTCTTTTTTTGATCATGGCTTTCAGATAGTCCAATAATTTTTAAATTTCTCTCTCCTGGATGTATTTTTCAGGTCAGTTGTTTTTCCAATGAGATATTTGACATTGTTTTCTAATTTTTCATTCTTTTGGATTTGTTTTACAGTGTCTTGATTTCTCATAAAGTCACTAGCTTCCAATCACTCTATTCTAATTTTTAAGGAAGTGTTTTCTTCAGTGAACTTTTGGACTTCCTTTTCCATTTGGCCAATTTTGCTTTTTAGGGCATTCTTCTCCTCATTGGCTTTTTGGACCTCTTTGTCATTTGGGTTAGGCTATTTTTTAAGGTGTTATTTTCTTCAGTATTTTTTGGGGTCTCCTTTAGCAAGTTGTTGACTTGTTTTTCATGATTTTCATGCATCACTCTCATTTCTCTTCCCAGTTTTTCCTCTACTTCTCTTACTTGCTTCTCAAAAATCCCTTTTGTGCTCTT
Organism: Vombatus ursinus; assembly: GCF_900497805.2. NCBI lineage: Eukaryota > Metazoa > Chordata > Mammalia > Diprotodontia > Vombatidae > Vombatus > Vombatus ursinus. Next base: position 21,602,572 of record NW_020954569.1, read on the forward strand.
CCAAGGCCTGGGATTGATTCATATTTTTCTTGGAGGCTTTGGATGTAGCAGCTTTGACTTTGTTGTCTTCTTCAGCTGGGATGTTTTGAGCTTCTTTGTCACCAACGTAACATAATATAGTCTGAATCTTTTTGCACTGCTTACTCATGATCGCAGCCAATTGCTTGAGTTTTAAACTCTTTGTTAAGGTAATAGTCTGCTTCCAATGTGGAGCGTGTACTATCCCAAGCTTTGGGGGTGTGTACAGCTGTTTTCAGAGCTACTTCTTGGGACCTGTAAATTTTCAGTTCTTCCAAGGTGCGATGATAAGGGGCAAGGTGTTTTCTCTCCACTGCCACAACAGGCTCCACCATGCCTGCACTCCTCCTTGCCCCAGGCCTGCCCCTCAGAACTGTGACCCACATCCAAGCACCGGCAAAGCAAGAGATTCCTACCTCAGCACTGGCAAAGAGATCCCTGCTATTTCCCTCTGATCAGCCACTCAATTCCCCCTCAGTCTGTGGGCCAGAAGTTCAGGAGGCAGCCGCTGCCCCAGGGACAGCTGAGATCTAGCTTCTCTCTCACACCGCAGTCACAGACTTTTCCCACTGACCTTCTAAGTTGTCTTTGGCATTCACGGGTTGAGAAGTCTGGAAACTGCCACAGCTGCCTGTGATTCAGCTTTCTGAAGCCTGCTCCAGGCTCACTGTGGCCTGTGTGCCCATGCGGAACTGTGCTTCTCTCCCTGCCCAGTGTGATATACCTTTCTGATCCACCATTCAGGTTGTCTTGGGCTGGAAATTTGTTTCACTCTGTCTTTTTGTGGTTTCTGCTGCTTTAGAATTTGTTTAGAGCCATTTTTTTTACAGGTATTTGGAGGGGTTTGGGGGAGAGTTCAAGCAAGTCACTGCTTTCACTCCACCATCTTGGCTCCGTCCACCAAGGCAGTATTTTTTCTACAGTTATTTTATCCTATTCTAAATTAGGGTAAGCCAATTCCTACCAGCACTCATCCTCTTACCCTCAATTCTTATATCATCATTTTTAAGCCTTTCCTTGGCTTTGGAGGATTAAAAAAAACTTATTCATTCCATTTTCTGTCTACCTTTTATTTACTTCATCCTCCCTTTTCATCATATAGAAAGTCAGATATAATCCCCTCCTTTTGTCTCCTAACCTTCCACTTAATTTATTTGTTAAATATTAAAATTCTATTTTCTGCACCTTTTCCTAAAACATATAGTTTCTTCCTTTCATGCCTTTTATTATTTATCTTGTTTATCTGTGTTATATACTTGTATATATTGATTAATGGCCCTTAAACTTATTTAGTTCTTTTATTCCTCATGGAATTGAAAATTCTAAGTATCTATTTTGGGTTTTTTTATTTTAACAGTTTCTGTGTTGTTGCCTTCCCTAGCTCCAACCCTTTTTTCTTCTTTTCCTTACTGTTAGTAATACAAATTCCTTTACATGTTAGAGAGGATATTTCCTCATGGTAGCTATTTTCCCAGGTTTCTGATTATGTAGTTCACTATTTACTTTGACCTACCTAAAGTCATTTTTACCCCTCACTTACTTTGAAATCTCTTTCTTGAATTCTTCCTCCCATTTTCTGGGTGTCAGTTGCCTCTAAATGCTCTTATTCCTCTTCTCCTGAGACAGAGTTAGTTTCCCCCCCCCCCCATATACCAGGCCACTGCAAATTATACACAACAAAAGGTCCTGATATATTTTTGTTGAATATCTCTCTTTTACCATAGGAACATTCTTAAGTGGCATCTCTTCACACCACTGAAACAAGATTCTTCTTGTTATCTATTTTTCAAGCACCCCTTTGCTTCCTTGTCCATCCTTCTGAAGGCCAACTTTTTCTGAAACTAGTATAAGAGTTTTCCTTTGACTTAACTAGAGTATATCACTTTCCTCCATATCTCCTTTTCTTTTCTTATTTTGTGTCTTTTCCCATTCTCTAATTTAGTTCTCCAAAATTGATTTACCTGTAAGTAAGATGCTGTAAGGTTTAGTTTCTCATGTTTTATGTCTATTTCTCTATCATCACTTTTGTTTAACTTCTACTTTCATCCTAGTCTCTAGGTACTTTTCAAAAAATTCTCTTAATTCTCTCTCTTGTTATTGTGTTGTTGTCCTCATTGCTGTATTTGTTTGTATTTCTTATATTTCTGTTGGTTAAGGTTTATATAAAGTAAAAAAATTCTTAATCTGTTTTTTTCTAGGGAAATTTTTAATATATCTTTCAATGGAATGTTCATTTTTTCATTAATGGTTAGACTTAGGTCAGGGTATTTCACCTCTCATTGTATCTTAAGCAATATTTCTCTTCATATAGCATTATTCCATTCCAACCTGTGGTTTACAATGAATACAGAATAGTCTTATGCTATTTGAATTAATGTTCCTTTATACTTGAAGGTCTTTCTCCTTATTGCTTACAGAATTTATTCATTTTTATTGGTGCTGTTAAGTTTCACTAATACGTGTCTTGGAGTTTGCAGAAAAAATATATATTATGTATATATATATATGTATGTTATGTATATATATATATATATATATATACACACATAGGGGGAGAGAGAGAGAGAGAGAGAGAGAGAGAGAGAGAGAGAGAGATTGTTGCTGCTATCATTTTGAGATTCTACAAGGAGTATCTCAATTAACATCTTATCGTTAATTTTAGCCTAACCCTAAACCTAATAATAGCCTAACCCAAATTAATACTTCTTAGGTCTTCCTATACCCAAGTTAACTTATTGTTAATAACAACAAGTCCTAGGAAATTTTCTTGCATTACTTCTAGCATTGTGGTGTTCAGATTTTTTTTTATTTATCATGTACTTCTGAGAGACCTACAATCCTAAAGTTGTTTCTATAGATTGTGTCTTTGAAATAAGTGTTTTGTAATGAACATGTTTTCTTTCAACATTATTGTTTTTTGGATCTCTTTTTCCAAATTACCCTTCAATCCTTTCATTTCTTTGATAAGTCTTGACACCAAACATTTCTTTTTTTTATTTTGCCAATTATTTCTGTTGTACAGGCATGTATTCTTATTAAACAATGCATATTTCTCTTTTAAACTATTCACAAACATCCAGCCATGATACCCTATCTCTTGGGAATCCATAGTATCTTCTACCTCATCAGGGCTTGATTTATTTTTTGTTGTCTTATAATTTTTATTTTAAAATATCTGGGTTCATTTAGCTAAAATGGAGATCATATCCTCTTCTGTTATTAATATTTTATCTATTTGTTTATCTGATTATCCTCAAGGTCTTTACTTGAGTTTTCTTTCTCCTGAGATATTTGGTAATTTCAGATTTTTTCCTTCTATTTTCTTATCATTCTCTTCCTGAATCCTTCCCATTTGATTGAGATTTTCTTAAGGCCAATGCCATCTCAACCTCCTCCCATGTTGGGTGACTTTTCTTTCACCTACTTTAGTCTCTGCCCCAAGTAGTTCCTGGGGGAAATAACTGACCCCAGCTGAATGCTAGGCCTCTCACTTCAAGCCGACCTGGAGGATCCATACCATACATTCTGGTGTCCTGTCTCAGTTTCTGATTTATCTCAGTTCTCTGAGAATGTTGTAAGACAAAATGATGCCAAGCTATAGACCCAGTCACTGGAAGCTTCTAGTTTTTTACTTTACCTAGCACAGAGAGTAGATAAATGCCAAAATTCTCTTTTGTTGCAAGCCTAAGCCTATGCCTGTTCAGTTCAGCCAGCACAAGGTGACTGGTGGGGAAAGGGATGCTGAGTGAGTATCTCAGGGGGTTAGAAATTCCTCTCTCCTCTTTGTTTATAGTGTTGTTACCTTATTAGTGTTCTTGGTGCAATACCTCATATATGTAGCTAAAATACCTTTAGTTCTTCCTCTCAATTCTTATTTTGGAGATGTTTTGAGAGCTCATGAATATGCTTCTTCATCACAGTGGTCATATCCACCAAAAACAGTTTGATTTTTAAAAATGCAATACTAATATTATGGACAGAATATATTAAAATATGCACAGTATAAGGTTGTTTTCATTGATGCTATTACCTTGGGCTATTTTCTTCACTATGAATGTAAAGAAAAGCAACATGTCAAATAAAATCATTTTATGCATTTGAAAGTAAATGAAGTTTAAGGACAACTTGGAAATATTTCATTTGATTACAAATCAGTTTTAGAAATATATAACTCAATTGTGGCAACAGAAAAAGTAATTGCTCATGAAATAAATACAAGTTATGTAGTATTATTTCCCAAATTCCATTCAAATAAACATTGTCGTTATCTTCTATTCACATAAAATCCCTGCAGAATATTTCCAGATCTTTGTCTGTGGCCATATGTGTTTGGGGAGCTGGCCTGAAGCATGGTCAATCTGTTCACTTGGGCCTCTTTTACCACCCATCCTAGTTGTCATACCTGACTCAACTGTGAAGTTATCACATCAATCATTAAGGTGCTTGCAAAATAGATTGGCTGTGGTGAAGGACATTTATTATGAGCATGCCTAGTGTTTTTTTCCTAATATTTTCCCCCTTTGTATTTGAAAGTTGCTGAAAACAAATTTCTAAGTTAAAATCTCTACAAGTTGTTTTATTTCAGGTAACTTCCAATTCTTCTTGAAACAGGGTCCAGTAGTATCACTGGAATTTTACTGTGGGGTCAATATGTTTTTGAGGGAAAAGCCTTGCTGTACAAATTCTAACATTTTTAATGACGTCAGATAAATGAAACCAACCTGAAGGAACATACTATCCCCTCACTTTTCACATATAAAGAAAGTTTCAGAGATCCATTAAAATCACATGGTAAAGTTATTCACTTTGTTCTGTTTAGCCTTAAAGTACAGAACTAGAAGCAGTGAGGAGTTTCAGAGAGGCAGATTTAGGCTTAGTATAAAGAATAGCTTTCTGTTCATCCCAAGTTTAAGATTCTGTGATTTAGTGATGTAATGATGTGACAGATATTTAAAAAATAAAATTTGATAGAACATACTAAAAGTCATAAAGAGTTCTAAAGATGATATGAATTTTTTTAATGTAAAGAATTCAAGTTTACTCAGAGAATAACTGACTCAGTTCCCTAAAATGTTCCTAGTTGACTTAGCCAGACTGCACACATACACAAAACTAAAAATTGAATCCATATTTAAAGTACAGAGAGCAAATAAAAAAAACTTTTTAAATTCTTTGTAAGGAATAGGTAATTCAATCAAAGCCCCAATATTTGCCAACTGATTGCTTTGAATATCCTTTCCCCAGCACTCATTTATCCTTCTTCTCACTACCTCTGCTCCATCAAGTCTCTGCCTGTTCTGATAATGTTATTCAAAGGATCTAGGCCTTATTTTTCTAATACTGACTTTTAAATCCACCCTTACTCATTCCCCAATGTGATCCACACCTGGTACAGGAATCAATTTGGTAAGTAGAATTTTCAGTTAATTGAAATTTTAAACTAATTAGCACCTTCAATTCCCTTAACAAGATAGATATTAAAGTTCTTGCCCTATCTTGTTTGATAGTAACTGGGAACACTAACCTTATCTCAGAACCTTGATACTGATCATCCCCTGAGAAATTAGAACTAAATGAAAACTAGATTTTTCATCCTACACACTTAGAACACTTTTATGCAAATGTTGAAATTCTCAGTCCATGACAAATAAATTAATACTTCTTAGGTCTTCCTATACCCAAGTGATCTGAGGCAAAGATATGGTTTCCTTCATGTCTGCAGAGTTTTCAATTTACTTCTGTACATTCAATCAGAACAGTGATTCCAATTTCATGTGCTCTCTTGTTCCAGCATGTTTTATACCTCTTTTAAGTTTATTCTTAAAGTAAAACAATTTCAAGGAGGTTTATATATTGAAAAAATTCCCATGAGAAGACTGAATGAACACTGATCAGTGTTTATCTGAATCTTCACTAGAGTTGACTTGTTTGGTCTCAGTTAAACTCTAACGAGTACTGAGAAGTTAGTGTTGTTGAGTCATTTCAGTCATATCCTACTCTTCATGAGTCAATTTAGGGTTTTCTTGTCAAAGATACTAGAGTGGTTTGCCATTTCCTTCTCCAGTTCATTTTACTGATGTGGTTACCGAGGCAGTCAAGGCTAAGTGACTTGACCAGTGTCATATAAGCTGGTAAGTGTTTGAGGTCAGATTTGAGCTCAAGTCTTCCTTATTCCAGGTCCAGTGATCTATGCATATCACCACCTAGCTGCCCAATTCTGTTAATAGATAACTTTTTTAATGAAGAAATAAACTAATCATCAAGCATTTCTAAAGTACTTGATATGTGCTACCTGTTGTCAATACAAGGACAAAAGTAAAACAGCCTATGTGTTTAAGGAGTTTTTATTCTAATGGAGGAAAACAATCTTTATAACATAAGGCAGTTTGAGGATGGTGCACTTTAGCAGCTCAGCTTGAGGGAGGAGTCAGGAAAAGATTCCTCTAAAAGATGGCATATGAGCTGAAACTTGAAGGAAATTAGGAGTTGATTCTAATAAATGTACGTTAAGAAAGAATATATTCTAGGCCTTGCTGATAGCTAGTACATGCAAAGGCCCAGTACATTCTTTTAAGAAGTCAATTTTATCATATTATTATGTTGTATGTTATGATCATACAATTATAGTTGCCTGCAAAATGCAATGTGATAAAATATAATTTATATGTGCATATATATGATCATTAATGTCACAGGAAGTCATTTAACAAATACTTTTTTGAGTGCTTATTATGTATAAGTCACCATGTGAGACATTGGAGGGGATCAAAAGATGGATAATACTCAGTCTCTGTCCATATGGGAACTTATTATCTAGAAAAAGAATTATGATACGTACGTACATAAAGAAATAAGTGATTCAAATGTGATAAATAAGAAGGAGGCATAAACTAAAGTGATATTAGTGTTCTAAGGAAGGGGAGCTCATTTATGATTGGATGGATCAAGCAAGATTGGCAGAATGAGTTAAGTTGACCTTTGACTTCAGACTTGAAATTTGGGTAGAATTTTAACAGGCAATGACAGGAAGGAATTCTCAGGTTCAAGGAATAATACTGAGAAAAGGCCAGGATTATATAAACAAAAGGTACAAAGGAACAACTAGGGCTATAGGCTTGATGTGAAAGAAAGTAATGGATGATAAAGTGGATAATCTACTTTGCAGTTAGATAAAGGTGGGCCTTGAAATCTAGGCTAAGATGATTAGATCTTATTCAATAGAAAATAAAGAGTCACTAAAGATTTTTGAGTAGGGAAATCATAGCCATGAGAAAAAAACATTAATTTGACATTAGCATATAGGAAGAACAGATAGAGAGAAAATAATGAGACTAATTTAGTGCCCACTAAAGTATAATTACCTAAGTGGTATCAAAAATAATACATCACATTCAGATTATATATAAAATATGTGTTTCCTCTTATCAGAAAAATGAGACTACTGTCAAATAGTTTAATATAATTAAACATAGATATGATCCAAATTGTTCACTACTTGTAAGTCTAATGACATTTAAAAAACAATTTATAGGGGCAGCTAGGTGGTGCAGTGGATAGAGCACCGGTCCTGGAAGCAGGGGGACCTGAGTTCAAATCTGCCCTCAGACATATAACACTTACTAGCTGTGTGACCCTGGGCAAGTGTCTTAACCCCATTGCCAAAACAAAAACAAAACAAACAAACAAAAAAAACAATTTATATTGACAACATGGTGTAGCTTAAAGATCACTGGACTTAGCCTAATAACACTTGGTTTTTGTTTTAGTTCTACTACTTATAAATTGTGTTTTATTTAATAGGCAAATTCATTTCTTTCAGTTTTAGTATTTTTGAAATGAGGCTTTATTGGTGCATTTTGGTTTTGATACCAGAGCCATTTCCCAAAATATTCTTTCTTTGTAATTGCTGAATCATGTCATCATGCAGTTCTAGAGTCAGAAAGTGGTCAACTAGTCCAATTCATACCTTAGAGGAATCACCTCTGTATCATACCTGACAAGTAGTCATCCACCTTTTATTTCAGGACTTCCAGCAAGAGGGAACTCACTATCTCTCAAGACAATCCTTTCAACTTTTGGACATTTCTAATTGTTAAAATTATTTTCCTGATATAAAGCCTAAATTGGCTTATTTCCAACTTCTGTCTATTGATCCCTTGCTCTGTCCTGCAAAACCAAATAGAACAAGTCATCTATCTTCCTCATGACAGGAATTCACATATTTGAACACAGATATTATATCTCACTTTCCCTTGCCCTCATGGACTTTTCTCTTCTCCCAGTATAAAGATGCTCATTTCTCTCAACCACTGCACTTGTTATGGACCCAACGCCCCTTAGAATCATAATTGTCCTTTGCTGCATTCTCTCAGACCATCATTGTCCTGAAACTTTGTCACCCTAAACTGAACACAAACCTCTAGATGTTTGACCAGGGGAAAATACAGAGGGTATACCATCCAATTTTTTCCCTGGAATTATTTCTTTTTTAATACATTTCAAAATTGCATGAACTTTTATGACTTCTACATCACAGTGCTGAGTGAGTTAGTTATAACAAAGAAAAATAATTAAACAAAGTCAAGCTAAACAGTGACTTTATCTGACAGTATATGCAATGTTCTGCATCTGTAATCATCTGCCTTACTCCTGAAAGAAAGGAAGTTTATTGTATCATTTGTTCTCTAGAACCAAGATTGATTATGTCATTTATATTATTGTGTAAAATGGGGATTATAACAGAATCTACTTTTTTTGAAGCTCAAGTGAGATAATATAGTTAAAATTCTCTCCAAATCTTAAAGTACCATTTAAATGTTACTCTTGTTGTTGTTGTCATTGTTCTTCTCCTCCTCCTCCTCCTCCTCTTCTTTCTCTTCCTCCCCTCTTCCTTCTTCCATTTTCTTCTCCCTCCCCACATGATTTCACTACAATTGAGAACTTCTGGGTGAGCAAATTCCCTTCATCAATGAAAATCAGTATCTTCTTTGCAATTGATAGTCTTTGAATGTTGCCTAGACAAGTAATTAGAAGTTAAGTGACTTGTCCAGGGCCACATGGATATTATGTGTATGTGATGGGAATTGAGCCAAGCTCTTCATGGGTGCAAAGCCATCTCTCTATTGAGGTGCTACATTGTACAGTGAGTAAGCAGTTGTCCTTGAAGATAGGAAGATCCAAGTTCAAACTCATCCTTAGACATATGCTGCCTTTATGATCCTGGAAAAATCATTTAATGTTTTAGTGATAAATAGTAATTTCTTGTCCTAAAGACAGAACAAAAAAAAAATCTTTGGATCTTTGGGCTTATGAAACAATAGATTACTATAGTCATATGGTAATTTACTACTCTGTATTGTGTACCTAATCTATTCCATTCATCCACCATTCTATTTCTTAGCCAGAACCTTGTTGTTTTAATGAACAGCACTTTGTATTAAAGTTTGATATTTGATACTGCTATGCTTCTTTCACGTGTTTTTTCATTATTCCCCCTTGGTATTATTGAACTTTTTTTTCTTTCAGATGAATGTTGTTATTATTTTTCTAGCTCTCTATTTTTTGGTAATTTGATTGGTATTGCACTGAAAAAATTAATTAATTTAGGTAGAATTGTCATTTTTGTTATATTGACTCAGCCTACCCATGAGCGATTAATGTTTTGCCAATGTGTTGTTATTGTTATTCAGTCATTTTGAATCATATCTGACTCTCCATGACTTAGGTTTTCTTGGCAAAGACACTCTGGTGATATACTATTTCTTTCTCCAGTTCATTTACTAATAAGGAAACTGAGAAAAGAAGGATAAGTGACTTGTACAGGGTCACACAGTAAGTGTCTGAGGCTAGATTTTAATTTAGGAAGATGATCCTTACTCCAGGCCCAGTACTCTATCCACCATGGCACCTATCTGCCCTAGAACAATCAGAGAAATTAGTATTTCTCTAATTCTTTAAATCAGACTTTTTTTGTGTGAAAAGTGTTTTGTAATTGTATTCGTATTTGTCTTGGCCTGTTGACTCCCTATATTTTATGTTGTCTGCAGTTATTTTAAATGGAATTTCTATATTGCTGGACATTGGGAATAAAGTACAGAAATGCTGATATGTATATGGGTTTATTTTATATCCTGAAAACTTGCTGAGATTAGTAATTATTTCAAGTAGTTTTTGAAATGATTCTTCAGGATTCTCTAAGTATGCCATCATATCATCTGCAAAGAGTGATAGTTTTCTTTCCTCATTGCCTATTCTAATTCCTTCAATTTCTTTTTTTTCTCTTATTGCTATAGCTAGAATTTCTAAAACAATATTGAATAACAGTGGTGATAATGGACACCCTTGTTTTACCATTGATCTTATTGGAAATGCTTCTAGTTATTCCCATTACAGATAATGCTTGCTGATGGTTTTGGGGTAGATACTACTTGTCATACTAATATTTTACAGTATTATTATATTGCAATTTAATCATTAGGCACTGATTTATTTCTACATTCTTTCATTCTCCTTTCCTTCTTTCCTTCTTCTCTCCCTACCATCCTTTTAGCTCTCACAAAAAAGAGTGGGATTTCTGGGGCAAAAATTTTGAAAATTTAGTAACTTTTCTCTTATAATTCCATTTTTCCCTTTGAATGGTGGGAATAACGTGGAATTCCATCAAAAAATGTATCAGTATGTTTGTTTACCAACAGCCATTGTTGACTATTTCCATCTATTACCACCTTTTCCCAATTTGCTGGCTATGAGGTAAAACACAAAAGTCATTTTGATGTATATTTCTTTTTATTTAGATCATTATGATATGGGTCTTCATAGTTTGCATTTATTCTCTTCTTTTTAAGCATGTAAACTTTTATTCATTCCTTGGGTAATACAAGTCTCATTTTTTCATCTCTATAATGAAAATAGTTGGATCACCACATTTAAATCTGGAAAAGATCACAGAGATCACTTAATATAGGTCCCTCCCTTAAGATATTAAAAAAATGGGGCCCAAAGTAGCTAAATGACTTTCCAAAGTTGCACAGGTAGGCAGTGATAGAGACATGAATATACTGATACAAATTACCTTGCCTGGCTACTGTGAAGAATGTGCTCCATGAGTTTTACAGCTAATTGTATGTATAATTGTAAGCTATAATTACTATTTGACTGAAATAGACTTTAGATCTCTTAACATTATTATAACATTACTCAAAATCCTGAATTTTTCATTTAAACCAATTCTTCAGGAATTGTGAAATATCTACTTTACTTTGTTCTCTGTAGCCCAGCCTCCAAATGCCTTTACATGAGTTTTTCTATATCACCAGTGATAATGTAGTGATGATAATGCAGTCAGCTTGATATTTTAGTCTATTTATAGATTATATATCTGGTTCTATAAAACTGATCATACTGTTCAGTTTAAGTTACAAAATCTTAACAAAGTATATGTTTACTGCCAAAACATCTATTAATTTTTCATTTCATTCAATTTTATCTTAGTAGTTAAAGATACACATATAAGCCTACATTTGGTATAGATAACATTTTTTAAGTTTATAGGATAGACATAACTATACCTGCAAAATGAAATAGAATTTGTGAACTTTTGTTTTTAATTTTTAATTGAATAGATTTAATTAAATATATAATTATTTATCTATTTGGCATCATGAAATGGGAGAAAAATCACCCACAGTGGCATAACCAAACTCCTAAATGTATCACTTACAAATGCCTAAGCAACATGGAGCTATAAACTTTCTACTCAAAAAACCTAGGGAAACACATTTTTAAATTAAAATATACTACATTTGCTAAAGCATAAATGAAATATTAAATAAATCTAAATTTACCCTTTAAATTTAAATGAAAAATTTAAAATATTATTTATTGATGCTTTTTCTTTTTATACTGTAGACATCAAATATAATACCTTTTCTCCAGTAGCCCTAATGTAATTCTCCCTTGTAAGAGAAAAGTAATATGGGAAAACCAACACTTATCATGATTATATCTGACAGTATATGTAACATTACAACCCCATAGATAATCACTGCTCTGCCAAAAGGAGAAATTTATGTTTCATTATTTTTTCTGGAGGAACAAAATTGATCTTTACCATTATTCAGAACTTGACTTCATTTTTAGTATTCTTATCACAGTCATGTATACAGTTCTTCTGATTCTTACTTTAGTGTGCATCAGTTCCTAAAAATCTTTTCATATTTCTCTTATTTCATCAAAGCCATCATTTCATATTACACAGCAATATTCAATTGCATTAATATACCAGAATTTGTTTGGCTATTAGCGAAATAATTGGCATCTACTTGTTTAGAGAGAATATTATTCAGGCAATTCAAGTCAATTTTGTTTGAATATTATCTGTATAATTGATGCAATAAGTTTTTATTTGCATTTTTCAGTCAGTTCATTCATTCCATATATAATTTCTTTTAGATACTAGATTATTTAATAGTATTTTAGGTTTACTTATCCTTTTGGCATTATAATTGCCTAACCTAACTCCCAAATGTATCACTTAAAAAGTGCTTAAGCATCATAGATAGAACTGTAAACTTACCATTCACAATACTTATAAAAAATTTAAACTCCCTTATTGAAATTGATTATACTTGCTAAAGAATAAATGAAAAAAAATTCCAGCAGAGCACTACTGTATTCATGTGTTTGGTCGCTCAGTTGGCCAAGAAGGCCAAAGTCACAAATCCAATTTTCATACTGGCTATATATGCTTTATCTCTCTATATGCAATAGACTGCACCCCCATTGTGAACTAGCATTATCAAAAATACGTGCTATTGGTCATTATGGAGACTGTGTGGGAGAAAATGGATAAAAAATCAGTCAGTGCTACTGAACACAAAATACCTTGAAGTTTGTGGCAATATCTTTCTGGCCAAAAGATAACATTCTTTTAATAATATCAAAGACATTCTGGCAGTGTATACTTTTATATTTGACCAAGTATTTTCCATTTATATTACTTATCTAGGGTATGGCTCAGCACTCTTTCAGAAGTGAGTTGCCGAACTGTTGACCCCTTTCTCTTGTCCTAGCAAGAAGGCAAGAATGTTGGTTCTAGGTAAGCTAAAGGCCCAAGAAAAAACCCACTGCTCAAATTATTTCTCAAGTACATTTACCTTATTATAAAAGCTACCTGAGTCAATAATTTTTTTAAATGCAAATGTCCCTGGATCACTTAAGTCTATTATTTATACTTACCTAGGATCAGATTATTCTAATCAGATACCCATATTGGTCTCTTCTTGTTGATCAGATCAAAAGAACTTTGAGTGAATTGATTGGAGAGGTATTCAAAGGAGGGTAGAGGGAGACATCCTTCTTTATAGGGCATATTTCAAGGAAAGGTAGACAAATATATGCTTTTGGCAGACATGATAGAGGATGCAGACAGTAAGGCAGTACATTGGGTGAATGAAGAGAGAAATAATGCCAGGAGCAGGGAGGGTACTAAAAGCTAATTTTTTACTACTTTGAAGTTACCTAGAATCCTATTCCCATCATATCACTATACAAAATGTCATTGATAGTGTCCACTCAGGCCACTTAACTAAGAAAAAATAATTGTAACTCACTAAATGTGATGGATAATTATCATCTTGTGAAAGTATTAAGACATCCATAGAATTCAAGACAGGCATGTGAGATAGACTTTATCTGTGATATCAATGATGCAGGGAATTGCTAGATGAGCACACTTCCTCTACCAATGTCAAACAATTTCTGCAATTTACAATCCTGGAGAGTTGCTCAGGGCGCTGTGCTTTCTAAGTGAGTTACATAACCTCATGTTTCTGATCTAGGACTTGGAACCAGATCTTTTTTGGCTTTGAGGCCAGCATGCTATCCATTTAACCATATTTCTCTAAAGTTCTAGAAAGGATGCTAAAGGCAGCATTGTCTACCTGACTAGATAGGTTCATATGTAATTAATCATGACATGTTAAAAGGGTAATTTTAACTTACCATAGACTGAAAGAAATGTTTTGAAAATAACATTTTCCTTTAGGAATCCAATTTCCATAAGCTTGGAAACCAGTTTAATTCCTTCTTGAACATGTTTTTCTTTCTTTATACCTGTGGTTTCATTGTCTTAACAAACACACTTTGAGACAAGATGAGAAAGTAAACATTTTAACTCTACTGAGCAGCTGTGAGATAATTGTACACATAGCTAAAAGTTACTGCAGTGCAGGATTTTCCCTTAGCCTATTAATAATGCATTACTTCTGTGTTTAATCCACCACTGACAAGAAGAAAAATGAGCTGCCATCCATATGGTGAATATTAACTAAATTTTTGGCTAGGATTATATTTAAATATTTAAACTTTATTTACTGATCGCAATAAAAGAAAATAAATTCATAGATTAAATATATAATTTTATACAAGTTAATATATAGTAAATCACAGACTCACCAAAGTACTGAAGTATTAAGTATAAAGTAAATTAATTACATAAATCTATGTAGTATAATCTCCTTTTTTCTACTACCAGACTAGTGTTATTTGACCCCAGTGAACCTGACCCTGCCTTCTTTTCTTGTCAAGATCCTTATGATGAGGGCTTCTGCCCAAACCCTGGAGCACTGAAGATGTGATGAGGAGGAAATTAAAGGTCCAGGTGCCAAACCCAAATAGATTAGATATCCCTCTAATCCGTTCAGAGAAAGTACTAGTTAAGGAGAATAAGAGACAGCTAAGGTAGGTAGGTGGCATAGTGGATAGAATACTGAGCCTGGAGTTAGGAAGACTAAATTCAAATCTGACCTCAGACACTTACTAGCTATGTGACTCTGGGCAATCACTTAATTCTGTTTGCCTTAATATCCACATCTGTAAAATGAGCTGGAAAAGGAAGTGCCAAACCTCTCCAGTATCTGTGACAAGAAAATCCCAAAAAGGTCACAAAGACATGGACATGACTGAACAACAACAGCACGAAATACTGAAAGAGAGGAAGCCTGATCAGAAATCAGTAGGCAACATTTAACTAAGTGACCACTATGTGCCAGGCACTTTGCTGTGGGGATATTAAAAACAAACAAACAAACAAAGTCAAAACAGTCCCTTCCTTCAAGGTCTCAGCAACATAGTGCATTGCTGGGCAGGGAGGTCTGAGCTACTCTAATTAGAGTGTAATTAAAGGTCCATTATTAGAATTAGAGGGAAGAAAACTGAATTGGGATACTGGGGCTGCCAATTAGAGCTATATGAATTTGGGAAAGTGACTTTAATTCTCTGTGTATGTGCATAAAGACTGCTGCAAGGAGCAACATGCCAAATACCAGTTATCATCATTATTAAAAGTAGGAGAAACTCTGACAGGTATCAGAGAAAATATTGTCATGGATTGCTTCTGGCACAATGACTTTAGACAGCTTTGGTATACACACACACACACACAGACACAGACACACAGACACACACACACACACACACGTACACACACACACACCTGGTACTTAAATAATTATTTTAGTTTTGTATGATCACAGTGGCTTTATGTACAGGAGATAGGTTCAGTCTCTCCTGTTCATTTTTTCACCATTTAGCAGCCAGTATTCCCTATATTAGCGATTTTATGGTAAGTTAGTAGTCAGTAACACCACAGAAAGAAAAGAGAGCCTGAACAAAAAGTTTACATATCCTATAAAACTTGCTAAAGAATTTTATGTCAACTAGCCAAGGACTCTAAGGAAGGGTCAAAGATCAATGATACAGGAACTTAGAAGTTGGAGGCATTGAGAGGACTTTTAGAAAACAAAACAAAACAAGTTTTGTTTTAAGTCTGCAGAAGACCTCAAACCAACTATGTGTGTCATATCATGCCATTTTCCCTAGTTCAATTTGTGAATCACTAGCATCAAAATGGGTTCTCAGCTCTACCTTTGTTTTTAGGAGTGGTCCTATCTTTCACTTATGTCAAAGATATTTCATTTATTAATGTGCTTCTCAGGAGTTCTAGGGCAGTGATTATTGTTAAGATAAGATTGTTTATCTGTTTTCCCTATTTCTAAGTTTATTCTTTGGGATTTTTAAACATTATAATTGGTTTATTGGACAAAGGAAGTAGAGAAGAAAGGGATGAGGAGACTCTGGTGCATTTCATGATGAAGTTTCTAAGTCTTGTTTACAAAATGTACATAGCAATCTGCTTTAATGATGTGCAAGTAGGTTCTTAGAAATGTTTTCCCCAGAGTCCAATAGTACATTCCTCCACAGTTACACATTTGGAGTAGGAGGACTTTGCTTCAAATTCCACCCCTGGGTAAAATCTGAGCCTTCTTACTTTCTACCTGTGTGAACTTGGGCAAATTACTTCACCTCTATAGCACTCAGTGTCCTCATCTATAAAATTAAGGGTTTGGAATAAATGACCTTTAAGGTCCCTTCCTGCTCTAAATCTTCCATCCTATGATTTGTGCAGCAGCACTTCCCTGGCAGTTTGGGGAAGGATCCTTATGGCTAACAGAATTCAAAGTTTGTCAATGGCAAAAAGAACAATGATTTTTTTTGAGACCTGTTATTTTGGGCACTTCTCGATACTCCTGAGCCAAAATCCATACACTTAATTGTTCTATTTAAATATAGTAAGCAGGTTAACTTTTGCTCAGGGCTTTTGTTCAATGCTTCATTCATGAATTTGGGTTTGTTTGCTTTTTTTTGCACCTTTGAAAAGGATCAACAGAAAGCTAGAGCAGGTTCTTAGAATACTTTAGTACTACTTCCCAACACAACCTGATAGGTTTCCTAACATTGAATCAGTACCATCACAAAAGGCTTTTCATCTTAACCTTTATTCTTCTATTTGATGATTGAGATCATTTAACCCTTAACCATCACCTAATCCTTGAATCGTCTTCTTAATGAGATAACACAGTTTTAAACTGTGTTGTTGAAATATCCTACTGCAATCTTCTTAAATCTCTTCTTATTGGCTAGGTGACAAGAATACTTTCTACTTCCCGTATAGATGCTCTACTAATCATGTAAGACCTGACAAGTTTGAGTTTACTCTTGAAGCTTTCCCAGTCAAGGCATGTTAAACTAAGAATCTTGTTTTCTTTAAATTTCTTACTCTTATGTTTCCTAAAGTATTTATTTATAATCTCTTGAACTTTTTAGTATCACCAGTAACATCATCACCATTATCCCCATTTTTATACTACTTGAGCTTTAGATGTATATGTTTAGAATGAAAACTGAGTCAAGATATTTAATGAAAAATGAGTCAAGATATTTAAATAAAAATTATATGCTCATTTATGTATTTTATGTAGGATAAATTATGACTTTGATTATCAGCTCCTAAAAGATAAAGGTTAAATTGCTTGTGAAGAACCTAGTGCACTTTGGAATTTTTATCATTTTCATCAAAATCACAGAGTGAATTGTACGTTTAGACAGGAATACTCCTGTGTATTTTCAAACTGGGTTTCCTCTTTCTGCCTTTTCCTTGGAGACCATCTAATCTCTATTTTAGTTAGTTTTTTTTTAAAAGGTTTTTAAGCATAGCTCTATAAACTCATTGTAAATATCCCTTTCAATTATTTTCATGTTGTTTATAGTCTATATTTTAGTATTTAATCTTAATTTTTTTTATTTCTCTACTCTAATGTAATTTTAATCTTACAAATGTGGGCATTGCTCCTATAAAATCCATTCATACATTTTCATTCTGTGTGATTTTTGTCCATGTCCTTTCACAGATCCTTGATAGAAGATGTATGCAGCAGGCTGGACAGATTCCATTATGTCTTTTGAAATTTGGTAACACTTGGTCTACACCTCTCATCCCTCATGCCAACTACATACCTGGCCTACTCTTTTCTGCTTATATGCATCTCTGATGATAATATTAATATATTTTGTTAGCCTCCATATAAATGTATAGGCACATTTTTTTGCACAGATAAATGAGGTATATTCATTTTGCAGATAAATGAGATATAAAAGAGAGAGAGACAGAGAGAGAGAGAGACAGAGAGAGAGACTTCTTTTATTTATGAAGGGTTTTTACTTTGTGAATGTCCAATTTGAACATGAATGTCCCAGAGAGATTGAATATGCACAAAGGTATTCATTCCTGTGTCCATGTTTCTTAACAGACGCATGTTCTTTCATATTAATTGATGAAGCTGTCCACAATATTCAGATTGAAATATGAAAAAACATGTATAGAGGCAAAAGGAGAATATGCTGCCCTTAAAGGTGTAGGTTGTCCTTCCTTGGAAGTCTTTAAGCAATGCTTTCAAAATGACCTCTAAGGTCCCCACTGATTCTTGACTCTGGAATTCTCTGATTTTAAAACAAGAGTATCTGGAGAGCCTCCCTGTCTATAGAGAAAACTATAAAGTTTTTTGCTTTGCATAAGTCATCCTGTACAGCACTCACAAATAGTTGAGCTGATATGTATTTTTGTGCCCATTTTAATATTGAATTAAAAATGTAATTAAAGTTATTTCTGAGGTTAATCTATCAAGAAATCTTGTATGGTCTTAACAAATGCAGAGATGTTACTTTTTAGAGGATGTATT
Source organism: Vombatus ursinus (assembly GCF_900497805.2). Classification (NCBI taxonomy): domain Eukaryota; kingdom Metazoa; phylum Chordata; class Mammalia; order Diprotodontia; family Vombatidae; genus Vombatus; species Vombatus ursinus. The sequence goes on from NW_020954569.1 coordinate 21,621,165, forward strand.
TTCAGGCTGTTATTCTCTAATGGTTGAAATTCATTTTTGTAAACAATAAGTACAACTATATAGGAAAATATCTCAGTGATTATTGAGTTATATGTGCTGTGGAATTACACCCACACATACACACATATTCCCTTATCATATTTCAAGGACATTCTGAACATACGTGATGCAAGTAGTCCATTCCCATTAAAATTTTGTACAAATGAAAAAGGAAGCTTATGGATTTGCAGTTGTTCCTGTCTACTAGATTACCCTTTTCAGTGACAAACTCATCTATGAACTTTTGCACTGTTTTAAAATTTTCTTTTGAAATATCTTTTTAGTAATCATTACAGTTTTATTCATTTTGTCAAATAATGCTCAATTGCATGCAATTTTTTAATATTTTTTTAAATTTTGAGTTCCAAATTTTCTCCCTCCTTCTAGCCCCTCCTTGACTCTTTGAAAATGAAAGGAATATGGAATTAATTACACATGTGAAGTCTTGCAAAACATATTTCCATATTACCTATGTTGCAAAAGAAAACACACATACACACATAAAGAAAGACAATTTTTTTAAATGTAATGTTTCAATTAGCACTCAAAGTTTGTTACTTCTCTCTGTGGGGGTGGATACTATTTTTCATCATGGGTCCTTTGGGATATTCTTGGATTGTTGTCTTGATCAGAGTAACTTAAGTTTTTCCCAGTTGATAATAATACTTACAGCATTGTTATTACTCTGCACAGTGCTTTCTTGGTTCTGTTCACTTCACTTTGTATTAGTTTATGTGTCTTCCCAGGTTTTTCTGAAATCATCCTGCTCATCATATGTTATAGTACAAGTAGTTTTCCATCACAAGCATATACCACAATTCATTCAGCCATTTCATGGGCATTCACTTCATTTTAATTCTTTGCCACTAGAAAAACAGCTGCTATAAGTGGTTTTATACAAATAGGTCCTTTTCTATTTTCTTTAATCCCTTTGGATCCAAGACCTGTTAGTGGTATTGCTGAGTCAGTCAATATGTACAATTTTATAGCCCTTAGGACAGAGTTGTGAATTTTTCTCCAGAATGGTTGGACTAGTTCATAACTCCACCATCAGGGCATCAACATACCTATTTTTCCACATGCCCTCTAGCATTTGTCATTTTCCTTTTCTGCCACGGTTGTCAATCTGTTAAGTGTGAAATGATATCTCAAATTTGTTTATTGGTAGGGCCTCAGGTTTTCTCCATTACAGATAATGCTTGCTCTTGTTCTGGATAGATTCTATGTTTAATTTTAAGAAAGGTTCTATTTATTCCTCTGCTTTCTAGTGTTTTTAAAAGGAATTAGTATTGTATTTTGTAAAAAAGCTTTTTCCACATCTATAAGTATAATAACTATTTTATTATTTTTGTTGTCAATATGGCCTATTATGCTGATAGTTCTCCTAATATTGAACCAACCCTGCATTCTTGGTATAAATCCGACCTGGTCATGGTGTGTGATCTGGCTGTCATATTTCTGTAATCTATTTGCTAGTATTGTATTTAAAATTATTGCATTGATATTTATCAAGGAAAATGGACAAGTTTTTTTTTTCTCTGTTTTGGTGTTTTTTTGTTTGCTTGTTTTTGTTCTGTTTTGTTTTGTTTTTAGGGAGCTCATTCATGGCTTGGTCAATTGCTTTTCCTAAGATGCAGTAATTTATTTAATTTATTGTTCTTTTAATCTGAGCAATTTATATTTTGGTAAATATTTATCCATTTCACTTAGATTGTCCGGTTTTTCTGGCATACAATTGAGCAAAATATCTTCTGTTTTAATTTCCCCTTCCTTGGTAGTAATTCACCCTTTTGATTTTTATACTAGTAATTTTGATTTTTCCTTCTTTTTTAAATGCAAATTATGCAATGGTTTATTTTATTGTTTTTTTTTTCCATAAAGCCATGTGGGTTTATTTATGACATTTTTCTTTTTTTTTTTTTTTTAGTTCTTATTTTGATTTTCTGGATTTCTATTTTGGAGTTTAATTGGAGATTTTTAAAATTTATTCTTTTTTTCTTTTTCTTTTTTAGTTGCCTGCCTAATTAATTGATCTGCTTTTTCTCTCTTTTATTGATATACACATTTAGTGATTTATATTTTCTCCTACATCCTGCTTTGGTTACATCCCACAAATTTTGGTATGTCATCTATATTGTCATTCTCTTTATTGTAGTTCTTGTTTCATGATTTGTTCTTTGACCCACTCATTCTTTCAGATTATTTAATTTCCAATTAATTTTAATCCATGCTTCCACAGCCTCTTATAAAATGTTGAATGTAATTTTTAATTATATTATGATCTGAAGACAGTGCAATAAATATTTCTGCTTTTCTGCATTTGGTTGTGAGGTTTTTATGCCCTAATACATAATCAATTTTAAAGAATATACCATGTATCACTGAGAAAAAGGTATATTTATTTATCTCCTTATTTCTTTCTTATTTTATGATGATTTATCTAGCTCTGAGAGAGGATAATTGGGGTTCCCCCCACTAGTATAGTTTTACTATTCTCTTTTGGAATTCATTTACTTTTTCCTTTATGAATTTGGATACTATGTTATTTGGTGCATATGTTTAGTATTGACATTATCTCATTTATATATTTTCTTATAATTAGATGAAATTTTGCTTTATCTTTGTCAGATAATAATCATCCCTCCCTTTTAACTTCATCTAAGGCATAATGGATTCTGTCTTTTATTTTAACTGTTTATCTGTTAGCCATCTACTTTAGTTGGGATAATCTGTTTAGTCTCCTGCCAATTTACTTAAGTCACATTTGTCTTAACTACATTTCTTGGCTATTTAGAAATATGATGTTTTCCTAATATTTTAGTATAATCTTCTACAATTTTTGTAAATATCCTTTCCCTTGGCTGCCATATTTATTTATTTGCCAAGGATAATCAAGCATTTGCTAGCTGAGTAAATGCAGTGCATGTCTACAGAGGATTTCAATAATGTTTTTTCCCCCATACTGCTAAGTACATCTTAATGGTAAACTAAGAGTATTTCTTTAATATTTTCAAAAATAGCAAGTAATCTTACTTTTATTATTTTGATAAGGAAAAGATGATAAAAACATTTACCCAACATAGGTAAATACAAGAATACAATGTAGACAATACTCAATCTACTTATGCTTCACATCTTCTGGGAGAGGTTGAATTCCTCTTCACATTACACATATTCCTTATTACCTTTGACAGCTTATAGGTTATTATTAAATTAATTTTAATATTTTTACAAAACACACATTAACATTTTAATAAAAATTATTGTTTAAAAATATCCTATTCTAAGGGAACTACTTTCTATAAGAATTGTTCTGAGGAATTCAATTCATAAAGCAATTGGTAGAACATTTAGGGTAGCATTGATTTTTAAACATTGACCAGTATATATCCAGCAGTTACTACTAGAAAATTCCTTTAGAAAGGAAAAATTTTACCTCTTTGAGAACAAAGTAGAAAATTGCCTCTTTTTGAATGTAAAAAAAAAAGAGTATGCTTGTGGTTGAGTGGCATATGTATATGTCTGTGTGTTTTCTTCTGCATAAACATTTCCTAAATAGTATTCTCTTTCTCTTATTTCTTCTGTCACATAGACAATCTCATTTGGAGGGCAAATCAGTGATGCATGACTCCAGAAACAAACTATGCATCTCACTTTATGATGAAACTTGTGGTGGTTAGAAGATATAAAAACTTGTCATGGGAAAATAAGTTGAAAAACTATAAAGCTTTTGTTGGCAAGTTGCTATAACCTTAGAGTCATATTCCTGCCCCACAAGAGATTTGATTATAGGTCCAAATTCAGGATTCATTTTAAAAGAATATTGTAACAAAGTGTGGAAATAAGATTAAATTGTTATGAATGCTATTTATTCCTAAAATTAATTGTTTATTCATTTAAAATGAAATGTTGTACCTTAATTTAGTCATTGAACACCATGCCTAAAACTTAGCAGGTATCTGATAAATGTTTGTTAATTAGTGATTTGTTATTGATATACACAAACATATATGTATATACATATATGTATTTCTGTCTATCTATTTATCTATCATTTGTAAAATATTTTCTTTTCAATGCCCTACACTGGAAGGTATGAAACAAAGTTATGACATTATATTCTCATTTTGCATATCAGGAAAATGAGATTTCTGAGCTTGAACAACCCATACTGATAGATAAATTTATTAAACTTCCTATATATTAGAATGTCACAAAATGGGCACTATTTATATTTATTCACTTTGATTTTTCCATGTCGATAGTTACTTAGACTCTTTTAACATTAGTATGTACTTTACTGAAAAGGCTTGAAAGGGTTCCATGGATTCATAGGTCATTGTTCTACAAGTTGTTCTAGGGTAGCTAAGTGATGCAGTGGACAAAGTGTCTGGCTTGGTGTCAGGAAGACTCATATTCTTGAGTTCAAATCTTTCCTCAGACAATTACTAGCTGTGTGACCTTAGGTGAGTCACTTAACCCAATTTGCCTCAGTTGCCTCATCTGTAAAATGAGCCGGACAAGGAAAACACGACCAGTATATTTGCCAAGAAAATCCCAAATATGTTCACAGAGTCATAAACAACTGAACAACAACTACAACATGCTAGAGAGAATTTTGGGCCATTATATGGCCCTAATCTCTAATATCTTCAGTTCTGTCACTCTGCTCTCTGTGCATTGAGTGTTTTTTTATTTAAGAATTTCAGGAAAGACTCAGGTCTTAGAGCTGTAATATTTCACTGGTCTCTACCTGTTGTAATCTGATGCATGGTCTGATTGCTGTCTTCTTGGTCTGAACATTATAAATATTTAGTTGATTTGAATCTCCCCCTCCCAATAGTATATATATTTTTTGCAATTGAATGTAAATACAGTTTCCAACATTCACTTGTAAAAGATTTTGAATTCCAATTTTTTTCTCCCTCTCTCCTCTCCCCCTCCCAAGATGGCAATCAATCTAATATAGGTTATACATGTATAATCATATTATATGTTTCCACATTAGTCATGTTGTGAAAACAGAATCAGAACAAAAGGGAAAATCCACGAGAAAGATAAACAAAAACAAAAATAAAAAATGGTGAAATAGTATGCTCTGATCTGCATTCAGACTCCACATTTCTTTCTCTGGATGTGGATAGAATTTTCTATCATAAGTCCTTTTGAATTGTCATAGTATACACTTTGTTATTGTATTGCTGATAAGAGTCAACTCTATAAAAGTTGATCTTTGCATAGTGTTGCTATTACTATATACAATGTTCTCCTGGTTCTGCTCACTTTACTCAGCAACATTTCATGTAAGTTTTTTTTTTCTGAAATCTGCTTGGTCATCATTTCTTATAACACAATATTATTTTATTACATTCATATAAAGCTACTTGTTCACCCATTCCCCAATTGATCTGCATTCTCTAAATTTCCAATTCTTTGCTACCACAAAATGAGTTGTTATAAATATATGTGTATATGTGGGTCCTTTCCCCTTTTTTATTATCTCTTTGGGATATGAACTTAATAGTGTTACTGCTGGATCAAAAGATATGCACAGTTTTATAGCCCTTTGGGAATAGTTCATAATTGCTCTCCAGAATGTTTGGATCAGTTCACAACTCCACCAACAGTGCATTAGTGTTCCAATTTTCCCACATCTTCTCCAACATTTATCATTTCCCTTTTCTCTCATATTAACCATTCTGATAGGTGTGACCCCCTCACAGAGTTGTTTTAATTTACATTTCTTCAATCAATAGTGATCTAGAGCATTTTTTTCATCAGATTATAGATAGTCTTAATTTCTGCATCTGAAAACTGCCTATTCATATGCTTTGTCCATTTATCAATTGTGTTATGAATTTGAATCAGTTCTCTATATATTTTAGAAATGAAGCCTTTCTAAGAAACACTAGCAATAAAAATTGTTTACCAGCTTTCTCCATTCTCTCTAACCTTAGTTGCACTGACTTTATTTGTGCAGATTCTTTTTAATTTGATGTAATCAAAATTATGGATTTTGCATTTCATAATTCTCTCTATTTTTTCTTTGGTCATCAATTCTTCCCTTCTCCATAGATCTGACAAGTAAACTATTCCTTGATCTCTAATTTGCTTATGGTATCACCCTTGATGTCCAAATCATATACCCATTTTGAACTTATCTTGGTATAGGGTGTGAGATGCTGGTTTATGCCTAGTTTCTACCATATTATTTTCCAGTTTCCCCAATAGTTTTTGTTTAAAAAGTGAGTTCTTAGAGGGTAAGCTGGAGTCTTTGGGTTTATCTAACAGTCAATAGTCACTGATTACTGTATCTTGTGAATCTAAACTGTTCCACTGATCCACCACTCTATTTCTTAGCCAATACCAAATACCAAACAATTGATGCTTTATAATATAATTTTAAATCTGCTATGGCCAGGTGTCTTAATTCCTTTGATATTCATGACCTTTTTTTCTTCCAGATGAATTTTGTAATTTTTTCTAGCTTTATAAAATAAATCTTTGGTAGTTTGATTGGTATGGTACCTAATAAGTAAATTAATTTAGGTAGAATTGTCATTTTTATTACATTAGCTCAGTCTACTTATAAGCAATTGATATTTTTCAAATTGTTTGATTCTGACTTTATTTGTGTGAAAACTGTTTTTTAATTGTGTTCCTATAGTTCCTGGGTTTGTCTTAGCAGGTAGGCTCCTAAATATTTTACATTGTCTACAATTATTTTGAATGGAATTTCTCTATCTTGCTGCTGAGTTTTGTCTGTAGTATATAGAAATGCTAATTATTTATGTGAGTTCATTTTATATACAACTTTGCTAAATTTGTTAATTATTTCAAGTAGTTTTTTTTTAGTTGATTCTTTAGGATTCTCTAAGTATACCATCATATCATCTGCAAAGAGGGATAGTTTTGTTTCCTCATTGCCTATTCTTTCTTTCAGTTTTTTTTTCTTTTCTTATTGCTAAAGCTAATGTTTCTAATACAATATTAAATAATAGAAGTGATAATGGGCATCTTTACTTCACCCCAATCTTACTGGGTTTAACCCCATTACATATAATGCTCACTGATGGTTTTAGATAGGTACAATGTATCATTTTAATGAAAGCTCCATTTATTCTCATGCTCTCTAGTGTTTCTAAGAGGAATAGGTGTTGTATTTTGTCCAAAGCTTTTTCTGCATCTATTGAAATATGATTAACATGAGTTTTGTTATTGATATGGTCAATTATACTGATAGCTTTTCTAATATTGAACCAGCTCTACATTCCTGGTATAAATCCCACCTGGTCACAGTATATTATCTTGCTGATAAATTACTGTAATGTCTTTTAATATTTTATTTAAAATTTTTGCCTGTATATTCATTAGGGAAATTGGTCTATAATTTTCTTTCTCTGTTTTGGCTTTCTCATTTAGGTATCAACACCATAATTGTGCCATAGAAAAGAATTTGGTAGGACTTCTTTTTTGCCCATTTTTCCAAAGAGTTTGTGTAGTAGTAGAATGAATTGTTCTTTAAATGTTTGGTAGAATTCACATGTAACTACATCTGACCCTGGATATTTTTTATTAGGGAGTTCATTGATGGCTTTTTCTAAAATGGTGTTATTTAAGTATTTTATTTCCTCTTTTGTTAATCTGGATGATTTACATATTTTTGTAAATATTTATCCATTTCATATGGTCAAATTTATTGGTATTTATTGGACAAAACAACTTCTAATTATTGTTTTAATTTCTTCTTCATTGGTAGTGAATTCACCCCTTTAATTTTTGATGCAGGTAATTTGGTTTTCTTCTTTCTTTTTTTTAAAATCAAATTAACCCAAGGTTTATTTATTTTATTGGTTTTCTCATAAAACCAGCTCTTAGTTTTATTTATTAGTTCAATAATTTTCTTACTTTCAAATCTATTAATCTTTTCTTTGTTTTTCAGAATTTCTAATTTGGTATTTACTTGAGTATTTTTAATTTGTTCCTTTTCTAATTATATGCCCAATTTATTGATCTCCTCTTTCTCTATTTTATTCATGTAATCATTTAGATATCTAAAATTTCCCCTAAGGACTGCTTTGGCTGCATCCTATAAGCTTCAGTACGTTGTCTCAATGTTGTTCTTTTCTTTGATGAAATTATTGATTGTTTCTATGATTTGTTGTTTGACCCCCTCATTCTTTGATATTAGATTATTTAGTTTCTAATTAATGTTTAGTCTATTTTTCCACAGCCCTTTATTACATGTAATTTTAATAGCATTATTATCTCAAAAGTATACACTTAAAATTTCTGCCATTCTGCACTGGATTGTGAGGTTTTTAATGCTCTAATACACAGTCAGCTTTTGTGTAGGTGCCATGTACTACTGAGAAAAAGGTATATTCCTGCATTTATACATATATATACATATATATACACATATATGTGTATGTATACATGCAGTTACACTTTGACATTGCATAAATGTGAATGACATTTTTCAGCTATTGGCACAACAATTGTGAATACTGTAAATACTAAACATTATTTGTTTACCTTAATTTTAACTCCAACTAAATCTTCCACACTTAGTGTGCTTAAGGCAGTGTCATTGAATAAAACTGTACTGATATGAAAGTTCTTCAAGAACATTTTCATGACGTTTTTTCTTTTCCACCCATGAGTGCCAGCTGCTGTGGCCAAATTGCTAACCATCTTGCTGAACAAGCCAACATCCAAGGATTTAAAAACTGTGTTCTGTAGCTATAAGTAAGACTAAGAAGGCAATGATCCATATACCCCACTTGCAGCTTTAAATTGATCAAGATTAGGAGGGTGGGGTAAATAGACAAGGGGGGACTTTTAGAGGGGAAGGTAAAATAATGAATAAGGATAAGGGGAGAATATAATGCTACAGGCATAGGCTGTAAAGATAGCCTGAGAAGGAAAACAGTAAGTGAAAATCAGATGGATGGAAATTCACAAATAGCAATTATAACTTTGAATATGAATTGGAAATTAATTAGAGAATGGCAGAACAAGTTGTGATATATGATTGCGATGGAATTAGTACTGTGCTATTAGAAATGAGGAGTTCAGTGATTTTTAGAAAAAAACATGAAAAGACTTGAACAAAATGATGAAGAGTGAAATGAACAGAACCAAGAGAATATTGTATACAGCAACAGCAACATTAGTTTAATAACAATTTTGAATGAACAAGTCATTTTGTTTATTATAAATATTCAAATTAACTCTAAAAGACATATGAAGAAAGGTGCTACCTGCATTCAGAGAAAGAACTGATAAATAGAAGTATGTATAGAATTATATATACATACACAGGTATATATGTGTGTATGTATATACATATACACATCTATGTATATATATACCTATGCATATAGCATATATAATATATATCTACATATACATATGCATATATATATACACATGCCATATTTCACCACATAATCATTGCAACCTTTTTTATCAGTCAAAAAATTAGTTTATAACCTTTCATTGCATCATTGCATGGTATAATTCTGTATAATTCTGTTTCTAATGCCTCTTAAAAGGTAAATAGAGTAGTAATATATTCACCAGTGACGTATGGATAGTCATTTATGTCTCACACATTGCAAGCCCCAAGCCTAGAATTCTCAGAGCAAAAGCATTGTCAGTATTCAATTTTAAAGTATTCTATGCTTCCTAATCTTGTACCAATGACAAGTTAATAACAACTAAATAAATAGTAATAAATAAATTAAGTAATACTGGCACAATTTTTAAAAGCTTCACATAGTGGTAGCACACCACTTTTTTGCAAAGAAATTGGCATAAATTCTGCAACAATTATGCAATGAAATATGGTACATACATAAACACACACATACATACCTATTGTATTTAGTGGTAGTTATCTCTAGGTGGGGAGGGGAGAGAAAAAAAGAAATTCATATGATAATTTTGTTTTATATTTGAAAGAAACAGCAAGTTGCGCATTGTAGATTTGCAGTTTCATGTACAACCGTATCTTTATTATACTATATTATGGAAATGCTTGCTTTAATCCATAAATTAAAAATAAAATAAAATATTTTTAAAATAAAAAACAAGTGTCTTACATCTTTAAACTTTGCTGATTACCTTAGACACTTGTCATTCAACCCTTCCACCTGCCATTTCCCTCTTCAAGACACTACTTTTCTTAAGAATAATAGATTTGGGAAATGAGTATGAATACATTCATGTAGGACCTAGATTACCATAGATCCTTGGCTACAGTATCTAGTTGGCAGATCTTGATTTTTGTTTGCCCTACTTTTAGGCAGAGATATTGGTGCTGGTCTGTGAAATAGAAAAAACAGTAATTATGATGGCCATGGTTGTTATGAAATTTCACAATTACACAGTGCTTTGCCTTTGTAGTTTTTTTTTTAATCAGAAAATATTATGAAGTAATGTTATTAATATACCTGTTTTTTTTCTTTCTCACCCATGAGTGTCAGCTGCTGTGGCCAAATTGCTAACCATCTTGCTGAACAAGCCAACATCCAAGGATTTAAAAACTGTGTTCTGTAGCTATAAGTAAGACTAAGAAGGCAATGACTCCATATACCCCACTTGCAGCTTTAAATTGATCAAGATTAGGAGGGTGGGGTAAATAGATAAGGGGGGACTTTTAGAGGGGAAGGTAAAATAATGAATAAGGATAAGGGGAGAATATAATGCTACAGGCATAGGCTGTAAAGATAGCCTGAGAAGGAAAACAATAAGCAAAAATCAGATGGAGGGAAAATCAAATGAGGAAATAAGCTTAGAGAGCATAAGTGATTCATGTTATGAGAAGTGACAGTGCTAGTACTTGAATTTAGGTTGTCTGAATCCAAATCCTTTATGGAAATCATTACATTCTGCTGTCTAAGGTAAGTTCTATCTTCCATGTTCCTAGAAGTTGTAGAATTCCTAGAAGGGAGACTAATTTCATGTATTCATAGGTGCATTAATATATGTGTGCATATACTATACAGTTGGAAAGAATCAAATACTGGTCTGGGGTTCTGATGATGTCATACCCTTGTGCAAAAATCTTCAATGGCTTCCTATTGCCTCTAGGACAAAATACAACATTCTCAGATTGGCACTTCAAGACCCTTCAAAACTCAATCCTTTTAACTTTTTTCATCTTATTTTATATTATTCCTCTTCACACATTCTCAGTTCTGGTTAAATGAGACATAGCTATTCTCTCCCTGAAATATTCTATTTACTTCCCACTTTGATGACATCAAGTGCATTATATTTGAAATTCATTCCCTCCTCTCTTCTACTTTGTAATTCCCATTTTTTTTTCAAAATACAATTCGCGTGTCCTCTCCTAGTTGAGACCTTCCTTCCTTACTTCCTCTCTTGTGAATTCATTTTGTATTAATTGGCATGTATTTTTTATTTTCTTGCCTATGCTTTTTTTTTTTTTTTACATCCCCACATACCCCTATAGCTTTTTGAGGCCAAGGACTATTTCCTTTCTGTCTTTGTAACTCAACTGCACTGTGCCTTGCAGTAGGAGGTTAATAATGTTTCTTGAATTGAATTCTCCAGGGGAATCATCAATTTATCAATGTCCTTTTAAAAGAATCAGATTTAAAAATAGTTTTCGCTTAGGTTACTGCCTAAACTACAATGTCTTGGTATTCTAGCTGAAGTTCTAAATGGAAGATATTTTCTGTAGCAGAGAAATCAGCTATCATGGAGAGCATACTAACAATGTACCTTTACTTTTCTCAGGAAGTTGAGGGACAGAGGAATAACTTTTTGCCCTTATACTAACTTTTTTCTTTAGTCATAGATCAAAGGGGATAAATGATCCATACCTATAGGGAAATGAATGACTACTAATAAATTCTACATAATTGTGTTAAAATTTCCATGCAGTCTTGAAAGTGAAAGCTAGGGAGCAAAAATATAAGCTTACTCTGAAATATTCATTGATATCAATGTCTATAAGTAATCACCTTTATAGTACCTGCATGAAAGTTAGAAAGGTATTAAATTTTTGAAACAGAATGGAATCCATTTAGGAGAAACCAAATGAGATATTCTTTAATGAACAATATTACCACATATCAAATATTGAAGTCAAACTTAATTACCTTTATAAGCTAAACTGCCGGTATTTGAAATGTAAGACTATTATACTTTATTGTGCAAAGCGAGAGGAATGGTGATGATGGCTATCAGGACAGAGAAGAAGATGATGATGATGATGGTGTTGTTAGTGGTGACAATGACAAACACAAAAGATGATTTATAGTTTAAACAAGGCTTTCCTTACAAAAAGCCTGAGAGCTAAATCATATTATACCTATTTCATAGATGTAGAAACCAAGTCTCAGAGAGATAAAAAGTCTTGGTCACAGAGTAATCAAAATTCTGATTGTAAGTTCAGTGTCTTTCTATTGTGCATAAATCATATCCTCCCTCTACCTTTGGTTTCACAGTTGCTCTGGTTAATGCTTATTATTAGACACAAGTGGCTGGCTGCTCAAAAAATGGCAGAAATGAAACTTTACCGAGGCTTATTAGTGGACCCCTATCCTAGTGGCTTTTAGAAAGACAGCTGGAGAAAGTGAACAAAGAAAGCCAGGATTCAAGACTAGCTACAAATCTATCTGAGGTCTTTTGAAGAAGTTTTCACTGAATATTTGTAATTCATTTTCCCATAATATTTCATATGTTATCCAGAAGCTTCTGAACTTTCTGAAATTTTTATTAGGAATTTCTGATAGTTTAACAGCAATTATAATTGCTTCTTAAAGACAAATAGGTAGTTTAGTAACAAGGTCCCCTCCTGTTGGGCAGTGATGGAGGTATGACTTTTATGTGAGTGAAATGATGGGCAATTATGTATGTATGTTCCCTAAATATTTTCATATTCCAGCTAAGACTTTTTTTAGGGATCTGTTGATAAAGTAGTACATTAACATACTTTAACATACATGAAATATTCTTTTTTGGATGCTGGAAGAGAATGAAATAGCTCTTCTTTCCTTTACTTCATGCTAAATGTTGTATCTTAATTAAATTTACATAAACTTGTTTTACAGAAGAGTTAGCCTCATTTAAAATATCATGCTAAAATAGAAAAAAAAGGCAATCATCAGTATGCTTTCTCCACATAATTCCAAATGCAAATAATTAATTTTTTTAGATCTTTTGGTATACTGATAGCCAGAGTAAAAATGTAACATATGAAAACAATGCAAAAAAGTAACAGAGATTAAAAAAGTTTTGAGCATAAAAGCAATGGCAGAAAATGAATGATACTATATCTGTAAGGCAGCATCAACACTTGAAAAAAAAGTGATGGAGTAGGAAATCAAAGTAAACTCAATAGCCACAAAATTGATCAATTCTACCATTTTTGTCCTGGCTTTCATTACCATTAATTAATTCTTGTCTAAAACTAATTAACAGATACTATCACAGGGGCTACAGCTCCTGGCCCCCAGTACAAGAATCCTACAGAATTTCTATTTTTTTTTCACCTCTATCAAAATAGAATCATCAATAACAAAACCACAGCAGCAAACTAAAGAGGACTGAGGAAGTCCACAGCTGCCACAGTCTGTTGTGGTGGCAGGAGAGAATTTAATTTCTTGAACTTGGAGTACAGAAATAGATAATTGTTTTTAGAGGGAGGAGTATTTTGCATCATTGAATCTAAGCCTACCCAAGGGAAACATGTTTTATGAGGCATCAAGGTTTTATCATCATAGAATATTGAACTTTAAGCTTATATAATTTCATGAAATTATTTTCTAATTAGTTCTTTGATTTTTTTCTTACTTTCTATGATACATAAATTATGGTTACACTCAGAATATCAAATAAAATAATTCCTGGCTATACAATATAAAGAAAAATATTGTCAGAAATTATTTTGAAGGTTCCTTTCTTCTGAACTATTTTGAATTGCAAATAATTATGCTTCACCTTATGTCAAGTCAATTTCCTTTCAAAAACTTGGTAATATGAGTACATTTAAAGTTTTCATCTTTCATATTTTGATTAAATGTACAATCATGAATTATATATTATGTACCTGTTAATTGTCAAGAAATATAACCAATTTTAATAACCAAAAATGAAAAATGGCCGGACTAAATGAAACAATCAAAAGACAGAACAATCTAAGATGGATACTGATTCCCTTCTGTTCCTTCACAGCCCCTTTACAAATCTCTGTCTCTTCTTGCAAATTAATTTGTGCAACAGAATGCAGTAGAGTATCACGTAAAGAGGGAATGAGCCAGAACAGTACAAAAGAATCAAAATGTGTGATTCAAAACTTAAGATAAAACAGAACTATAACAAGAATTTCTTTATTCAAATCCTTTTCTTTACAATTCATCCAGTTCTGCATTTTAGGGTAATATTACTATTATTACTAAGAATTTGATGTTGGGGCCAATTTCTTAATTAACACTGAATATTAATTAAATTCTTTTTTTATTTGTAATGTGTTCTTCTAGGGATACAAAGATAGACAAAGCACAGAAACTGCCTTACAATTTAATGGAAGGGGCATTGAGAGGGCTAAATAAATATAACTATTTTATATTGTAAGTGTAAGGGAGAATACCAGGGAGGAAAAAAAAAAACTGTGAGAAATTTGAGAAGAAAGATATCACTTTTAGCTGCACATTTAGGAGAGGCTTCCTGGAAAAGCTGACATCTAAGTCAAGCAATAAAAGAAAGGAGGAATTTTATAGAATGAACAAAAAGGCATGAAAGTCTTAGGCTTCACACACAAAGGCATAGAGATAGGAGAGGACAATGTAATAGGAGACAGACAGTAGTCTGATTTTGCTGCAATGCAGCCTCTGCAAAAACTAATATAAAACAAGGGCAAAATGCAGGTTGAAATCAGATTGCAAAGAATCCTCGATGTCAGGATCGGGATGTTATCCTTTATTTGATAGGAAATGAGGATTTACCAGATTGGCATATTAGTAAAATGACAGATGCAGCGGTGAGAAGCCTAGATTAACAGAGACAAAACTCTATAGACTTTGTGTGTGTTGTCTGATTTATACTCCCCTAACACTCCCCCCCCTTTTTTTTTGTTAGTCCACAGTCCAAACTTGAAAGACTAAAGAGTTTGCACTGCATTATTGTTGGTCCAGAACAAATGAAAACCTGGGGGAAGAAAGTTTTTAGAAGGAAGTTTGTTAAACTATCTGGGAGATGAGAGAACTAAAATGGACGACTCACTTCCTTCAAGCCTCTGTTAAGTTTTACGTTATGGAGAGTTCAAACAAAGGAACAAGGAAACAGCATGCAGGTTGTTTGAAGTGTATAACGGGAAGGAATTCCTTGTATTCCTTGCAGAAATCTCTAAGTGGAAGAAAGACATCCTGAATATTAGACTGGGGGGGGGGGGAAGGGGGGAGGGAGTTCTTTCTTGAGTCATCATTTTCTATCATGTTTTGCATGCCCTGCATATTCTGGTGTAGTCCAGACAAGTCCAGTCTTTCATTGCACAGGGCTAAGGTGAAATACATAAATACAAAGAAAAATGTCCCTCCATAATTTCCCTACTTTAGGGTTTCTAAAGCCCTACTTTCCTATACTAGTAGAAACTAATTACATAAGTAGAGAGTTAAGTTAAAGTTTCAAAGAAATCTCATTTGAAAAACAAAACACGACAAACAAAAACATAAACAAACAAAGGGAGCACATCTCTCATTGCTCCTCTTATCTAGATCTTGATAGAATTCCTTTAAAGAGGGATGGGAACCATATTGGTGGCAGACTTTTCCCAACAAATGAGTAAGCATCTGGGACTCTAATTCAGGGGGTTTAGACTTGCACCAGTAAGTAAGTGCTCTACACAATATAGGGGAATTTCCCAGTCATTGAAAGCAACAGCAGAGAAGAACACATATAGCCACCACTATCACAAAAATAAATAAATAAATCTTAATCTCATGCTTCCTTCATTGTCTTAAAAATTGAACTTAAGTTAAGAAGAATCATAATCTCATATATCCCATAAAGACACAAACCTAGTTAAAAAGACTCTAAAGATAAACTAAGTTAATAAACTACATTTGTTTTTTAGTCATTTTTTAGTTGTATCCTACTTTATGAACCCATTTGGGGTTTCCTTGGCAAAGACATTGAAGTGGTTTGCCATTTCCTTCTCTAGCTCATTTTATACATAAGGAAACTGAGGTAAACAGGGTTTGTGGCTTTTCTGGGATTGACACAGCTAGTAAGTATCTGAGGTGGGATTTGAACTCAGTTCTTCCTGATCCTAGGCCCAGTACTCTATCCACTGTACCACCTACCTACCCCACCCTACATTTACAGGGTTCACAATGGATTGATTGTGAGAAAAAATATACATGTCACCAGGATAATCAAGAAAACTTGGTGTCACTGAAATCCTCCCTTACATAATTACCTAGGGAGTAGGCAAATAACAAAATCACTTTGGGGAACTCAAATTTTGGCTTCTACCTGAAGAATATCACACAATGTTCCCTTAACACTGTTATTCCATGAGTCAGGTTTTGGTCAGGTGAAGTTTTATAATATTAATATTATATTAATGATATAATTATATTTATAATTATAATACTTATTATAATGCTAATTACATTATATTAATTAATAATTAATACTGCTACATTGATATTAATAATATTAACATAATATGGTCTTTAAGTTCACCGACAATTGCAGAAGGAAGGGCCATGATCTCCAAACAATAAATAAAAGGTATTTGGGTATACACCTCCGTAGGCACGCATAAGCACCAGGAAGAAAAACAACAACAACAACAATAAAAAAAATCAATATTAAATAACATGAAGTCTTCTTGTTCATAATAACCCAGTCCAAGTGTCTAATTAATTAGCATATTTCATCTTGATTCTTAGCTATCCAATGTAGCCTTGGAAATTCTGTAAAAGGCCTTGTTTTCAGGGCTGTTCTACAGAGGTGTTCCTCACTAGGTAACGTTGCTAAAATTTGCTAGTGATAAGACAGTGCAATTTACTAAGGCCTTACAGAGTCTGTTAAATTTTATTTTCCAGTAATTAGTTCATGTGGTGAAAACCATTACAAATCTTATTGAGCTAACCTTATTAATAACAGAGATATAAGAAGAATGTCAAAACAGGAACCCATAATTCCCCTGAAAGTTCAGAGTATTTAAGTTTTTACGTGCCATTTGTTCTTTCTTATCTTTACCCAAACCCTGTGTCTGATATGGATAATACTATCTACAACCTGAAGGAACAATATTAAAAAGGATTCATGAGGATTCAATAATTTAATTGTGAATCCCCTCAATTTCCAATTCTTTACTATCATAAAAAGAGCTCCTATAAATATGTTTGTGCATATAGGTCTTATTCCTTTATCTTTGAACTTTTTGGGATATGAACTTAGTAAAAGTATTGATGGATCAAAGGATATGTATAGTTCCAAATTGTTTGGCAGAATGGTTGGGCCAGTTCACACCTCCACCAGTAATTTATTAATGTATCTTTTTCTCCTCATCCCCTCCTACATTTGTCATTTATGACGTGTATAAAGTAGTACCTCAGAGTAGTTTTAATTTATATTTCCTTAATCAATAATGATTTAGAATATTTTTTCATATGATTATAGATAGTTTTTATTTCTTCTTTTGAAAAGTGCGTGTTCATGTCCTTTAATCCATTTATGAATTGGGGAATGATTCTATATTTTTAATAAATTTTACTTAGCATAAAATTTATATTTCTACACACTATATATGTATGTGTGTATATATGTATGTGTATGCATGTGTGTGTACTTAGCTGTGAAAAGTTTGATATACTTCATTGTCTATGTTATCTTTGAGCAGAATGTAATTTACCTGATTATCTTTTAATTAGGTTATTTTAGCTTTTGCTTTGTCTGAGATCATGATTGCTCTCCCTGCCTTTTTTTTTTTACTTAAACTGACTAGACTTTTTTTTTCAATACACATAAGAAGCAATTTATATGGAAGTTTCACATAATAAGGGACACACAAATTTGTGTATATCTATTTATAACACATTGCATTTGAACCTTTATTCTTTCTCTCTCTCTCTTTCTCTCTCTCTCTCTCTGCTTGCACAAGATCATTCCTATGAGAGAGCATGACTTGAAAGTATAGCATATTGGTATCCATTTCATTCATTTATATCTATGTCCTAACTAGTTTGATGTAACTGGATTTCTGTATCTTACAAAGAAGAGGAGAATCTGTTTTAAAAATATTACCTCTTAATCATAGATTTGTCTTTCCTTTTCTATGACATTGGGGCTGTAGTTGAAAGGATACATTCTTTGGTTGATGGTATGAGATGATTTTAATAATGTAGGCAAAATTTGACTCATGATGGTGAAAAAAGAAGTGATTTAGTAGGTGTCATTATAATGAATTATAATACAAAATGTTAGGAAGAAAGAACATGTTGCTTAGACAAGAAATGAGAACTTAGCATGTTAAGCTATTTTAAGTTAATTCATTCAAAGGACATTTAGGTAACTATTACATGCATTATAGAATAACTACTGAACAAAATATGCCTACTTCCTCACCTCAGGTTCTAGGATATTAAGGCAGTATTCCTTGATAATTTTTTGAAAGATTCTGTCCAGGCTCTTTTTTTGATCATGGCTTTCAGGTAGTCAAATAATTCCTAAAGTACCTCTCCTGGATCTATTTTCCAGGTCGGTTATTTTTCCAATGAGAAATTTTATGTTTTCTTCTATTTTTTCATTATTTTGATTTTGTTTGACTAATTCTTGATGTCTCATAGAGTCATTAGTTTCCATTTGACCAATTTGAATTTTTAAGGAATTATTTTCTTCATTTAGCTTTTGTACCTCCCTTTCCATTTGGCTAATTCTAATTTTTAAGGAGTTGTTTTCTTGAGTGGATTTCTTCCCCTCATTTGGCCAATTGCATTTTTTTGAGGAATTGTTGTCTTCAGTCAGTTTTCATCCTTCATTTTCCAAGCTGTTGACTTTCTGTATACTTCTTATTTCAATTTTTCTTCTACCTCTGTTATTTGACTTTTAAAATCTTTTTGGAGCTCTTTCAAGAAAGCTTTTTGGGCTTGACACCAATACATATTCTCCTCTGAGGTTTCACGTGTAGGCATTCTGACAATGTTGTCCTCTTCTGAGTTTGGGTTTTGATCTTCCCTGTCACCATATCAGCTTTCTATGGTCAAGGTTCTTTTTTTGCTTCTTGCTCATTTTTTTTTTTTTGCCTATTTTGTGGCTTTTAAAGTTAAGCTCTGCTTCTGAGGGACAGGGGGCACTGTCTCAAGCGTCTTATGCTGAAGGTTAGGGGCCTGGTCACTGGCTTTGTGTGCTGGGGCCTCAGGTGCTGACAGCTTGCTCACTGTGTCTGTTCTTGCCTGGTTTCTGGGGATGACAATTTACCTTCTGTGCTGGGGCTGGAGGTCTCATAGCTGGCCTGCTGTGCCACTGGCCTGCTAAGCCATGGCAGAGGGGCCTCAGTTGCTGATCTGTGCTATGGCTAAGAGCCTCCCACTTGCTTGCCTGGACACCATCTATGTTGGGCTGTGCTGTGCTCCTTTTTTACCTAAGTGAAATAGCCCTGTTCTAAAGTCTTTCTAAGTTATCTTAAGGTGGAAAACTGTTTTACTCCATCTTTTTATAGGTTCTGTCACTCCAGAATCTCTTTAGATGTTTGATTTAACATTGTTTCTGAGGTAAACTGGGGTGAGTTCAAGCAACTTCCTGGCTTGTCTCTGCCATTTTGGCTCTGCCCCTCCCCCTTCCTCACCTCAAAATTTTGAATTCAAAATTTGAGTGATTTATACACATGTGGATGGCACTATTGATGAAAAAATAATGAAATAGGCAGGCTTTCACAAATTATTTTCTATAATCAAATGCAAGACCTGAAATCTGGACAATCAAATCCTAGCCTTATAGATAGTAGACCCTAGTTCTTGCTCAAATTAATCCACTCATTTTTCAGTGTGTCTACCTTAGAGTCAAACTCAGTTGATTTGTAACTATGTGCAAACTAGTCCATTTACCCAGTGTATTTATTGCCTGGTCCCAGTCATCAGACCATCTTTAAGCTTCAAATCCAATGTAACAATCACTGGAGCTACCCAGTATCTGCTTGTCATTGTGTGTATTACCCTACTCCTCTGTTTCCTACAATAGGAAACTTCCATAGTCACCTCTTCCTTTCATGGTTTGTATTCTTTATATTTATTTATTTGTTTTTACTTTTCAACATTAACTTCTATAAGATTTTGAGGTCTAAATTTTCTCCCCCTCCTTCTGCTCCCCCCTCCCCAAGATGGCATGCAAATCTGATATTGGCTATACATGTACAATAATGTTAAAGATATTTCCACATTAGTTATGTTGTAAAGAAGAATTAGAATCAAAGGGAAAAATCATGAGAAGGAAGAAACAAACAAAAAAGAAAGAAAGAAAATAATATTCATTCAGATTCCCTAGTTCTTTCTCTGGATGTGGATAGCATTTTCCATCATGAGTCTTTGGAATTGTCTCAAATCCTTGCATTGCTGAGAAGAGTTAAGTCTATCAAAGTTAGTTATCACACAATGTGGGTGTTGCTACGTACAATGTTCTTTTGGTTCTGCTCACTTCACTCAGCATCAGTTCATGAAAATCTTTCCAGGTTTTTCTGAAGTCTACCTGCTCAGCATTTCTTATGAAACAATAGTATTCCATTACATTCATATACCACACCTTGTTCCCTAACTGATGGGCATCCCCTCACTTTCCTATTCTTGGCCACCACAAAAAAGAGCTGATATAAATATTTTTGCACATGGGGTCCTTTTTCTCTTTTTTATTATCTCTTTGAGAAACAGACCTTGTATTGTTATTGCTGGATCAAAGGGTATGTACAGTTTTATATCCCTTTGGCTATAGCCAGAGACACTAGCTGCAAAAATTGTTTCCCAGTCTTCTGCCTACCTTCTTATCTTGGTTGCATTGGCTTTGCTAACTTTGAATACAAAATATAAGATTAATATCAGGAATTGTTTTTGTGGATTATTTTCTGCCAAGAAGCAAAGGGGAACACAGCCCATATTATCTATGTCTCTATATTCCTCTTCTGTCTATTCCAATGTTTTAGTGGGTAGGGAATTTTAAGGAAATTAAATTAAGAAAATATCTATTGGTCACTCAGAATAATCATATTTTGAAAATTTATCTTCCTTTAAATTGATGCTGTAATAAACTTTATTTTCTTCTTTATGCCTAAGAGTTGTTGGCTCACACATTTTTCCAACTTTTATGTGAGAAAGAACGATTTTAATATTTCTAAAACCTTGAGGTCCTGAGGTAGATGGGTGTTGATGGAAATTTTTCCAAAGTGGTTGGATGCATGGAAGGTTTCAGAACAGAAAGGCTCTCTTGAAAGAGAGAGAGAGGGAGAGAGAGAGAGAGAGACAAAGAGAGACAGAGAGAGAGAGAGAGAGACAGAGAGACAGAGAGAGAGAGAGAGAGAAAGATATTGAATTTTAACATGTTTCTGATTATGTAAAGTACTCCTAACATCAGCCTTCCAATTACAAGCCTGACTACAGAATATATAGGTTTCTTATCAGTGAAACCATTTGGACATTTATTGTGCTCTACTAGGAAAGTATAATGTCCAAGTACATGAAATGTTTTTCATTTATGTACATTTTTACTTTCTTCTAGCTTTAGGTGTGTAGTGGTAGAACACAATATCAATCAATTCACATCTTTCAATTCCATCTTTCATTCACACAAATAGGCCTAAAGAAAACCTGAACAATTTCTATCAGTGCATAGGGGAGTACTTGACCTGATATTATTATAACAATTAAATTATACTTTCAGCCCTAACTTTTTGCTGAAGATTATGAACTAACATATCATTTTAATAATGACAAAATACATTGATGTAAATGTCATCATTTAAATAGAAATACCCAAATCAAGAGACTTCAGACCATGTAATTTTCCTTGGAAGTCTGTTTCATTTGATTGAATAATGCACAAATTAATTTTTGAACTGAATAGTGTAATGAATATGATGGAAATGTCTATGTAATGCCATGAATATATAATTAATTTTATTTAAAAAACAATAAAACTGGGTTGATAAACTGGATTAATGTAGTATCCCACATAAAAATGAAATAGTTATCATAGTCATCATTTTCATTAACATATTACTGGCATTTTAGAATTTATATAGATAAAAAATAGAAGAAAATTTCCTTTTAAGTTATTAAATCACAGATTAGCATCAATCTTATGTGTAAAATAAAGTACTTTAAACCAGCTTCCAATCTATTGTCTTGAAACTTTGAGAACAAAGTACACTTGGGAAATTTAAGATAGTATACATACACATACACAAACACACACACCCACCCACACACTCATACCATATATATATATAATATGTGTGTGTATATATATATATACACACACATATGCATAGATATACAAACATATATATTGTTACATATACATAATCTTATAATATCAGTAATTATCTCCTTTCTAAGGCATTGAAATTCAAAATTCATATATAAAATATAATCACATAAAGCTATACAATTTGATTTTTAAATCTATCACTATCAGAATTCAGTTAATTAAAATGATATATACTTTGAAAATTAATTCTCTATGTATACTGTATCCCCATACATATTTTATTTTAAACTTAATAATTTCAACAAATACAAGTAATAAGCAAATGAACACAATATGTATAAAATTAAAAGTAAAATTTAAGCTACACATCTTAATATGCAAGAAAAATTGTAGCCTTCAAGAATTTTTTCTTTTATAAAGCTTTAAGACCTTGTTTATATCTGTCCACTCCTAATAAATTTTTGTCTATACATCTCTCTCTCTCTCTCTCTCTCTCTCTCTCTCTCTCTCTCTTTCTCTCTTATACACATACACACAGGAAAATGTTGTCTTTGTTTGTATATATATATATATATATATGTTATATGTATGTATGTATGCATGTATACATATAAGCATGACAGAAATGGAGCATTTGGTGGTGAATGTAGGCCTTACCTTGCAGTCAGGAGCTAGCTTCTAGTCCTGTCTTTAAAACAAAGAAGCTACATGATCATGGGGAATTCACTTATTCTGCCATTGCCCCAGACAACACTCTAATATTTCATGTATGGAAGCACACACACACATATACACATATATATACATACACGGAGTAAATAGAAGATAGAAAAAGAAAGATAACATTTTCATCCATCAAACTGAGTCCAAAACAGTGGAAGAGATCATGAATGGAATTTTGACCATAGAAAGGCAACCAAAAAGGATATAAGCTACCCTGACTCATAGATCTACTTTCTCAGCTATACAAAAATCTTTATTAAAATGATCTATGCATACACAGAGGATATACTTGATGAAAATATTAGAAACATACAAGCCAACTTATGCAAAGAATTAGGTCAGACAACATATGTAAGGACACATAACTGACTGAAAAGTATAGAAAATTTTAGATACTGCTGTTTCTATGTTTACTCACTTAAAAAAAAATCTGTCTTGCAGAAAAAAATGTGGCCCTGAAGCCTCCTCCTCAATTCTCCCCCATACAATTTATACCATACCTTGTTCAGCCATTCACAATTGATGCACATCCTCTCAATTTCTAATTCTTTCCTACCACAAAAAAAGCTGCAATAAATATTTTTGTACATGATTACTTTTCCTTTTTCTTTGATCCCCAGGTATAGACATAGTAGTGGTATTATTGTTGAGTCAAAGGGTATGCACAATTTTATAGCCCTTTGGGCACAGTAACAAATTGTGTTTTCCAGAATCACTGGATTAGTTCACTGTTCTACCAGAAGTATATCTTTGGGCCTATTTTCTTACATCCCTTTCAGCATCTATCCTTTTTCCCCCTCGCTCTTCTTAGCCACTATGATAAGTGAGAGTTGGTATCTTAAATTTGCTTAAATTTGTATTTCTCTAATTATTAAAAATTTAGAACATTTCTTCAAATGACTATTGGTAACTTTGCTTTCTTTCTCTGAAAATGACCTATTCTTATCATTTTGTCATTTATAAATTGGAAAATGACTGCAATTTTTATGAATAAATGAGATTTTAATCTAAGATTGTTGTGCATCTGTTGAAACAATCACTTAATTTTTATTGTTTATGTTAAGGATATGATCACATTATATAACCAGTCTTATATAAATCTAGCCCAGTTTTAGCATATGATCTTTGTAAAATATTGCTGTAATGTCTCACTGTGACATTTTGTTGGTTATTCAGTAAAGAGTTAGATGTGATATACTTTTTGAAGATCATTAAAGAGTTGCATTGGCAAAGCTTAAAAGAAATGCTCTCTTCACTCCACCATCCTGGATGGAACCTCTCATGTAATGATTATTGATTTCTATTTCTCTAATATTATGTATATATTCACAAATGAGTTAATCTTATATGGCTTAATAACAATGATGTATTATAGTGCTTATAAATATTACATCTCAAAAAATGTGCTCCTGATGACAAAACTCTTCTTTAAGAATATATCTCACTTTTTGGTCAGAGACTTTGTTAAGATACCCACATCATCAAAAGGAAGTAGTGCCCAAGGTACCAGTGTGTAATTCATTCCATTTCTTCCTATAATCATATATGTCTGGAGGATGATGCTGTATATCATTTGGAAGGATGAGGAAGAATATATAGTTTTACCTGGAGAGAATATTATTTTCAAGCAACTTTAAAAATTTTCAATGGTTTCTTACAGCAGTATAGGTATTTATAGATTATTAAATTGAAGGATGCTTACATTGACCTTCACATAGCGTCATTATTCTTGGTAGCTTAATATAACTTTCACAACTACCTGACAAGCTTTAAGTATTTTCTCATTTTGCTATGATTCTTTGACAGCTTTCACAGATGAAAAATGATCTACTTTTTCCTTTGATGGATCAGTCAATGGCTAAAAATTCATATGAAAACAGATAAAACAATATTTTCCTCTGACACTTGGTTCAAATTTCTTCAAAATTGCTTCATCTAGAAGTCTTAATTTGACACTTAACTTTTTTTGATAATTTCACTCCCCCCACTTTCAGGTTAGGTGCTTGGTGATATTAGAAGGACAAATCATCTTTTGAACTAAAAATATTGCCCAATCCCATATCTGCTTTACCAAAAGGTAATCTGACTTTTGCATATATGAAGAGACTCAACCTACTAAGGAAATTTAAAGATATATTAATCACTTTTTCAACACAGTTAACTCTGAGCTACAAGAATGTTCTGGGATGGAGACAATGGAAAAGATATTAAAATGAAGTTTAGTTTAAAATTTGAATCAGGATAGTGAGCTATGTAAATAAAAAGAACATTGTATGTAAGAGGCATATATTCTTAGGAATTGCTCTAAGGGAGGGAAATAGTACTTTTCTTGTTAGATTTCATCCTAGAATTTTCTTTATTAATATAATTTTTAAAAAAATTTATTTATTCTGAAATTAAGAAATAAAATAACCATTTCCATAACATAGTAGAATAGAAAAAAGAGATTGTACATGAAACTTCAAATCTATTATGTACAACTTACTATTCCTTTTAAATATATAATAAAGTTATATAATTTTCTTTTTTTTTCTTTACTTCTCCCCACCCCCAGAGATGGCTACCATTAGGTACAAAATCTTATAAACCTAAAGCCATTCTATGCATGCTTTTATGTATCAGTTCTTTCTTCTGGATGCAAGTAGTGCCTTCCTTCATAGGTCCTTTGTAGTTAATTTGGGTATTTAAAATAGGCAAAATCACTTACTCACTCAAAGTTGTTCTTGAAACAATATTGTTATTACTATATACAATGTTAACAGTAATACTCATTTCTCTCTTTCTTATTTCATGCAAATGTAACCATGTTTTTCTAAGATTATTGAGCTCATTATTTCTTGTAACACAGTAGTATTCTATCACAATCACATACCACAACTTGTTCAGCCATTCCTCAATTTACAGGCAACCCCACAATTTCCAGTTATTGGCCACCACAAAGAGAGCTGCTATAAATATTTAAGAACATATAGATTTTTCCCCTTTCCCCTAATCATCTTGGGAAACATACCTAATAGTGGTATTGCTGGGTCAAAGAGTATAGGCAGTTTAATAATTCTTTGAATATATTTCCAGATTGCTCTCCAAAATGGTTGAATCAGTTAACAGTTCCACCAAAAGTGAATTAGTGTCCCAATTTTTCCGCATCCCCTTCAACATTTGTCACTTTCCCATTCTATCATTTTAGCCTATTTGATATATGTAAAATGATATCTCAAAGTTGTTTTAATTTGCATTTATCTAAATAATAAAGATTTAGAGCACTTTTTCATATGACTATCTTGTTTTGATTTCTTCATCAGAAGAACAAAGTACACTTGGGAAATTTAAGTTAGTATACATACACGCACACACTCACACTATATATGGATATTTGTATGTATGTGTATATATGCTGCCTGTTTATATCTTTTGACCATTTGTCAATTGAAGAATGACTCTTTTTTTGTTGATTTATACACACACACATACATATACATATACACCTATATGTATTTGAGATATCAGACCTTTATCTGAGAATTTGTCTACAATTTTTTCCCAATTGTCTGCTTCCTTCTGATCTTGGCTACATTTGTTTTATTTGAAAAAAACTTTTTAATTTAATTTAAAATTTTAATTTAATTCAATTAATTTGAAATTATCCATTTCACACCTCACACTGCCCTCTATCTCTTATTTATTCATAAATTGTTCACCTATCCATAAGTCTGATAGGTAATATATTTCATGTTCTTCAATTTTTCTGGTAATATCTCTCTTTATATATAGGTCATGTATCCATTTTAATATCATTTTGATAAAAGGTGTAAAATATCGGTCTGTGCCAATTTTTCTTTCTTTTTAAAAGAATTTTAAAATAATTTTCTTTATGAAACCAGAGGGAAAAGATATACAGAAAGTAAAGGGAAGCTATTTTCAGAAAAGAAACTTATTTCTTCATTAATATATTTATTGAATGTGTGAAAGAGAAAATATTGAAAGTAACCCAGATTTTTCCCTGGCCTTTCATGGCCAGATTGTGGGAGGGGAATATAGAGAAGATTCCAGAAATATCAAATCCACTTATGGGCAGGGACAGAAGACAAAACACAAAATAAAACAAAACAACACAGAGCAAAACAAAAACCTCAGCAGTCATAAGCTAAGCAGCCAGAAGAATTGAGCAGACTAGTAGAATAGAGTGGAAGGCTCTTAACCTAAGGTCCATGTTTTTCCCAAGATCTCTTTGAATAGATTTCCTTGAACATGGATGGGAATGTCTGTGAACTCAAATGGGGAAAATACATATTTATTTTCATTAATTTCTAACTGAAATTTGCCATTTCCTTCAGTTATGAATGTCAACAACAAACAACAGAAGTATTAGCAATACTTGTGACTGTATCACCAAAAGAATCATAGATATTTTCATGTCACATTACGGTTGTTATAGATATACTGAAATATCACCTATGTTCATCACTACTTTAAAATTGCTATAGTTATTAGACCTGCCATTGGATATAACATCAGAATTAAATATTTGATAGCTATACTTAATATAATTAATTTATTTTATAATTTTATGAGCTTTATTTTATACATTTAAAATATTATTTTGAGAAGGCATGAATAAGCTTCACCAGATGCCAAAGGGCTGAATGACACACAAAATATGGTTTAGGCCCCTTCCTTTAGAACATTATTCATAAAAGCTGGCATGAGTACCTATTAGTAATTAGCCAAGGCTTATGATCACTAGAGTATAGCCAATTAGACCGTAAGGTGAAGCATGACTGATTATATTCTTTGGATCCTATCACCATGTAAAATGTTAACATAGCTAAGATTATTGTAAAAGTTGAAAAAAAGTGTGTGTGTATGGGAGGGCGGCCAGAATGAGAATTCTTGATTGTAGCTCATTTTCTATCCAGAGGAGAAAATGAGCAAGGAGTGAAATAAACTGATAAAGCTTCAATATGTCTGAGATATTGATACTCTGAACACTAGCAGGTACTCGAGAGTGAAAGAGAATTTCTCTCAGCCACTGAAGAAGGAAGAATAAATACAAGGATCAGAATCATAGCTATTACTAAAGGGCTCTGACACATGCTAGTGTAAAGGAGCAATCCTGAGTGATCTGCTGGTTGAAGTCTTTGGGAATCCTTGGAGGTTCATAACCTACATTATAATTTCCAAAAGGCTTAGCTCTGAAGGAAATGAATACCCAATACTAGGAATGAGATTCCTAGGAAAGCTTTGCATTTTTTTTTAACTTTTCTGTGGTTGAGAGAGTATACAGTAAGGGGGAACAAAATGCAAGGGAGGGAATGCTTATGCTATCAAAGTTGCAGCCTTCATGATGGTTAAGCCCCAAGGAAATATATATGATGACCAAAGTAAAGGAATTAAAGTCAAATTCATTGGTATATAGTAGGCATACTCTATCATTCCCTTAATCCTTTTTTTTTAATCAGAATATTTGCCCTTGTCATCCAATCCTGTAGCACTTTCATTATCCATGATAATTCAGAGATCACTCTGATCATTTAATTTGTAAGTTAAACCCTTCAGGTCTAAGTAAAATAGAATTAGAAATGGAAGGAATATTAGAAGGCATTTTGTCCAATCAACCCTGTAATTTTACAGAGAAAAACAGAAACTCAGAGAGAGTGTGACTTGTTCACAGTCACACAAGTAGTAAAAGTGGCAGAACCCAATTCAAATTCAGGTCCTGGTACTTTTAGTTCAGTATTTTTTCCATTACAACACTCTCAGTATCATGAGATATACAGTTAGGTTTTTCTTTCACTATCTCCTTATTTACGTCAGAATTGAATGCCCTATTGGTCATTTTTCTTTTCAAGTGGTGCTTCTGGCCCTTACCTACACAGTAATTAACTTCACTACATTTTATTGGAGGGGTTGGGAGTGAATGATGAAAGATAAAGAAGGGTGAGTGAAGGAAAGGGAAAGCTAGTCATAGGGTCACCAAAATAAGGGGAAAAAGGAAGAAGAAAATAAGAAAAAAGGAAATAAAAGTATTATTTTAAATGCACAGAAAAGATCAGAAGGAAAGATGGTAGAAAATATAGGTAAGCCAGGCTTTAGAATACTTGTTGAATTTGTTGTATAAAATTTGAGCAAAAAGTAAGCAGTATGTCCTACAGATTCTAGTGTGTTTGTGTGTGTGTATGTGTGTGTGTAAAATCCTCTTTTTCTGTTCTGCTTTGTAGATAGAAATGTTTGTCTTATTTGGTGATTGTTAATTTCAGAATTCAAAAAAAAAGAAAAAAGTGATAACGTAAGATGAAGAGAAGACAGATAAAGGAAATTATTATTTTGTCCTGTCTTCTGTGTACTTTCCATTCCTCTATGAAGATTTTTTTCTTTGTTTAAGAAAGCCAGTCCTTGACTCACTCAATAAGCACTTACAACGTTCTGGGAATATATAGAAGGGCAAATATAGTCTTTGTCTTCATGGAGTACACATTCTAGTGTGAGAGTTATTATATTAACAATTTTGCTCATATATGATTCATACATTGTAAATGGAAAGTAATCTTGGAGAAGAAGGCACTAGCAATGTGGGGGCACTGGAGAGAAGTATACTACAAGATGTAGAATTTGAGCCACCTTTAAGGAAGCCAGGGAAACATAATGATTTGTTGATGGTGCAAAACAGTCAGGTAAAGAACTTTGCAGAATGGAAATGAAGTGATATATTAGAATAATTGCAAGTAGGATAGTGTAGCTGTATCATAGAATATTTATAGGGAAGCAAAATGTCAGATTATTGGAAAGGTACAAGGAACTAAGTTATGAAGATTTTAAAATGTAAAGTAAAGGAATTTAAATTTGATCTTGGAAGTAAACAGGGAATCTCTGGAACTCACTGAGAAGAAGGATGGCATGATTAGACCTTAGTAGTTGAGTGGAGTATAGTTTGGAGCTGGGGGAGATATGAGGCAAGGAAACCAACCCATTGGCTGTTCACATAGTGGAGAGTAGAGATGATAGGTGCCTTTGCAAGGACAGCAACTATTTGAGTACAGAGAAGGTGTAACATGAGAGATGTTGTGAAGGTAGAAATTCCAATATTTGGCAATGGATTGTATATGTGGTATGAGTGATGGGAAGGGAGAAGGGTTTGGATGTGGAGATAATGAATTCTAAAGTGAAAATAGTAGGTTTAAACAGCTTCTGTGGAGAATGGAATAGTTAATGGCTTAGGAAGGAATACATTTACCTTGCTTCCCTGAAGGTCCAGTTGGGATTAGATAACATAAATTTGTAATGGACCTAGTCAGTAGGGTTTTGTTATTTCTTTTAGTTCTGTTCAGCAGCATGTGAAAAATAGTGAAGGAGTTAACAGTGGAAGTAATGCAGAGTTGTAATTTGGTACACACATACACACACACACACCAAAAATAAACAAACAAAAAACCACGTAGTATCTTTGACTCCTCATTCTCTTTAATCCTCTCATAGCTAATCAGTTGTAAAGTCCTGTCATTTCTACCTTGAAACATCTCTCATGCATGTACCCTTCTCTCCTCTGAGGCTGCCAACATCCTGGTTCAGGCTTTCACCACCTCGTGTCTTGGCCTACTGCAACAGTTATCAAGTGGTTTCTCTGCCATGATTCTTCTACCATTCCAGTCTATAATCTAGCAAATTGATCTTCATAAAGAGCGTGTCTGACTGTGTCACCCACCTATTCAATAAACTCCAGTTTCTCCCTTTTACATCCAGGATCTAATATAAAATCCCCTGTTTGGCTTTTAAAGTCCACCATATCCTGTCTTCTTCCTACATTTTCAGCCTTCTAACATCTTATTCCCCTCCACTTACTTATTCTACAATCCAGTGACAGTGTTTCTGTTATTTGCACATGACACTACATCTCCTGACTCCAAGCATTTTTTTTGGTGGGTGAGGCAATTGGGGTTAAGTGACTTGCCTAGAGTCACACAGCTAGTAAGTTTCTGAGGTCAGATTTGAGCTCAGATCCTCCTGACTCCAGGGCTGGTGCTGTATAATACCAAGCATTTTAACTGGCAGTCCCCACCTGGAACTCTCTTCCTCTTCATCACTTCTCCTAGCTGACCTGCCTGCCTTCAAGTCTCAGGTAAAGCTCTACTTTTAGCACGAAGCCCTTCCTCATCCTCCTTATTGCTGTTGTCTGAGTCTATCCCCAATTTATCCTGTTTATATCTTCTTTATACCTAGTTGTTTATCTCCCATTAGACTGTGATCTCTTTGAGAGTAGGGATTTGGTTTTGTCTTTGTTTTTGCCTTTCTTTGTATCTCTAGGACTTAGCACAGTGCCCGGCACATAGTAGGTGCTTAAGAAATAAATATTTTTGACTGTCTAGTGAATGATGAGATGTTGGAGCCATCAAGCAGTGTCTTTTGAAGAAGCAGGGACCAAGTGAGAGGTGTGGTACAGTGCCATATAATAGATATTTGATAGTAGAGGATTCAGTTAGGAGGAGTTTTCTCAATTTTCTACATTTATTTTCTGAGAATGCATTTTTTTCTTCAAAAATTTGCCCATATTTGCCCTCCAGCTTCCATTGAATTTGCTTCAGATAATTATCTTCTGCCACTGCTGTAATCTTTCTCAATGCAAAATTCATTTCTGTTTGTTAACAGTCATTCTGACCTACATATTCTTCTGTTCTTCTATCCCTACATGGTTTGATACATTCCCATATCCTATACTAATTATTGAGGCAGCTTGAAGGCTCAGTGGATAGAGAACTGGACCTTGGAGTCAGGAAGACCTGAGTTCAAATCTGACCTCAGGTACTTAGTAAATGTGTGACCTTGGGCAAATCTGAACTGGAGAAGGAAATGACAAACCACTCCAATATCTTTACTAAGAAAACCTCATGTATGGTATGGCTCATAAGGTCATGAAGAGTCAGACATGACTGAACAAGAACATGTTAATTATTAACACTGCATAACAATGAATATATTTAATTAACTGTGTCACCTAACTAAATATCAACCCTTTGTTTGATGGAACCAGCATACTTGTCAAGATTATTCAGTAAGTTTTGCATGATTTGCATGTATAACAACAATAATAACTCACAATTGTATTACATTATAAGCTTTGTATGAAAAGTCAATATATTATTTCATTTGATCCTCACAGTAATCCTGTTGATAAGCAAATTGACTTGCTTAGAGTTACATAGATCATAAGTACTTGATGTAGAATTCAAATCCAGGTTTTCCTAACTCCAGAATCAGGGATTTATGTATAATTCTACCACAGAACGATTTGATGAGTACTCGGGTTAGGCTAATAACTTTTCTATCGCTTTAAGTTTGATTTTTCAGAAGGGGTATCATAGAGTGAATCAGATATATATATATATATAATATATATATATATGTTAGAATTTCAAATTTTTCTGAAATATCTAAAACATTAGTCCTGGGATATAACCAGGCAATAAGGGTTTAATAATTGCTATTATGCATTTCAACTTATGATATTATCATAACTCCTAATGCCCTTTGAAGAAAATATTGGGATTTAGATGGTTTCCAGTATTGTCTTCAAATACCGAAGCACCAGCAAGATTTCTGTTTCAGAGTTGCAAGTATCCAAGTTGAACACCTGAAGTAATAAAGAATCTCCCCTAGAATTCAAAACAAGATATCTCAGGAACCACTGAGGTGACTCCTAGTCCTCCTAGTCATAAGCTATTACTTGACCTGATTCAGAAAATCCCAGAGCTTTTTAGGCTTTTGCCAATGCCTCTGATAATTTAAAATACTTCCATCGTAACTCATGCTATATAAGAAAAAAACTCAAAAGGTAATCAAACAAATCCTCTTATATCTTGCCTGAAAGCTGAAGATCATTTTCAGTCCCTTAAATCAGATACTCAATCTGCTTGAGCAGTAGGAAGGTTTATGTAAATCTTTCAATGATTGTACCTTTACTGTACTACTAACTCTGCTGTAATATAATGAAGTTCTTGTAGAATTTCTAAAACTTACATGGCCTTGACAGGAATGAAAGATGGTCCAGTTATAAGAATTCTATACCTTAGAGAGGATCCATTTGCATAAAAATCAAGTAATTCTATCTGAATATACAACATAAATGAATATAAGAATACTTTTATGTTAAAACATCTATTTGTTCCACAAACACAATTTTTAATTAATTTCAAAGCAAAATTGAATAGATAACAGCAAAAGAATTAATCTATATGCTTATATAAATATTATAAGTAAAGAACGTGTCACATGATATCTATGGAAAGAGGAATAGGGACATTTATTAATTACGGTCTAATGTCCATTTCTGTTCTGAAGGGTTATTACTTAAGTAAAACTTTATCCCTTGATTGAAGATTTAAGACATTGTATCTAATCAACTAAAATGAAAAAAAAAATCAGCCAGTGTTTATGGAACAGTTCTTTTGTGCAAGGAGCTCTGAGACTCAATATTGGGAAGACAAAGGTGTATAAGACATTGTCCCCATTCTCAAGGAGCTTACTTTCTAAATAGGGAGAAAAAACATTGGTAATTCCTATACTAATGCCAATCAAAATCTTGCTACACTTTTTCATCCTAAGCATTTCATATCAAGGTTTTTCTTGTAAATTCTTGATTATGGATGTACATAATCTGATTATTCTATCTTTTTCAGGGTGGCAATGTACCTTTCTCCTTTGAACACATTATTTCTCATTTTTATTGCTTCCTCCACCTCCTTTCATTATTATACATATCTTCAAGAATGTCTTTTTATGTCACTTCCATATACAAGCCATAATTCACAGCTTACTTAAACTGTAACCTACTTAAGACCTCCATGAATCTTTCTGTTGACCTCTGGGATATTTGTAATTTTATTTCTTTCAAGATTTTGGTGTCCCATGAAGTCACAAAGGGTATGAATGCTAAAGCTAAATAAAAAATAAATAATTTAGATAAGATTATAAATGTACGATAGAAAAGAAGACCCAATGACATTTTGTATGTGTGTATGTACATACCTACATATATGCATAGGTATAAGTATAATTAATAATAAATAAATTGCATAGATAATCATACCATAGAATTTCAGAGGAGAAGATAACCATTGATTATATATATATATGTACACACACATACATATGTATATTATATATATATATTTAAATAACTGTGAATTCTAAAAAGTTCTAGTTTACTAGGGGCCTTTAATTAAGACAATAAGAAGCAGTTAGTTTTGGTAAAAAAGACAAATAGAAACATAATTTATGAATGTTTTGCCACTCTCCAGATAATAGAAAGCAACTGGGCCTCATGTAAGAGGAAGTCAAGAAAACTTGGAGTCAAGAGAACCTGAGTTCAATACAAATCTTTGACACATATTGGATGTGACAAAGTAACATCTTCACAGTGTTCTAACCAACTGCTTAAAACTGTAAGTTGAAGTACAGGTAATGGTTTACATTGGTATAAAAAGGTTTCCTCACCTGAGTACTATTAATACAAATAATATCAGAAGCCCAATCCCTACCTTTCTTCCTGTCTTTATGTAGACATAATAATAAGTATAGTATAACTAAAAATAACCATCTCCTAAAACACTTCTGTATATGCTTACGTATAGACGATGTCTCATATTTTGTCAGTATATCATAAAAGTATTTTATATTCTGCTACAATTTATTTTTTCAGTTACTGAATTTTTGGTTTTTTAGTTTCAGAAATAGAAAGCAATGTCATACCATTATATTCTGTCCTTTTCTTTATCTATTTAACTTCTGAAGAATAGTTTCATAAAAAAAGCAGGCTCCCCTACCATTACACTCCAGGCTTGCTGTTTACTGATGTTTGACACATGTTAAAAATGAGAACTTAATAGGTTATAATTATGTGCTTGCTGTGTCTATGAGTAGATGAGTGTATTACAAAAAGTCACAAAAGAGGTAATGATCAAACAAATACAAAAATAACTCTTGCAAAGTGCACTTTAACATCAAGACTCTGAAGGAAATGCATTAAGCCCATGTCAGTAATCTGAGGGGAAATATTGCATGACCAATTTGCTTCAAAATAAGTTCTGTTAAGATTGTTTTACTAAGGGTTGAACCTTCATTTATAATAAAATACTGTAATTTTGAAGAACCTTTAAGTATCTATGTCCCTTTCCTCTAATAATTCTGGAAGCAAGACTCTTCCAACTTTTTGTTATTTAAAATCTAACACTCTGAATTCTCAGCTTGGGAAAAAGAGGGGCACTGCTGACTGCTTTTCCCACTTCCCTACCCCCAACAGATCTCCCTCCCATTCAGAAGAATGAGGCAAGCCATCCTTACTACAATGACAGCGTATCAAGTAGATAGGTTGGGCAGAACTAGCTCAGCAGTGCTCTCCCCTCTTCAACTCCCAACTTAAAAGCCAATAAGAAAAATCAGTTCAAGGAAACATGCCTTAACTCTTTGACATTCTGACATATTGATCCTCTTTCTCCTTATTCACTAACTTTCATTTTGACCCTTAATTCTAAGTTAGTCCTTAACCTTGGCTTAAGCCTGTTGCTGTTCTTTGCTTTTTCAATTTTAACATGTTGTGCTTTTTTTTATTCTATCAAACTCTTTTTTATTATCCTGGTTCTACTGTGTTTGTTATACTTTTGACAAATCCCCTGTCAACTGGACAGAACAGGCCTCTAACCTGTGGATGACCAGAGCCAAATGGAGTATGCTAGAGACAGAAGAATTAAGAATCAAACAAGTTTAATTTCAAAGTGAGGGAAATGGCTTGCAAACAAAGAGGCAGATTAAATACATGTGCCAGGGGCCCATCCCTAGTGGGGGCACTGGCTCTAGTGAAGGCAGATCTCAATATTTAATACCTATGGCTATGCAGTAGCTGTAGCCCTGACAATGAGGAGTAAAAGCAACAATGAGATAAGTCTGATTCATAGCAGGGCTTCATGACCAGAACATGACTAATTGTCCAAACTTGCCTGGTGCTTGTTCAAGAACACCTGCTGCTGGTCAAAGCAATACAATAATTATGTGATTTTGCACTTTTCAGTAGTTTTTGCTAGTGATTTCTTATCCCAGAAGTTGGAGTCTTCGTATTTATCAAATAGTAGATTAGTATAGTCATTGACTGTTATGTCTTGCATACCTAACCTATTCCACTGATCCACCACTCTATTTCTTAGCCAGTACCATTTTGGAGAACAATTTAGTACCATGCCCAAAGGGCTATAACATTGTGCACACTCTTTGACCCAGCAATACCACTTCTAGGTCTGTATCACAAAGAGATAATAAAAATGGGAAAAAGGACCTATATGTACAAAAATATTTATAGCAGTTCTTTTTGTGGTGGCAAAGAATTGGAAATTGAGAAGATGTCTATCAGTTGGGGAGTGGCTGAAGAAGTTGTGGAATATGGATGTAAAGGAATACTATTGTGCTATAAGAAATGATGAGCAGGCAGACTTAAAAAAAAACCTGGAAAGACTTACATGAATTAATGCAGAATGAAATGAGTAGAACCAGGGGAACATTGTACACAGTAACAGCCACATTGGGTGATGACTGACTTTGTTATACTTGGCTCTTCACAACAATGCAAGAATCTAAGACAACTGTGAAAGACTCACAATGGAAATTGCCATCCACACTCCGAGAAAGAAATACAGAGTCTGAATGCAGATGGAAGCATACTATTTGCTCTCCTTTTCCTTTGCTGTTTTGTTTTATTGCTTCATTCTTCTGGTTCCTCCCATTAGTTGTAATTGTTCTTTGCATCATGACTAATGGGCAAATATACTTAACATGAAAGTATATGTAGAGCCTGTATCATATTGTATGATGTCTTGGGGGGGAGAGAAAATTGAAAACTCAAAATCTTATGGAAGCAAATGTTGAAAACTAATAGTATATAAATTAATTATTAAAAAAAAAGCAGCTTGAACACATCTTTTGGATGAAGCCTTTCCTGATTCCCCACTTGTATATATTTATGTTTATTTGCTTTGCTTTATGCATTATATTTTTATACACACTTGTAATCCCCCTCATTAGACTGTACACTCCTTGAGAATAGGCCTTGTTTCATTCTTTCTCCTTGTGTTTCCAATGCCTAGCAAAATGGCTGGCACTCTGCCCGACACATAGCAGGTATTTAATACACACTTGTTGATGATTGAAATGATAAGAACAAAAAAAAACAAGTTTATTCTTATCATTTTACTTAGGAGAAGATTATAGTAATAGGGCAGCTGAGGTTTTAATTCAAGTTCTCTGACTCCAAATATAGTACATCTTGATTTGCTTAAAAATGCATGTGCAAGACAGGTATGTGGAAGGAAGAGAATGGAAATTCTTGAATATTAGACCTAGGAGTCTAGGCTTATTTTGGCAATAATGAGAAATCACAGGAAGTGTTTGATCAATGGAATAAAATGGTCATGATAGTTATATAAAACTATCAACGTCTCATAAATTAGATTGAAAAAAATAATGACTTCAGGCAGAGAGGCTAGTTATAAAAATATTATGATAAGAAGTTGGGGGGGATAAGATTTTGAACTGTCATCATCCTTTAGTTGTGGATGCAAAAGACTTCCAGAATGTTTGATTTAGTCATTCTTGATGGAAGTACTAATGTTAGTAGGAAAAGACTCTTCCTTTTCCTTCTTCATGTTGGAGGGCTTCTGGTAAAAAGATACCCAGATGTAAATAGAAAAATGAGCTTAGTTGTCAAATAAGAAGAAATAAACATATCATTTTTTTTAATGGAAGAAAATAGATGCTGGTATCTTTCACAATAAATGCCTGGGCAAAGAATTCTTAAGCAAATATGAAACTGAAAAGTTTTTACGTAGAAAAATCAATGGAGGAAGAATGGGAAGGGAAATCATAGAATGGTGAAAACATCTTTACACCAGATATCTTTGATAAGCAACTTACACCTAAGGGAGTGTAACTTTTCAATGTTCTTTAGTAGTCTATTCTTTTGTTTTATTTTCCTGACCCTTGGATTCTCCTGTTGGTAAGAGCAAAACCTTCCCTGTTTTAATTTAAACTTCTTTCATTTCCTCTGTGTTTCTAGATGCATAATAAAAATACAGGGAATAAATCAAATCAACAAGCACTTTTCAGTATCTACTATGTGCTGGACAGTTAGGTGGCACAGTGGAAAAAACTCTGGATCTGGAGTCAAGAAGGCCTGAGTTCAAATCTGGTCTCAGACACTTAATAGCTGTGTGACTCTAGATAAGTCACTTAGCCCAGTTTGCCCCAGTTTCGTCATATGCAAAATGAACTGGAGAAGGAAATGGCAAACCACTCCAGTAACTTTGCCAAGAAAACCCCAAATGGGATCACAAAAAGTTGGACACAACTGAACAACCACAAAATGTACTAGGTATTGTACTAAGCACTGGGGTAAATAAGAAAGGCAAAAAAATTTCCACCTTCAATTTCACAATGTAATGGGAGAGACAAACATACTATGAAGATATATACAAGATAAATTGATAAGAGGGAAGAACTAAGTTTAAGCAAAAATAGGAAAAGCTCCTTGCAGAAAGTAGGACATTAGCTGAGATTTAAAGGAAACCAGAGAAGCCAGGAGGTTGAGATGAGGAGGAAGAACTTCCCACGAATGGGGAGCAGACAGTGAAAATGCACTAGAGGTGGTGTGTTTTGTGTGAGGAATCAAAGTAAACCATGTTACTGGTTATAATAGAGTACCTGGAAGGGAGTTACTGATTATGATAGAGCACATGAAAGGACGCAAAAATTAACACAAACACATAAGACCATGAGTCACTCTATGTGATCAAAGTATATAAAGGAACTGTTCAAAGGAAAATTATTTTTTTGGGCTTTTATCCTGATTAACGAAGCAAAACTAAGGACAAAGAAAAAAGTTAAAAGAAGTTTTCTGTAAGTACATCAAGGTAGTAACAATTTGATGGACTGATCACTGGAAATCAGCCATGGCTTCAAGATGAGGACAGCTTTCATTTGTAACTTTAGTAATGAGATAAAGACAATTCAGATAGGTCTACTTCAGCAAAAGAGATTGGGCCCTTGAACCTTAGTTCCTCACCAATGTGTGACAGTTTGTAAGTAGGTATGCAAATATCATGGGTAGGAGTATGTGACAAAGAGCAGGTAATACAAAAAAGCTATGAAATTGGTATTGCCTTCCCCAACAGAACCTTCCCCAACACCGATTGAGTCAACATAACTTTCAATAGAACAATTCTCAAAAGAAAACTTGCATTTATCAGTAACCTTTTCAAAGATTACTCCAAGTCACTTATAAAAAGAGAAATGCGAATTAAAACAACCATAATTTCCCTACACACCCATCACTTTGACGTAGTTGTGAAAAAATAGAAATATTATTAAAGGGGCTAAAGGAAGATAAGTATGCTAATACTTTCTTGGTGACCCTGAAAATAGGCTCTACCACTCTGGAAATCCATTTGGAATTATGCTAAACAAATTACTGAAATGTCCATTCCCTTTAGACCAGAGATTCTAGTGCTAACTATATGACCTACAGAGGTCAAAGATAGAAAGGTCACATTTACAATAAAATATTTAGAGTAGAGCTTTTTTTTGGTAGCAAAGAACTGTTAACAAAATATGTGCTCATCATTTGGGTAATGGCTAATCAAATTGTGCTATGTGCATATGATGGAATGTAAATTACTCATTATAAAAATGAATACCAAGAATTCAGAGAAACAAGGGAAACAATATAATCTGATTCACAGTGAAGTAAGCAGAACTAGGAACACAAGATACACAAAAGCAATGGATACTAAAACAACTCTAAATGAAACAACACTGTGCAATTATAATAACAAGCTTGGTCCTTGAAAAGAGTTGGGAATATGCAAGTATGGGATTTGGCTTCTGCTGTGAGAAGATATCTATGTATCAACTTGCTTTGTTGAACTGTGTTTTTTTCTTTTCCTTTTTGAACAAGAGATGACTTTCTGGGTAGAGGAGAAGAGAGGAATGTATTTGGAAATGAATGTGATGAAAAAACAAAAGGCACTAATTTAAAAAAAGAAATAGGGGCAGTTCACTGGAGGCAGTGACAGAGCTTGCCTCTGGGGAGTAATCAATAGTTGACAAGTTTGAGGAGCAGCACATTGTAGAGCACTGTGACCACACAGACTGAGGACCAGAAGGAGTAGTGAACGGGAGGGAACTATTGTGACAAAGGAGCAAGCTCACACCTCTTCTTCTCATCCACACCACTCTTTTCTGCCCCTCAGAATATTAGTAAAAAATAACAGGCCCATTGGGAAGGGATTGAGGAGGGAGGAGTCCAAGGGTAGATTGATTTTCCAGGGTGAAGAAGTTTCCAGGGTAAGGTAGAGAAAATCTTATGAAGATGAGTTTGCAGTGCATCCTTTAGAGGGATGAAGTCTTCGCAACTAATTGAATTTAGGAGAATAGAAAGATTTTTGTAATGCTTGAAGTCAAGATAACTGAGAGAATGATAGTGTCGTTAACAGAACAGTTGTGAATTCAAGAAGTGAATAAGGTATTCCCAAGGATGAATCTTTAGACATTGTAGAAACTCTTTGAGATATTTTCTTATACACAAATGAATGAGATAAAAATGAAATCACTTTAGGAGGAACATTTAAATGTAACCATTGTCTTAAGGTCTTGGAAAAAAGATATTTGATGCAAATGTTATTGTTTGCTGCTACAAATGATGACTTTTTCACTGTTTTTTTTTTAAGTATAGTTTTCTATGTGATATGACTGGATGCTGATAAAACTATTTTATGCTAACATAAAGTTTATGTGCAAAGAGAAATAATGATTTAGTGGAAAGAATGCTGAATTTTTAGTCAGAGGACATGGGTTCAAATCTTAGCTGTGCTACTTACTGGATAAGTATTCTTGGACAAGTTATAAGTTTTCAGGGCATCTTTTTCTTCAACTGTAACACTAGGGAGTTGGCCTAGATTCTCTTTCAAGTCTATTCTACCCCTATAACCAGTGAACATTTTTTCAGGCTATTTTGATTCTATTTATTTATTTATCTATCTATTTACTTACTTACTTACTACTACTACTACTACTACTACTACTACTACTACTACTACTACTACTACTGCTACTACTACTACTACTATAACACATTCTCTGGGGATCCCTCTGGGGGCTACTACACATTTTTTTGATGTACTGTTTGTTTGTATTTTTAAAGTTATAATGCACAAAATGAAAACACTTATTATAGTGATGTAGTAAGAACAGTTAGTACAAAACTTAGCCACTATACACCTGGGGCTCATTTTCCCACAATATAGACAGTATCACTGGTAAAAGCAGACATGCAGAAAATACACTAGCAATGTTTTATACACATAGCAAACATGTGGTCAAAGGTAAGCCATCTCTCTAGTAGTGCAAAATCCCATTGTCTTTTCTCTTCTCCTAGTGTCCTTGTGTTGTCTTCTCCCCTCAACTTCTGAGTCAGCCATCTCTGCTAAGCAAATATCTTAACTAAGTTCCCTGGGCCTACTTCTTCATTCATCTTGACTCCATTTAAATATGGCTAATAATCTATTGACTTCATTGCTATTTGTTTTTTTCTGCTATCAGAAGTCATGCTGCAAAGAGCACTTCTGTCTCAGTTGACTGATTTTTTTTAAGGACTACCAGGGAACATGACCAATCACTTTTTTAGCCAAGGGCTAACTGCCCTCTGATTCAATCAACTTCTCTTTAGAATTTCTCTACATATTTTAGAGGAGAGTAAAGCCACCTTCTCAATGTTTGAAACTTAACTGATGAATTTCTTTCCACTTCAAGACTGTAACATCTTGTTTTCTCTTTTCCTTGCCCCTTTCTGTGATGACCTCAGTTGGAGTGTGTATGTGTGTGTATGTGTGTGTGTGAATCAAATGATCAAGGGTGTTCAGATAGATTTGCCTCACACACCACATTTGATTTATTAGTATTTGCTTTGATGGTACATTTATTAATCCGAGAAGTATAATCTTACTACTTTCCTTATGTTTCTTGCTTCATCCACTTAGAAATTTAATTCAAAGTATTAAAAATCTACTCGGTTTATTAGTGAGGAACGCTAAGAAAGAGAGCCAGTGAACTCATTGTTATATAGATATTTGTTTGGATAGCCTGCAAACTGGATCATGACCATATAATGTCAGTGACATAAAGTAAGGGACACATCAATATAGGTGGAAACCTTGTAGAAGATAATAGGAGGATATGAGAAGAAGTACACAGGAAGATGAGGTGTGGATGGCCTGAAGGAGGGAATACTCTCCTAGATAAGATCCTAGTGGCATTGAGGTATTGAATATTCAGTTATATTCTCATGAAAGGAGGGTAACTAGAAATAAGGGCAAGATAGGGAATGAACTTGTGATTTCACTGGTTTAGGGAATTCCTAGGTGAGGAAACACCTGCTATTAGTGTAAATTGGCACCTTTTCTCAAACTTATATTTTTAAATAGTTACCAAGAATGCTTAAAGATTCACTGATTTGTACAGGGTCACAGAGACAGTATGTGTAAAAGGTGGGACATGAAAAGAGGTCTTCCTGTTTTCAAGGACAGCTCTAGCTACTATGTTATGCTTCTTCTCAGTGAGGAGAACATCCCACATTGATGAGATCAACAAATGCATTCAAGTGAGTACCAATTATGCTTTCATATAAGAAAGACTATTATAAAAGGGAAACCTGAATTGAAATGAAAAACAACTTGACAGTGTTCTTTAAACAAGCATTCTCCATAGGCAATTTATTTAAGTCTATTTGCTAACTATCTGTCTGGTCACAGGGTGAATGATGTGATGTCTCATTGCCATCCAGCTGTTTAACATGGTACTGATTTGAGGTAGAGAAGAAAATCAGAACACTGTCCCAGATGGATAATTAGGATCTACATTGGAGAAGTAGCCTATAACAATATATCACACACTTTGTCTGAAATTCCACTGCTCTACTCACTTGAGGAAAGTATTGACCCATTTGGATTACTTTATTTCTGGATGTTAAATCTACTGGAGCAAAGTGATGAACAAATATGGAGAAAGTCTAAACTGTCTCATTGACTAATCAGTTCATCAAAAAATAATCACTAAATGCTCACTATATCCCAGTCACTGTTATAAATGCTGTGGATACAAAGATAAATGTAAAACAATCCCTGCTTTAAGAGACCATATATTCTATTTGAAAGGAAAGAAAAAACCTATGTAAATATATACATGAATACAAATGG
This sequence comes from Vombatus ursinus, assembly GCF_900497805.2. Taxonomy (NCBI): domain Eukaryota; kingdom Metazoa; phylum Chordata; class Mammalia; order Diprotodontia; family Vombatidae; genus Vombatus; species Vombatus ursinus. The sequence goes on from NW_020954569.1 coordinate 21,664,667, forward strand.
TTTCAGGAGAAAGGACACAGTAAGTTCAGCAACCTATAAAGGCTTCATGTAGAAGGTAATATTGGAGATGAGTCTTAAAGGAAATCAGAGATTAATACAAAGAAAAGTTGAGGAGGGAGTGCATTCCACGTATGTGGGACAACCTTCACAAAGGCATGAAGGTAGGAGATGGAGAGCCGTTTGAGAGAGGGTAATCTGATATAGCTGGGTCGCAGAATTCAAGTTGGAGAGTAAGTAAGAAGACTGGATATAGAGCAAGGGGGCCGGTTGTGAAGAGATATTAATGTCAAAGACAGTAATTTTATTTGACCCCGGAGGTAATAGGGTGTAACTAGTTTTTATTGAACAGGATGGTGACATGATCAGACAGACTTGTAATTTAGGGAAATCATTCTCAAAACTAAACCTCCCTGGAAGAAGAGTAAGATAGTTTAAGAAACAATAGAGAATAAAGGCCATGAGAAGAAAGCAATCATAAATAGGATTAATTGAAAGAATTAAGGTGGATTAAATTTTATTTCTCCTACTCCTTTGTCTTTACCTCATTTTCTTTGCAGGGAGGTGACTAAATCAGAAAACACACACAATAGAGAAAGGAATGGAATTTATCCCAATAGACCCCATAGAGAGAGAATGAGAACAACATGCCAACCTCCCACTCCTTTAAATGAAATAATTAAAACATTTGATCCTTTCCTTCCTTCTTCTATTTCCTTTCTTACCATTCTTTTTCAGTGACATAGTAGGATATTTAGCTGTAGTGTTTTGGTAGAAATAGCAAAGAAAGAGTAAAAGTTTTCTTGGCTATTTATCTCCAGGTGATCCAAAAGACCTAAAATCTCTTTCCTTCTTGCTCCTTTATCTCCCTCCTCTCTCTGTCTTTCCATTCTTCTCTCTTCATTCTTTTTCCTCTTCTCCCTTCATCCCTCTCTTCTCACTTTATTTTTCTGTCTCTGTCTTTATCCCTCCTTTCTCTAAATATATGTATATAAATATCATACCATATCACATATAAAAATATCATATTTAATATCATATCATATAATATCATACTTTACCATACCATATCACACTGTACCATTTCCTGTCTTACCTTATCTTATCCTCTATACTATACAAGTATACTGTATTATACTGTACAAGACTAGCAGATCAAGAAATACTATATAATATAAATAAGCAAGATTCACTGAAGGACTCTATGTTACAATTGTGGTACTACATAGGATGATGGGGATGATATGTACCACATCCTGCTCCTTGTTTTACAGAACTAGGAATGACACATGTTAAACTTCATTGATCACCAGAGAAGCCTAAAGAAATGGAAAGCCACCTAATTTCAGAATTGTTAGGTTACATCATACCTGAGGCACCTATTGATCTATTTTCATGTCAAATCTAGCATATAATTGTTGATTCTTCCCCTATTTGCTTCACATGCATTCCATGACATAAGACTGTGGATTTCATTACTTTCAGTTTCACTAAAATGTATATAGTCTTTTTTTTATAGGAATAGACCAAATGTGCTTCCTGTGATGATATTTTTTTAAGGTTGAAGTAAATTATAGGGATTAATTATGCTTGCCTAAAGGCAACTAGGTCAATAGTAGTTAATATTTAAAAAGTCTATAAATATTTGATAATACATCACTGTATTTGTATGCACTCTATAAAACTATAAAAAAAATACGTTTACCTGCAATGGGGTGAATGTCAGGTCTACTGTACATGGACTAATTCAATAACAAGAGGTCTCACTGACAAGAGCCCTCTATTCTGGTACACTGAAGAGTGTGCTTCTCCTTTTCCCAATACCATTAGTGATTTCAGTTATCTCATTGGACCTTCATGAACATGTTTCTTGGATCAGAAAAGTAGGATAAACTCCATTATGTGAATAGGATTTCTATAATTAGTCTTTCTCATTTTCTGAAATAACAAAGGAATACCTCAAACACAGGAGTAGGAGCCCATCCTGAAGTTCGCTAGGAGAAAATGAAATTACTCTTCAAAAATAATTTTGCAAGCCAAACATTGCAGCAGGAAATTATGTCTTCCATGCTTCAAAGCCTGCAAAGTTGTCCTGGCTCACTAGACTTTTAATTTGTTTTTAGACCAGCCTATTGATAGAATAATTCTGTTTGTTTGTAGATGTGAATCTGATGATTTTTAAAATGAATATCCAGAAATTCTCTTTTATGTTCCACTCCAGCCATGTTTATTACTGCTATATTTATTACTGACTTTACATAATTTAACAAATGAAATCTGGACAACTGAGGATGGTTTTTCCCAGAATAATTTTCATAAGTCTAACAAAACAGGAAATTTAACTTCATGATACAGCTATCTTAGAATATAAGCTGCATTTATAATTCAGCATTCATCACTGTCTCCATCACATTTGCATCATCATTCATTGGACTGTAACAAATCTTGATTGTAGAGAATATATATCCATTGCATAGTTATTTTCTTTATTGTTTTTATTGTGCTGTGTGAACTCTTTAGCAATATCTTTCATTTTAGTTCATGAATATCTATTTATATTACTCGAATCATCTTGTTGCCTCAAGGCAAGTAAGGGGCACAGAAGATAGAGAGGTGGACCTGGAGTCAGGAAGATTTTCTAGCTATGTGAACCTAGGTAAGCCACAACTTCTGTCTGCCTCAGTTTCTACAACTGTAAAATGGGGAGAATAATAACACCTAACTCCCAACATCATTGATGAGATAATATTTGTAAAGCACTTAGCCTAGTACCTAAAAATGTCTTTAATAAATGCCTATTTCTTTCCTTCCTTGTAGCAAAAACTATTTAAATAAATATTATTAATTTATTCAGTTTGAGGGGAGTCAATGTAGCAAAATGGAGTAGTTAGCTTTGGAATCATGATGGCCTGCATTCAAGTCCGCCTATTGTATAACTGAACAACATTTCACTTAAACTCAATGCCCCAGGAAACTCAGACTTTATATTAAATGATTATAGTACTTATTCTTCATTGGTATAAGGAGTTTACACACCAGGAGTACACCGATCAGTATGACTTCAGAAAACTAAAAGCCAATTGTATTTCTTACCTCTTGTCCGAAGAAAGCTGGTAAACTTTAGGTGCAAAAGGGGTCATCCTTTTGCATACATAGTCAATGCACTGGTCTGTTTCATAGTCAATGTACTGGTTTGTTTTGCTTGATCACAATAATTCATTACACGGGAAGGTTTGGTTAAGATCCGTGGTTATTGGGAAGTGAGTAGAATATAAAGAGAATAGTGTATGAATAAACATTTAAAAATAAAATAATAATGGTGTTAAACTATTTTTGTCCACAATAACTGGCATTTATATTAGCAATTGAGCACATTACAGTACTTAAACTCTAATATAAATCTTAGTTGTTATTGTTATTGCTGTTGTTAAAGCACTTTACATATAAATTTCTTCTTTGATCCTAACAAGAACCCTTGGAAGCAGGTACTTCCAAGTACTTACTGTCATTTTCATTTTATATATGAGGAAACTAAAACAGAGTAAATGGCTTTCCTGACATCACACAAGGAAGTAAAGTAAGTATTTGATGGTTACCTTAAGTATGAAAAATGGCAGAGTCAGGAATGAAGTTCATCTTTTCAACCTCCGAGTCTGGTGCTCTTTTAATTCTCCCTTATTTTCTCTTAGGCTTCTGTACTTCTGAGAAAAGCTTTAGATGGGACTTTCCCATGTCTCCAGGTCCTTGTTTCAATTTAGCAAGTCTTCACTTTCCCCCAGGGTCTAATTTCCACTCCTACTCACTCTGATGTGTACTTCATCTTTCCCAAATTAAAAGGGAGATAAATCAACCTAATAAGCCACTCACTGGCAGCTCTTATTTCTTTCTTCAATAAATAAACAAGACCCTCCTGAGAGTTAAAATTTCTTTCTTCCTCTCCCTTAGTAATAACAAAAATGCAAATTATTTAAAAAAAAGAACTCTTTACCCCCACCAACACTTTTCTCATTGTCAGTTTCCTCAACTTCTAATACATTTAAAAATATTCACATGCGATAAAAATGTATCCTAATCTTTATTGTATAGTTAATATGCAATGAACTCAGGGACAAGGCACTTTAATCAAAATGAAAACTTTCATGGCCAACTGAAAAGAAAGAAGACAGTGGGAAATGAGATTTGAAACTAGAAAATGGATGTAAAGTGTTTGCCCTAATTAAAATGCTATATAAAGTTTATACATTCTTCTTTTTATAGTTGTAATATTATTATTACTACAAAAAGTGCAAATCTATCATGATCAAATTGTTAGGACTCAATAAATACTCATTTTATTTGATTGATAAAAGGCAATATTTAAATTTTAATGTAAGAGTAAGATTTGGTCTATAAAGTTATGTTCCTGTACCCAAAGAACCATTTTATTTGATAAGGGCACCTTGAAATAATTGTATTTCTCCCCTTTGTGGCCTAGGTTGGTGCTGGTTTCTCTGGTATGAGTAGTATTTAAACAGAGCAGGCATACACATTACTCTACTACTTCTGGTATGGTTGCCCTTTTTTGGACATTTTGTTTAAGATCCACTTCCTGGCTACATCAAGCTGACTGTATATGGCTTAGTGGTTGATACTTGATTTGAACATAGCACTGTGAAGGAAGTTGATTGTTCAGTGGAATTTAAAAAAGAAAAAAAAGTTATTCTGTCTTTTGACCTGAGTCCTTTAACCTTTCAAGTGGCACCACAAAACTTAGTGATTTCTCATAAGAGGTAGAGGAAGATCAGTTGACCCTTTTCCTCACCCCTGGCCTCCATGTGGCTATGAATGCAGGGTACCTAAAGCCCATGATCTGCCTTGGTCATCCTGAGATTGGATTTCAGAGACTTAGTTGCTTCCTTGGTTTTGTTTTGCTTTCTTAAGTATAGGTAAATGAACACTGACTCTGAGAGAGAGGCATGCATGGGCTTGTAAGAGACTTTGTGAGTCTTTGTGAGCCCCCCGCCCCCCCCCACCCCCGACGCCGCGCCCCGCAGTGCCTGCTGTCACCCGCGCCTTTGGAGGCCTCCCGGGGGGAGACATCCCCAGCCCCGGGCTCTTGAGCCCCCACCTCCTGCAGCCGTCCTGGAGCGGCTCGGCCTGTGCTCGTGCACGTGCGGGGGGGCTCCCACCGAGGGCGACAAAGCCTTTGTCGAATTGCCGAGAGATGAAATTAAAGAGGAGAGGAAAATCAAAAGCACAAATCTCTCCCCAAGATGTCCAGGGCTTGGGAACGGGGTGTGCAAAGGATAGAAGCCATGTTAGTCCGAGATTAGCGGGCGAGAGGGTCAGGGTCACAATATTGACAGCAGTGGTCCACGGAGCCACGGAGGGACAAGAGCCCACGAACGGCGAGAGCCTGAACTTGGGTCCACCCGAACTTGGGGCGGAGTATGTGCAGGACGATGGCCAGAAGGCCCATGTGCTGGACAGCCGCTGTCCGAAGGACCAAGGTTGTACAGGAGCAAGAGGACGAGGGTGACACTTTCTCCTCCGGGAACTTCGCCTCCAGCCCACCCGAGGATCCGATGCAAACCACACGCTCCACACTAATTCCCCCTACTGGGCCCTGGACGACCACCCGATGGACTTCGTGGCCGACCGAGGGGTGAACAGTATATTTGCAGATGAACTGATGGAGCTCAGCACGGCCTCAGGACGTCAGGGGGACATCAAGTTTCTGGAAGATCTGAAAGGGTTTGTCAGTGGGGAGGCTTGAAGCTGCAAGGACCCCCTGTGCTTCCAGAGCCCTTTCTTCAAAGAGTACTGTCCTGGAGAAAGTGCGCAAAAGTGCTGTCAGACTAGATTATATTCCCTAATCCTTTTGTTTCCTTGTTCTGCTGACATTTTTGTACACTGCCACAGAATGGTGAGAAGTAAAATTCTTGGAACCCTCCAAAAACAACAACAGCAATTGAACAAATAATTATTCATGGGTAAGCAGGGCCAATATAATAAAAATAAGAATTTTACCTAAACTAATTTATATATTCAATGCAATCCAGAGTAAATTACCAAAAAAGTTATTTTTACTGAATTAGAATAAATAATAACAAAATTCATTTGGAAAAACTAAAAGTCAGGAATATCAAAGGAAATAACAAAGAAAAAAATGCAACCAAAGGATGTTTAACAATACCAGATCTTAAACTATATTATAAGGCAGTACTTATCAAAACCATTTGCTACTGGCTAAGAAGTAGAAAGATAAATCAATAGAACAGAGCAGACAGCCACAGATAATATAGTCACCTAATATTTGACAAAAGTAAAGTCATTAAGATTTGGGGATAAGAATTCATTGTTTGTTAAAAAAAATTGTTGGGAAAACTGGAAAGCAGCATGGCAGAATTTGGGCTTAGACCAATATCATACACCATTTATCAAGATAAAGGTAAAAATGGATAGAGGACATAGATGTAAAGAGAGATAATCCAAGAAAATTTGAAGAACATGGAATGCATTGCTTATCAGACTTATGGACAGGCAAACAATTTATAAATAAACGAGACAGAGAGCAGAATGACATATAAAATGGAGAATTTTGGTTACATTAAATTATAAAGGTTTTGTACAAATAAAACAAATGTAGCCAAGATCAGAAGCAAAGTTAGAAATTGGGGAAAATATTATAGACAGATTCTGAGAAAAAGTTCTCATTATCAAATATATAAAGAACTTTGTCAAATCTGTAAGAATATGAATCATTCACTAATTGAGAAATGGTCAAAGGATATGATCAGGCAGCTTTCTGATGAAGAAATCAAAACAATTTATAGTCATATAAAAATATTCTAAATCATTATTGATTAAATAAATTCAAATTAAAACAACCTTGAGATATCATTGTATATCTATCAGATTGGCTAAAATGATAGAAAGGGAAAGTGGCAAAAGTTGGAGGAGATGTGGAAAAATTGGGATACTAATTCACTGTTGGTGTAACTGTGAACTGATCCAACCATTTTGAAGGGCAATCTAGGATTATGCCCAAGGAGTTGTTAAACTTCTTTTTTACCCAAGAGATTTTAAACTCCATTTTGATCCAGCAATATCACCACTAGGTCTATTTCCAAAGACTGGTAAGAAAAAAATGTTAAGGATCTCAAAGTTATAAAATGTTTGTAATAGCTCTCTTTGTGGTGGCAAAGAACTGGAAATTGCAAGGATGCCCATTCAGTTGAGTAATTGCTGAACAAGTTGTGGTATGTGATTTTTATGAAATATTACTGTGCTGTAAGAAATGATAAGGTCAATGATCTTAGAAAAGCATGGATAGACTTGAATGAAATAATGAAGAGTAAAATGAGGACAACCAAGAGAATGTTGTATACGGTAATGGCAATATTGTTTTAAGAACAATTTTGAGTGAATAAGTCATTTTGATTATTATAAATACCCAAATTAACTGGAAAGGAAATATGAAGGAAGACAATATCTGAATCCAGAGAAATAATTGATAAATAGAAGTATATATAGAAGTGATTTTACATATATTTGTGTGTTTATATGTGTAATGGTAGCTATCTCTAGAGTGGGGGGAAGGAAAAAAATACATTTACACAATAACTATATTATATATTTAAAAGGAATAGCAAGTTATGCATGATAGATTTGCGGTTTCATGTGTAATCACCTTTTTATTATACTATATTATGACAATCTTGTTTTATTGCATAAATTTAAAATAAATAAAACTTTAAAAAGTAAACTAGATGTGAATAAATCCATTATAAATTTGAAAAATAAACATTATGTTCATCACAAGTATAAATGTCAAGCTGGTGCCTTTAATACTGGACTGCCTGTTTAAGAGATTTTTGTATATTTCTTGTTATGGGCTTCAGGGAGAGAATTACGACAACTCCTTCCCCCCATCCCTACCTAATTACCCAAATCCTTCATGCAATGACTGTCTCAAAATAACAGCTACTTGTAATTTTGACTTAATCTTAATGTTTTTATTCCTGAGTATCTGTTCTTTAATTCCTCATGGGAAGTAGGGCCTGACCATTAACACAATTTTTATGAGAAAAGATTAGATATAACTCTCCCTAGGATCTATTCTAGTAAGCCATCATTAGTCACAGGCAAGAAAAAGCTTTGCAGCTATTTTAATACTTTTAAAAATACAATTTGTATAATAAAAATATAAAGTGATTTTAGTTACAACTTTCTCCATATAGCCTAAGAGTAAATGCATTACATTTAGGGAATTAGTTCTCTGTTTCTGGACCCATATAACATATTTGACATCAATTGTATTGTTTTAGTAACCTTATTATCTAATTTAAACTGTGTAGACATCCTTCAGATAGAAACTCAAATTATTATTCTTCTGAATAAACTGAATTAAGTCAAATACAATTTCCTGGAAAGGTCAGACAGCATTCCTATTATAATATGCTGCTTCCAAATCATATCTTCCATCATGACCTCTGAGGAATGAGAATATACAAAGAAAGTTTGGCTTTCAAAAATATTCTGTTAATCTTAGAATGCGATATAGACAAGAGTTTGAGGAATCAAGCTCACTGCTGGTACATAACTGATAGAAGGCTTCATATTCAGTAAAACATATCCCCAACCATCGTCATCATATTTGCTGATGTCATCTCCCTCTTTACCCTCCTTAAATTCCCCTGGCTCAGCATTTCTGAATATTCTGCATTTGTTGTCTGCATCCATACAGTTGTTAATATCCTTGATCTCACTGATGTGGCAACCGCCTCCATAGTTTAGATCCTATATCATCTGCACATTTTTAACCTGTTTGACTATTTTCATGTTCTCCCATAAATCTTCCTTTGGAATTTTATCCAAAGTACTAGAGGAGATCATTCCTCTAAATCTCTTGACTTTGCATGAATACCAATGGAGTTCATTTCCCAGTTTTATTTTATAATGGCCACATACATGTTTCTTGTTAGATATATCTTTTATAATATATATCATTTACCCTGTTTCTCCTCAGCAAGTTTTCACTGGTCATGTGCTGTAATTTGTTTACTTCCATTATGAATTTCCACATGGAATTTTGTTTGCCATGTAGAGATCAGTTGAGAACAAACCCCAGACATTAAAAAGTTTTTAGAATTTCATTAAGTTGGTTCTGCAGAGCTACAAAAAGGTGTGGATCCTTCCCCAATTTCTGTGAGGTGTACAAACAATGTCACGTCATAAGGACAAACAGCTGGGTGGCCAGCAAGTAGAAAAGTTTGCTTGAGATGTATATCAGCAGGCAGACAGACACATTCAATGAAATTTGGGTAAAGCCAAGACTGTTGGCAGACCCCAAACTCAAGACCTTGGTAGATCAAAAACATGCACTTTAGCTTTTGTGGAGGATTTCTAGGGTCAGCATTATCTATAATTTTGGGATGGACAATTTCTAGCCACCCAAAACTAGTTTCAAAAATATTAATAAATGATAAATAATTAAGTATTTTCCCCACATAGACTACTTTAATTTTTTGGAAACTGGCATTTCATGACTCATAGTCTTATAGCATCAGTAGAATCATCAGTAGAATATTGATGCTGAGGTCCTTGAAGGTGCTAAACAATTTACCAAAAGCAATAAAGTCCTTATTCCTCCTCCTTTTCTGTCCTAAGGGTGGTTCATTATCTATGTGAAAAATTTTTTCAAGACATATATCCCAAAGGACAAATTCTTTAGGTTGATTACCCAACTCTATATTATAATCTAGGGGGAAAATCACTATCCATTTATTTTCTTTTCTTTGTAGAAAAAGCTAAATTCTTTACTTTATAAATTTTATTTAGGATGTTTTCCAGCACTTAGGGGTTTTGATATAATAAGTACAATTTAATAGGCAAACAAGAACATACATAGAACCTATCTATGGGAAATCCCTTTTCCACTTGAACTCATTGCTAGACATTTTCCATGAAAGTGGAAAATACCTTTGGCAAGCAGACATCTGTTTTATATTTTACTTGACATTAGTAATCAGAATTACTGAACAGTGATATATTTCAAGCGGTTTATATGATTTTGACATGCAGGGGAGACCTGTTATTGTAGAACCATTTTAAGGTGAAGTTATCTCTACTTTATCAAACACCTTTTTATTTGATGTTGTTCAATCATTTCAGTTATGTCAGATTCTTTGTGATTCCATTTGGGATTTTCTTGGCAAGGATATTGGACTGGTTTGCCATTTCCTTCTCTAGCCCATTTTATAGATGAGGAACTGAGGCAAACAGAGTTAAGTAACTAACTGTTTTCCTGACTTCAGGCCCAACATTCTATCCACTGAGACACTTAGCTGTCTTTTTATAGTCAACTAATAACAAGCATAGTGGAATCTTATGTTTTATGCACCTTTAAGTGACTTGTGTAGCTGTAAAGTATTATCTGATGTGTATTAGCCATAGTAAAAATAAAGTTTGGAAATAGAATGTCTGAAGACTGTAAGGTCTTTGCATATACCACTGGTATACCCCAAACACTTCCTTTATCACTTTGTTCTTATGTAAAATGCCTTCAATGACCCACATTTTCATAACTATTTATACTAGTTATTTTAATTTAATTGCTGGAAATTCTTCCCTGTATATAAAGTCAGAGATGGAAACCAGATATGTATTGGGCCCTGGTTAGTTGTCCTACTTATTTTGCCTCAAGAAAGGAGGAAATGGGATTGCTTTCCTGTCTCTATAAATAAGCCAAGGCTGTTACTGAGACATGAGGTGCCCTACTGAAGACATGAAAGATCCAGGAATTACGAAACCTTGACATAGAAGACAGGTAGAGAGACCAAGAGTGAAGACTCTGAGGATGGCTTTTCCATAAAACCAACCGTGATTTTGGTCCCTTTGCCTTCCTCATATATTCTGCACCAGAGATTTTAGAAACTGATCATCTTTTTTTAAAATTACATAAGCAATTTTAATTTAACTGATAAATTAACAGGCAGTCCTGAACATCATCTCTTCATTAACGAATCTGTAATAACAAATGTGCTAATGCAGAAATACTTCCAAAACTTAATCTTTTCTGGACTGATCAGATGATTTTTTAGTTAAAAAAAGGAACATAAAGAAATTAAACATGCAGAACTTAAATATACTACATTCAGAAGAAGAGACCAGTTTCTCATGAGTTGGATCACTAAAAATCCACACAAAGTCCTTTTAGTTCACAATCTCCATATTGAGTAGGTTCAGGGCCTTTGGGGGCACCCTTTTCCTTTGTAAGAGGATTGATATCACCTGGAAATTTTTCTAGTGGCTCTTGTTCAAAACTGGAATCTTCTGGAGCATCAAACCTTCCTTGTGGTAACTTGGGCTTCTTAAGTGCTTGCTTGGTTGATTCAGACTGTCCTTGGCTAGAATTAGCTCTTCTCAAAGAACTACTCAGAGAGAATCTTGTTATCAGAGGGGCCCATGAGGTGCTAGAACCCAAAATGAACAGCTGGGCAAGCACAGCCCATTCAGCCACAGCCACGAAGCTAGAAATGATCTTTAAAAAAAAAAAAGATTCCTCCTTAGAGCTACTTCTTGTGGACATTGAGAATTAGTTATATTTGTTTGTCCTAAACCCCATTTCAGTTTCCGATCCTGCTACTCCAACTTTACCCACACCAGCCATTTTGGTTTAGACCCCAACTTCCCTCTTCTGTCAGTTAAAATAAAACGTTATTGTTTTATGCAATAGTACCATGACTCTTTTATAAATCCCTTCTGCCACCACCCCCTTTAAATCTGGTATGTGGTATTAAAGACAGGAACAGACTCTTTCCTTCTTATACCTTCATCTAGAATACCCTCGACACATGTGTGTAATTCTCATCGAGATTTTTCAGCTCTGTAAAGATAGGCATATGCTTTAGGAGTTATGTAATTTGTTATATTATCCATATATCTTTTGGAGGGCATCATAATAATAAAGTTAGCACCCACAAACCCAATCTTTGCTATATTCTACTTTTTAAATATAATAAAATCAATAACTCACTCCCTTCAATCTTTTTTTCACCTCCAGTACAGACCTCTTCTGTATATGCTTAGTTAAGTCTGTATGTTTTTCTGGGGAGAGGGAAGGTATATATATATATATATATATATAATATGGTATATGTGTGTATATGTATGTATACATATACCACATACATGCACATATACACATATATGGTATATGAATGTATGCATGCATGTATGCATGTGTGTGTGTGTTTGTGTGTGTTTGTGCATATGTATATGTATAAACATTTATATATCATCTATATATGTATGCATTATATTATATATAGCTAATATATACACATAACTACATATAGATATGTAAAGCTATACATATTACATTGTATATTATATAAGTATATATGTACATATATGTGTGTGTATGTATGTATATATATATATGTATATGAATTTATATATCACTTACATTTCTATATCGCTTACTCTGTACCAGGCACTGCACTAAGCACTTTACAAAAACTATTTCATTTTATCCTCACAACAGCCCTGCAAAGTATGTGCAGTCGTTATCCCCATTTTATAGTTGAGGAAACTGAGGCAGAGATTAAGGTATTTGTTTCAGGTCACACAATTAGTAAGTGTCTCACGTCAAATCTGAACTCAGATCTTCCTAACTTCTTAACTTCCTAACAGTACTGTATTCACTGTAGACCTAGATGCCTCTTTTCATCTTTGATTTGTTTGATGATAATTTACTTCTTCATATAACATATTGAGGCATTTGTTGTTATCATTAATGAAGATTTTAATAGATTTTTTTTTTAGAAAACAGTGTGGCAGAAACCACCCCAAGACCAACTTCTTACTCCATAAACCAAGATAAGATCAAAATGGGTACATGATTTACACATAAAAGGTGATACCATAAGCAAATTAGGAGAACATGGAATAGTTTATCAAATCTATAGATAAGGAATCAATTTAGGACTAAAGAAATTATAGAGAGTATTACAAAATCTAAAATAGATAATTTTGTTTATGTAAAATAGAAAAAGGTTTTGCCCAAACAAAACCAATGCAACCAAAATTAAAAGGAAAACAGAAAACTGGGGGAAAAATGTGCAAGAATTTCTTTGATCAAGACCTCATTATTCAAAAATATAGAGATTTGTGTCAAATTTATATAAAAAATACAAGTCATTCTTAATTGAAAAATGGTCAAAAGATATGAACAGGCAGTTTTCAGACAAAGAAATCAAAGCCATATATAGTCATATGAAAAAAATGTTCTAAATATTTTTTGATTACAGAAATGCAAATTAAAACAACTCTGAGGTGCCACCTCACCCCTATCAAAGTGGCTAATATGATAAAAAGGGAAAATAATAGATGTTGGAGGGCATGTGGGAAAACTGGGACACTAATTCACTGATGATAGAGCTGTGAACTGATCCAACCATTCTGGAGAACAATTTGGAACCATGCCCAAAGAGCTATAAAACTGTGCATAAGCTTTGATGCAGCAATGCCACTACTAGGTCTGTATCTTATTTGCACAAAAATATGTATAGCAGGTCTTTTTTTTCGTGGTGGCTAAGAATTGGAAATCAAATAGATGCCCTTCATTTGGGGAATGGCTAAACAAGCTGGGGTATATGATTGTGGTGGGATATTATTGTTCTATGAGAAATGACAAGCAAGATGATTTCAGAGAAGAAAACAAATGAGATTTACATGAACTGATGCAGAGTGAAGCGAACAGAATGAAAAGAATGTTGTACATAGTATCAACAACATAGTATGATGGAGAGCTGTGAATGACTTGGCTCTTCTCAGCAATGCAATGCTGACAACATCAAAAGATAAATGATGAAACATACTGTTTGCCTCCAGAGAAAGAATTGATATTGCTTGAATACAGACTGAAGCATGCTATTTTTCACTTTTTTTCACTCTTTTTCTTTTATTCAAGTCTTATACAAAATGACTAATACGGAAATATTTTGCATGATTGAACATGCATAAACTATATCTGATTACTTAGGGAGGATAGTGAAGAGGGTGGGAGGGAGAGATAGAATTTGGAATTCTAAACTTTAAAAAATGTTAATTGTTTATTTGTATATTTGTATGTTTAATTGTATATTTGGGGGAAAATAATTAAATTAGGAAAAATATTTATAGGAAAAAAAGTAGATCTTTTCCACTTTTAATCTCTTCCTTGCTTTTTTTTTCTCCCAGTTTCATCCTAAAATGATCTTGGGGTAGTACAGATGAATTCAGTCTCTCACTGAAATTTGGATATTTTTTTTTCTTTCTACTGTTTATTGTAATTTATCAAGATGACACTGCTTGTAATATTCTATTATTTTCCTCTGCAAGATATTGTGGATAAGTTTGTATTCTGATCACCTTTTGCCCTTTGCTCTTCTTGTTAAGGAGATAAAAAGACAAGAAAAAAGAAAGTGAGGCAAGAGGAGAGTGTGAGATAATTTCTAAGTTCTTTTAATCTCCTTATTGTGATGATTGGTTTATAATATTTATATGCTTTTGGGAAATAATGATAATCTGTATCAATATCTACTCTTTTATTCATTTCCTATTAATACTGCCAATAGCTTATTTAAATAAATTAAGTTAAATTTGTATTAATTGGTTGCCATATTTTATCAGTTTTGATTCTTAATTCTCTTTGGATGTTGATTTTTTCTTTGTTCTAATAAGTTACTAATGTGACTGTACACACAAAGAAATTACTCTCAAAACAATAAGTAATCACTTCCTGTCTGCTAAACAATAATGCATGTTATACTTTGTGATATCATTTTTTATTTTCAAATTTATTTACAAATAACTCATGATGGAAAATGCTAACCACAGCCAAAGAAAGAACTATAGAGTCTGAAAGCAGACGAAATAATACTATTTTCACTGTTTTTTTCTTTCTCATGGTTTTTCCATTTTGTTCTGATTCTCCTTCTACAACATGACTAATGTGGAAATATGTTTAATATGATTGTACATGTATAACCTACATCAGTTTGCCTGCTGTCTTAGGGAGAGAGGATAGAAGGGATGAAGGGAGAAAAATTTGGAAGTCAAAATTTTACAAAAATGAATGTTGAAAAATATCTTTACATGTAATTAAAAATGCCATTAAGGAAAAAAAAGAAAATGATTTCTTAAAAGTTAGAATTAGGCAAGTGGAAGCTAATGGCTTTATGAGACATTAAGAAACAATCAAACAAAATCAAAATAATGAAAAAAAATGTAAGACAATGTGAAATATCTCATTGGCAAAACAACTGTCCTGAAAAATAGAACCAGGAATGATAATTTAAGAATTATTGGACTCCCTGGAAGTCATAATAAAAAAGAGCCTAGACATCAGATATCTTTCAAGAAATTATCAAGGAATAATACCTGATATCATAGAACCAGAGGGTAAAATAGAAATAGAAAGAATTCACCCATCACCTCCTGGAAAGAGATCCCAAAATGTAAATTCCCAGGAATATCATAGCCAAATTCCAGACCTCCCAGGTCAAGGAGAAAATGCTTCAAACAGACAAAAAGAAATAATTCAAATATCATGGAGCCACAGTCAGGACAACACAAAATTTTACAGCTTTTATATTAAAGGGTTGGAGGGCTTGGAATATGATATTACAAAGGACAATGGAGCTAATATTATAGCCAAGGATCACCTACCTAGCAAAACTGAGTATAATCCTTCAGGAAAAAAAATATATATGTATGAGTATATATACACATTTATATATTGTATTGTATTATATTACATTATATTAATTATATTATATTACATGTTATATTATACTATATATTGTTTATACATTACATAAATATATTAAATTATTTATAATTTGATATATAATAATAAAACATAAATTATATATTAAATAAAATTACATATATAAATTCAATGAAGTAGAGAAACATTCTTGATGAAAAGACCAGAGTTGAATAAAAAATTTAACTTCCATATAAAGACTCAAGAAAATCATAAAAAAGTAAACAAGAAGTAGAAATCATAAGGGATTCAATAAGATTAAACACTTAAAAAAGTGATTTTTAATAACTCCTAAAACTTTATTTTCATTATTAGGGCAGTTAGAAGGAGTATGCAGAGACAGAAAGTAGAGATGTGAGTTGAATGTGATGGCATGATTGTCTTAAAAAATTAAGGGATGAGAGAAGAATTCACTGGGATAAGGGGAAAGGGAGAGGTAGAATAGGATAAATTATCTGACATAAAAGAGACTTGAAAGAGATTTTATAGGAGAGGGGTGACTGGGGGATGCAGGGAGGAGAGTACATGAACCTTACTCTCATCAGAATTGGCTCAAAGAGGGAATAATATACACATTAAGTTGGGTGTTGAAATCTGTCTTAAAATACAGGAAAGAAGGATGGGAAATGAATGGGTAAAAGTCAGAAGTAAAACACTTTTGAGAATGGACAGGGCAAATGTAGAAAGATAGTGAGATCAGATGGAGGGAAATACATAGTTGGTAATCACTTCTGTGAAAAAAATAT
Source organism: Vombatus ursinus (assembly GCF_900497805.2). NCBI lineage: Eukaryota > Metazoa > Chordata > Mammalia > Diprotodontia > Vombatidae > Vombatus > Vombatus ursinus. The sequence goes on from NW_020954569.1 coordinate 21,681,206, forward strand.
TTCACAGTGAGTTTCTCTGATAAAGACTTCATTTCTCAAACATGTAGAAGACTGATTCAAGTTTAATGAAATAAGAGACATTTCTCAATTGTAAATGGTCAAAGGACATGAACAGGCAGTTTTAACTATGCCCAAAGTGCTATAAAACCATGCATCTCCATTGACCAAATGATGCCACTACTAGGTCTGTATCCCAAAGAGATCACAAAATGGGAAAAAGGACCTACATGTACAAAACACATTTATAACAGCTCTTTTTTTGGTGGTCAAGAATTGGAAATTGAGGGGATGGCCATCAATTGGGGAGTGGCTGAAGAAGGTGTAGTATATCAATATAATGGAATACTATTAATCTCTAAGAAATGATGAGCAGGTGGACTTCAGAAAAGCCTGGAAAGACTTACATGAGCTGATGCTGAGTGATGTGAGCAGAGCCAGGAGAACATCATATATAGTAACAGCCACATTGTATGATGACTAACTTTGACAGACTTATCTCTTCTTAGCAGTGAAAGGATCTAAGATAACTCCAAAATACTCATAATGGAAAATGCTATCCATATCCAGAAAAAGAACTATGAAGTCTGAATGCAGATCAAAACGTACTATTTGTTCTCTCTCTCTCTCTGTCTCTCTCTCTTTCTCTCTCTGTCTCTCTGTCTCTCTCTCTCCCTCTCTCTCTCTCTCTTTCTTTTTTTGTTTTATTTTGTCTCTTCTTTCTCGTGGCTCCTCCTATTGATTCTAATTCTTCTTTACAACATGACTAATGTGAAAATGTTTAATGTAAATGTATATGTAGATCCTATATCAGATTGCATGTTGTTCTGGGCTAGGGTGAGATCAGGGAGGGGGAGAATATTTGGAACTCAAAATCTTATGGAAATGAATTTTGAAAACTAAAAATAAATTAATTAATCAATATTTAAATAATAAATAAATGATGAGCAGGTGCTTTCAGAAAAAAAAAATCATGAATAGGCTTGCATAATGCAAAGTGAAATGAGGAGAACCAGGAGAACATTGTCCACAATAACAGCAATACTGTATGATGATCTATTATGAATAACTATTCTCAACAATACAATAATTCAAAACTATAGGACTTACAATGAAAAGTGTGTTTCATCTCCAGAGAAAGAACTGATAAAGTCTGAATGCAGATCAAAGATATTTTTTCTTTACTTTATTTTTCTTGGGGGTTTTTTGTCTCAGTTTTTTTTCACGGAATGACTTATATGAAAATGTGTTTCGCATGACCACTCATATAAACTATGTCAAATTTCTTGCCTTCTCAACTGGGGTGACAAGAAAGAGAAAGAAAATTTGGAATTCAAAATTTGAAAAGAAAAGAATGTTAAAATTGTTTTTACATGTAATTGGTAAAAAATAAAATATTATACTTAATATTTTGAAAAAGTTCATTGCTTCTGAATATGAACAAAACATATTTCAAGTGAATATGTAGAACAACAGCAAAGATTTGGAATGAGACATAGAAATACTGACATGAATGAGACCAAATAATTTCAAGATATGTTGAATGAACTGTGGCTGGCACATAATAAGCACTTGTTGCCTGAATGATCAAATATTAGTATTTAGGCACACAGACCTTGGGCCAAAGAGAAGATTTTCTACTTGAATTGAACCAATTTGGGTATAATGCTGACTTAAAATATTTTTCAACAGAACACCTTTTTGATGTTATATTTGCAGCATGGCAAAACTAGATTTTAGACTCAATGTCTACCACTTCTTGTTCCTTGGTTCCTCAGAAAATGTTTTTTAGTAATATTTAAGATGAAAACAGAAATGGTCCAGACATTCTTGAAAATAATTTTCAATGATATCCAAAATGTTATTAAACTGTGTATGCCTTTGACCTACGAATACTAGTTCTGGGCCTCTACTCCAAAGAAAAAGAGGACAAGGATTCATATGTACAAAAATATTTATAAAAATAATTTGAGTCTAATGGAGTGTTGATTAATTGTACAATATAATGTAATGGGATATGATTATATCAATTATAAATAACAAAAGACAATTTCAGAGAAATCTGGAAAAATTGTATGAACTGATGCAGAGTGTACTGAGAAGAACCAGGAGTGTAATGTTTATAATAACATTGCAAAACCAACAATTCTGAGATGCCTAAGGCTCCAGATCCAGCTGGAATCTGACCATGATTCCAGAGTACTATTGGTAAAGAATGCCATTGGCTTACCGAAAAGTAGCTGAGTCAATATCCAAAGTAAGATATACATTTCTGAACAAAGCCATTGTGGAAATTCCTTTTGCTCAATTATACAAATTAGTTATAAGAGATTTTTTTTTTTTTGGTGTTGGAGGTGAAAAAAATGCTTCACAATCAAAAAGTAAAATTTCATTTGAAAAACAATATGGGTACAAGGACTCCTATTTTTTTTGCCCTTTCTCACATCAGTAGTTTTATTCAGTGAAAACTTCCTTATATAGTGAAGTTCCTGCTTCAACTTTCTCTCTGATTATCCCTCATAAATTTTAAGAGCTTAGAATTAATATCTCTCATTTTATAGATGAGGAAACTGGCACCCAGAGAGATTATGATTGCCCAGGATTGCATTGCCCTATGACTTACCCAAGGTTACATAACTTAGTGTATGTAGCTAGTACTAAAAGCTATTTCTGTTGAGAAGCTCTGTAGTGAGAAATGCAACCAGATCTTTCAGTCTTATCTGTACAGCCATGATATCTATGTATATATCTACTTAAGTCAATCAGTCAGCAAATAAACATTTATTAGGCATCTACTACGTGCCTACAGTGCTATGTGCTAGGGATAAAGAAAGGGGAAAGATAGATCCTGATCTCAAGGATTTCATGGTCTAATGCGGGAGAAAATATGCAAACCACTATCTACAAACAAGCTGTTGTTTGTCCTGTGTTTTTGAAGAAGACCTATGACATAATAGGGTGATATCTTGTCCAGTGAATAAATTAAGTTTAGGTAAGGCAAAGTTGCACAGCCTCATTCTCTCTTCCAGAGTAATCAAAGTTCATTCTCAAGGCAAAAGTCAAGACAACTGTCAATGGCCCATAATTAAATAGATGACCCTGGCAACCTGATCAAGCCCTAACTACTCCACAGTGCCTGATTCAACCACCTTCATGGCTATTGGAACCAATCATTCTCATCTGCCCATTCCAAGATGTGAAGCCTTAACTCCCTGATAGGTTTGAGGCCTGTTGGTTTTCTGATTTAGCCCATCTGCTAAGAAGGTTTACCAGGGTGTGACTGCTGCACATGCTACAGTTTCTTGGAGCCACAGGTGAGAGTTGAGTGCCAGATTGACATCTAGGTGGATGAGCAACCCTGAAAAGGGCTCAACAAGCCTTCACACCAGAGGTGCTAGTCCTCCTTGACCACCCCCCAGAAAACACTACCATTAAGGGGGATCAGGAAAGCTTCCTACAGAAGATACAATTTTAGCTGAGACTTGATGAAAGCCAGGGAAGATAGGATGTGAAGATGAAGGAGTGCACTTGATGCATGAGGAACAGATGATGAAGATGTTTAGAGTTAGGAGATGGAGTGTCTTATTCAAGGAAACTTAAGAAAGCCAGAGCCATGAATTTTGAATGAATGGATGGAAAGATGGAGCATTTTTTTTTTTAGTCAAAGATAGATATATATTTTGAAAGTCTCTTTAACATTTAAATACATTTCAATATGAATGTCTTACAGAACAAAAAAAATGTCTTTATATCACAAATAGTGCAGCATTAAAATAAACACCATAAAATGAATTTTATATGTATATGTGGTATGGATAGATAGATAGATAGATAGATAGATAGATAGATAGATAGATAGAT
>NW_020954569.1:21685073-21687892 GCF_900497805.2 Vombatus ursinus
ATAGATAGATAGATAGATAGATAGATAGATAGATAGATAGATAGATAAATGTTGGTGGGTATAGTCTGTTAAGTTAGCTGAATTGTTGCTTTGAGTCACAAAATCACAGCATGAATACAGAATTGTGCAGTCATACTGTAATCCCCAGATTTGGGTGTGTCAGAGAGAGAGTATCTGGGACATAGTTCCCAAGGTTGCCTCTTTTCTGGGCTTTGTGCTTGGTACACGTAAGAACTGTACATCCCACAATAAAGCCCCAGTTGTTCCATTAATGAAAGTCTCAAGTAAACTAACGAATGTAATGAGTGTCCTCTGCCTGTATGTGAGAGCTTTTTTAGAATCTTGATTTAATTTATCAAGTGAAGATAATAATGAAATGATCAAACTGCTCATCATGAAAAGCCATGGCTGCTTTTGCTCAATATTTCTTTATTGTGGGATTTTTAATTTTGTTGGTTCAAGCTTTCTCTTTTTAAGTAGTTGCATGGTTTGTTCTATCCTTTGTCATTTGGATTTGGGTATGACATACCCCCTTTTGAGTGGAACCTGAGATTTATTAAACAGGTGAACTGGAGCAACAATTTAGCCTTTTTTTTTTTTGTTTGCTTGTCCTTCCTCCCTTTCCACAATGTAGGAATTGGGAGGGTCACCAATCCTTTTCTAAACATCTATGAAAATAACAGGATAGAGGAATTCTGTATCCAATCACCCAGAAACTGAAAACAACATACTATTCTGTTTTGCACTGACCTTTTTGTTTGAACTTATCTTCTGGCTGAAGAGTCATTTTCAAAAGACTGCTGATCTGATTTTGTTCCCAAAAGGAAACTATGCTTTCCAAAGTGATTTTTAGAATTTTTAAGGAAGATTTTGAAGTAAGAAAATAATTGCTCAAGTGATTAAACAATTAGCATTTAAAAGTATACACTTGCTTCTGGACAATTTAGAGGGTTTCAGTCACACAGAGGAGAGAGTTCATATATATATATATTTTAAATGATGTCTTATTGATCCATTTTGTTTTTACAACAGGTCCATATGCCTTTCCCATCCATTTAATCCTCCATTTTAATAAAGAAAAAGTGCTGGTGAATAGACAAATTGCTCTGACAACAATCTCTGAAGCTACAGTCCCCTATCTCTTGACTAAAAGACAGAAAGTGTGTTTTATGATCTCTTCTTTCCAAGATACAATATTTCAGTTATTCAGAGTAGAGCCAGTTTTGTATTATTTTTGCTTATGTTATTGGCACATTAAATATTATTTTATCTTTTTTGGATTCATATAATACAAGTTAATTCACAGGGGAAATCCTAAGGCTTCTGACTCCTGTGCCCATTTAAACAACTTACTATCAGAAAATAGAAATTTTAAGAAAGAAGCAAAATTGCACACTATCCCCTTCTCCCTGCCATTATACTACATCTGTGTGTAGATAACTATCACAGATGAGAGTTTTTTCTTTATATATTTGCCTTTTCCCAAGGGACTATTGAAGATAAGGACCAGAGAATGCTACCTATGTTACTTTGGTTAAGTCACTTAATCTCTATTCCACTCACTTTTAAAGTAGCTCTATGAACTAGCTATAGTGTTATTGTGAAAGTTAAGGGCAAAAACATATTATGAATCATGTATCAATGATTCAGATATCTTTTGTAGTTACTCTTATAATTATAGATATGAACTGTTTAGAGGTGATCACACAGGACTTATTTCTTTCTTTTCCCCCATTTATGTTATTTTTTGTATTTTGAAGAACAGAAATGCAAGTTCTCTTTTGAGAGCCTTGGGAGATCTTAGCATGGGCAGTAAACAAGCCTTGATTCTAACAATAAGCAAATATTAATACATTCTAACTTGGGAAACATAGTAGTAACTTAGAGAACTTGAGGTAGAGCATTTAATAAACACAAAGAAACGTTCTGCAGTCACAGAACATATACATGCACTTAGACAGAAAAATTGCAGGTGAAACCTAAGGAGGTTTTAGCTGACTTTGATAAAGCAGAGACACTGTATGCACCATAGAAAATATTTCTTGATGGTTCCCAGTTGAGCACTGATTCAGTTCAACAACATTTAACATATGAGGAGCAATGGGATCATGGCAAAGGGTACTATTTTAACAAGATGATAAATAGTGGGCTGCTGTGAAATTGACAAGCACTGAGAGTTTTATTTCATCCAGTGAATGTGTAAAAAATGAACATAAAATATTACTTTATCCATTGAATTTTCTTCTGTCTTTCGATCTTCTTGTTTTCTCTCATTTTAAATTCTATTTATAGGTTATGTTGTTGCCATTTTGGCAATGATCAAACATTGTTTTGAAACATAATTTAATATTATCTACGATCCTCCCTTGCCCCGCTTCAGTAATTTAAATTATAGGTTTCATCATGATAATAGAATCCTTTTTAGAGAAAGGTTTTAAAAAACACATGTATGTATCTTTAATAACTTATTTTAGACATCCTTAAACTATTAACGTAGTGGCTGGACTGCTGGCCTCAGAAGTTGGGAGACTTATATGGATTTAAGACGCATTTTTGACGCATGCTGACTGTGATGCTGGGCAAGTCATTTAACCTGCCATTGTTCAATGCAATTCATTCAATTAATCAAAATGTATTAAGTATTTACTATGTGTGAGACACTGTGCTAAGAGCAAGTGGTATAAAAAAAGAGAAAAAGCAGTCCCTCCCCTTAAGAAACTTATAATATAATGGAGGAGATAACAACCAAACAAATTTGATTGATAGATGGATAGACAGACAGACAGACAGACAGACAGACAGACAGACAGACAGACAGA
>NW_020954569.1:21687902-21752875 GCF_900497805.2 Vombatus ursinus
AGACAGACAGACAGACAGACAGACAGACAGACAGACAGACAGACAGACAGACAGACAGATAGATAGATAGATAGATAGATAGATAGATAGGTAGGTAGGTAGATGGATAGATCAAGCTATATGCTGAACAAATAGGACATAATTAACAGAGAAGACACCAGAATTAAAAGGAGTTGGAAAAATCTTCCTGTTAAAGATGTGATTTTGGTTGGAACTTAAAGGAAGGCAGGAAAATTGGTATGTGGAACTGAGGAGAGAGAGCAGTCCAGTCATGGGGAACAGTGAGGAAAAATGTCTAGAGCTGAGAGGTGATATATCTTGCTTGTAGACCAGCAAAGAGGCCAGTATCACACATGAGAGTACATGGCAAGGAGTAATCTGTAAGAAAACTGGAAAGATAAGAGGGTGCAGAGTTATAAAGGTTTTGAATGCTAAACAGAAAATTTTATACTTGATTCTGGAGGTGATAGGGAGTTACTGGAGTTTGTTAAGTAGGGGATGACATGATCAGACCTATACTTCAGGAAAATCACTTTGGTGGCTGGAATGGAGATGGACTGGGATTATCTAACACTAAATTCAAGAGAAGTTGCTGGTATTCTTGGTCCAGGGAGTTTTCTCATCCATAAGTTCCCCATATGAATTAAGTAACAGAACAATTTCTTATTTTAGAGTTAGTCGTAGAATTGCCATCATTCACACTACTCTCAAAGGGATAGGAACTCAGTACCTTATAAAACAGTCCATTCTCTTTTATGGATATGATTGAGGGGAAAAAAGGTTTTGATTGTTTCTCTTTTTATTTTTGAATGAAGTTTAAATCTGCTTCACTATAATATCCAAGCTATTATTTTTGGCTTTGCCTTTGGGGTTTAATCAAAACAAATCCACTTTCTCTCCCACATACATACTTTCATACATATGAAAGACTCTCATCTATTAAATAAAGGTAAAATGTGTCCCTGCTAATCCTCTTCTCCAGGATATGGCTAATTTGAGCATTTGATTCTCTAGGTACAGGTGTGTTGTCAATAATAGTCAATAAACAGTCAAAAAATACCAACTATGTACCACCCTATGTATGTCCTGGGGATACAAAGAAAAGCAAAAGAGAATCCCTGTGCTGAAGAAGCTCACAATCCAATGGGGGAAGCCAATATGTAAAAAAAGAAAATGTAAATGGGGAGTTGGTGGGGTTCTCAGTTTGACAACATGCTGAAGTCCTGTGTCCATGTGGGAAATGATCTGAGGAAGAATGAGTTTCAGAGATAAATTCATTGTGCAGAATGATGAGTTTCTGAGACCATGAAGTCCAAGAGGATGGCTGTGTGGGAAATGATGTATTGTAGAAGGAATAGTGAATAGACTGATAGGACAAGAAAAATGTGACCCATTCAATAATATTTTTTTACACCTCTAATAGGTACAAGGCACTGTTCTGGCCTCAGAAGGGGATACAAAAATAAATTAGATATTTTGCCTGCCTAACAAAGGAAGTCCAAAGAGAAACTGTTAACATAGCTTTAGGCTACATTATGTATCACTTTCAACAGCAAGACTAAAACATTATACAATCTCTTAGTAGGGAACTGCTGAAGGTTTATGAATCAGAGAGTGATGATAAAAATTATATTGTAGGAAGATTAATTTGATGGCAGCACATAATGTAAGGAGCTGATATACTAGATAGTAAGGAGCAATTAGGAAGCCAATCAGATGATCTAAGGTGATGAATGGAGAGAAACTCACACAGGAAAATTAAATAGGATTTGGTGAGGGAGAAGATATAGAAAGGGTGAAGTTCAATTTGACTCTTAGATTGCAAGCCTGGATGTGACTAGTAGAATGATGGTACCACTGCTGAAATAGATAAGTCTGCAAAGGCAAGGCATTTTAGGGGAAAGTTAATTTTGATTTTGAACACAGGAGGTGATAGGAGGACTTCTAAGTGAAATTGTAGTTCAGAATGGAAGTCAGAGATAAGAGTAAAGATTCGGCAATCATCTGGATAGTTCATTGTACATAGTAGGTACAAAAAGAAATGCTTTTATTTTCCTTGAGCCAAATTGATAATGTGCCATAAGGGCAGATTATTTTTTCTAAGAAACGGTCAAGAAATTTCATGTGAAGTAAAGATATTTGAAGGTAAGAAAGTAAAAATCCCAAAGTAACAAATGGCAAGTTAAAACAAAATGTGTGATAGAAGACAAGTGAGGAGAGACTTTCAAACAGGAAGAGATTGTCAATAGTGTCTGTTTTTCAGGGATGATTCTTGCCTGCTCCTATCTGTCTCTATTTTAGCATGGAATGTCTCCTTTTTTTCTCCTTCTAAGAATCCAGTGTCTTCAAATTTGATCAGGAAATCCAATTGCCTATTAGAGTGATACTTAATCATTTTAGATATGTTCCTTCTATTTTGGTCAATTTCACTAATACTTTATTATTAATTAAATCTATCTTGCTTTTTTATTTTTAAAGTAGCTTAAATTTAGGAAATGCTGCTATAAAACAGATTGGTCTAGCTACATGGTCTAGCTACAGACTTAGCAATTATTTTTTTCACTGGTGAGAGTCAAATCTACTATACACCATTTCATCAACATCTTCATCATCTTGGTAAATGCAAAATAGCTAAAATTAGTAAACTATCTTGTGGCATTCAATATTATTTGAAAGTATTTATTTTTTGTAGACATATCCATTATTGTGAATTTTATTTGATTTGGGAATACTAACATTTAATGTCTATGAGTTTTTTTTCTTGAATCTACTTTTAGTTAATTAATGTCTAGAGGACAATGTGATAAAATGGAAGCCATGTAAGGCAATAATTGAATTGAACACACAACTGAAATCATTCAAGTTTTGATCATAAAACTAGCCACTAGTTTTAGTGGCTAAAACTCCTCCACTAAATTTAAATTGATGAGTGGATAATGGCACTGTTTTCTTGAAAACTATTCCTGTGTCATACAAACTCCACCAGAGCTTTCCAAACTGAAAGCCCAGTTGTATCATTCATCTGAGAATCAGCTTAGATAAATTCATAGAGAATCAGTATTAGCCACAAGCAACTCATGAAGACCATTTAGGAGAGATAAGGAAGTATTACAGTTTATTGCCAATGGAGAAAGTTGGCACACTGAAGAAATAAAATGTTTTAAGGTATTACAAAATATTTAAAGTAAAATAAAAATGAAATGAAATTGAAATTGAAAGATTAGAATTATATTATTAAATGGCAAAAATGTTCCAATAATGTAGCTTTTTAGGTGATATTCACAAATCACTAGAGTTCAAGTTTCATATCTTTATATAGATTTATGTTTTTGTTAAGTAAATGATAATTTGTTAGAGAAATAACATTTGACACATTTAGTTACAAATATCAAAATTTTGTATTTTCCTTTGTCCTTAAGTTTATATTATCAGAACATATTTTAAAAATAAAAAAAATCAATTTAAAGGAATTGAATCTACATGTGTTTATGAAAAGTATACAAACTACTTTGAGAAAAGTATATTGCAAAGTCTTGCATTTCTCTCAATTGAGTTCTCTTAATTCAGTCTCTTAATTACAAGTCAGTTCTGTTGTACCATGACATGTTCTTAAAAAAATTACTATGTAAAAAATTGCACAATAAAATCTACAGGGATTATGGGGAAAACAGAGTTATAAACACTCAAAAAGTTCATTCCTGGGCTCAGATTCTTATAATCTAGTCAAATGCTCAGATTCTTAAAATCTAGCCACAGCTCAGATTATTATAATCTAACCAATAGCTCAGTAATGTTCAGATTTCTAAAGAGTCTGGCCAATATGGCAGATGTTCTAATAAACCTTGTCTTTAGCAAAAAAAAGACTGAGGTCAAATTCATTTGGGCAGGACCTGCATGTTGTGATTTTGGGGTCCCAGTACCCCTAAGCCTCTAAACCTCAACATTTTGGTGGCCCGTACAGGAAAGCTGCCTAATCCCAAATTCTTCTCCAGCCAAGACTGGAATGTATGTAAATGTCTCCCTCCTTTTTTTCTGCCCTGCAGTTGGGGTCACTCTCCAAGCACCTAGGAAGGCTTGGAGGTGCTTTTCAGGCAGACAGTTATGAGGCTGTCTCTCACTCAGCCTGACTGTCTCAGGCTCTTGGTCCACTGGTTCTGTTCCAGGCCATGGACCTGGGTACACCTTCTGCAGCATAGAGGACAAGGATGGATGCCCTATCTGGAAGCATATGCCCAACTCTGTCAATTCTCTTGGCACTAGGGTATTGGGAAGACTGTAGATGCTTTTTGGTTCCCTGAGGCTTACTTATCCCCTCTCTCTACACCCCTGGATCCCCCTTCATGGAGGCTATAGGGAAAACTTAAAACAGCTAAAAACATTTTAGCAGATTCTGGAGGTTTTGTGATCAGTCACTAAGGAGTGTTTCAAAACTCTGTACAACCTGGTCACTCCCTCCCCTTGAGTCAAGAGGGTATCTGTTAACCCCTCTCATAGTAGAAGAGAGTTTCACCCTCCCCCCACCTCCTCTGATTTCTCCCTCTACAGCATGGGCCCCACTGGCAATGGCCTTGGGCCATGGGGCAACCTTTGCTTTGAAGCATCATTCAGGTTCAGCACATCCTGCTTAGGGTAAAGAACCTAGCTTCAGAACTTGGTTAAGTACACTCTTTTAAAGTTGTAGTTTTAACTGTTAATGATGAGATGTTGATTCTCTGTGTAAAGTAACTTGGAAATGCATTTAACAAAATTGAAGTCACCTGATCGGTAATGAGTTTGTTTCAAGTTTCAAAGTGGTGAACTTTTCGTATCAGTTTTATCAAGCAAATTTTCATAATTTGGTTACTGCTAAAATAATCTGGCTATTGTTGGTTATTGTTTTAATGTTTTAACTTGCCAAAAAGTTTGTTTCAATTATGGCTTGCTGAGAATTTGCATGTATATAGAAATAATCTTTAATGATTGGCTTTTTACAACAGGACAAGTTTAAATTTGTGATGTAAATCCTGGAAAAGTTTTTCCTAAGCTATGATTAGTGAAACTTGCTGTTTGAGGTAAAATCTCATGTGATTTTATTTTGAGTTGTCTGATGGATCATAATAATCCATCAATAATCAATAATCCACCATCTGAGAGAAATGCCACAAGCTACTCAGAGAGATTATGATACTGGTGGGAAGTCAGCATTGGGAAAAGCTGAGAGGACAATTAACCTCAGTCTAAGATGGGATCCTCCTGGCTCAGTTCCCCCATTATGTTCCTTTGAAGAGCAATGTTACCTACCTGGCTAATTCCTGAGTCTGGCTATGAGGTGGATTTGATACTGCATGGTTGGAAAACTGCATTCTCTGAATCCAAACAGAGCTAAGGATGTTTTATCCTGTCATATTTGGATCCTAAATCTAGTCCTTGCTTTATCCTTTTATAGCAAATATCTATAATCAGAACAAGTGGTCAGTAAAAGATCAATGCAAGTGTGAGATCTTGCTATTTTGACCTGAATGTGTAGTCATTCAATACCCCCAAATAACTGAAATTAAATCAGAAACTTCTTCAGTTTGGTTTGGGAGGGAGAATTTGAGTGATAATTGCAGTGAAAGTCAGCCTCTGGCCAATTCATTTGTAAACCTATTGAACTCAGGGGTGGAAAATTTCTACTCTGAAAAAATGTTACTTAAACTTTAGAAAAAGTAACAAGATCAGATAATCCTGCAGGTCAAATGTAAATGATTTTAATGAGGCTCTTGCCCTTTTACTTCTACCTATATCTGGGCCCTGAGGTCTTTTCTGTCAGATTTGTATCTTCCAGACTACAGGCCATTCAACTAGCTGGTAGCAAACAGTGGGTACCAGCCAATGTCCCCTCCCCCCATCAACCCCCAGATGCAGCCTGTGTTTGGTTACAGTCAATTTCTTTGAGGCAGAGACAGCTCTATGCCCCTTGCCAGCAGGAAGCAGTTTCAGAAGCCAAGACCTTTGTCCCTTACCCCAAAAGAATTTGGATCCCATTTGCTTGAGGGGGAAATAATGGAGATGGGAATCCTTAAAAGAAGAGACTACATCTTTGGGATCTAGACCCCAAAAAGGAGAAACCCTGGACTTTGCCACCTGGCCAAATCTGGAGCTTCACCTAAGGCTATAATCCTATCAACTGGCCTTTCATTGTGGCTACGCCCAATCTTCCAATTCTATTCTCTTACCTCCCAATTGACCCTAGCCACTTCCCATCCTTAATACCATCTAGATTCCATTCTCCCTTCGTTCACCCCAGTTTACTGGCCACTCCCATCCAGATCCTCCTTAGATCCCTCCTCCAGTCACCTCCAACTACTTGGCCACTCCTAGATCCCTCCCACTGTATTTCTGTATATAAGGCCCATCTTGTCTCTATTAAGGGGCTCAGATTCTGATTTTTAAATTTTTTTTAATTTTGTTTATTTATTTTGTTACATTCTGAGTTCTGAGTTGTCTCCCCCACTTCTCAACCCTACATTAGAGAAGGTCAACATTTGATATAGATCTATATATGGAACCACATAGAACATACTTCCATTCTTTCTCTGGAGGTGGCTAACATCTTCCTTCATAAGTCCTTTGTAGTTTATTTGAATAATCATATTATTCAGAACAGCTGCCTCAGTCATTCACATTTACTCTTCAAATAATATTGCTGTTACTGTATATAACATTCTGTTGGTTCTGCTTGTTTCACTCTGTGTTGTATTATGCAAGTCTTTCCATATTTTTCTAAAGTCAACCTGCTCATCATTTTTTACAGCACAGTAGTATTCAAGTACAATCATTTACCACAATTTATTTATCCATTACCCAATTGATGGACATCCCTTTACTTTCCAATTTTTTGTCACCACAATAAGAGTTGCTATAAATATCTCAGAACATATAGGTTCTTTTCCTTTTTCTCTGATCATATTGGGAAACAAACCTAATAGTGGTATTGCTGGGTGAAAGAGAATACACAGTTTTATAACTCTTTGGGCATAATTCCAAATTGTTCTCCAAAATGATTGGAACAGTTAGCAATTCCACCAACAGTATATTAGTGTCCCAATTTTTCCACATCCCCTCCAACATTTGTCATTTTCCCCTCTGATCATTTTAGCCATTCAAATACATATGAGATGGTACCTGACATTTGTTTTAATTTGCATTTTTCTAATCAATAATGATTTAGTGCATTTTTTCATATGACTATATATAGCTTTGATTTCTTCTTCCAAAACTGTCTGTTCATATCTTTCTTATCAATTGGGGAATGACTCATGCTAACAAATTTGATAAAGTTCTCTATATATTTGAGATATGAGACCTTTATCCAAGAAACTAGCTGTAAAAGTACCCACCAACCCCAATTTTCTGCTTTTCTCCTAATCTTGGTTACATTGGTTTTATTTGTATAAAACTTTTTTTAATTTAAAGTAATCAAAATTATCCATTTTACATCCCATAATGCTCTCTATCTTGTGTGTATTCATAAATACTTTTGCTATGTATAAATCTGATAAGTAATATGTTCCATATAATGTTAAAAGACCAAGTAGAGGGCCTGAGCATTTCGGTGGGCCTAGACTTTGGCAAGGCAAGGACAAGAGTAGCACAGAAAATGAGTAAGCATAGATGGTTGATATTGATGGGAGGGATCAGCACCATGCATGTGGATGAGGTCACAGAATCATCAAAATTTATAAACTTGATAGTATCAGCATTTATTGAGAAGTGGAATTAGAAATTGACCAAGAATCAGGAGAACCCAACTCTAATCCGAGCTCAGCCATTTACTTGATGTACATTCTCAAACAATTCCCCTTGCCTCTTCTGGACTCAGGTTCTTTATTGATGGAATGGAAAATTCAGACCCTTTATGATTCTTTCTGGTTTAAAAATCTATGATTAATCTTTTTATTTATTTTCACTTTTTAACAGTTTGAGTTTTCATGTAGATACATGTAAACATTTCTATTAATTTTATTATCTATATTATCTGCATCGAACTTAACTAAAATAGCATATTCATATTGCTATAAAAAGTGAAGTGCTCAGGATTTTTAACTCACAAAATTTAAATATACTTGTGAGACTTAACAACAAACTATTTTGCTTAATGTACATTCCAAAAAATTATCTTATAAAGGGAGATATGTATTTCTATGCCTATAGGATAACTTTTTAAAAATAAAGAATATATTAAATTTGTCTATTTAGCTTTTCATCTATTTGTGGTATATATGCATATGTATACATACATGCATTTGTATTATCTAGAGAAGTAGATATATTTGCATTCATGTACACATAGTTCTAAATTAATGATTTCGGTAAAATATTGTGTACATATTTATAAAGAAAATAGCCTACAAATATCTATTTAAATGTGTTTATTCAAAAATCAATTGCCATAACAGAAAATAAATATTCCTCCCATCTATCCAGAAGTGATTTAGATGAATCAATATGACTCAATAGGTGATATATTTTCTATATCTGGTTTGAATTTTTCTAAGCTCATTTTACATTATAACTTATTTATACTATAGAAAATCAAAGTCTATTTCTACAAAGTGGAACCCAGCTTTATTTAATAAACTGTTCAATAAATTTCTGAATTTGAAAATACTATTTAATAAGAAACTTTTCAAGCAAAGAAAGATTTCAACAAAATATTAGTGTTATCTTTTTAAATATAAAATCAAATAACTAAAACCCAGTGGATTCCAGACATGGAAATATGAAATCATATGAATGTGACAACAAAAACTCAAGCATTTAAATAAAGGAAGCTAATGTCCTTCTCATAAACCTTTGCCAACCCTATTTTGAGGGGGAGGAATGATGGGAAGCAAAGTAAATTTCCAAAAATGGAACAATGGCCATATAGATTGTGGTACATTGATACTAGGGAGTACTAAAGTGCAGGAGAACCAGCAGACTCCATTTCAGAGAACTACCACTTGCTTCAGTGGAGCACTGGGCAAATAGGAATCCTCCAGTAGGCAGACCTCCACATGCTCTGGCACAGCTCCAGGCAAACAGGCAGCCTCCAAATTCTTGACCACCACGTGCTTCAGTGAAGCCATGGGAAAATGCAGAAACACTCCACCAAGCTTCAACACACACCAGACATCACTACTAGGACCCCTGTTCAGCACCTGGTAAGCTGCCAGACCCCTACATCTTGCAGCAGCACCAGCCAACCATACTTCATGCCCCCTGCACAGCACCAGACATGAGGGTCCCCTCTGGGTTTCCAGACAATATCAGTGCAACACAGATAAACAGCCAGGGCCTGTAGCCTCTAGCAGAAGAAGCTAGAGACAGTGCCCCTGCCACCCTGGGAGCAGAGATTAAATTTAAAAGAAAGGAAAAAGGTTAAAAATAAAAATAAAGATGGGCAGAAAACAACATAGAAAAGAATCTGACCATAGAAAGTTGTTATGGTGACAGAGAAGACCAAGACACAAACTCAAAACACGGATGAGCAAAACCCCAAAGAAAAATAGGAAGGGGTCTCAAGACAAGAAAGATTTCATGGAAGAGTTCAAAAAGGAGCTTAAAAATCATATAAGAGAGATAGAAAAAAAAAATTGGGAAAAGAAATGAGAGTGATGCAAGAGAATTATGAAAAAAAGAGTCAACAGCTTGGAAAACTGCTTAAAAAGTGGAATTGACAACATGGAATAGGAGATACAAAAATCCTCTGAAGAAAACAACTCCCTAAAGAATATAACTGGCTAAATGGCAAAGAAAGTACAAAATCTAATTGAGGAGAAGAACACCTTAAAAGTTAGAATTGGGCAAGTAGAAGCCAATGACTCTATGAGACATCATGAAGCAATCAAATAAATTCAAAAGAATGAAAAAAAATAGAAGAAAATGTAAAAATACCTCATGAGAAAAGCAACTGACCTGGAAAATAGATCCAGGAGAGACAACATCAGAATTATTGGACAACCTGAAAGCCATAATCATAAGGAGCATCTTTCAAGAAATTATCAAGAAAAACTGCCCTGATGTCCTGGAACCAGAGGGCAAAATAGGCATTGAAAGAATCCACCAATCCTCAGGAAAGAGATCCAAAAATAAAACCCAAGGAACATTATGGCCAAATTTCAGAACTATCAGGTCAATGAAAAAAAATATTACAAGTGGCCAGAAAGAAACAATTCAAATATCATAGAGTCACAATCAGGTTCACATAGGATTTCACAGCTGCAACATTAAAGGATCAAAGGTCATGGAACATGATATTCCAGAGGACAAAGGAGCTAGAACTGCACCCAATAATGACTTACCCAGCAAAATTAATCATAAGAGATGATCATTCAATGAAACAGAGGTATTTAAAGCTTTCATAAGATGACCAGAAATAAACTAAAAATGATATGTGCCATGTGCAGATAATATGCTGATAATTTGTGAATGTCTTGAATTCTATAACTTCCATTCTGAAAAGACTTTTCACATTCATTTCTACTGGAATTCACCCTACAAAAGTAGGCCAAAGGAGTTTTCTAATTTGAAACTCACAAAAGTGACAATAGATCCAAAATGGAATACCAAAGAGGACATCAGCATTCTCTATTTTTCTGAAAATGAAGACAATGAACTACAGAAGCAATTCAATTCAATTCAGTTTCACAATCAGTATGTGAGTCACTGGGAATACACAAATGAAAAATACCATGGTCCCTGCCTGAAGATGCTTACAGAATCAAGGCCAGTACTTTTTTTTGTTGTTGTTTTTGGAGCAAAGAACTTGAAAACAAAGTTTTGTTGTTTGTCTTTCATTTTCAAAGAGAACCACTGATATCATGGGTGATATCTTACCATGTGAGTGAATTGGATTTAAGTGAGGCAGAATTACCCGAAGTTATCAGCCTCTTTCTCTCTTCCTAAGACATCAAAGTCCAGTGGCAGGACAACAGTTAAGAGAACTAGTAATGGCCTGGGATGTAAAGGATAACTTTGTTGTCTTTGATACCTGGTCAAGCTGTAAACACTGTGCAGTGACTACTTCAGCTCCTTCATGGCTGGTGGAACAAATTGTTCTCATTCACCCATTCAGCCTGGGAAAGTCTTCATATACTTGAGTAAGGCATCCCCCTCACTCACCAACAAACTTGTCGGTTACCTTCAACATGGTTTAGCCGCGCTGTTGAGATGGTTTACTTGAGTATGGTTGCTGTGCATGCTATAGCTTCTTACAGCCACAGATGAGAGTTGGGTGAATCAGGTGGATACAAAAAGTGGATGAGCATCCCTGAAAAGGGCCCTGTAATCCCTCAAACCAAGGATACTAGTCCTCCTGTGTACCTCATACACCCTTGAAAACAAAGAAGCACTTGATTAGATACTTGAATGCCTCAATTTTATTTTTCACTTTTGTCAGACAGATGATATGGAAATTGATGTCTCTTTGACCAAGATTTGGGTAACCCAAGTCACTCTAAGACTCTCATTTTAATTTAATCTACTTGACATTGTGTTAACCAATCAGAGTTGACTGTTACCTCACAGGAACACCTTCTCTTTGAAGGACATGTAAACTGTGAGCCCACTGCCAAGGTGGGTCTTTGTTCTAAGAGAGATGGCTAAATGACCATCTTTTTCATTAATAAATAATAAATAAATAATATTATTAATAAATAATAAGGCACTGGCTTTATTAATAAAATAAATATGTATACATATATAGTGTCTCCACTAATCATATTAAGTATGTATAGCCATATATACATACATAGTTGCTACATACACAGACATGAATGCACACATATGTGTTTAGAATTCAGTGCAATTTAACATTCGTGTTTGTGTGTATGTATATTTATAGAGAAATCTAGATACCTAAAAGATTTAACTTAACTGGAACAACTGCCATTTCTTCAACCAACCACTATATGTATGATGAGTAACTTAAGAAATCAAATGACTCATTATCTATTAAAAGATATTAATAGCCATATTTGTTTATTTGATTGTTTATTGTGAAAGTCATTATTTTTGAGATGCCACATGAAGATTAATTTTGTTGCAGTTGCAAAAGAAAGTAAATGTACATACATAATTTATCATATTCATGATCTGTGATCTTTGTATCTCCCATAGTGGTTAATATATGCTTATTATGCCTTGTTCATATACTTAATGAGTATATGATTGAATGAATGATTAGAGGTAATGATGAAATAAATAATTTTTATGGTATCAAAACTATGCTTTTCATAGAATAGATTTGCAGATTGTGTAAGGATCATTTACTTTGAGGTTTCTCATGTATCCAGACATTTATTTAATATTTAATTTATGATTTCATTAACATAATGTTGATGCCGAACTAATCCTCTTTTTCATTTGCCAGTTTAAATTTTAAAACAATGATATTTTTTCTCTTGGGAAATTTTTTGAAAAACTTTTCCATGAAATTGTGTTTCTTCTAATTAAATTCCTTAACCCAGATCTTATGAATCCTAATGTTTGTTTTCCTTTAACTGACATGAAAGAATATCATGTACCTGTAATTAAGCACTTGGGGAAATGCTTCTTGAAATGAGTAACAATTTCTTAGGAAGACGACAAGTGTAAGACTTCTCCATTGAAAAGCTAATATTCGATTGACAGCTCATCTCTTTTATGAACTCCTGCTACCTCTCTGCCTAGGGGAGAGCAACTTGAT
This sequence comes from Vombatus ursinus, assembly GCF_900497805.2. Taxonomy (NCBI): domain Eukaryota; kingdom Metazoa; phylum Chordata; class Mammalia; order Diprotodontia; family Vombatidae; genus Vombatus; species Vombatus ursinus. Next base: position 21,700,594 of record NW_020954569.1, read on the forward strand.
GACATCCTCAAGCCATCCAGTGTGCATTCAAGAAACACTGACTCCCACCATTGCACACAATTACATGTACCCTGTACATGAATTCTAAGCTGATCAGACTTAATGGAGCATTATCAGAGATCCTAACAGAATGCTTCCCCATATTGCTTGTATTTCTTATATTTGTACACATGAATAGAAAGGACTTTTCTCAGCAGTTTTGAGTTAAGCAACTACAATGGTAGGAGGCAAACCAAATCTACTCGACATTTTTTTTTGGTAATTTTCCACAAAGTTATGGAAGTCTTCTCTTCCATTTGTACTCTCTCAGGTATAAAGAAGAAAAGGCAGTCAGTTAAAAATATAGTATAAGGTCCTATCCCCTCCTGCTAAAGCAACTTGGCCATGAATCCTTGAATCATAAAAGACATGAGAATATATGTAGTTATAATAACTAATCTTGATCATCCCCCTTTCCATTGAGTGACTATGGGTGTAGAAAGTTACCAATATAGGGGCAGACAGGTGGCAAAGTGGATACAGAACTGGATCCAGAGTCAGCAAGACCTGAGTTCAAGTTCAGTGTAAGATATTAACTGTGTGATGTAGCACAAGTCACTTAACCTCTGTCAGTATCACTTTGCAGTTTAACCTTTTGTATTCTAGTAAATAAACCCTGCACATTAACCAGTGTGTTCTATTTTCCTACAAAGCCTTTCTTCCCATTATTTTCATGTAGTTAAGTTCTGTCCTATGCTGAGGACTTTGTTTACTTGCTATTCGTTTCACATAGTTCTTATGATTTCCACAGACATAAACTTCCTCGTCCCAAAATCCTATAGCTCTTAGGTTTTCCCACTTATGTGGAATATGTTGATTATCTAGGCAAAACTCTACACTTTACAGATGAGTAGAAGTTAAGTGACTTGTCTGGGATTGTAGAACTAGTTTGTATAAAAGCCATAAACTTAGACACTGAACTCTTGCTTCCTAATCCAGACTGTTATTTTATACTACATTGCTTGATTCAGACATAATGTCTTTGTCCCTTTCTAGTTTAATCATAATTGGTGTTTTTAGTGCTGACTTTGGTCTACTTACCCAAAACTGGAACATGTATAAAGACATGTAGCTTCATAGGCTGCAAAAAAACAGGTGACACCAGCTTCATAGGCTTCAGTATGCAAATTCAAACCTCCTTAGGTGATATAGTACACATCTTAAAGTTCTTGAACAGAGAGAATTGCTAGGGATTCAGTCAATCTTCTATCTCTTAGAATCAGGCCCTTCCTATAGTCTGTGCACTAAAAAAGTTTTGTAAACCATAGATAAAACTCATAGTTAAATCAAGTAAGTGTGATGCTTTATCTCTCTACCATGAAAACCAGGATCACAAAGAAAGATTTTGATTTTTTTTAATATGCCTGTCTCCTTTCCACAGTACCTTGGACAATGTGTGTTTTAGAAGGATCCAGGTAGATAGAGATATAGCTATCCATTCTCATATGGTAATTGTCTTTTAGTAAGTTTTATTGCACATAGTTATTACTCATTGATTCATTCAACATTAAATATGTGTGTGTATATATATACGCACATATATACATATGGATATATATTTACACACATATACTTGCATATGTCTGTAAGTACATATATATATGTTTTATATACATATAGTATATATACATATAGAGTATATAGTGCATATACATAGATATACATATATATTAATAACTCCATATGGTAAAAATGACTAAAACATAACTAGCATATGAGACTGGCATATTTATTTGACTTAGTTAAATGAACTGAGAAATCTATCCTTAATAATAGCTTATATTGTTATATTACTTAATGGCTTACAAAGTACTTTTTTCATAACAAGCCTGAGAATTATATTAGTCATAAAACAGTTAGTCCAAAGTAGAGATGAAAAACTGACTCAGAGAGTAAATGACTAGCTCAAATTTTCATACTTAAAAAGTTGCACAGCTTAGTCCTGAACACTCTTTCTCCAAAACCAATACTTCTCCCATACAACATGTCCTTTCATCTAGAACTGGGAGTTCAATATTTATTGTGAACATTTCACAGGTATGGAAAACAAAATAGAAAAAGGATAATTAGATTCCTGGGTCACAGAACCTTCAAGGTGGTCAAATTAAATGTTCTTCAATATAAACTGTTAATCTAGAGAATTCAAACCAAATGAGCCTCTTTGTTCACCTCAGTGGTGTGGCATTCACTGTGGGATGCTTTGGCCAGAAGATTGTTCAACATACCTTTCATTCACTTCACTCTGAGATACCTAATAAGAGAACAAGAAATGGAGTTTATTCCTGTATTTTCCCCTTTAAAATGTTTTGTAAAAATCCTATAGCATGAAAATAATAAAAAAAATGCATCAACCATTAACAAAAATAAAATAATAATACAAGTAATTGTATTAATAATTAATTATTAAAAACATTTCTCCAAATATGATAAATTGTAAAGACTATAATGAACTACTTAGAAATTCTGGTAGGAAATTGGTTTTGTGACATTTAATGGGTTTTTACTTATTGTTTATTATTTTACACAATCAATCCATAATAACATTTACATTTGAATGCTGCTTTTAATCTAAAAGGGAAATAAAAATAGAAGTATAATATAGTTCTTTCCTTCATGGAGCTTACATCCTACCTTTCTTGTACCTCTCTTTTCCCATTTGAATAATAAAATTTCTGTTTTGTTTTTTTTTTCTTTTTTATTCAGTTGGGGTTAAGTGACTTGCCCAGGGTCACACAGCTAGTGTCAAATGTTTGGTCTGAGGCCGGATTTGAACTCAGGTCCTCCTGACGTCAGGGCCAGTGCTCTATCCACTGTACCACCTAGCTGCCCCTAATAAAATTTCTTAAATAATATAATACTCTGATGATGACTTATTGTGGAATACCAGGGGAACTTGGTTTAAAAAAAATATGCTAGCATAAGGCTTGGAAGCCTTTGCATACTGGAAAAACTTCATGTATAGGCCTAAGTGCATATGTATACATGAATGTCCCCCAAAGATAGTCTAGCTAAATGTGAAGAGGTTCATCACCAGGAGGCTGTCTTTTAGATTACTTTTTTTTTTCCTTTGGGTCTATAGCAATAGACAAAGATTATTAGGGAATTGAGAGGATTAGGACAGCAAGCAGTTAATTGTGGGAATTAGGTGAATCACACTGATTCCATCTCGTTACTCAATTTTGGAGCTAGCTCAGTTCCATTTCTATTCACTTGTGGATCTAGTCCAAATTCTATCATGTGAGAAAAGCTGATTAATTGTGAGAATTGGGAGAAAACTATATTGCATTGTTTAGACATAGCCCTGAGTGGCAGGGAAACTGGACCACCTCTACCTACTGTTTAAAGAAATTTAACCAAGGACCTAAGTTATGTTGACCAGAAACCCAGAATGATCTAAAGAATGATGCAAGGAGTTTTCTCAGTTTGTACATCTCAAACAATTTATATGTTTTTTTTTTTTGAAAACTGGGCATGAACTAATCACATATTGTTTCCATGTTCCTTTGATTGTTTATAGATACTTAGGGAATGGGACATCTCATTTTACTCTCTCCCTCCCAACTTGGAAAGTCCCAAATCCTTCCTCCAACTATAAATGTTTTATTGTTTCCTTTTAATTGATTGGCCTAATTTGATTAATTGTTTTTAATACATAAAGGTCTATCTCTCCTTTTATTTGGGGTCCAGGCCTAAGCTGAGGAGGTGTGGCTCCAGTTTGTTGAGTAACTGGCATACATTTCTTAATGAATTTCTGTGGCCAGAAGATCAAACCTGTGTTTCTTCAGTCATTTCATCTTTCACCCACAATACTTGGAAGGATTGTGGCAGAATACCTATGTCATAAGGATAATGGATCCCATATGGTATTGTTATTGATGATTCTAGTAGGCTAGTCCTTTAAGAGAAGGTCAGACCTTAAAAATTCTACATATTTGCAATAATGGTAGCATTGTAGCATGATAGGTAGGGATGGGATGACACATCAATAAAGTTAGGTTTGAGAGACTTACTGAAAATCAAATTCACAACCAAATGTGGGAATCATGAGTTCTTTCCCCACCTACCCTCGAGGAGAACAAGTTGAACACTCTGAAAAAAATTACATCTCATTTGGTGTTTTCCTAGAAGTTTAGTCCCATTTCACTACTGTGTAACCTAAAAGTCATGCTTCTGTACAAAGATAAAAGAGAAATTAGCATAAAATAGTTTGTCACTTCAAAGAAAAGTAGAAAATAAACTGAGAAATAAAGCAATAAACACAGACTATTAACTGTATGTTACAGCCATATTGTCTGATTCTAAGGTCACACACTTGTCTTTTCAAAAAGTAGATAGAATGGTTAGTTAGGATAAAATGCCTGGGGGAAAACTGAATAATATAATAAGCAATGAAAATAAGCAGAAAAAATATAATTATTTTAAACAAGTCATATGATTTGTACAAAACACCTCCCATACTTTCACAATACAAATCTAAAATGCCTAAATTCATTTAGAAAATCAAAATAACATAAAACAAGGTTAAAAAAAGCCTTAAGTATTCCAAAATAAATTTAAGGTTTATAATTTTATTTCTTTTCTGGAGGATATTTGGACAGACTTTCTTTTTCTTTGTAGTGTTTAAAATTGAATCAGTATTTACTCTGAGTTAAATCTCCATAATTCAGCATGCATGTATGCATGAGTATACATATACAAATGTATATACACAAGCATATACACACATCTTCCTCTTTGTGGTCTGTTCTGTACGTTTCCTTGTTTAGCTAGCATGTTAACAAGTATTCCCTTGATGATATGAAAATTTGAAACATGCATTTGGAGGAAAATGGGCTCAGAGAATATAATAGTCGTCTAAAATACTTGCAAAGAGAAAAGAATAACTGATACTTCTTGGAATACTTGCTAGAATTTGTCAAATTTTAGAAGCCTTTGATTATAAATCAAATTTCTAGTATAAAGATTTTTTTTGAGAAATAAATATCAGAAACAGATGCACATATACACAAAAATCCGACGGCAATATTCCTGTGCTTAGCAATCAATATGAAGGATGAGAGAGACTGAAAATGTCATGTAAAAGCAGCTGTTTGGAAATAGAATGGTCTAAATACAATTACACAAGGTGCCAGCCGGTCTTTAGGTAATTGATTATTCCCTTTTCACTCGATTACTCATTTTTACACTTCTAAATATCAAACTAGAACCAAGTCCCACTTTCTGGAAGCAAAGAGAATACTAATCATGGAGGACAACCAGAGCTGTAATCAACTTTTATAATAGGATGGAGGTCATGTAGAGAGAGACTCAGCAGGCCTGAGGAAAATTGTAGAGCAATACTTTAGTACTACATATAGAGACTTCATTTTTTCTCTGGTTATTGGGAAACCCATTTGAGTTTATTTTCTTTATTTTTGACCCCTTTGTGCAAGTACATTTCATACAGACTGAGCATTTGCTAAATTATACTATAACAACAGCCTCCTCTTCCTTTATTTTGATTGGTTAGTTTATGTCCTGGGGTGATGAGACAGAAACTATATACCGTGTGATTTCTTCTTCATTTCTCCACTGAAAGAAGCATTCCTGGATCTAGATTCTAACCTCCCAGAGAAAAATGTGGCTTATTAGTGGATTGGGATTCAATATAAATGTCAGGTGACCTAGGCCCGCAGAACTTTACAGCTAGAAGGGGCCTAACAAGTGAATCATGTTTTAAAATAAAGAGCACCAGATTCTTTAGTCCAGAATCCATTACTAAATAGCTTAGGTGACACTGAACCAGTCATTTCCCCTCTGGGTTTCCCTGGTTTTATCTCTGAAGTGAGGAAGTTGTTCTTGGCTATTTCTAAGTCCCCTTCTAAACTTATGAATTCATTCCATTCTTTATCTGTAAATTGTGACAGTGTTTGAGTGTCTGGTTGAATTATCAGAGTTAAATGGAGAGGATCCACAAGAATGAATGTCATTATCTTGAGGAAAATTGTTTATTCTGAGGGCATTTGGATTAAAATATCCAAAGGCTTATCCATATTCCTGGATTTTTCCATAACTGGTTTTGAATATTCCCTATTTTAGCTCTCATTCTTTTTTTTCAATGATTAATTTGTTATTTGATGTTGTTTTACTAAGTGCCATGGACCACAGAAATACTTGCAAAGTGAAGGAGTAACAGATAGATTGGCATAAGAGCAAAAGTTAGAGAGACATTTTCAGGAAAGACTTAGAGTAGTCAAGGGATGTCAGAAAGCTTCTGGCTCAAAAGTATATCACACCAGTTTGCAAGAAATGGAAATTATACCTCTTCAAAAATAACTATAAATTATTCAATAGAAAAGGAAAGCACTGATAGAGGAGTAAGAATTATGAAAACTCATACTATCTATCACTTTGGAGAGAAATTTCTCAAAGTAAAGAAAAGCAGCTTGTAATGCATTTATAATAAAATGCAGTTACTTTTATATCTGATGACCAGCCAATTTTCCTTTGTTTTTGTTTTTTTTCTTCCCAACTCTCTGGATTGATCTTCAACTTAGCTACAAGTTCTCTTACAATCTCAGTCATCTACTAACTCAGTACAACTTGAGCTGTACCTCTTTACTTTATCCTTGGTTGATTGCTCAAGATATACCTAAGGGATAAATGTTGTAGATTCTTAGAATTGGGGAAGTTCTGAGAGGTCAAATGATATGCTCTCTCATAGTATGCAGGAAACCCTCTCATCATTCCCTGACATGTAACCATCCAACTTTCTTCTTCTTCTTTCCTAAAATCACCTTGGATTTTGCTTACATACACACACACACACACACACACACATACACACACACACTTCCATATGTTTGTGTGTATACACACAAACATATACATGCATACCTGTACATGTATACATATATGTACACAGACATATATGTATATATGTATACACACACATATATATAGTAAGCTCTATGAGAACAAAGAATGTTTTGTGCTTCCATTACTTAGCATAATTTCTTGCATATAGTAGGCACTTTCTTCATTGAAGTCAATTAAATAAAATTCCAACTTGCATTTCCCTCCTCCTGAGATTTAATCCATTTATATATTAGTGCCAATTACTAAATCTCTTTCCTTTAAAATACATTCTTCCTCCTCACTTCAGTATTATTAATTTTACTTTTGTAATAAAATATCATTTAGAAAGGAAAGAAATGATCATTAGGAGGTAGAATGGATTTTTAAATAATATAGGCCAAAAGAGCTTACTGTCCTTTTTTGATAGGGTTACTAGACATCTTCCACAAGATCTACCTCTAATAACTTATAATATGTAGTTGAATCTGAATTATCAAAGGATCACAGGATGATAACTTCATATTTTAAAGGACCTTAGAGATTATGAGTATAATGCCCCTCATTTTCACAGAGGAGGAAACTGAGACACTTAGTTATTAAGTGTCTTAGCCAAGATTCAAACTCAGGTTTTTTTTCTGACTTGATATCTAGTACTTTATACACAATCTCACATTGATAGATTACACTAACTATGCTAGGAAAGCTCTGAATAAGACCCAACTACCAATTTTGTCTACTTACACAGGATAACATAATTAAGCACAAGAAGTAATATTAAGTACTACATACTAAGCACAGTGGTCTGGTCACTTGGTGATGAGCACTGAAATAAAATAAAAAAATAACAATATAATCCTCACTACTATATGGACTTCTTTTAATTCTGTGGTTTTTGGTACCAGCTGACTGAAAACAAATGAAGCATGTTAATAATCTTGTAGTTTTTAAATTCTCTTTAAATATTTGTTTAACTTGATACTAATGTGAACTTTTTTCCAGTGACCAACAAGCTGACGTACTACTGTAGAGAAAAAAATCATAGCAAATCCTGACATTCTTAACCATAAATGAAACTCTTAAGACAGAAGGAAGTTGTAACTAAATGGAAAGATGTATGAAGTTTTCCCTCGATAGACAAATGAAGGAATCGATAGAATTGACTGTATTGTTCAAAGGCAAAAAGAAATATATTTCATGAGAAAATTTGGTTATCATGTATTTCAGGACTCATGGTAAATAGCTACAAAATTCTCTACTATAAAAATACTGTCAATTTATAATGCCATATGTTATACAAGATATGTAAATATTCTTTGAAGAACTTAATGAGTTCTTCGAGATTGTCAACATATATTTTAATATTCATTAACTTCAATGTAAAAGATAGAAATAGTTTAGAACAGTGAAAATATGTTGGAAAATAAGGATTTTTATTAAGGAATGAGGGAAACTAAAGCCTGGAGACCAAAAAGAAATTTCATGCTTGCGTAACACTATTGCCTTATCTGAGATAAACAGAATGTATAGTACCCATACAAAAGGAAGTGGTAACCAGACTGTATTCTGTCTTGGTAAGACAACTAGCCTGTGAAGAGACATTGGCAAGCTAAAGTAGGTCCAGAAGATGAAAATTCAAGATGGCAAGTGCATTTGAATCTATCTATCTATCTATCACATAAGCATTGATTAAGGAAGCTCAGGATAGTAACTTTGTGATGAGGATTAACAATATCTGCAAAGTACTTTCAAAAATTTAACACTAAATAAATGCTAGCTATTAATGTAACTTGCCATAAATTATTTTGTGCTATAATTATCTCTCTAACAAACTGCAAGCTCCATGAGGACAGGGACAGTCTTCTCTAAACCTCGTTTCTATCGGTGCTTGAATGGTAGATTTCTATTAAATGTTTATTAAACTGAAAAATAATCATATAACCTAGATGAGAGCAGCTGAAGTATAGGAGGTTTTTATTGGGAGAAAAGGAAGAAAAAAAATAAAAGAATAAGGTCAAAGAGTAGATATACACATTTGTCATTGTAAGTTATCCTCTTGGTTTTCCTAGCTTTACCCTGTTGTTGTTGTTGTTGTTGTTTTTTAATAAGTACTTTAAGATTTCTTTGCTGATGAAGATCATTAGGACTTCTGGGAATTCCAGAAAAAATGATGGAAGGAAGGAACAAGGCGATGAAAGAAAAAGAAAGGGGAAAAATTGGGTGTTTTACTATTTCACTTGAAGAAAAATACCTCTAAAGACAATTGATTTAATTAGCAGCTATTTATAAGTGCCAAGCTAAAAGATTCTTAGTTCTGAGCATTTGATTATAATGGTGACCACAAGTAAAGGCAATGATTCATCAGATATAAGAATTAATTGTGAGGATATATTTTAATATATCAGTATTATATTATTATATAAATCTGCTAAGGTCACACTTATGAATTGACAATAAAAATAACCAACATTTCTTCATGAACTTCTCTATGGGAGAATTGAACATTTCAAGTACAGAGCACAAAGGGACTACTAACTCTTTTCAACAGGACTTTTCTCTATTATACACTGGGATCTTCTCTTCCCACTCCCCTGTATTTCAGCTTCTTTTCATGCATCGTCTTCTTCTTATTAGAATGCAAGCTCTTAGATGGATGTCTTTCTCCTTCTCTTTCTATTTCCAGGTCTTTAGACAGAGCCTGGCACACAGTAAGAGTTTAGTAAATACTGACTGACAGACTGACAGAATACTCCTTAAATTGTATGTGTAGTAGGATTCTTGATTTTAATTATAATTATGTGCTGAAGGAGAGTTTTGCTCCTCTGAAAAGCAATAAAAAATCAGCTACAATGTACAAATGTTTGTTTTATGAATACATTGTCTTTCAAGATTATATTTAAGGAATCAAAGAAATCAAGACAGGTTCACTCCATCCATATAGAGGTTACAGGTAACAAAAGAGAGTAAGACAAAGTCTACATTTCAATAGTGGAACCACTCAATACAACACAAATTAACCACAGCCTGGGCTGGAGGAATTGGTATGGCCAAAACTTGGGATTTAATTGATCATGTCACTATCCAGGTGACATTCTAATCAGAAAGTTCTTAAACATTTCATTCTCTTAATATATGTATACCATTTCCCAAAGATTATGAGCCACATGTTGGTTTTATATGAATAAAAATTGACCTTCATTCCAACAATAAAACCTCACTCTTTGATGGATGTGCTAGACACGAATACACTTGCAAACTTAATATATTTCATCTTTTTAACACTGTATCACAGATGTAGCTCCTGCTGCTCTTTGACATTACTCAGGAAAAATTGGGTTCATTTTTGCATGAGTTCAGTTTGGATACCCCGTTTAATGAAATAATAGCCTGGGAAGATGGATTTGAAACACACAGAACATTTTAATTTACAGTTACCCACCATAGCAATATTAAACTACTTATGTGATCAGTTAGGGAAGACAAATACACATCTTCTTTGTGACTATATGATCCCATGGAGAGAAGGGATACCACAAATCACAGAATCACAGAATGTTAGTGCTGGAATGGCACTTAGAAATCATGTCATTAAACCCACTCATTTTACAAAAGAAATTAAGACATTTGCCCAAGGTGACATGCCATGTAGGTGGGAAAGTTTGGCTTTCAGAAATAATATTCACCTCAGATTCATTCCTTCATTCCTGCATCCCTTCATTCAACACATTTATTTATTCAATACCTACTGTGTATTATCCATCCTGGTAGGCACTAGTCAAGGACAACTTCTGGATTGGATTTAAGAGGGAGGTACTTTGTGAGAAATGCTTTAAAATTCTTTCATGTGAGGATTTTCTTAATGCTTAATGGTTTAACAATGGTAGCTATCTTATTGAATATTTGTGGAAACCATTATTCACATAGCTGCATAAAGTATTCAAAATATAAGCCACTGTAGGTAAAATAACAATAGGAAAAATATGTGAGGACATAACAGGAAACATAAGACTGAGAGTAAACAGGTTGATGAGAAAATGTCAGAGGTCAGAATCTTAGAATCAGAAGAGACCTTGAAGGCCATGTAGTACTACATGTACCTGATAAAGAATTCCCTCAACACTATGCCTTACAAGCCCATAGAAGCTTTGTTTGAGGACCTCAGGGTAGAGGAGCCTTCAGCACCCTGAGGCACCCATTCCACTTTTGAATGACTTCAATTTTGGGTAGCCAAATTTTGACTCTTCTTTTCCTATTTCTTTTCCTTCTTTTCCTGCCCTCCACCCCCTTTCTGGGATCAAACAGATAAAGGTTAATCTTTCTTTCTAACAGCAATCTTTCAGATGTTTTAAGGCAACTTTCAAATTGCTCATATCTTCCCATCATAAGGTCAAACTTTCTTAGGTCATTCACCTTAAATTCATAAGTCATATACTTGACTGCTAGGGCATAGAATAGCAGAGCTATTACCACAAAAATTCTGGATATTATGCCTCTCTTAATATAACCTAAATTATATTATCATACTTTTGAATCCTATTGGGCTCACAGTTCACTGAAACTCTTAGTTATTTTTCAAATGAATTGCTCTCTATCGATGACTGTCTCACCTTGTGAAATTAAATTTTTGACCAGATTTTTTTTTTATTGCAAGGCAATTGGGGTTAAGTGATTTGCCCAGAGTCACACCTCTACTAGGTGTTATGTGTCTGAGGCCAGATGTGAACTCGGGTCTTCCTGACTCCAGGGCTGGTGCTCTATCCACTGTGCAATCTAGTTGCTCCTTTATTCTTTCTATTTTTTTTAATTTTTAATTTTTTTAACATGTGTTTTTTAAGACTTTGGGTTACAAATTTCCTCCCTTCCTCCCTCCCCACCCACCCTCATTGAAAAGGCAAACATGTCGATACAGGTTATAGATGTGCAGTCATGCAAAACACTTCCATAGTAGTCCTGTTGTGAAAAACTAAGTATATTTCCCTTCATCCTATCCTACCCCCCATTTATTCTATTCTCTCCTTTGACCCTGTCCCTCCTCAGAAGTGTTTGCTTTTGATTATGCCCTCCCTCAATCAGCCTTCCCCTCTATCAACCCCCTGCTTTCTTATCGCCTTCCCCCCTTATTTTCCTGTAGAGTAAGATAGATTTCCATACCCCATTGTGTATGTTTTTTCCTCCTTAAGCCAGATCCTATGAGAATAAGATTTACTCATTCCCTATCACCTTCCACCATTTCCCCTCCACTGTAAAAGCCTTTTCTTGTCTGTTTCATGTGAGATATTTTACCTCATTCTACTTCTCCCTTTCTCCTCCCAGTATAATCTTCTCCCACCCCTTAATTTTATTTTCCAGATATCACCCATTCATCTTCAACTCACCTTGTGTTGTCTATCTATCTATCTATGCAAACATATAATTTTTTTTCCCTCCCACTACCCTAATACTAACAAAGGACTCATGAGTTACAAATATCATCTTTCCATGCAGGAATGTAAACAGTTCAACCTTAATAAGTCTCTTATGATTTCTCTTTCCTGTTTACCTCTTCCATGTTTCACTTGAGTCTTGTATTTGAAGGTCAAATTTTCTATTCAGCTCTGGTCTTTTCCACAGGAATGCTGGAAAGTCCTCTATTTCATCGAATGACCATTTTTTTACCCTGAAGGATTATACTCAGTTTTTCTGGGTAGGTGATTCTGGGTTGTAGTCCAAATTCCTTTGCCCTCCGGAATATCATACTCCAGGCCCTCCGGACCCTTAATGTAGAAGCTGCTAAATCTTGTGTTATACTGATGATGTTTCCACAATACTTGAATTGTTTCCTCCTGGCTGCTTGCAATATATTCTTCTTGACCTGGAAATTCTGGAATTTGGCTACAACATTCCTAGGAGTTTTCCTTTGGGGATCTCTTTCAGGAGGTGATTGGTGGATTCTTTCAATTTCTATTTTGCCCTCTGATTCTAAAATATCAGGACAGTTTTCCTTGATAATTTCTTGAAAGATGTTGTCTAGGCTCTTTTTTTGATCATGGCTTTCAGATAGTTCAATAATTTTTAAATTCTCTCTCCTGGATCTATTTTCCAGGTCGGTTGTTTTTCCAGTGAGATATTTTACATTCTCTTCTATTTTTTCATTCCTTTTGATTAGTGTTACGGTGCCTTGATTTCTCAAATTGTCTCTATCTTCCAATTTCTCCATTCTAATTTTTAAGGAAATATTTTCTTCAGTAAACTTTTGGACTTCCTTTTCCATTTGGCTAATTTTGTTTTTAAGGGCATTCTTCCCCTCATTGGTTTTTTGGACCTCTTTTGCCATTTGTGTTAGGCTATTTTTAAGGTGTTATTTTCTTCAGTATTTTTTTGAGTCTCCTTTAGCATCACTCTCATTTTTTCCTATACTTCTCTTACTTGCTTCTCAAAATCCTTTTTGAGCCCTTCCATGGCCTGGGACCAATTCATATTTTTCTTGGCGGCTGTGGATGTAGGAGCTTTGGCTTCATTGTCTTCTTCTGGTTGTATATTTTGATCTTCTTTGTCATCAAAGTGAGAAAATATAGTCTGACTCTTTTTGTGCTGCTTGCTCATGATCCCAGCCAATTGCTTGAGTTATAAACTCTTTTGTTAAGGTAGGAATCTGCTTCCAGTGTGGAGAATGTACTGTCCCAAGCTTCAGGGGTTTTGTGCAGCTGTGTTCAGAGATACTTCTAGGGACCTGTAAATTTTCAGTTCTTCCAAGGTAGTATGATCAAGGGCAAGGTGTTTACTCCTTTCATGGCTTGTGCTCTGGTCCATGAGCACTCTTTTCTGCCTTGGAACTATGAGGAGGGTTTCCTCTCCACAGCCACTACAAGCTCCACCACACCAGTGCTCCTCCTTGCCCCAGGATCGCCACCCAGAACTGTGACCCAGATTCAAGCATGGTCAAAGCAAGAGAATCCTGCACCAGCAGAGAGATTCTTGTAATCTCCCTCTGATCAGACACTCAATTCCCCCTCAGTCTGTGGGCCCAAAGCTATGGAAGCAGCCACTGCCCCGGCAGAGCTAGAGGACTGGAGCTGAGACCACCAGCTTCTCTCTCTCCTCACTGAGACAGACATTTTCCCACTGACCTTCTAAGTTGCTTTTGGTGTTCATGGGTTGAGAAGTCTGGAAACCACCACAGCTACCTGTGATTCAGTCCTCTGAAGCCTGCTCCAGGGTCACTGCGGCCTGCGCGCCCACTCTAAACTGCACTCCTCTCCCAGCCCAGTGCAATATACCTTTCTGGTCAACCAACCAGGCTGTCTTGGGCTGTAAATGTGTTTTGCTCTGTATTTTTGTGGGTTCTGCTGCTTTAGAATTTGTTTAGAGGCATTTTTATAGGTATTTGGAGGGGTTTGGGGGAGAGCTCAAGCAAGTCACTGCTTTTACTCCACCATCTTGGCTCTGCCCCCTATTCTTTTTATTAATCCATATTAAAAGTTATCTCTTTTTTTCATAATTTTTAATTAATTTATTTTCAGTTTTCAACAATCACTTTCATATACTTTTGAGTTTTAAATTTTCCTCCCCTGCCTCCTCCCCTCCCCAAAACAGTGTGAAATCTGTTATAGGCTCTACATATACATTCCTATTAAACATATACATTCATATTTTCACATTAATCATATTGTAAGGAAGAATTAGAACTAATAGGAAGAACCACAAGAAAGAGGAAGCAAAACAAAACAGAAGAGAAAAAAGAGCAAATAGTATTCTTCAATCTGCATTCTAACTCCGTAGTTCTTTCTCTGGATGTGGATAACATTTTCTGTCATGAGATTTTTGGAGATGTCTTAGATCCTCGCATTTCTGAGAAGGGTTAAGTCTATCAAAGTTTGTCGTCACACAACATGGCTGTTACTGTGTACAACTTTCTCCTGGTTCTGCTCACTTCAAAGTTCTCTTTTTGTCTAGCACAAATACTTAACTGGTCAACATAGTTTTTGAATCTGGACTCAGTGAAATCCAGCTTTGTGTTATTGGCAAATCTGCTATGTAACAATTATACCTCTATTCAAGTTAATGATAAAAGTGGCCAATGTCCCAGGGCCATTTAACATTGCACTGGACACCTCCTTCCAATTTAATATTGAAACCCTAATGATGATCACTCCTTGGTTCTGACCAATGTTCGATTACATATCCCACATTAAAGCTAACACATACCAAGAACAAATCTCACTACTGTTTGGCTGAATTGTCAGCTTAGTTGAAACAAAGCTGCCTTCATATAAACATAATTTAAGAAATTTGGAAGGAAAAGGCAAAGGAGTAGACACAGGGGGCTTAGAAATAGAGATAAATGGTAAGATAGTAAGTCCAATAACACATGCAACTCCTTTAAAAACAGTCTTCACCATGACAAATTCTGTACTTCAATTTTCTTAAAGACTGTACATATAACTATGGCGATTTCCTCTTAGTCATGAAAGATAGCTTTCTTTAGACCTTTGAATGAGAAAAAGAGACTCAAATCCCCTATATGTTCATATTCTATATATGGAATTGAAGAATCAATTCCAAGGGAGTTTTATTTCCTTAAAACAAACTGAATGAGAACAATAAGAAATTATACTGGAAGGATAGTTATATTTCAGGGTTCTGTACTATGCATAGTACGGTCTTTCTTGATATCATACACTAAAATCTCCTACAATTTCTTGTACTGGAAGCCAATATAATGTCTTGTAACTAGTACCCTAGTGGCTTACAATAACCTTGAAAATGTGCTCTATTCTTGAATAATATATTCTGTATAAATATTAAAAAATCAATAAGAATAAGTACCTGGAGACAACTAACAAGCAACATTGTAAATTTCTCATATTCAGTATCTCATGAAGCCTCAGGAAAATGAATTTTATTTCTTGATCAGTGTTTCAAAATAATGGGGGAACCATCTTGGGAAATTTACCCTGGATTGAATTGACCTTAGGAGAGCTATCTAATGACATTATCCTGAATCAGAACCAGCAAATGTTATACAAATATGCTGCAGGCAAACTTGATTCTGAAGAGTACTGCATTTCTTTTTAAAATGAAAATATGAATCATGAAGATATTCCACTTGAAAATTACCTTTCTGTTATTACATATTTTTTACTTGTCACTCTATATTATGTATAAGATTAATTTTGGTGAGCACCAGTTTTCAAAAGTTATTCTCTTGGTCATAATCACTATAGAACTCTCCTATCCCCTCTCTAGTCTTGAAACAATTTTATATAGCAATGCCATTCCTTTCTTCCTAGTTATTCTAGTGATCACCATTTCCTAAGCATCATCATGTTCTTAAAATTCATAGAATTCAGTTTTCTTTGTGGCCCTCCTCAAATTTTGTCTCTAATTATTTTCTACAAAGGGCTTTCACTGTCTTTTCTGTTTGATTTGAGTCTGAGTATGATGATCTTAAGACCACACACAAGGCCTATATATTTTTATCAGGGTTCTTCTTTTTTTTAAATCAATTTTTTTATTTATTTTTAGCATTCTTTAAAAATTTTGAGTTCCAAATTCTCTCCCTCCCCCTTACGCTTCACCCACCCACCCAGAAGGTAAGCAATTTGATATCATTATACATGTGAAATCATTCAAAATATATTTCCATATTAGCTATTATGCACAAAAATTAAAATAAAGAGAGAAAATAATACTTCTACTTACATTCAGATTTCATTAGTTCTCTCTTAGGAGACAGATAGCATTTTTATCATGAATCCTCTGGAATTATCTTGGATAATTGTATTGATCAGATTAGCTAAGTCTTTCACTGTCGATCATCATTACAACATTGCTGTGCAACTAGCATCTGGTTCTGTTGACTTCACTTTTCATTAATTTATATAGGTCTTTCCATTTGTTTTTTTCCCCTGAAACCATCTGCCTCACTATGTCTCATAGCCCAATAATATTCCATCAGAATAATATGCTATGACTTTTTCAGCCATTCCAAAATTGATGGTTATCCTCTCAATTTCCAGTTCTTTGCCACCACAAAAAGAGCTGCAATAAATATTTTGTACATAGAGGTCATTTTCCTTTTTCTTTGATCTTTTTAAGGTATAGGCCTAGTAATGTTATTGCTGTGTCAAAAGGTATGCACAGTTTTATAGCACTTTGGCCATAGTTTCAAATTGTTCTCCTGAATGATTGGACCAGTTCTAAACCCCATCAACAGTTCAGTACCTATTTTCTTTTATCTCATTTAGCATTTGTCATTTTTGTTGGGTGTGAAGGGATACTTCAAAGTTGTTTTAATTGTATATTTCCAATCAGCAGTGATATAGAGATTTTTTTCTTTTTTTAATATAACTATAGATAACTCTGATTGCTTCTGAAAACAGCTTGTTTACATTCTTTGACCATTTATAAATTGGGGAATGGCTCTTATTAAAAAAAAAGACTCCATTTCCTATATATTTGAGAAATTATTCCTTTATCAGAGAAATTAGCTGTAAAATATTTTGATATTATTTCATTGTCTATAGTGCCTTTTAGAAAAATGTAGTTTCCCTGATTATCTCTTTTAATTAAGTCTATTTTTATTTTTGGTTTGTCTGAGATCATTTCTTATTTCAGCTAAAGCATAATTTATTCCGCTCCAGTACCTTATTTTAACTCTGTATGTCTTTCTGTTTGAAGTGTATTCCTTGTAACGAATACATTTTTGGAAGCTTGTTTCTAATCCATTCTACTATCTGCCTCCATTTTATAGGTGAGTTCATCCCATTAACAATCACAGTTATGATTACTACTTGCTTTTGTTTATCCTTCTCTCTGTCTTTTTAGTCTGTCACTCCTCAAAAGGCTGTTTTGCTTCTGACCACTAACTCTCTTAATCTGCCCTCTCTTTGTCCCACCCCCTTTCTCTTATCTCCTTCTTTGCCTTCTTTTCTGTTTTTTTTTTTAATTTTCATCTTAAGCTTTCCTTGTGGTTTTCTTCTTCTGAGTTTGTGTCTTACCTGATACTGCGGTAGCTTTTTATGGCCAAGTTTCTTTTTCTGTCATTTTTCCAGCCTATGTATTGATTTTGAATTTTATATTAAAATTGGGCTTGGCTCAATTTAGGATGGGGAAGCACTTTCCTAAGTTTCAGGGTTTTTTTTTTTTTAAGCTGCTTTTTTCAGAGACAGTTCTAGAACTCTTTAAGTTTTCAATGCTTCCAAGGTAAGGTGATCTCCTTTCCTGTTCTATCTTTTGGCCTTTATGTAGGAAGGCATCAATTCCTCTGCACACCCAAATGCTTTTATCCCTGGAATTGTTACTACTGGAACTGTTACCAGGGCCCCTGTTCCCTTGTGGTTGCAAGTGTTAGTACTTTTCTGTGTCTTGGAACTGTGATTTTAAGCTCTTCTTTTGAAGGAACATAAGATCCAATCCACCTGTCTCTGTGTCCCAGAACTGCAAAAAGGCAATAAAGTTGTGAAACAGCACCAAGCCCTTCATCCATTGTTAGTTCAGGGTCTGCTCCAATCTCTTTCTGACCAGTTGTCTGACCCCCATACTGTCTCTGGGTTTAGCACTCCTGCTGCTGCTATTGTTGCAGTCACCTGAAATGCACATGTTGTGTGCTCTTGGCCAGCTCCCACTCAATCGTCAAAGACTTTTTTGTGTGGACCTCCTAAATTTTGTTAGGCTGGGAAGAATAATGTCTAACTGGCCTTTTGTTATCTCTACCACTCCATAATATGCTTTGAGGCATTACTTTAAAATTGTTCAAGGGAATTGGGGGAGAGTTTAGCTGTGTTGGTGCCTCAACTTTGCTATCTTCATTCTGCCTCCCTAACAGGGTTCTTCCAAGAGAGGATGTTCTATAAAATCCATTTTAATTTTTAGAAACAATGTTTAAATTATGATCTTCTGATCTAAGAATTTGGCGTTTTTATTTTTGTAGTTGCATGTTACTGAATATTTCTGATGTTGTAGTAGTGCCCCAAGGAACTTTTGCTGAAAGGTGCAGTGTTATAAACCAAAATAATAACCAAGTTTTCTTGCTTTTGCTTGTTGTACTAAAAAGCTTGACACTGAACTAACAACTTTTGCTGTGAATAACATGAAAGAAAGAATTTAAGAACACCATGACAACTGTCTTGAAAAATTAAGAAGAAAGCTGTCATATGTTAAAGGCTTTATTTTTCCCCTTAGGGGCAAAACTAGGATTAAAAGGAAGCTACTTTAAGTTAGATACTTGGATCATTATGTAAAATTATAATGGTCCCCCATTCATTTATTGTTTTAAAGTTTGTAGGTCATTTTACATGCATTTCCTCATTTGACCTTACCACATTCTAAGAGGCTCTGTTTTATAGATGAGGAGAACAAAACTCAAATATTCAAATGATTCTGTGATCTCATTGATATCAAGGTAATTCCATTTGTTAGATCACAGCCCATAATTACCTGCCTTTCCTGTGCAATTTATCCCTGACTTCTCTCAACTTTGCTATAGGAGTCCACCCTCTATAGTGAGCATTGGGACTAGAGAGTACTTACTTTTTCCTTGATGCTGTAAAGATAACAATACAGCAAATATTGGGGGGAAAGCCAAACAGAGAAAAGGCAATGACTCACCTGAGCTCTCCTCAAAACCTGTCTGAACATCTTTAAATAATGCCACAAAACAGTTTCTGGAGGAGCGGAACCCACAAAAGGACAAGGTGAAATTATTTTCCAGCCAAAGATAATTTAGAAGGTTAGGAGGAAAAGTCTGTCACACCTGGGTGAGAGTGGAGCACAGTGCAGCGCAGTCCATGCCAGCACAGGCCCGGCCCCAGCAAACCAGGAGCAGGCTTTGGGAGCTACTGAATCAGCAGCAGCAGCTGAACTCTCAGTCCACAGATGGTGAGAGAGTCAAACAACTGGTCAGAATGAGATTACAGGGGTCTCTTTGTCAGCACTGGGGGACAAGACTCTGTTGTTTTACCCATAATTGGATCTGGGTCCTACTTCTGGGTGGCAGTGAACAAAAATTCACTTAAAAAAAATACAACATCAACAAAAACTCCTTAAAAAGTGGAATTGGTAAAATGAAAAAGGAGGCACAAAAGCTCACTGAAGAAAATAATTGGTTAAAAATTAGAGTTGAACAAATGGAAGCAAATGACTTTATGAGAAATCAAGAAACAATAAAAAAGAACTGAAGAATGAAAAAATAGAAGACAACATGAAATATCTCACTGGAAAAACAACTGACCTGGAAAATAGATCCAGGAAAGATCATTTAAAAATTATTGGATTACCTGAAAGCCATGATCAAAAAAAGAACCTAGACATCATCTTTCAAGAAATTATCAAGGTAAACTGCCCTGAGGTTCTAGAACCAGAAGGTAAAATAGAAATTGAAAAAATCCACCAATTACCTCCTGAAAGACATCCCCAAAGGAAAACTGCCAGGAATATTATAGCCAACTTCTAGAGCTCCCAGGTCAAGGAGAGAATATTGCAAGCAGCCAGAAAGAAACAATTCAAGTATCATGAATCCACAGTCAGGATAACACAAGATTTAGCAGCTTCTATATGAAAAGATCAGAGGGCTAGAAACATGATATTCCCAAGGGCAACGGAGCTAGGATTATAACCAAGGATCACCTACTGAGCAAAACTGAGATAATCCTTCAGGAAAAAAATGGAAAGTCACTGAAGTAGAGGACTTTCAAGCATTCTTGATCAAAAGATCAGAGCTGAAAAAAAATGTGACTTTCAAATAAAGACTGAAGAGAAGCATAAAAAAAAGTAAGCAAGAAAGGGAAACCACAAAAAACTTAATAAGGTTAAACTGTTTACATTCCTACATGGGAAAATGATACTTATAACTCATAAGAACTTTCTCATTATTAGGGCATTAGAAGTGTTACATATAGACAGAGAGCACAGGTGTGAATTGAATATGAAGGGATGATATCTAAAAAATAAAATTAAGGGATGAGGAATGTACTGAGAGAAAGGAAAAGGGAGAGGTAGGATGGGACAAATTATCTTACATAAAAAAGGTGAGAAAAATCTTTTATAGTGGAAAGGAATAGGAGGAAGGTGAGGAGGAGTGAGGGAATCTTACTTGCATTAGAACTGACTCATAGAAGGAATAGCATACACACTCCATTGGTATGGAAATCTATCTTACCCTTCAAGAAGGTAGGAAGTAAAGGGGACAAGAAAAGATGGGGATGGGTGATAGAAGGGCAAATTGGAGGAGTCAGTATCCAGAAGTAAAACATTTTTGAGGAGGGACAGAGTGAAAGGAGAGAATAGAATAAACATGGGGGTGGGAATTAGGATGGAGGGAAATACAGTTAGCAATAGTAACTGAAAAAAAATTGAAGCAAGTTTCTCTGATAAAGCATTCATTTCTCAAACATATAGAAAACTAAGTCAAATTCACAAAAATAAGTCATTTTCCAATTGATAAATGATCAAAAGATATGAACAGTTCCCAGATGAAGTAATCAAAGCTCTTTATATCCATATGAAAAAATGCTCTAACTCACTAACTATTAGAGAAATGCAAATTAAAACAATTCTGAGATGCTACCTCATAACTATTAGATTGACTAATAAGACAGAAAAAGTCATGGGCATGGGATGTGAAAAACATGAGACTTTAGTGTACTGTTGGTGGAGTTCTGAACTTATTCAACCATTCTGTAGAGCAATTTGGAACTATGAACAAAGGGCTACACAACCATGCATGTCCTTTGACCTAGCAATACCACTACAAGGTCTGTATCCCAAAAGACAAACAAAACAAAACAGGGAAGGACCTATACATACAAAAATATCTCTAGTAACTTTTTTTCTAGTGGCAAAGAAATTGAGGTGATGCCCATCAATTGGGGAATGACTGAACAAATTGTGGTTATGCTATTATGATGGAATACAATTATGCTATAAGAAGTGATGAGAAGGATGCTCTCAGAAAAATCTGTAAAGTCCTACATAAGCTGATGCAAAGTGAAATGTGCTGTGTAAAAAGTAATAGAAATACTGTAAGATGATCAGCTATGAGTGACTTAGCTATTCTCATCAATAATATGATGCAAGACAACTCAGAAGGACTTATGATGAAAAATGCTATCCACCCCAAAGAAAGAACTGATGGTGTTTGAATATTGATTCAAGCATACTTTTTTTTTTACTTTATTTTTCCTGAGGGTCTTTTAAAATTGTTTTTTTTTGTTTTATTTTACAACATGATCTATATAGAAATGTTTTGCATGACTATACTTGTGTAATCTATAATCTATATCAAATTGCCAGCCTTCTCAATTAGAGGGAGTGAGGAGGGAGCAAGGGAGAGAATTTGGAACTCAAAGTTTTAAAAATGCATGTTAAAATTGTTTTTACATGTGACTGGGGAAATAAAATACTACTTTTTTAAAAGATATCAATACAGAATATGTGTCGTTGATTGGTTATACATCACTTATCATATGGGCAGATCACTTTCTTTTATGTCTTACATTTCTTAGATTATGAATTTTACTTAGGTCTATCTTCAAATTCCTTACATGTGACATTTCAGCCTGTCCACTGTCATCATTTTATTATTTATTTTTTACCATTCATTTCCTGCCTGTCTATTTTTAGTGCCTCACAGACCAAAGTGTTTCCATGACAACACAGTAAAAATATTGGCATTAAAATGTGGTCCTTTATTTTAGGAAAATGTATGGGGTCCTTAATGTATAATAGCACTTTCCTAAATGCTCTTAAGCTTACTCTTCACTTCCTATTTAATATTGGTCAAAATCCATACTCATTTGCAACCATCAAGTTTATCACTTGGCATTTTTGGTCCATGGCAACTCCAGAAATAATTAAAAACAAAAATAGAAATGTATCCTTTAAAAATTCTCTTCTGCTTCTGAAGTGACGGAAGAAGGCTGGTTGAAAAGCAATAAGATGATTCTTGGTTTTTACATAGTCTAGAAGATTTAACTCATGTATAGTTACTTTAAATGTGCAGTTCTTGTCCATTTACAAATGAGTGGGCATACTACTGGTTAACGAGAGTTGTATAAATCTTGATATCCTTTCTTTAAATAAAAGACAAGACAAGAGACAGTTCCTATTAAAAGGAAATATTTTCACTTCACAGGGTTTCCTTGGAAAGACAAATAAACAGTGGTTAAAAGTTGTTTTATTGAGCATCTAAAGGAACTAGAAACATTGTTTCATAGAATAATTATTTATCTAATATTGCAGTGTTCATGCATTTGCAAAAAGACCATGTCAATCAATCAATAAGTATTTAATCATTTAGTTATTCATAAATATTTATTAAATAACACTTATATTCCAGGCAACATGATAGGTCCTGCGCTAGAAATACAAACAGGGAAACAGACATTAAGTAGTCATAATAGATATATACAGAATAAAAATTAAAGAGAAGGAATACAAATAGATATGAGGGAGGCTAGGCAAGAGATATAAAGAAAGATAGAGGAGAGAGGATAGGGGAGAACAGTAAAGGGAAAGGGAGGACGGATGAGGGGAGAGAGTTGATATAGGGAAAAAAGAAAGAAAAAGGAACTGTAAGTTATACAAAACTGTAAAACTATGGAAAGGAGAAAAGAATGAGGTAAGGAGAAGGATCAGTAGGATAAGGTTGACTTACAGCAGATTAAGCTAAAATTACTGATGATACAAAATACTCTATTTATAAAGGAAGAGGGGTAAAATTGTAAATTAGAAACAAAAACAAGTATTGGAGACAAATGGAGGAAAATATAAACCTAACTTACTTAACTTTAGAAGTAAGTGGATTAATTGATTTAATGGACTACATATTAGACAAGAAAACAAAACCCCACAATCTCTTATTCACAGGGCCATGTACAAAAAAAAAAAAAAGAAAGAAAGAAAAAGAAAGAACAAAAAAAACAGATTGGTAGAAAAATTGTTTTGCATCAGATGAGATGAGATGATCAGATAACAAATCAAAACAGGAGTTGTAGTCCACATATGCAACCAAAAAAAAAGTCATTCAAAATATAAAAAGAGATAAGCAAGATAAGCAAGAAAAATACATCATCTTGATAGGAACAAGTCAATATCAATATTAAAATCATATGCTCCATAAACTTTAGCCTATAAATTCATAAAAGAAAAATAAACTGACTATGTGGAGATATAGATGATAATGCAATAAACAAAGGGCTTTTAAGTGTTCTCTCACTTTTGACTTGAGAAAGAGAAACAAAAGAAAATATAGTTGAACAAATTGCTAGAGAAACTAAAGGTAAAAGACACAGATTTTTCTAAATGGACTAGTTAAAAGGATATTCATATTTTTCAACACCTCACATAACTTTTACATAGATATCACAAGTGGCACAAAAAGCCGTAAATGTGTTTTATATACCATAACACAATAACAAAAATAATCTTTTTAGTTCACACAAACAAAAGATAGATACCAAATGAAAATTAACAATAAATTCCTAAAAATGAATAGTTCAGTGAATATAACAATGTTAGAAGAGAACAACCATATATATATTTAAAGTGAATGTTGAAAAATTGTAAAGAAAAATGTTTCAAAACAAAGGATATGAGAACATGAGAAGACATTCAAGTTCATCCTGTTTGCAAAGGTTAGAGTTCCCCAAGTGCAAATTGCATATACTTTCATGATGACTTTTTTATTCTTTTTCTTTTGTCTTTAAAAATACAATTTGTTATATAAGATGTCTCTCTGGGATGGGGAAGGACTGCAGAAAATTGCCATGATATAACAAGTTAAAAGCTATCAATAATTTTCTTTAAAAAATATTTGTGTACATCAGTAGAGGCATTTAAACTGGAAGAACAAAAGAGCTGGCAACTTTTAGAGGGAAAACTCAATCTACCAGTGAAAATCTGAACCTAGCCTTTTAAGCCAGGGCAACTAGGCTGCATGGTGACCCCTATCCATTAGACTGTATAGTTTATGGTGGTAACCTTGGAAAATAGATCAACAACAATAAATTGGAGCAAGCTTTGACATATAAAGAATAAATATGAATTTTTCTTTTGTTGAATTTAAAGATCTGTTGATGACACTGATTTTGTGAGAGAACCTAATGAAAGAACTTGATATTGCCAACCAGTAAGAATAGAACTGTCAAATGGGGAAAAAAAATAAAGATTAGTAATCAAGATCTACCTCCTTCTTGCAATTAGGGCCTTTAGAATCATAGAAGTCTTCCTCAATGCAGATCATCAGAAAGAACCTTTTCTTCCTGTCAGAGTAGGTCCTTATTTAGAGAGAGAAGAAAGGAAAAGTCTCAGGCATGGGAGAAAAAACATGAGTCTTCTCATTTCTTTCCATGGTGTGAGTTACACTTAATCAAATGAAATTATAATACTGGTTTTCAAGAAGAGTGTTGTATAGTAAATAATCCTTTGTTTCATCAGAATATATAAAAGACACTGTAAGTATTGGTTAAGATTTCATCAACTTAATGCATTTTTAAAATATTTCAGCTGTTTAAATTTATCTTCTTTTTTAAGGATGAAATACAAATATATATATATATATGTTTCAAAACAGAATGTATAAATAAGATAATGCTAATAATTCGTTACAATGTTCCCCTAAGGTAGAATTTTGATTTATATTTAAAAAAATAATATTTCATATAGATTTGCAAATAACTTATAAAACCTGCAGTGGCCACAAGTGTCATTCCTCATTATAAGTTGGAAAAAATTGTGAAAAGAATTTACTACATTTGGGAGAGGGGATTGGTTTTGTCTACATCAGGTTCAAAGGCAAAATTCCATTAAACTTGCAATATTTGAAGCTCCTTTAAGCCTAATCATGGGAAAAATAGAAAGGTGAAAAAGAGCTTTATTGTTTGTGAAGGGATGATGGCAATTTTAAAACATAAAGAAAAAAATCTATTTAGATAGGACACTCAGCATGAATGGAAATGTTAAGAGGTTTCAAGGAATTTAGTTGTTTTCACATAAAGCCATGTATTGTTTCAGTAACAATGACTTCAGTTTGTATCTATGTCTCGCTTTAAGGTTTACAAAGTGCTTTACTTATTTCATATCACTTGATCCCCACAATAGGTTTTGAGGCATATGTTATTACTCTTCCCATTTTGCAGATGAGGAAAATGATGCACCATGAGGAAATCATTTCAAAATTAATTTCTAATTATAGAAAAAAAACTTTGCCTTAAATTTAAATGTATATTGTGTGGATGAAATTACAAGTGACTATAGAAGACATATTTTTCATATTATTTGTAGCATGTTTTGTGAGACACGAGTTAAAACTTTTGATTACAAATACAGAAAAAGGAATTTAAAAACTAAGAAAAAAATGTGCTCAAAAAGCTCAGAAATAACAGAGGCAGAATTGGAAGCAATGCTTCCTCTAGCCCCAGGTGGAGTCTTCTCTCTATTGTATTATTTTGCTTTCTCCACAATAATAACACATCTTGGTTGACTAATTTAAAATTGACAATGTTCTTTGCTCAAAACCATTTTTGAGGTAGGTAACAAGAGGTATCAGAGTACTCATTTAAGCTACTTCCACCAGTGCCAAGATGACTGAGTGAGGAAGGAATCCCTGAAGCCCTCCCAAATTCCCCTCCAAACAACTGGAAAATCACTTCAACTCTGATCTCAGAACAGGGAAGCAGCTCACCAGCACCACAGCAAAGGTCATTCTCACTGAGAGGGAAAGGGAGGGAGGTCCAAGAACAGCAGCAGCAGCCAGCCAGGTAGCAGGGGGCCTGCATCAAGGATCCAAGCCTGGGGTAATCCACCAGGGAGTTCCCATTCTGTAAACCAGCAGCCCCCTAGGGCAAGTCAGCAATCTGAACAGTAAAGCAGGGGCCCACATCAGGGACCCCACCCCCACCACAAGCTACCAGCCAGGTCTTCACCCCACTGCTCACCAGTGGTAAAGCCTCTCCCTGTGCTGGTCACCAGTTAAACCCCACACCCAGGAGAGGCCAAGAGGGAAGCCCCACCCTCTCTAGTACAATCCAAGAGGGATCTCCCCAGTATAAACCAGAAGGGAAGCCTACCCTCCAGAGAAAGCAAGCAGCTAAACCCCAAAGCTCTGTGAAAGTCAGCAGCTAAGAACCAGAGCCCTAGCACAATAAGCTTGGGACAATGCCCAGACTAGAGTTCAACTCTCACATAAAAACTGCAAGTCACAAAAAGGCAGGGGAAAATGAGTAAAAAAAAAAAAATCTTGACTACAGAAAATTACTATGGTAATAGGGAAGATCAAGGCATAAAATTAGAAGAAGACAGAAGTGTCAAAATGGCTACATGTGAAGCCTCAAAGAAAAATCAAATTTGGACTCAGGACCAAAAAAATACATCAAAGAGCTTAAAAAGAATTTTAAAAAGCAAATTATATAAGTAGAAGAAAAACTGGGAAAAGAAATGCATTAGCAATAAGATCATGAAAAAATACTAGATAGAATGGGAAAAGATATACCAAAAAATTTTCCCTAAAAAAAGCTCACTGAAGAAAATAATTCCTTAAAAATTAGAATTAAACAAGTGCAAACTAATGGCTCTATGAGACATCAAGATAAAATGAAACAAATTCAGAAAAGTAAAAAATATATATAAGAAAATGTGAAATTTCTCATTGGAAAAACAATTGACCTAAAAAATATATAAAGGAGAGATAATATAAGAATTGTTGGACTACTTGAAAATCATGATAAAAAAATAATCCTGCACAACATTTTCATGAAATTATCAAAAAAAAAAAAAACTGCCCTGATATATTAGAACAAATAGGGCAGAATAGAAATGGAAAGAATCCATTTATTGCCGCCTGAAAAAGATCCCCAAATGAAAACTCCCAGGAACATCATAGTCAAATTCCAGAGCTCACAGATCAAGGAAAAAGTATCACAAGCAGCCAAAAAAAAAAATCAAATATCATGGAGCTACAGTCAAGGATTTGGCAATTGTTTGAAGCAGAGAGATACACCCAATGTAAAGGTAAGAGGCTAGAGCAAGAATCTATTATACTTTAGCTGAAGCAATGAAAGCAGGAGTAGCAATCATGATCTCTGAAAAAACAAAAGCAAAAATCTATCTAATTAAAAGAGATAAAGAAAGAAACTATATCTTGCTGAAAGATACCATAGACAATTAAGTCATATCAATGCTAAACATATATGTACCAAGTGGTATAGCATCAGAATTCTTACAGAAGTTTAAGTGAGTTATAGGAAGAAATGAACAGCAAAACTATACTAGTGGGGGATCTCAACTTCCACCTCTCAGAATTAGATAAATCTAATGATAAAATAAACAAGATAGAAGTTAAAGAGGTGATTAAAATTCTGGAAAAAGTTAGATATGATAGATCTCTAGAGAAAACTGAATGGGAATATATATATAATATTATATATATATAATACATATATAATATAATATATATATATAATTTTTTTTTCTCAACAGTACATGAGTACATGGCACCTACACAAAAATTGACCATGTATTAGGGCATAAAAACCTCACAACTAAATGCAGAAAAGCTGAAATAGTAAACACATCCTTTTCTGATCATAATACAACAAAAATTACATCTAATAATGGACAATAGGAAAAGGGATTAAAATTAATTGGAAATTAAATAATCTAATTATGAAGAAGAAAAATAACTAGTGGTTTAAAGAAAAAAATCATAGAAACAATGGATAACTTCCTTAAAGAAAATGAAAACAGTGAGACAACAAACCAAAATTTATGGGATGCAGCCAAAGCAGTACTTTGGGGAAAATGTCTATCTTTAAATTCTTATATCAACAAAATAGAGAAAAAGCAGATCCATGAATTGAGCATGCAAGTTAAAAAAAAAAAAACTAGAAAAATAACAAGTTAAAAATCCCCAATTAAACACAAAATTGGAAATCCTGAAAATCATAGGAGAAATTAATAAAATTGTAAGAAAACCATTGAACTAATAAATAAAACTAGAAACTGATTTTATGGAAAAAATAATAAAATAGATAAGCTGTTGATTAATTTGATTAAAAATGAAAGAAAATAACCAAATTACTATTATCAAAACTGAAAGGGGTGAATTCACTACTAATGAAGAAGAAATCAAAGCAATAATTAAGAGCTATTTTGCCCAATTAATACCAATAAATTTGACAATCTAAATGAAATATGTGAATATTTAAAAAAAATATAAATTGTCCAGAATAACAGAAGAAGAAATAAAATAAGTAAATAACCAAGTTTTAGAAAAAAAAAATTGAAAAAGCCATCAATGAACTTCCAAAGAAAAACATCCCCAGGAGCAGGTAGATTCACAAGTGAATTCTATCAAACATCTAAAAAACAATTAATCCCAATAATATATAAACTATTTGGAAAAACAGGTGAAGAAGGAGTTTTTCAAAATTCCTTTTGTCACATAAATATGGTGCTGATATCCAAACCAAGGAAATGTTCAAACAGAGTAAGAAAATTATATACCAATTTCCCTAATGAACAATGAGGCAAAAATTTTGAACAAAATACTAGCAGAGAGATTACGACAATATATCACAAGGATCTTACACTATGACCAGGTGGGATATATACCAAGATTGCAGGACTGGCTTGATATTAGGAATACCATCAACATAATTGACCACATCAATAACAAATCTAACAAAATTCATGTGATTTTTTCAATTGATGCAGAAAAAGTCTTTGACAAAATACAGCAAACATTCCTATTAAAAGAGAGCACAGAAATAAATCGAGCTTACCTTCAAATGATAAGAAATATTTATCTATGATCATCAGAAAGTATTACTTGTATTGAGGGTAAGCTGGAAGCTTTACAAATACAATCAAGGGTGAACCAAGGAGGCACAATTTCATCTCTATTATGTAATGTTGTATCAGAAATATTAACTATAGCAATAGAAGAAAAATAAATTAAAGGCAATAAGGAAATAAAACTATCATTCTTTGCATATGATATGCTGTTATACTTAGAAAATCTTAGAAAATCAACTAGAAAACTACTTGAAATTATTAACAACTTTAGCAAAGTTGAAGGGTACAAAATAAACCCACATAAATCATCAGCATTTTTATATATTGTCAACAAGACTCAGCAAGGACAGATAGAGAAATTCCATTTAAAATACCTCTAGACAATATAAAATACCTGCCAAGACGAACCCAGGAACTATACGTACCCAACTATGATACACTTCTCACATAAATAAAGTCATATCTAAACAATTAGAAAAAAAATATTAATTGCTCATGGGTAGGCTCAAGCAATATAGTAAAAATGATAATTCTACCTAAATCTATTTATTTAGTGCCATGCCAATAGAATTATCAAAAATATTTTATAGAGCTAAAAAAATAATAAAATTCATCTGGAAGAAGAAAAGCTCAAGGATATCAAAGGAACCTGAAAAAAAAATGTAAAAGAAAGAGGTCTATCCATACTAGATCTCAAAATGTATTATAAAGCAGTAATTACCAAAACAATTTGGTAGGGGCTAAAAAATAGATTGGTGGATCAGTGGAATAGATTAGGTAAAAATTACATTATAGCAAATGACCATAGAAATATAGTATATGATCAACCCAAAGATCCAGATTTTTGTCACCAAAGAAAGATTCTATGGTCTGACATTTTTGCACAGTTTGCTCATGATTCCAGCCAATTATTTGAGATTTAAACTCTTTGTTAAGGTAGGAGTCTCCTTCCAGTGTGGAGAATGTACTGTCCCAAGCTTCACAGGTTTTGTGCAGCTGTTTTCAGAGATACTTCTAGGGACCTGTAAATTTTCCATTCTTCCAAGGTGGTACAATCAAACGCAAGGTGTTTACTCCTTTCCTGGGCCTATGCTCTGGTCTATGAGTGACCACAAGCACTCTCTTCTGCCCTGAATTGTGAGAAGGATTTCCTCTCCACCACCACTACAAGCTCCACCATGACAGCACTCCTCCTCGCCCCAGGACCACAACCTAGAACTGTGACCCAGATCCAAGCACGAGCAAAGCAAGAGATTCCTGCTTCCAGTGCTAGCAAAGAAATCTCTGCAATCCCCCTCTGATCAGCCACTTGATTCTCCCTCAGTCTATGGGCCAGGAGCTCAGCAGCCACCATCCCAGGGCTACGTTCAGACACTGGAGCTGGGATCATGCTTCTCTCTCACCACAGTCACAGACTTTTCCTATTGACTTAAGTTGTCTTTGGCATTCCTGGGTTGAGAAATCTGGAAACCACCACAGCTGCCCATGTTTCAGTCCTCTGAGACCTGCTCCAGGTTTGCTGAGGCCTGATCTTTGCCTGCTCACCCACGCTGAATGTGTTCCTCTTCCAGTCCAGTGTGATATACTTTTCTAATCAACCATCTAGGTTGTTTTGGGCAGGAAATTTGTTTCACTCTGTCTTTTTCTGGGTTCTGCTGCTTTATAATTTGTTTAGAACAATTTTTTACAGGTATTTGGAGGGGTTTGGGGGAGAGCTCAAGCAAGTCACTGCTTTCACTCAGCCGTCTTGGCTCCACCCTCACACACACACACACACACACACACACACACACACACACACACAGAGAGAGAGAGAGAGAGAGAGAGAGAGAGAGAGAGAGAGAGAGAGAGAGTTTACTTCTTAAAGATTCATTTTTCAGAGGCAGAGCCAAGCTGGTGGAGAAAAGACAGGGACTTGCCTGAGCTCTCACCAAAACTCCTAAAAAGACCTTCAAATAATACCTTAAAACAAATTCTGGAGCAGCAAAACCCACAAAGGGAGTAGGTGAAACAATTGTCCAGCACAAGACAACTTAGAAGGTCAGAAAATGAAAGGTCTGTTGCATTCTGGTGAGAATAAGGCACAGTCCAGTGAAGGCTGTACCAGGGCAGACCAGGTCACAGAAAACCAGTAGAGGGCTTTAGGAGTCACTGAACCAGCAGCACCAGCAACTGCTTCTGGAGCTCTCAGTCAACAGATGATAAGGGCATAGAGAAGTTGGTCAGAAGGAGATTACAGAGATCTCTTTGCTGACACTGGGGGCAGGATTCTGTTGCTTTGCCCATATTCAGATCTGGATCCCAGTCATGGGTGGCATTCTCAGGGTGAGGAGGAGCACAGAGCTTGTGGGCCACAGTGAAGCAGAAAACCTCATCAGAGTTCCAGTGCGAAAAAGAGTGCTTATGTTCATTCACAGATCAGATGGAACACAGGCCAGGAAAGTAATAAACACACCTCTCTTTAGATCATACCACCTAGGAAGGACTGAAAGCTTACAGGTCCCTAGAAGTATCTCTGAAAACAGCTGCACAGAACCCCTAATGCTTGTAACAGTGCATCCTTCACCCTAGAAGCAGAGACCCATTTTAGCAAGGAATTGAAAGTCGAGAAATAGACTTGAAAAATGAGCAAACAATAGAAAAAAATATTCTGGCTATAAAACATTACTATTATGACAGGGAAGATCAAAGCACAGGCAGAAGAAGACAGCATACTCAAAACTCCAACACTCAAAACCTCCAAAAGATAGAATCTGGAATTCAAAACTTTAAATAAAAATGTCAATTTTAAAAAAAATGCTAATTTTATAGATGAGGAAAGGAAGGCACTGAGCAGTCAAGAGACATGCTCATAGTCATACAGTTAGTGAATGTCTAAGACAGTAATTGAAATCAGACTTCTCACAAATTCAAATTCCTTCCTTCCTTCTTTCCTTCCTTTTTTCCTTCCTCCCCCCCTCCCTTCCTTCCTTCTTTCCTGAGACCTGGGAAAAACTTTAACTTAAAAAGACCAAAGTCTCCCACTGCATCCAGGGTCATCTCCAGTCACCTATATCAATATCTTGCCACTGGACCCAGATGGCTGAAGAGGAGAGAGGGAGACTAGTGACTTTGCACAGCCCTGCTTGACTTAAATCCAATTCATTTGCAAGTCAGGATATAACCCTCCTGCTGTCATTGGTCCTCTTCAAGAATGAAAGACAAACAAAATTCTGTGAGTAGTAGTAGCTGCCCAACTGGGGACCCAACTGGCCAATTCTGATTGGGCAATGTTCCTTCTTTCCTTCCTTCCTTCCTTCCTTCCTTCCTTCCTTCCTTCCTTCCTTCCTTCCTTCCTTCCATCTTTCCTTCCTTCTTTCCTTCTTTCCTTTCTTTCTATCTTCCCTCCCTCTTTCCTGTCCCTTCCTTCTCTCCCTCCTTTCCCCTTGTTCACATATGGAATCATACCCTTACCTCTGCCCAAAAGAATATCAATTTTAATCACTGAAACCTCAGAAGATATCTTGGGGTTTACAGGCTAGATTTCTTTTTTAAGGACCATGCCTTAAACCCAAATCACCCTGGACAACAATAGGTACCAGCCCAATCTTCACTTGGTAATTGTTTGG
Organism: Vombatus ursinus; assembly: GCF_900497805.2. Lineage (NCBI taxonomy): Eukaryota > Metazoa > Chordata > Mammalia > Diprotodontia > Vombatidae > Vombatus > Vombatus ursinus. The sequence continues at coordinate 21,733,845 of NW_020954569.1, forward strand.
GTTATGATGACTCAGAGTGAGTGTAAATAGAAATTGTTTCTGTTTTGGCCAGAAACCTTGAAGGTCTTTCCCTCCCAGACTGATTTTTTTTAAACTAGGTAAAAGAGACCATTCTTTGCCTCATTTCTAATTTAGCCTTAATCACAGAATAGGCATTGCCTCAGATAAACTGAGACCTAGGAAAGACCTTAGCCTAAAAAGGCCAAGGTCTCCCACTGCATCCAGGACCATCTCCAGTCACCCAAATCTATATCTTGCCACTGGATCCAGATGGCTTGAGGAGAGAGTGAGGCTGGTGACTTTGCACAGTACTGCCTTGCTTAAATCCACCTTCCTGATGTTATTATGGGTCCTTTTATTGGACAAACAACATCAACCTTCCTTCCTTCCTTCCTTCCTTCCTTCCTTCCTTCCTTCTTACATTTCCTCCTTTCTTCCTTCTTTCCTTCTTTTCTTCCTTCCTTCCTTAACAAACTAGGAACAATGGTTACTTCTATAACTTCATTTTATTTTCCAGCATAAAACCAAGGGATTTCCCAGCTCCTTGTGTCTCCTACTTGCTACCACCACTTGCTGTCTTGTTGTCCAGCTTTTTGGTAGAACTAGGACAATTAGTATGTCCTCTAATCTCGTTTGATTTTTGTCTTTAATGGGTCTAGGACTTTCATACAATGGAAAGGGAAATAATATCTTGAATCCAGTGAGAAGGGAAATATTATCTTGATTTATAGTAGAAAAAATCCCTTGTTTAAAAAAAAAAGAAAACCTATACATTATAAATAGCCCCTCCCATGGAACCACAATATTATAGGGGAAGAACCATGGTATCACACATTTATTGAAGACTCAGACGGTGTAAGGCTTTTTGTTATTAGCCATTATAGAGTTAAACAAACATAAATAAGATATATTCTCTACCCTGAGGAGCTTACAGTTTGGTAAGAGAAATAATGTATGTGCCAAAAGCAACATTAGCAAAATGGGAACCTTTTACCTCTTTCCCTATTCCAAAAGGAATGGAAAGGAAAAAAGACTCATGAGTAGAAAGTCCAACAGGACCTTTTGGACTGGAATAATTATAAAACAAATCTGCTTGAGGAAATAACCAGGTGGCAGGTAAAATACCAAAAAAGTCAGCACTAAGCTAAATACTATGAATACAGAGTTGGGGAAAGGGGGTGCAGTATATAACAAAAAAACGCAGGGCTGAGAGTCACAAATGCTAGACTTTGGGAACCCCTGATTGTTCTGGAGCTACTCCAACATAATAGGAGTTGATAAGAAGCACTTAACCTATACTATATTCTTCTAGGCCCATATATGTTCACATTCTGGGGAATTCACTGATTGATGTTACATATTTGTGGCACCTGTGAATAAACCTCTTGGGGCAGGAGAAGAAAAGGGCTCACCAGAAAGAGTCTGGGGTAGCAATTCTTTCTCTCTACTAAATCTGTTCTGTGTATAAGATACTTATTAACACTGATGGTTACAGCAAAATGGCAGAGTCCAGGGAGGCCAAAAAGATAATGGGAACAAGATTCTGATGTTCCCAAGTGGATGGCTGGTCAAGGTCAAAGTGGAGCTTAGAGATTATTATCAAAAAAGAATTTCCAAAACAAAACAAAAAAAGCAAAAACAAATCCAAGCTGTCTGACGGAGATCAGAGTCTGACCTAGGGTTTACAAAAATATAATACTAAGTAGAATTTAATACATGTCTGAAAAAGGGTTAAAAATAGTGCTAAAAAAGTTCAGACTTAGAGATTTAAGATGTCGAGATCTTTTCAGTTTGGGGCAGGGATCAGCATAAATCTTAATATGGGAAATGGCATTTGATCTTGATAATAGAATTATCTAAAAAATTATACAGAGTGCTTTGGGACATTTTCAAGCAGAATGGATAACCACTTGTGAGGAATGTTATGGAAGGGATTCTCCCATTAGACAGAAGGTTGGACAAGGTGACCCCTACAACACTTCTATTTTTTTAAATCGGTGCAAGGATTATATAATAATATAAAGGTCCTGACACTGGAAATGAATAAGGCTAAACAAAAGAGAACACATTTATAGAGCACTTTAAGGTTTACAAAGCACTAGACAAAGTATGGCTTCCATGGAAGAAACAAAGATATGGTAGGGAGCATGCAGAAAGGGCAGCAATAATAGTGTAAAGGATATTACTGGAAGGGAAATTAGAAAACCTGGATTTGAATGGTAGTTGCGCTACGTACCATCTGAGATTATCGATAAGTCATAACCCTCTGTGTCTCCATTTACAAACTGTATGAAATGAGGAGGTTGAAAGAGATGACCTCTATGGATCATTCCAGCTCTTAAATCTTATCATTCTAGGGAGAAGGGGCTTTATTGGTTTGTGATGCATGGCCTTTCCAGCTAGTAAAATCAATTAATTAAAAGCACTTTTAAACAGATGGTTTCAGAATAGTGTTGATATTGCTTTAGGGCCAGATGTGTGACATCTCTCCCAAGATCCAGAAGAAAAAAAACTTATTCTTTGTTCTTCTGTAATCCCATCATTTTTTTTAAATGTGGGAATGTATGACAGCTACCAAAACTCATTGTCTCTAGTTTATTATATGATGGTAGATATAGATAGTGCCATACCACTACTGCCAGGCTGTCAAAGTTGTATTTTTATGTGACCTAGAATGTTTGGTTTTGTTTTTCAACATGATAAAATTCACTTTTGGAAAGATAACAGCAAATGCAATGAAAAAGAATATATTTACTAGTGAAGTTCACATTGTGTATCTAGTTATGGGATGGCAAAGATTCTGAAGAATAAGTTGCAATATCAGCTCCATACATAAAACGCCTTTGAAAATTGTAGCAAGATAACTGAGAGAGAAGTTGTATGTAAGCCTAGCTCTGCTTCATCACCCAAGGACACAAGCAATATGTCAAATGAATAAAAGAACAACAATAAAAAGAGAAAAAAAACCTATCCTCTCAAAGAAAACCCCACTGGGAAAAGTAGCAAATAGATTAAAGAAATGAGAAAACAAACAAACAAAAATAGAAAATCTGTAGTAGAATGGAGAAATATTATACTAAATGAGGTTGTGAGAAAAAAAATTAAGAGGAAAATATGGAACTGCCTACAACTAGAACCCTGGAAATGATGTTGGGAATACTGCATAATCCTTGGAGTAAATGAGGACATTAATAAAAAAATTAAAGGGAAGGTGTCAAGAGAAGGGAACAAAAGCTTACTAATGCTCATGTTGCAGACACTATGCTTCACAAATATTATCTCATTTGATCCTCACAACAACTCTGGGACATAGATACCATATTATATAATATATAAGAAATGAGACAGAATGATCTTAAATGATTCTCTCAGAATCATACAGCTAGTAAGTGTCAAAGGCCAGATTTGAACTCACATCTTCTTGAGTCTTCCTCTGTCCAGTGCTCTATCTCACTAAGATAGGGAATAAAAATAAAACTCTTAAAATACATTTAGCATTTCTTAATTTTACTAGTTATATCTTAATTAATTTTGAATTTTTTAAATTTAATTTTGATTTTTAGAACATTTTTGAGACCTCCCTACTTCCTGTCCCTAACCTATGTACTAAGGAGGCAATCAATATTATAACAAGTATATATGTGAAATTATGTAAAAAACATATTTTTGTATTAGCCATATCACAGAAAACAGGAAAAATAAAATGAGGAATCATACTTCAATTTGCGTAGGGAGTTTATCAGTTTTTTCTTTGGAGGTGGATTGAGTTTTTTTATCATGAGCTCTTTAGAATTGTCTTGGATTATTGTATTGATCATAACAACCAAGTGTTTAACAGCTGATCATTATTACAATATTGCTGTTACTGTGTACCATAATTTCCTGCTTTGACTTTGCATCAGTTTATATCCATCTTTTTTATTTCCTCCTTCATCATTTCTTATAGAACAATAGTTGTTGTTGCTCAGTCATTTCATTTGTGTCTGACTCTTCATGACCCCATTTGAGGTTTTCTTGGCAAAGATAGTAGAGGGGTTTGCTGTTTTCTTCTCCAGCTCATTTCATAGAGGAGGACCTGAGGCAAACAGAGATGAGTGGCTTGAACAGGGTCACAAAACTAGTAAGTGTCTAAGTCCAGATTTGTACTCATTAAGATGAATCTTCCTGATTACAAGCCCAGTGCCCTATCCACTGTGCTACCTATCTGCCCCACAGTGCAATAATTTTCTATCACAATCATATGACACAAACTCTTCAGCCATTCCCCAATTGATGAGCTTCCCCTCAATTCCCAATTCTTTGCCAACACAAAAAGAGTTTCTATAATTCTTTTTGTCCATATAGGTCCTTTTCCTTTTTCTTTGATTGAGGCTTTTAGTCTTTTTTTCAAGTTTTAATTCAGCTCACTGAGCTATGCCCAGTTTGCTATACTAGAGATTTCAGGGAAATCCCCTTTGACTTAGATCTAGGGCTCTCTCCATTGAGCTATTATCTCACTCCCACCTGGAGAACTCCCTCACTCTGTATTGTCTTGTATATATTTTCCTATGTATACTTTCTCTGAATTCTGTTTTTTTTTAACAGATATGGATAAATGGGTCTCTTTCATAATTGATATATATGTATTTATTGTGAAATTGATATTTGGGGGGAGGCATTAAAGCTTAGGGTCTTCTTTCCCCCCAAATGAAACAGTGATCAGAAGTTATATTGAACCTGAAAATTATACTCCCTATATTTATAATCTTTCAGGTAGCAGATTGATATAATTCTAGCCCAGTACCCCCTCTCTCAGAGTAGAGCAGAGTGGCCAAGCCTCTGCCTTTCTGCTTCCTCTCCTGGTAGGAAATAAAGTTTCCCTAGGAGAAGGGTAGGGTGACAACAGGCTAGAGATGTTTATTCTGCCTCCCTTTGAGCCACACAATACTTTGTTAGAAGGGCAGTTTATGATCAGAAGTTAACTGACCTCAAATTTAAGACTTGGAAAGATAATTTTAGGAATATTAATATTTCAGAAAAAAACACAATGAATAAAAGTCCCCACATACCATACTTCAGGGAATAATATAAGAAAACTGAGGGCTAAATATTATGCTTAGAACATAAAATTTGTAAATGATTCAATGGCTTGTCAACTGAGATCAGTCCCAAGATGCTCTCTCTCTCTCTCTCTCTCTCTCTCTCTCTCTCTCTCTCTCTCTCACACACACACACACACACACACACACACACAAAATGGAACTGCAAAGTTCAAAATTATTAAAGTCAAAGAAAAAAACTTTCACAAACTCCTGAGATAGTAGTTGAGTCACACAGAACTACTCATTAACAATAAGAAATGAAGACAGTCAGAAAATAATATGCTCCAAAACAAAGGAAAATGATTGGAATGTATAGATAGCTTATTTGGAAACATTATATATTTTCTATATGAAGGAAAATGAACCTTCATAAGGAGGCTGCTTCTGAATTTCTCTTGAAAAAGCCAAAGTGTTGAGCGGAATGTGTCATATAAAAAACTCAACTAACCCCCCCCCACCCTAAAAATTACCAACAAAGAAAAACAAGTCCACAAAGAATGAAAAGGCTGGGAGATGACACTTTATTTACATTATACAAAGAGGAGACATGACTATTGTCACAGAAGTCTCACCTTGTCTAAGAGTAACTGATTGAAGAAAGAGAATAACTATAGGCTTGGATGATGAGACAGAATATTTAAAAGGTAGAAAGGAGAGTGGAAGAGGCACATGACTTAGTATTTTTAGAATTCACAGCATGATACATTAAGGCTATTCAAAAAATGAGTTGGTGCAATAGGATGGATACACAAATTCACTAATCATTCTTTTACCTTGGATGAGTAAGTTAAATGTAAAAAAAAAAATCAATAACATAAGAATTAAGGAATTAAGAACTAATTTGAGAAAAGGAGATGAGAGAACTGGCTGAGCTCTCTCTCCCTCCCTGCCCCCACCTCCCAACATGTTCTTGCATCCTGTCTTTCCCCAAGCACATGAATTCCTGATTATGGCTTTGGTTCAAATCTCTTTATTCCCTGTACATGAGAGAAAGTAGTATGTTGTAACTAAAGAATCATGGACAGGGTACTTCACATATTTAGGATCCAGTTTTCTCATCCATAAAATGAGAAAGCAGAATGAAATGACCTCTAAAGAATCTCTCAGGACTTAATGTATCTGATTATATGATAAACTAATTGGTGCTAAGATGTCTTTATCTGATAATGCATTTTCATATATTTGTATTAGGGGAATTGTTATTTTAATTGTGGATAACAGACTATCAGAGGGAGAAGAAGGAACTTAGGGAACACCAATCCAAATCCCTCATTTTGACATTGAGAAAATTAAGGCTTAGAGAGGCAAAAGGAATTGCTCAAAGCCACAGAGCTAGTCAGTGTTAGAGATGAACCTACCCTGCATACCACTCAAGTACTCTTCTTATACAATTCCAAACTATGGAATCACGCATGGATGTCACAGCTAGGTTCTTTAACTATTTTGCCAATCAACTAGGCTAAAGTCTTCAAGGATGCAGTGAAATGAAAACCAATAGAAAAAAAATAATTTAAAATAGAAGTTGAACAAAAATTATCTCTATTCACCTGCATGAATTTAAAACCTAAGATTCTAAGTGTTCAATTTTTTTTTACTTGCATATTTGTTAGCCTTTGATTGATTAAGTTGATCTAATATTTACTTCATCTATTTCAGAATATTAAGTAGGTCATTCTAAGTCATCCAAAAAATTTTTCCTATATTTACAATGGGAAAATTTTAAAATAATTCTATGCTATAATTATTATTAATGTTCTAATAGGCATCCCAGTTCCCCTTAAGGATTCTTTCACCAGGTGGGAAAAATAAAAGATATGGGGGAGTGAATTTCACATACAATATTTTTGAGACATGGGAATCTTTTTGAACAAAACCATATATCCTGGATAAATGTTATGCCTGTTCACAGAAATGGAGAAGGACATGACATTTTTAAGGATTCTGTCTATCAAAGTATACGTACAGCAATGTGATCAGTGCTACATTTTTTAAGGCAATTCATTTAACACCAAGATATTTCTAGTGCATTAAATCTTTACTCTGATAATTTAGTTTGTACCTAAGGGTACCAGGTTTTTTCTTTTTATGTGGGCTTTTAATGATTTATAGAAACTAACAGTATCACAGGACCAATTTTTATTTCCTTCTACAAAGGATTTACAGACCTCAAAATTGCTATCTTTATAAGTAACAACAGTGTTATTTATATATTCAACTCATTATTTGTCTTTATATTACCATCCTGACTCAAATATACAAATAATTCTATGAATATATTAATTGTTACTATTTACTAGATATTCCCTTCATGCAGATGTTTGTGCATCAAATGAGATAATGTTTGTAAAGTACTTAGCACAATGCCTGGCAAATAGTAGGTCCTATATAAACACTTATTCTCTTCCCCTATCTTCATGTTTAGCTATAATGTGTAGTTCTTGCTGGCATTCACACATAAGTTCATTACAGGGGATCCACCCAAAGTGGTGGGATTCTGCCTTACTTTATTGTGACACCAAAAGGATAGAATTGAAACACATAGGCTATCCATCAGTCAGCCCTTATTATTTCTACATAAGACCCATTTTTCAATGACAGAGTTCTTTTACAGTAATTTTACTTTTTATTACTGTTAAAGTTGGATTGCAGAAGAACAAGAAATGCTAGGCAGCAAAAGTTGACTTTGGATTAGAACCTTAAGAAGGAAAAAGAGAAGATAGTTGTCAAGAGAAGGCAAGGTAAGTAACCAAAGGTTAATGGAAAGAAAAGTGGGTAAAGCAAATTGATAAATTGGATTGGAAGGGTGGGTATTATTGAAATAAGTTAAATGGTTGGTGCAAAATTTGAAGGGATGATAGATGAACCTTTTGTCTTGTTTCTGAGTTTAGGGGAAGGAAGTTGAGTATAGCTGTCCAATTATTAAAAAGGTAACTATTGGCTGATGATGTTTTAACCAGGCATTTAAGATTGAAATACACACACACACACACACATGTGTATGTGCATGTGTGTATACATATATATGTATATATTTATGTATGTGTGTATGTATATATAGTCACAAGTGGTTTAAAAACACAAGGCTAAAAATATCAGCCATAATGGATAATAAGGAAAACTGTTCAGTGACTGCCATTGATTTTGTGATTGCACTTTTGAGTGGGCCTAGTGTCTGCTGGCTGTGTTACAAGTGAAAGCTGATATTCTTTGTGTAAGAGAAGGTAAAGGGGCATGAAAAACACTTCCAAGTAGTTGATAATTCCTTGCCTGAGGGCAGTGAAGATGCTTATTTGTCAGTGTGATGATGCTGATGATGATAACTAGTAACAGCTAACTATAGATAACATAGCTTAATATAGCTTACTATATCCCAGACGTTGTGCTAAACACTTTACAATGATCTCATTTAATTCTCAAAACAATCTTTGAGGTAGATGCTATTATTATTGCAGATATTATTATTATTATTATTACATATGAGGAAAGAGAGGTTAAATAAATTGGACAAGGTTACACAGCCAGTAAGTATGATGGGCAAAAAGGTAAAAGATCCTAAAGGCATTACCAAAGGATAAGAAGTTCATGCAAGAGACTGAAGACTATAAGGGCACGGTTCACCTTTGGAAGTAATAAAGAAGAGAAAGGTAGCTTTGGGAAATAAATAGCTAACTGAGAAGTTGGTGTATGAGCCTGGGATATGGAATTTTGGACTATGGAAAATAAGTTGAAAAGCATTTATTGTGTCTACAATGTGCCCAACACTGTATTATGCCTAGGGTTACAAAGAAAGGGAAAAAAATAACAGTACCTAACCTCAAAGAATTCACAAGCTAAGGAGCAAAATAATGTATAAACAATTATGTATAAATTTATATTTCTCAGAATATGAGGAACTAGCATTAAAAGGGAGTAGGAAAATCTTCTTGCAGAAGTTAGGATTTTAGGTGAGACTTGAACAAAGCCAGGGGAGCCAAGAAGTGGACATGAAGATAGAGAGCATGTCAGGCATTGAGGACCACCAGTGAAATTTCCCATTGTGGGAAGATGGAGTGTCTTGGTCAAGGAACGGCAAGGAGACCAAGGTCACTATCTAGTGGAGTATGTGCAAGGAAGTAAAGTATAGGAAGAATAGAAAGATGGGCCATATTTTGAATAGATTGGAAAGACAAAGAATTTATCTATCTATCTATCTATCTATCTATCTATCTATCTGTCTGTCTGTCTGTTTATTTAATCCTGAATGTGATAAGGAACCATTGAGTTTATTGAATGAGGAGTGGGTCACATGGTCAAACTTGCAGTTAAAGAGATTACTTTATTTTTACAGGTTTACATTTGCTTTTATTTTTTTTGAGTATTTAATAAGTGTATTTATTTTTAGTTTTCATCATTTACTTCCACAAGATTTTGAGTTCCAAATTTTCACCCCATCTCACCCCTCCCCCTACCCCAAGATGGCATGCATTCTGAATATCCCTTCCCCATCTTGGCTCCACCCCCTAAAGAGATTACTTTCACTGCTAAATGGAGGATGATCTAGAGTAAGGAGAGAATTGAGTTAGGGAGACCAACTAGCAGGCAATTGAAATAGCTTAGGTATGAAATGATGAGGAACTGAGCCAAGTGACATTGCCTGAGGAGAAAAGAGGGGATGATGAGGAATGTTTATGTTTGTTGTTTAGCAATTTTAGTCATGTCCACCTCTATGTGGCCCTATTTGGGGTTTTCTTGACAAAAATAGGGGAGTGATTCACTATGAGGAAAACTAAGGCAAATAGGGATAAGTGACTTGCCCAGTGTCACATAACTAGTAAGTGTCTTAGGCCAGATTTGATTTCAGGAAGATGAGTCTTCCTGACTTGAGGCCTGACACCCTGTCCACTGCACCACCTACTTGCCCAAGGATACTGGTAAGGTTTGCTGTTTCCTTTTCCACTGGGTTAAGGCAAGCTGAGGTTAACTGATTTGTCTTGTGTCACACAGCTAGAAGTGTGTAGGGCTGGATTTGATCTCAGGTCTTCCTGACTCTAGGCCCAGCACTCTATCCACTGAGCCACAAGTAGAATTGATAGGACTTGGCAACTGATTGGATATGGGTTATAAGAAGGAGTGAGACATTGAGATTGACACTTAGGTTGTAAGCCTGTATGACTAGGAGTGTTGAGTTAGCTAAACAGTAATAGGGAAATTTATGAAAAGGGGATTTTTTTGAAAGGGGAGAAAATATTAAGTTCTGTTTTGAACATGTGGAGTTTAAGATGTCTGTAAGATATTCAGTTCAAGATGTCCATTAGGCAGATGAAAATGTGAGATTGGAGGCAAGGAGAGATGCTAAGGCTAGATAAATGGATCAGAGAATCATCTGCATAGAGAGCATGATTGAATCCATTAGAGATGAAGAGATCATAAAGCAAAATAGTGTAAAGGGAGAAGAGAAGTAGGCTCACACCAGAGCCTTGGGGCAGTTAGGTGTGACGTGGATGAAGATTCAGCAAATGAGCCTTTAAAAAGTGGTCAGACAGGTAAGTGAAGAATGAGAAGAGAATTATATTGCAAAAACCTGAAGAGACGAGAGTATCAAGAAGAGGGTGATTTATAGTATGGCAGGCTGCAATGTGATCAAAAAAGTATGAAGATTAAGAAAAAAACTGGGGATAATATAATTCTTTTCAAGAAATGAAGTTAAGCTAATAAAGGCTGAAAAAATGTCTTTACTTGGTGTCATTTCAAATCTAAACTAAAAAAAATGGAGGAGGGAGAAAACATCCTGTATATAAACTATCTTAGATAACATAGAAAGCAGAAGGAAAGAACAATGATGGATATCAGTTGAGATATCAAATCTACAATGGAAAAAATATTAGAAATGAAACAATTTTAAAACCAATTATATCAAATACATATGGAAATGTCCAAAGTTTAGACAGTAAATCTATTTATTTATTTAGACAATAAATCTAATTATAACCATTTGGTTATAATTTATGAAAAAAAGAGTTACAGGTGAAAAGGGGGTTTGGGTGGCATTGTTTGTTAATAATATACATTTATGCATGGAAATTCAGAAAACTCAGGGGAATATGATAGTATTTTGGTTAGGGGAAAAGGAGAAACTGAAGCAATTTTGTAATTGCAATGTACTGTAGACCACCACAACAGAAAAAAGAAATAGGTGAAGGGTTGGGAAATCAATCACAAGCCTGCCATAGAGGCATGATATACTAGTGATGAGAGGGACTGGAGCTCATTCTCTACCAAAAGCAGAAAAATTAATAACTCTTTGACTTTCACAAATGTTTATGTCATGCTGCATCCTAAAACAAACATTTTTTTCACTATGTGCTAGCTTTTTTTTTTTTTAATGTTATCAGGGCAGCTAGGTGGTGCAGTGGATAGAGTTCCCGGCCAGGAGTCAGGAAAATGCATCTCCCTGAGCTCAGATGTGGCCTCAGACACTTACTGTGTAACCCTAAGTAGGTCCCTTAACCTTGTTTGCCTCAGTTTCCTCATCTGTAAAATGAGCTGGAAAAGGAAATGTTAAACCACTCCAATATCTTTGCCCAAAAAAACTTCAAAAGGGGTCACCAAGAGTTGGACATTATGGAAATGACTGAACAACAACAAAAAAACCATTGTTGTAAACACTGGGGAATAATCAAAAGGCAAAAATAGCTTCTTATGCATAACACCGTTTCACACATTCTGCTAGGGAAGACAATCTCTCTCTCTCTCTCTCTCTCTCTCTCTCTCATACACACACACACATATATACACATATATGTATGTGTGTGCATGTATATATAAAATCTGATTCTCACCTTACAAGGAGGAATTGGTTGTTGATAAGGTAGAAATCCTGGGGAGAAATTATCATTCCATTTTAGTGTTTGTGAAAGAAAATGAGACAAAATTTGGGCATAATCTGACATACACCCTAGATTAATGTTTAAAATAGTGTTTCAAGTGTTAACAACATTTAAAATATTTTCCAAGGTTCTTAGCAAAGTTAAGTAAGATCTCATGGACAAAAATGTTACAGGAGAAGTCAGCTCAGGAGGGAGGGGGATATACTCAGTAATGAAATGCTATCTATAAAAAGAGAAATGCTTCAAATGTTGAAAAAAAACCATGAGATGTGTCTAAGTAGATGTAAAGGAAATTCTCCAATCAATTTAGATTTTATGAAATATCTGTCCAGAAGATGGAAGCAAGGTCAGATAACAAAGGATAAATAATGTTTAGCATGGAATTGTCCAGTTAAATAGTGGCAGATGTTCTAAAGTCCCAAATGAGCTTAGGCTGACATGGAAAATAAGAACATGGGTTATTTTGTTGTTGTTTTTTTACTTTAACCATATTGGGAGCGAAGAGAAGAATGATAGAAGTGATAAAAGAGAGAAGGCAGAGCTATTCAAGTCTCCCTTGGTTTCTATATTCTCAGACAAGGAGAATGGCCTTTGTACTATAGATGAAAGAATGAAAATAATAATAGGGGGCTTCTATACAAGATAAGTAAGGAGATATAGTAATGGAGTCCTGAATTGCCCTTGATGAAATCAAGTCACCTTATCTATATGACCTACATTCTTCTGTACTGAAAAAAAAATCACCAGTAAATCCCAGGATATAGAAGAAGATTCAGCAAAAGTGATTGAGAAGAATTGGTTAGATGTAGAGAGAACCAGGATACAGTAAAGTCACAGATACTAGAGCCAAGAGATATTGATTAATATTTTAATTTTAACAGTCATGCAATAAGTGCTGGTAAACATACACTGAGTCATAAAGAATTGGGTTGAGAACAGTGATTTCACTGGCATCGGGAACTCTGAGATGAGAAACCTCTTCTGCAATGTAGTTTGTTACCTCCTGTACAAATAATGATAGAGTTCATTGCAACAGGAACTATTAGGCAACATTCCCAGAGTCACACAGCAAGCACATACCAGAGGTGGGATTTGAACACAGGCTTTCTGACTCCCGAACAGGAAGTGGACACAGGAAGAAAAAAATAAAAGCAACTCTGTTTTCACTGAGATGGTGTAGGTGTATGAAAATGAGGCCCCCAGATGATTTAGGCAAAATCAAAATGTTCACAAATTTTTTGAGAAAAGGATAAAGAAAAATGGTTTGGGGTGAGGGTGAGGGCACGGGGGATAGGCTTTCAAAGAACAAGGATTTTTAGCGGACTCATGGTTTCCCTTAGAGGGTGTAGTGCCATATCTATGGACAATTTATGATTACTTAAAATACTGTGTGAATCATATCTGTGTTCTCTGTACGCAGGAAAATGTTTTTAACAATATCTTGTTTTTCTCGAAATACATGTAAATACAAATCTTAATTTTTTTTTGTTTTGAGTTCCAAATTCTATCTCTCCTTCCCTCCCGTGCCCTCTATGAAATGGTAAGCAATGTGATACAGGTTATAAATGTGCAATCATGTAAAAGATTTACATATTAGTCATTTTGTGCAAGAAGACTTAAAAAAGGAAAGGAAAAGAAGGAAGAAAGCAAAGAAGGAAGGAAGGAAGGAAAGGAGAAGAAGTAAAAGAAAGAAAGAATGGAGAAAAGAAAAGAAAGAAAGAAAAAGAAAGAAAGAAAGAAAAAGAAAGGAAGGAAGAAAGAAAGAAAAATAGTGTACTTCAGTCTGTATTCACACAACGTCAATTCTTTTTCTGGAAGCAGATTTCATTTTTTCATCACGAGTCCCTTGAAATAGTCTCGGATCACTGTATTCCTAAGAATAACCAAATTCTTCATAGTTCTTCATCATACAGTATTGCTGTTATCATGTACAATATTCTCCTGATTCTTCTCACTTTACTTTGCATTAGTTCATGTAATTCTTTCTAGATTTTTCTGAAATCATCTTGCTTGTCATTTCTTATAGTATTCCATTGTAATCACATACCACAACTATGTGTTCAGCCATTCTCTAATTAATGGATATCCCTTAATTTCCAATTCTTAGCTACCATAAATATATGTATATGTATATATAAATATATATATATGTGTGCATATTATGTATGTATATGTATACACACATACACACACATATATATTTAACAAATAGATCCTTTTACTTTTTAAATAATTTTTTTGATATTATTGGATCAAAGGGTATGCACAGTTGGATTGACATTTGGGCATAGTTCCAAATTGCTCTCCAGCATGGTAGAATCAGTTCACAACTTCACCAACAGTGCCTTATGCCCACAGGAAAATTAGCCTAATATTATTATATATTTTAATGAATTAATCAAAAAGTATATGACCAAGAAATAAATTTCAGTGTGAAAAAAGAATTTCTCTATTAGAAAAGAATAATACTCTTTATGTATCTTTGACTCTACACTTTGCTGTTCAATCACGTCCAACTCATCATCACCCTAAAAAACCATAGCATGCTGATACTGTCCGTGGGATGTTCTCGGCAAAGTTACTGGAGCGATTTGCCATGTCCTTCTCCAGTGGATTAAGGCAAACAGAAGTTGTGACTTGTACACTAGTAAATATCTAAGGCTGGATTTGAACTCTGATCTTCCTGATTCCAGGCCCAGCACTCTATCCATTGAGACACCTAGCTCCCCCAAGCCACCTTGCAATCACCTTCTATGTTAGGCTTTTTAATGCAAAATTATAATTTAATTATCCTATTTATCAATCAATCTTAGAATGAACATACTATAAGACTTTCTTAAATAGTATAATTTATAAATGTATACTTTAATATTTTGAGAGAGGGCAATTTTATATCATGTTAATGTGTTTAGAGCATGCTGATTTTATGCATGTTCTCAAGTAAATGGTGAATGATGTATGGAATAAAGTAGACTTTGTTCCCGCCCTCTCTCCTCCATTCTGCAAAGGATTTCTCAGTCATTGCTTGCCATGCTAAGTTAAGCTGTTTAAAGCAATGCCTGGGGAGGAAAATTTTCTAAAGTGACCACATAAATTGTGTGCACAAATACTGTATGTTTGTTGGTAAATGGATCCTCTGGAGCGCAAAATGGATAATTGCACCACTAATGCCCATTTGCATATGGGAATGCTTGATTCCAAATGCTTTTTATATTACTTTTTGGAAAACTAGACCTACGATATTGCTGGACAGACAAAATCAGCAAAGATGTGATGGGCAATGTAAAATATTTAAAGCAAAATTAATGGTATATTGTTTTACTTTCCTATATTAGTCATTAATAAAATCTTTAGCATATGTGTCAGATACATACATACATATATATATGTATGTATGTATGTATGTATGTTTGAGGTACTTGCTAGCCAAAGCTGATGTTTCATAGAGAAGATGAAGAAAACAGAATGAAAAATGCCTCTTATGGAATTATCATAATACTATGAATTTATATGAAAAATCAACTCAAAAGCTGGCATACACATTTAATTTAGCATAAAATTATAAGATTTAAGACACTTCTTAAGGAAAACACTCATAGCTTTTAATTAAAAATAATAAAGTTATTCAATTGTTATGGTCTTAAGGCCAAAAACCTGCAACTCTATAACAATCATTTCTGGAAATACAATTCTTCTGAAGAATCAAAGGTGAAGAGTTTTCTTTGATGAAAACAAATCTATTTCTTTTCATGAAACATTATATTCTAGTGTTGTATCTCATGGTGTGTTTTCATATGATGAACAGTATGTGGTCTCTATGAAGAAATAAAAAAAAGAGTTCTTTGATGCTTCCCTATTTTAAGTGCTATTTTCTGAAAATATCAATTTTGGGAAGAATAGAGCCCTCTCCATATTTGAATGTATCGAGAGAACATTAACTGTTAAATAATTTATAACATAAATAAAAGAATATAAAAGAAAGAAAACACTCATGTTCTCATCAAAGTAGAATTAGAAATAGACTTTTAGAGATTAGTATCTCTTGATTAAAAAAAAAAACAAAAAAATAAAAACTCATGCTGTTTATCAATTAACCAAATCTTAAATTATTCTGGGGTGATGTTCTCTTGTTAATGTGAGATCACTTTGAATTCTTACATTAGAAAAATGTTGTAAATAATGAAATCAGTTTCATTTTTTTTAAATTCCCCATTCTTCCTCTATCTTCCTAATACTTTGAGTTCCTTCTGGTGACTGCTCTGAAGGCTTAAAAGCTAGATCAAGAGGGTCTAAATTATTTTAGGCCTTACCAATTCAATCCAATTCTGTTCAGTGAAATATCTATTAAATGCCTACAATGAGTAAAGTACATTGTAGGCTCTGAGGATAAAAAGAGAAAACTGGAAGATTAATGAAGCTGAATGTTTTCAGAGATCACTAGTTAGAATGTAAATATAAGACTAAAACGAAAAGGAAACTTGATCTAATGAAATGAGATAAATTTGTACTCTTATAGTAGAAACACTTAATTATGATAATATCATTTCTCCATTAGTATATCTATCTTAGAACAACACTGCTGATGGAAGAGTTGAGACCAGAGTTAAACAGAGGGAAAAAAGTAGAATTGCCCTTGGAAAATTATTCACTGCTTTTCGTGACCTCAAGCTTCTCTCTGAACATAGGCCTCTTTTTAATTTCAGTATTTTTTTGTTCAAGTTGTATGCTTCTTCACTTTTGAATGAAATGAAGTTGAGGATCACCCAGTGGCTGATAAAGGAGATGAAGAGTTGGTGTGAGTATGTTACTACACAATAAACATGAGGAAATATTGAGAGGAAGTGGTGCAAATGGTGTCACCACAAAAATGGAAGGCCGGAAAAAAAAAAAGATTTGCTGGTCACAATTGTGAACCAGGAAAACAGTTGGATAGTTGTGATACAATGTTGATATGAATTTATAGCACATTGAGTCAAACTCTTTGGCAAATGTATGGAAGAACATAATTGAGAATCACACAGGGTTGAAATAGGGTGATATCTGCACTATTGAGGCAATGACACACCAATGGTATCACAGATCCACTCTTATATTGAAATACTGTGTGCAGTCCTTATGCATAGAGGCATGCATTCTACAGGGAAGATACTATTTGAACATAGAAAAGTGTAATAATGTATAGGATGAAGAAGCAAAGAAAAAAATAAGGTAAAATGAGATTTTTGAGGAGAGAGAAAGCAATAATAGCAATGGAAATAAGAGAAGACTTGAGGAAAGAGACAGTACTTAAGTTGAATCCCAAAGAAAGATAAGATGATAATGGGGAGAGGATTCCAAGTATAAGACACCTGCAAAGACACAGAGGTGGAAGAACATGTATCACCTTTGGTGAAGAACCCATTCATAAGAAGATTCCAGTGAAGAAGAAAAGTTCCCTGAAATAATTGTTTCAATTGCATATGGATCCCAATTAAAATTCAGATTTTAGAAAAAGAGAGACATTGAAATGAGATAAAAGAGTGAAAAATTAAGGATAAATTTATTTTATTTTTGAATAATATTTTATTTTCCCAATTACATGTTAAAACAAGTTTTAATATTCATTTTTTTAAAAAAATTAGTTGCAAATTATCTCCCTCCCTGTCTCCCTCCCCTCCCTCTCCCTTCCCTGAGATGTTAAGCAATTTGATATAGGCTATACATCAGTAATATTCAAAAACTATTTCCATATTAGTTATCTTATAAAAGAAAACATAGAACAAAAATAGAAAAAAGTGAAATGTAGTATATTTCAATCTACATTTAGACTCCATCTGCTGTTTCTCTGGAGGTAGATAGTGTTTTTTTTCATCATGAATCCTTTGTCATTATCTTGGATCATTGAGTTACTAAGAATAGCTGTCATTCACAGTTGATCATCTTAAGAATATTGCTTTTACTGTGTACAATGGTCTCCTGGTTCTGCTTACTTCACTTTGTATCAATTCATGTAAGTTTTGCCAGTTTTTTTTTCTGAAATCCACCTGCTCATCATTTCTTATAGGACAATAAAATTATATTACAATCATATACCACAACATGTTTAGCCGCTACTCAGTTGATGTATATCCCCTCAATTTTCAATTCTTTGCTACCACAAAATGAGCTGCTATAAATATTTTTATAGAAATAGATCCTTTTCTCTTTTTAAAAAAAATCTCTTTGGGATACCATACCTTGTATTGGTATTGCAGAATCAAAGGGTAGGCAGTTTTGTAGCCCTTTGGGCATAGTTACAAATTGCTCTCCAGAAAGTTTAGATCAGTTCACAATTCTACCAACAATGCATTGTTTTAACAGTTTTCCCACATCAAGTCCAAAATTTATCATTTTCCTTTTCTGTCATATTAGCAAATCTGATAGGTGTGAGGTAGTAACTCAGAGTTATTTGAATTTGTATTTCTCTAATCAATAGTGATTTAGAGCATTTTTTCCATATAATTATAGATAGCTTTGAATTCTTCAGCTGGAGACTTCCTGTTCATATCCTTATAAATTTGATAGTTCTCTATATATTTGAGAAATAAGACCTTTATCAGAGACACTTGTAATTCTCCCCTCCTCCTGCCATGCTTTCTGCTTCCTTTGGGTTAGATTGATTTTCTTTGTGCAAAATCTTTTTTTTTAAATTTAATATAATCAAAATTATCCTTTTTACATCTTGCAATGCTCTCTATTTCTTATTTGGTCATAAATTGTTCCCTTCTCCATAGACTTGACAGATAATCTATCCCTTGCTCTCTTAATTTATTTCTATCATCACCCTTTATTTCTAAATCATATACCCATTTTGAACTTATTTTTGTATGTGGTGTGAGATGTTGTTCTATGCCTAGTTTCTGCCCTACTGTTTTCCAGTTTTCTCAGTAGTTTTGTCAAATAGTAAATCCTTGTCCCCAAAGCTTGGGTCTTTGAACTCATCAAATACTACATTACTACAGTCATTTACTGCTGTGCATTGTATAACTAATCTATTCTACTGATCCACTGTTCTATTTCCTAGCTAGTACCAGATTTTTTTTATTATTAGTGCTTTATAACACAA
>NW_020954569.1:21752885-21763804 GCF_900497805.2 Vombatus ursinus
CAGTAAAATAGTCATTTTTATTATATTGGCTGAACCTACCCAGGAACAATTCATATTTTTTAAATTGTTTACGTCTGACTTTATTTGTGTGAACAGTATCTTATAATTGTGTTCATATAGTTCCTGGGTTTGTCTTGGCAGGTAGACTCTTATAAATCCTATGTAAAATATAAGTATTTTATATTGACTACAGTTATTTTAAATAGAATTTCTCTTAGATGGGAGGGAATGAGTGAATCTTAAAGTGAGAGGTAATGAATGAATCTTGTAGGTGAGAAGGAATGAGTGAATCTTATTCTCATCAGATTTAGCTTAAGGAGGGAACAACGTACATGCTCAATTGGGTATGGAAATCTATCTTACCTTTCAGGAAAATGGGGGGAGGGGATAAGAGAGCAGGGGGGATGGTAGAAGGAAAGACAGATTGGGGGAGGGGGTAATCAGAAGCAAACACTTCTGAGGAGGGACAGGATCAAAAGAGACTGGGGGTAGGATAGGATGAAGAGAAATATAGTTAGTTTTTCACAACATGACTACTATGGAAGTGTGTTGCATGACTATACATGTATAACCTGTATCGAGTTGCTTGCCTTCTCAATGAGGGTGGGTGGGGAGGGAGGAAGGGAAAAAATTTGGAACCCAAAATTTTAAAAACAAATGTTAAAAATTGTTTTCACATGCAACTGGGAAATAAGATATAGAAATCTATCCTGCCCTATATATAGGAAAATAGAAGGGGAAAGGAGTAAGAGAAGGGGTGAGTGATAGAAGGGAGCAGATTAGGGGAAGGGGTATTCAGAATGCACACCATCTTGGGGTGGTGGAGGGACGAGATGGGGAGAAAAGTTGGAACTCAAAATCTTGTGGAAGTAAATGTTGAAAACTAAAATAAATGAATTAATAAAAAAGAAAAAAATTCTCTTTTTATTTCTTTCTCATGGACTTTGTTGATAACTAAGAATTAATTTAAAAAGTATGGCTCATCCTGTGTCAAGAATGTAGAAGTTCTGGTTGAGATAAGGTCTGCTATAAAAGTTCAAGGTTACAGGTTATCAGAGTCAATCATTTAATCACCTCACCCTAGTTAGCCCTGATACTTTTATTAGGTGAGCATATGTTTCAATTAAATTGAATAGAGATGTGTACTAGATATGAACAAGGCCTGAATATCCCCACTGACTGAAACAATAAATCAAAAACATTTCAACTGACTATAACAGGAATTCTGTTTCATATTTGTTGAGTAACATATAAAACTAGAAAGCTAGTTTAGACTCAGGGATTCAAGCATGTTTCAGCATACAACTGAGCCATTCCAGTCAAATCCCAGAGAAGCAATCACTTGTGGATTTGGTAGGAAGGTTGGAGGAGGAGTGGCTGGAGATCCTTCATGTAAGCTTTGGTCTTAGTTTCTCTCTCTCTCTCTCTCTCTCTCTCTCTCTCTCATCTACTTTCTGGACAAGAACAGTAGGATAACATAAAATCTGTTCGCATAGAACAAATCTATGATAAGTAAGGAGTTATTCAGATAGCATATACCTGCCCTCATGATGCTGGAGTCACTGAGCACAGATGGACTACTTCCTAGGATGCAGGATGCAGGGTCAGGGTAGTACCTGGGGGAATGTGAATCTGACTTCTATCTTTTTCAAGGCCAATGCTCATTCTCTTCTTAAATACTCTGTGACCTATGTACATGTCAGAGGAACTACAAAACTGGAACTTATCAAACAACTATCTTCTAGCCAATCCAATGTTTTCATTAGCTTTTTAAAATATGTATTTGTTCTTGAAATGAATTTGTTTGAAATGAATTTTCAAATATGGAAGGGCTATCCAGTCATGCAGGCATTCAGGTGGTTAGTGTCACCAAATACCTTCTCCATGAGCCACTGGAAGATAGAAGTGCCCCAGAAATTCATTAGGAAATATATTTCACCTGAAGGAATCCCATTTGTGAGAAGACAATCCTTTTTCATGCCTTCCTCTGTGTAATCTGAGAGTATATGCTGGTGTAACATTGATGACCTAGCAGATAATCCAGATATTTTGAACTCCTATCATGTGACATTTAGTGTCCTTAGTTTCCTTTTAGAAAATCCAATAACTCAGATCCTTTTGGATTTTTCCATACTCTTGTATGGAAAATAACAATCAAATCATCCTTCATCAAGCCTGTATTTGGTGCTTACTATTTAGCAAGTTTTCTGCCAGACATTGTGGATACAAAGATAAAAAATGAAAGAACCCCAGCTTTCAAGGAGCATACATTGAATTTATCTAAATGAGATATGGATAAATTAAGGCTATTGACCCCAATTTTTAAAATTGATGTGTAATTATTATGGATGTATAAGTATATAAAAATAAATATGTGATGAAGAAAAGCAAAATGAAAACAAGACAATTAATTCATTGAATACTAGGTAATGAGGAAAGGAACTAGAAGTAGGTAGAATCAACATATTAACTATGGGATACCTATGATTATCTTCCTTATGAACAGTTCCTCAGTGGTTTTCTAAGACAGTTTAGGATCAAGAGTAACTGAAATTGAATGTATACATGGTGTCACAAGCACACCTCATATGCAGTTTATGGATGTATCTCACTCCAACCTCTAAGATATAGAGCAAGTCACTTTACTTCTTAAAGATTCAGTTTCAGAGGCAGAGCCAAGCTGGTGGAGAAAAGGCAGGGACTTGCCTGAGCTCTCACCAAAACTCCTAAAAAGACCTTTAAATAATGCCTTAAAACAAATTCTGGAGCAGCGGAACCCACAAAAAGAGTGGGTGAAACAATTTTCCAGCACAAGACAACTTAGAAGGTCAGAAAATGAAAGATCTGTTGCATTCTGGTGAGAATAAAGCACAGTCCAGTGAAGGCTGTACCAGGGCAGACCAGGTCACAGAAAACCAGTAGAGGGCTTTGGGAGTCACTGAATCAGCAGCACCAGCAGCTGTTTCTGGAGCTCTCAGTCAACAGATGACAAGGGGGCAGAGGAAATGGTCAGAAGGAGATTACAGGGGTCTCTTTGCTGACTCTGGAGGCAGGATTGTATTGCTTTGCCCATAGTCAGATCCGAATCCCAGTTGTGGGTGGCTTTCTCAGGATGAGGAGGAGCCACTAGACCACCAGAGCTTGTGGGCCACAGTGGAGCAGAGTTCCAGTGCAAAAAAAGAGTGCTTATGTTCACTCCCAGACCAGACAGAACACAGGCCAGGAAAGTAGTAAACACAACTCTCTTTAGATCATACCACCTTGGAAGAACTGAAAGCTTACAGGTCCCTAGAAGTATCTCTGAAAATAGCTGCACAGAACCCCTAAAGCTTTTAACAGTGCACCCTCTACCCTAGAAGCAGAAACCTATTTTAGCAAGTAGTTGAAAGTCAGGAAACAGACTTGGAAAATGAGCAAACAATAGAAAAAATATTCTGGCCATAAAGTTACTATTATGACAAGGAAAATCTGAACACACTCAGAAGAAGACAGCATTGTCAAAACTCCAACATCCAAAGCCTCCAAGAAAAAATATGAATGGGTCTCAAGCCATAGAAAAAATGAAAAAAATGGAAAAAATATTTGAAAAATCAAGTAAGAGAGGTAGAGGAAAAATTGGGAAGATAAATTAAAGTGATGAAATAAAATCATCAAGAAAGGGTCAACAGGTTGGTAAAGGAGGCACAAAAATACTGAAGAAAACAACACCTTAAAAAACAGTCTAGGCCAAATGTTAAAAAAGGCAGAAAATCTACTGGAGAAGAATATATTAAAAAGCAGAATTGTCCAAATGGAGAAACATATACAGACACACACTGAAGAGAAGGTCTCCTTGAAAAATAGAATTGTCCAAATGGAAAAGGAAACACAAAATCTCATTGAAGAAATTAATTCCTTAAGAATTAAAATTGAATAAGTGGAAGCTAATGACTATATGAGATATCAAGAAACAATCAAAACCAAAAGAATGAAAAAAAAACAGAAGACAATGTGAAATATCTCATTAAAAATCAACTCACCCAGAAAACAGACCCAGGAGAGATGATTTAACAATTATTGGATTTCCTGAAAGTCATGATAATTTTTTTTCAAGAAATTATCAATGAAAATTGTTCTGATATTCTGGAATTGGAGGGCAAGATAGAATTTGAAAGAATCCACCTATCACCTCCTAAAAGAGATTCCAAAATGAAAACTCCCATGAATGTTATAATCAAATTCCAGTGCTCCCTGGTCAAGGAGAAAATAGTGTAAGCAGCCATAGAAAAACAATTCAAGTGTTGTGAAGTCACAGTCAGGACAACACAAGATTTAGTAGCTTCTATATTAAAGGATGAGAGGGCTTGGAATATGATATTATGGAGGGCAAAGTAGTTAGGATTACAACCAAGAGTCACCTACCCAGCAAAACTGAGTATAATCTATCAGGAGGAAAAGTGGAGGACTTTCAAGCACTCTTGATGAAAAGAATAGAAAATTTAACTTTGAAATACAAGACTCAAGAGAAACAAAAAAAAAGGTAAACAGGAAAGGGAAATCATAAGGGGCTTAATAAGGTTACACTATTTACATTCCTACATGGGAAGATGATGCTTGTAACTCATAAGGACTTTCTCATTATTAGGGCAGTTAGAAGGGTTACATATAGACAGAGAGCACAGGTGTGAGTTTAATATGAAGGGATGATATAAAAAAGTAAAATTAAGAGTGGAGAAAGAGAAATTCACTGGGAGAAGGGGAAAGGAAGGGTAGAATGGGGTAAATTATCTCACAAATGAGGCAAAAAGAGCTGTGGAATGGAAGCTAGAAGAGGTGGGAATGCTTGAAACTTATTTTCATTGGAATTGGCTCAAAGAGGGAAAAACATGCACACTCAATTGAGTATAGAAATCCATCTTGCCATCCAGGAAAAAAGGAGGGGGAACAGATAAGAGACGGGGGGGTCATAAAAGGGAGCTGAGGGCAGCAACAGTCAGAAACAAAACACTTTTGAGGAGGGACAGGGTGAAAGAAGATAGAGAATAGAATGAACAGAGGGAAAATAGGATGGAGGGAAATACAGGTAGCAATCATAACTGTGAAGCAAGTTTCCTTAATAAAGATCTCATTTCTCAAATAAATAGAAAAATTAGTCAAATTAATCAAAATAAGAGTCATTCCCTAATTGACAAATGATTGAAAAATATGAAATTTTCAGATGAAGTAATCAAAGCTACCGATAGCTGTATGAAAAAGTTCTCTAACTCACTATTGATTGGAGACATACAAATTAGAACAATAATGAGGTACTACTTCACACCTATTAGACTGGCTAATAAGACAGAAAAGAAAAATGACAAATTTTGGAAGGGATGTGGGAAAATTAAGACACTAATGCACTATTGGTGGTGTTGTAAACTGATTCAACCATTATGTAGAACAATTTAGAACTATACCCAAGTATTATAGTAGCTCTTTTCTGTTGGCAAAGAATGGAAACTGATGGCCATCAATTGGGGAATGACTGAAAAAACTGGGGTATGTGATTGTGATGGAGTACTATGGTGCATAAGAAATGATGAGCTAAATGCTCTCATAAAAACCTGAAAAGACTTACATGAACTGATGCAAAGTGAAATCAGTAGAACCAGGAGAATATTGTACACAGTAACACCAATATTATAAAATGATCAACTGTGAATGACTTAGCTGTTCTCAGCTATACAATGATCCAAGATAATGTCAAAGCACTCATGATGCAAAATGCTATCCATCCCCAGAGAAAGAACTGATGGAGTCTGAATACAGATAGAAGCATACTATTTATTGTATTATATTTTTCTTGGGGCTTTATTTTGGTATATTTTTTTTTTACAACATGACTAATATAGAAATGTTTTGTATGACTACACATGTATAATGTATTTCAAATTGTTTGCATTCTCAATGAGAGGGGTGGGGAGGGAGGTAGAGAATTTAGAACTCAATTTTGAAAATGAAAAACAAAAGGATTCAGTTTCCAAATCCATAAACGTGAGGTTCAAATGAGATAATGAATGTAAAGCATTTTTGCAAACTTTAAAGTACTACATAAATGCCAGTTCAGATGATGATGATGAGGATGATGATGATGATGATGATGATGATGATTGATGATGATGATGATACTTGTAGTCACCCAGTCACCTGGCAGGTGATGACTTAATTCCCTGACCTTTCTACTGCATTCTCAGGGAGATCAAGCAATGTTTATCAAGTAATACAGAAGTATGCTAGTAAATGGATGCATGCACACTTTTAAGTTTAATTCACATTATTAACATTTTCTTCACTGCTTTCTTAATGCTAGAAAGCCAACAGAACAATAACTCCATCCCTGATTTGTAACTATTGTCAATTTCTGAGGTGTAAATGCTCACACTGAAAATTTAGTAGTAAGTTCTTGGTTTGAGCTGGTTTCAGTACACCTCTCGTCTAAAATGTAAGATCCATTATTCCTCTGCTTCTAAAATTTTATTATCCTCAATGACAATTTTAAAAGCTTAACTATTTTTGACAAACCCAGTGTATGTCTCCATGAAATATGCTTCAATTAATGATCATAAAGTCAGGGATCCAGGTTTTCATTCTTGTATAATTTAATGAATCTCTTAGAGTTTGGATAACCTACACAGAAGACAAACCCTGCTGGAGGAAAGACTTTAAATTGGTGTTTCATTTTGTCTAATAAAGTCATTAACGTTTGTTTGGTCCATTCTAATTACAATAATAGCTAGCTTGAATGGCACTTGAAAGTTTATGAAGAACCTTACAAATAGCATCTCATTTTATTCTCACAAAAATCTTGAGAACTGAGCACTATTATTATTTACAGATAAGGAAACTAAGGTAAAGTGTGGTTAAATGACTTGTCCAGAATCATATAACTAACAAATGCCTAAGCCTTGATTTAACTTATACCTAATTCTTTCCTCTGGTGTACATTTCATTTGTAAAATAAATTTAACTTTTTAAAACATACCTCTTACATTATTGTCCCTAGGAATTCTAGTTGAACTTATACTCAGGCTATTATCCCCCCTTCTCTTGTTTTTAGAGGGTTTGCTTGTACATAAGTTGAAGTCATTCTCTTTTTCTGGGTTTTTGTCTTGAGTGTCAATCACCATTATTGCTCTTTATGGAAAGATTCTTTGTTTTTTTATTTCTCATTCATACAGCTTTATTATAAAAATTTGGACTGCGTGTTAGTCCTAGACTGTGTGCACTTTTAGAGAAAATGTCTGAACCTTGTTCGTTCTTTATTTTTATTCTCTTTGGTTCTACTGTTGCTTTCTATAGGTTTTGGATGCTAGATTCTTCAAGGATCTTAGAACTTTCTGTGTGTGCAAGGTAATTTGATCTAAATCAAGATCTAATCACTGCCCTTCGGGTCATTACTTTGCAGATTGCTGATCTCAGTTTTGTTATGGGTAACACAATTGTTGACTTGTTCTTGGTTTAAGTTACAGTAGACTGTATGTGGCTGTCTACAGATTGTTGTAAGGTAATTGGAAGGCTCTGAAGCTTGAGGGCATTGAGACTGCAAGTTGTCCTTTGCTCAAATCCCCAATTACTCAACTAACACCTTAGACTTTCTACAGGATGAATCTAAGATGCTGCTACTGAGTCAGACACACACAGCTGTTGATCAATTCTATTTCTATTCCATGTGCTATACACAGTTTCAGCCTAAGACTGTTCTTGCCTCTCGGAATCCACAAGTTCTTTACCTGTGGGAGTAAGTCCTCTCTTCAGTCCACACTAAATATCTTGTTCCTTGAACAGTATTAGGCCTGTTCCTGCAACCTCAAGTAATGCCTCTTACCTTATTACAAAGCCACAAGGCATAGATCAGTCATTGCCCTGGAAGGTTCTTTTTGTTACCCTCCAGTATCTAATTCCTGTGCTCAAGGACTGTGTTCTATCTTAATATGCTTACCTGGGTTGGAAAAAAAAAGTATTTGTGATTTTTTCCCCTTGGATTTCTTGATCAAAACTCAGTCTTGTACTTAGTCTTTGTTGAAATATATGTGATGGAGAGCTTGACAATAATTCTTCCTTATACTTTATAACCTTTGGTGTTCTCAGAAGATAGAATCTTGCATATTTAGATTGTAGATAGAATCTTAGATGTATAAAAACTAATGGTAGAATGTAGAGAGGGATAAGGGAGAAAGAAGGTCAAAGATAATGTTAATGATTTTAACATCTGATGTTAACACCTGATGTCTGAGATCATGGTCAGTATTTTTAATGTGATTTCTGAAGAAGAAATAATATGTGTTGTTTATAAGACTGTATAACACTTCAGAGATAGTGATTATGTGATAAATGAAGTAAAAAAAAAGGAAGAAAGATCCTAGCTTAGAGAGTTTTAATTTCAGAAAATTCAGGTCAGGTGCCTTAATTTTTGCCTCATTTCAAATACTCAAATGTGACATTGCCATTTTAATTTATATAAAGTAATAATTCATCATTAGGTTGGCATATAGAAGCCTAATGGTGGATTTATTATCACATTTGCATCATTATGTGGAGAAAAATACAGCAATATTTCAGGAAATCCTTAGTCAGCTATTTTAATTTTCTGAAGCCAATGTCTTTGAAGGTGACTTTGATCATTATCTGTGCCCAGAGAATCTCACCTCACAAAACATCCTCATCAAAATTCTAATGAACATTTCAATATATAAAGATCTTGCAAGATCATTTTTAAAAATTATTATTGCTTCTGATTATTATACCAGAAAATGACAAATGATGATTTTGTTCTTGTACCTTATTTAAAGTTAAAGGCCAGTAATGAGTAAGTATTTCAAGAGGGGGATGAATTGTTACAATGGATTAGACTATGATATAATATACTATGAGTCATGAATTTCTATATACACACATTACCAACTAGTGACCAGTATATAGTAGATTTATACTAGAACTTAATGAACATTATTCCCATTTCTGGCAATACACATAAAACTTCATTTATAATTTATTTATACAAAAGTCAATACATATATAAAGATGGTGATAGCTAATTTTAAAAATGATGTCATAAAGTGGAGTGCATCAGCCTCTCACCCACCATGATGTTGGCTTCCTTCAGTTCATGCAGGGCCTCCAGAACGTGTGAGTATGTGTGTGTGTGTAAAATATCTTTTATACCCTTCACTTCACAGAGTTCTGAAAGTGAGAGGAAAGAATAAAGGTAAAGTGAGAACAACAACAAAAAGACAATGGAATAGCATAACCATTAGGATTAGATGCTCCTTAATGTCTTTCGCTATGTGTTTATAAGTTTTTATTTTGCTCTTCAGTTATCCTCCTGATAGGGAGGGATGCCTGGTCATGTTACCTGGCTTCTCATGATTTGGGAATATATTGCACCAGTAGGCAATTTTCTTTTGCCTCAGGGCCAATGAGGCTATATGCTTGATTCACACCTTTTTTTTGATAAACTTGTAGATCTCAGATTTTAGACCTTACTGTGATCTAATGAACAAATTACAGAACAATAATAGATAATCACACATAATTTAAGCGTTAGAACGCAATCAAGTTAGCATCCAGTTCAATGCATACTGAGAAAAGAAATCCATGATATAATAAACCATATAAGTGGTAAGACAAACTCTGTTTTAAAGATATTTTTAAGGATGTAGGTCCCACCATTCTCTGATGTGTCCTGTTTTACTTTTGCATAGTGCCAGTTGCCAGGAAGTTTTTATTTCTTGTTTTATTTGGTTTTGTTTTTTGTTTTGTTTTGTCTTGATTTTATTCTAACATCGAGCCTTAATTTTCATTATTGTAAATTTCTGGTTATTAATAATGGCAATAAAAGGAAATATAGTTATTGTAGCATAACATTTCTTTTGAAGCCATGCTGGTTCTTTATAATAATCACTTCCTTTTCTAGATAGGCCCCAATCATCCTTTTAAAAATTTATTTTAGAATTTTTTCAATAACTGATGTCGTGGTCACTGAACTACAGTTTCCATCGTCTTATCTTCATTTTTGCATACCAATAATGTCATGTCTCACATCTATTATAATCTTTCAACTATCAGTGATAGTGATTCATTAGTAACACCTGAAAATCCTTTAACCAAAGTTTTTGTTCATCTAAGCTAGGTGGCTTAAATTCATGAGGGACCACTAGGTGCTCTTTATTATCTTATTACTTAACTAGAAACTCTTGCATGGCCTTTGCAGGTCAGAAATTCCCGGTACAAGATAATTCTCTTTGGCACTGAAGAAGGGAGTAAAATAAGTTTTGAATATCATAGCCTTCTATCCATTGTTCATTAACAACATTCAACCATACCCTACACAGCAGTTCTATAAATTCTGTGATGCCCTTCTTTCTATTACCATCTACCTATCTATCCATTGAATTGTCTATGTACACCTATCTATTTATCTATCTGATATTCATCTCTATTTATCTACCTTTATCTCTCATCTACATTCTATCCCTTATATTTATATCAACTATTTATCATTCTCTCTATCTCTTTTATTTTGTCTGTTATAGATCTGTAATTCTATCATCCATCACCTATCTACCTACCTACATACACATGCACACACACATTTGTGTATATATATGTATGTATGTATGTATGTATATGTCATATTCGAACAAACATTTATCTCTATGTATCTTTAAAAATAAAAACAAAAAAACTCTGGGTTTTGTGTCTTTTATTTGTAGTTGTTTTTGTTCAGTTTATTTTAAGCGATAGCATTTATATTACCTATTAGTCTGTTACCTATCCTTCCTTCCACCTTCCGCAAATTAATTTTTAAAACTCTAAGTCAGCTGATGATTTCTCTATGTATTCACATCAATAGAGCTCTCTCTCTCTCTCTCTCTCTCTCTCTCTCTCTCTCTCTCTCTCTC
>NW_020954569.1:21763814-21764545 GCF_900497805.2 Vombatus ursinus
CTCTCTCTCTCTCTCTCTCTCTCTCTCTCTCTCTCTCTCTCTCTCTCTGTATGTGTCTCCTCACTGGAATTTTTACCTTTTCATTTCCAGGTTTTCATTTTGAAAGTTTCCCATCCCTCCTGTACAGACTGCCCTATAGAATTTTAGTCCATGAGATCCTATCTATATGTCCTCAGAAACAATGAAAATTTACTTTCCTTGAATCTGAATGTATGTTATACTAACTCCACCTTTCCACTCCTCTATCACATTTAGAGGGCAAGATCATTGGATCATTACCCTTTTTTCCTCAATGTTTCCATCATTTTGTTCTTAGCAATCCATTTCTCCCTCTTAGTGATGATCAACTCCAGTATACAATTTTATGTTACTAATTTCTCAGGGTGTTGAAAGATGAAGGTACCATTTCAAAAGTTATTGACTGCTCACCCCCTCCACAGAGAAAAAGCTCTAACATGTGTGGATAATGGGAATTTATCAACACTATTGTATTATGCTGCTTTTGCAGATTCATTTACTGTTTAGTAAATTCTTTATTTCTTCTTTTTCTCTAGATGATATATAGTTTACTCTAATTACAAAACTGCTTATTTTTCTCTCACCATTGCTCTTCATCTGCCTGTTCTTCTATGCTCTCCTTCTCTCTGGCTCATGGATTTCCTTCTATACATTTCCTTCTATCTATCTATCTATCTATCTATCTATCTATCTATCTATCTATCTATCTATCT
>NW_020954569.1:21764555-21812445 GCF_900497805.2 Vombatus ursinus
TCTATCTATCTATCTATCTATCTATCTATCTATCTATCTATCTATCTGACTGTACCCCATCCCACTCCCTTTATCTATTTTGCTTCCCTTGAATATGGTAAAGCCATCCAGAATCTAAGTCCATTTTTGGGTCTCATCTCATCAAATCTCAGTAATAAATATTTAGTCTAGTTTGCCTACTTAGAGAAGAGACAGAGGAGCTGACAATTGACAGGAAATGTTTTAATTGGGATCTAACTTGATGGTACAATGTAGCAAAAAGTTAAAATACATCAAATTGGGGTTAAACATGTTGACTAAATTATTCTGAGCCCTCCTGATTCAGAGTGAATGTAAACAGTAATTTTTTCTTTTGTCCAGCAAGTGTGAGGTTCTTCCCCTCCCAGTTTGATTTTTTTTTTTTTATTAAAGAGGCCATCCCTTGACTCACTTCTTCAACAGGCCTATTCACTGAATAGGCATTGCCTCACTCAAAGTGAGAGCTGGAAGAGACCTTAGCTTAAAAAGACCAAGGTCTCCAACTGCATCCTGGGCCATCTCTAGTCATCCTGATCTATATCTGGTCACTGGACCTAAATGGCTCTGGAGGCAAAAGTAAGACTGGTGACTTTGCACAGCCTTCCCTCACTCAAATCCAATTCAATGCAAGTCATGTCATCATCTCCCTGATGTCACGATCCTCTTCAAGAACAAAGGATAAATAACAACAAATTACACATGTGGCATGTCTTCAAAAGGATAGGAAGAAGAAAGAATGCTGGAAAGAATATCAGATATATGTTTAAAGAGGATAACTATACTTGCAAAATGATACTTGCAATGTTTTTGCATCTGTTCAAGTTAGTTATTTTTACTATATTTTTACTATATTTTACTATATTTTTACTATATTTACTATATTTTATATTTTCAAATAATTTTCTCACATTATCAACTAACTTAAATCTATAGATTTGTTTGGCAGCATGGCAAAATCACCAAATTTTAGAATGAAAAATGAATTGTCTACTCCAATATATTCCTGAATAAAGACCTCCTCGACAGATAATGGTTCAATTTTGTTTGAAGATCTCCAATGAGAAGAAACCATTTACCTCTCTATGAAGCAAAGTGGGATGAATTTCAGATAGCTCAAATTGTTAGGATTATTTTTACTCTTACTTCAAATAAAACTTTGCTTTTTTAATGTTCTTCCCTTGGTTTCTAGTTTTGTCCTTTGTGTGTGAATATAGGTCCAGTTATTTGTGACCATGAAAAAAAATCACTATAAATAATTTTGGAAAAAATTTGCCACTCTGTCAATGTTTCATAAATATGCCTGTTTTCCCACAGCTTTTTCAACATATATAATTTTCCTTTTTGGTCAGCTTTGCTAATTTAATATTTGTGAAGTAGAACTTAAATTTTGATTTGATTTGTGTTTCCTTAAATATTAATAAATTAGAATTTTTTTACTTTTGGCTATAAGTAGTTTGAATTTCTTCTCTTGAAGACTGACAGTTTATCAGTTGGGAATGTATAGTTATCTTACAAATTTTCTCAATTCCATTTATTTGTATGTATGTATATATATATATACATACATATATATGTTATAAAACATTTGTTTTAAAAAAACATGCAAAATAACTTTTTGCAAAGATTGCTTTTCTCCTTACAGTTAGCTCTTTCCTTTCTAATGTTAGATTCATTGGATTTGTTTGTACAAAAAATAAAACCTTATAATTTCAATTGTTCATTCTATCTTTTGTGATTATTGCTTATTTGACAACGAACTATTCCCCTAACCATATATTTGAAGGTGATATTTCTTTGCTCCTCTATTTTTTAGTGGAATTTTATGTCTAGGTCATGTAAACATCTAACGCTTATCTTGGTAGGTGGTGGGATGTTTGTCTAAACTTAATTTCTGCTAGCCATCCTGTCCAATATTCTCAGAAATTTTTGTCAAATATTAAGACTTGACCATAGTCAGTAACTGAAATTTTTGGTTTTTGGAATAGCAGGAAACTAGATTCATTTGCTTCAGCATGCTGTATGTCTAAGTTATTCCAGTGACAAACCTTTCTCTTCTTTTAAACAAGTTACAATTTTTGTTGTTACAACAGCTTCATATTATAGTTAGAGAACCATTTGTTTGTTCATTTGTTTGTTTATTTTTAATTTACCAGTGCTTCCATGAAAATTTACCAGTGCTTCAGAAAAATGGTCATGAATACTCCTGGAGGCAATTGATGTAAAGACAAGTGGGAGGACAGAAACCAAAAGGGGTAATGTCATGGTAAATGGGAAATTAATGTCTATTTCTTTTATCTGTAGGCATTCCTGTTTTTATATCAATATGTATTTAACCTAGCCACTTCAGACCTTTAGATTTTGCAGAAGTCTTGCCAAGGCACCCCCTCTCTATATGATGATGACTGTCATTCATGCCTTCCACCTTCCTTTCAAAAATTGCCACAGGGGAAATGAGGGATCTAGAACACTTAGACACAGGGCATCTTGACAACCTACCACATCACTTGATGCACTAGTAAGGAAATGGTCAGTGAGATGATATCTCATGTTCTAATTTGTATTTTGCACTAGAGGAATATTAGAATTGATTAGAAAAGCTAAATGGTATTTGATCATATCATCTAAAAGATTATTTTATGTATTATATACAAGAAAAGTCAACATGCTTTAGCAAAAACTATATATTTGTTGCTGTTGCTGTTGTTGGTTCCCCATAAGGTGACTGCTAGAATACACACCAGGGGATTTTTTTTAAAGAGGACCAAGTTTCTAAATTCTTTCTATGTGTCTCTCCATGTCTTTGTCCTATCCTTGTCTTTCTGCCTTTCTGTCTCTTACTATCTTTTTTCTGTCTCTGTCTGTCTGTCTCTGTTTCTATCTCTGTCTCTCCTCTGTCTCTTCTTCTCTGTCTCTCCTTTCTCTCTCTCTCTCTCTCTCTCTCTCTCTCTCTCTCTCTCTCTCTCTCTCTCTCTCTCTCTCTCTCTCTCTCTCTGCTGCCCCATGACCTCTGTCTCTATCTGTCTCTGTCTTTCTCTATCTCTCAGTTTCTTTGTCTCTGCCAATCTTTCTCTGACTCTCTTTATCTGTGTCTCTCTGTTTCTGTCTCTTCCCTCTTTTCCACTGAGGAAAGAAGTTTCTTCATTAAAAGTACTTTCAAACATACTGAAACTAAGATATCCATAGGATGTTTTATTTAGTAGAAAATCATAACAATAAACAATTCACTTGATCCATTCATCATATGGATTTTAGCAGTCAGGAAGGCACTAAAACCAGATACTGGACCATCTCCAACTGTCTAAATTTCCATACAGTTCAAACCAGTAGAAAGACATCTGTCTGCTACAAATTTAATTCCTAGACCCTTATTATTTTTTCAATTAAAATTATATATGTATATCTATACACACATACATGTATATACATATATGTGTGTATATATACACATATTCTAGTAACAAGTTTCTTTTGTGAATTCGGTGAATGGTGTTTGACAATTTATCATCCCAGATATTTCTATGCACTGAGTAGTGTATCCAGTTAGATTTTTTTTACCCAACAGAATTTAATCATGTTTGTGAATTGGATCTATTAAACTTTCCCAATGTTAGTTATTTTTTTTCCATTGATAGCATTGATCTCATCTGTTTACTGGTCAATACTACAAAAGATTACACATTGCCATGGTAAGACAACCAAAATTTTAGAATGAAAGAAATTTGTAAGGTGATCTAGTCTCCCACAGTCATCTGATAATTGAGGAAAATAAGTTTCTAAGAAATAAATAACTAGTTCTAAGATCACATAGTGAGTTATTGGCAGAACCAGGACTTGAACCCAAATCTCCCAAGTCTTATTAAATCCACAGCTTGCCAATTTTACTGTACTGCTGCTAATGAATGGGCTAATCAAACCTCTTAGACTTCCTCAGTCTCTCACAGCCTTGTGAGTGTTATATTTCTTTTAGAATATAGAAATCAAAGACAAAGAGTAGCTTATGAAATGTTTGGTGGAGATGGAATTTTTTTGATGCAAAATTCCATTCTCAATTTTACCATTTCTTTTTCAAATGGGCAGGGAATCATTAGTGCAACTTTATCAAATGTGGAAGGATATGAGGTTGTTCCAGGGTACTCAAATCTAAGAGGTGGGGGTATTAATGATAATTATGCTTCAACATATAGAAATAA
This sequence comes from Vombatus ursinus, assembly GCF_900497805.2. NCBI lineage: Eukaryota > Metazoa > Chordata > Mammalia > Diprotodontia > Vombatidae > Vombatus > Vombatus ursinus. The sequence continues at coordinate 21,768,764 of NW_020954569.1, forward strand.
CAGAGTTTAACCTGTAATTAGTAAGAATAATATAAGTGGGTGTGTAGGTAGGAGAGGGTCCACCATTTTTTTTCTTTTCTATCACCCTCAATTGATTGTCCCAAGGAATTATATGTTTGTCCAGGTGACAGGATTGCTAATTACTCTGGACAAGTAGAATTACCTTGGATTCTATTTTTAAATGACTGGACAAATGGATGGTAAATTATGTCCCCAAAGACTCCAAAAGACCAGAGATCATCTCATGTTACTTTCCTTGAGCATAGGAGCATAGATTTATAGGTGATATTTTAGAAATAATGCAGCCCCACATTCTCATTTTGCGACTGAGGCTAAGAGAAGTGAAGTGATTTGCCAAATGCCACATGGGGAAATTAGTGTTGAGTATAACCAGAACATATTTTATGATTCTTAGTCCAATGCTACCTTGCACCACATGATTTCCTCCCACCAATTTTTAATTGACTTATTTCCTTTAAAAAATAACATTTTTGAACTGCCATTTCTTTCTTTTCTGGCATTATTAAACAAGCCAGGCCAAATTACCAATGAGTTTAAATAATATGGATACATATGATTTAAGAAGCTATTATGATAAATGGATAAACTAATAGGAAAATGTTCAATGTCTCCTATTTTTGTATTCTGTGACCAAAGTAACATTTTGTTTCTGAGGCTACTGTAGTAGTGAAAAGTGTAGAAATGAAAAGCACAGGTACATATAATACAACTACCTTACTGAAAAGTTTAGCTATGATTTTCCGGAGTTCATGTGTTTAGTCCTTGGTTTTTAAGAGAGTAGACATGGATGCCCCAGTATTTTGTTGCATAAGATGTTTACATTCAATGTAAAAGGTATCTTCTCTGTTAGATGAGTAGGAGGAGACAAACCCAGAACCTTGACTGAAATCTGAAGTGCTATACCCTACTTTCAGCTAGCAGGAGTACGTAATTAGTTCATTTGACAGTCTTCCCAGTGGGAATGAGGATGCAAACAGCACAGCATGGATAACACTTAGAATTTCCATTATACACAGATGTGCAGGCAGGCTGCATTTACTAGGAGACCATCTGGCTTCATCAACAAAAATGACATTAGTTTCTTCTCACCTTAGTGCAGTGAAGTATACAAACTTCTTTTCTTGGAATTTGTCATCAAATACCTCACAATTGAAACCACTGAAATTGGTTTTTAGCTAAAATATAGCAAATAACAATAAAAATCAACATGTAACTGAGCTTACAACATAAAAAACTCTTATTACAGAGATCAGATTTCTATATATTGACTTTGATTTCAAATTTTAACAACTCTAAAAGTTATCTTATATAGTTTCCTATGTTTGTCCTATGTCCATGAAATTACAGGGCATACAGTTAATAAAATTAATTGTTGAACCTAACAGTATTAAGAAAATTTATTGAGCACAGAGAAATTTTTGTCCAATTACTGCTGACTGACACAAAACACAGAACACAGGTTGAATATAGGTTGAATTAAAGAACCAAGTGCACCATTCTTTTATTTCCACCTCCTCTGCCACCTTCTTCTTCTTCTTCTTCTTCTTCTTCTTCTTCTTCTTCTCTCTCTCTCTCTCTCTGTCTCTCTCTGTCTCTCTGTCTCTCTGTCTCTCTCTCTCTGTCTCTCTCTCTCTCTCTCTCTCTCTCTCTCCTCACTTTGGTTTCATTCCTAAATCTAACTTGCTGAGAGTATCCCACCCTCTTTTATATTAGATGTGAATATAGAGGCCTGGTATAGATGCATATCAGAGAGAGAGAAGAAAGTAAACAATCAGAATCAGAGAAGAGATGATCTTTTCTTTCCTTGTCATATTCTGGATTTGGCTGACCAATTAACAAGGAGGAATTTTTAATGAGGTGGAAATAATTAAAACCTGCTTCATCTTGGAAATTTCTGACAGAAAAGAAAAGAAAAACCAGGAATTGTAGGAAAAACACATTACATGTTGAAAAAACCTTCAACAAGTTATAAGAAAAGATAGGTAAAATTTCATAAGTTAAAATCCTACAATTTCTGTGCGCTTAAGTGCAGTACCTGACAAGTAGAATATACTTAATAAATGTTTATTGAATGACTGATTAAAGTTAGACCATGAGGGTCAGGGGATTTAGAATTGAATTTCTTAAGTCAGAGAGGAATAATTTCAATGAAGATTTGTCTGCACAGGGAACTAATCAACCAACTTAGATTTATAATGGCATATACTGAAACTCACACCTTGTAGCCCCACATATACTGAATGAGGATTTGGAAATAGCATGCAAGAAAATGATGTCAGGATGAGTATGTGTAATGGCAGTGTACCACAGGTGTTACCAGCTGTGTATTAGGAAGTAGTCTCCATATTAACACTCTATCAATGTCTCAAGCCAGTCCCTTCCCAGGCACTGGGTTTAGAGCAATTTTTGCCCTGGAACTTCTTTCTTAATATGGATATTTTGCCCATATCAAGGAATCAGACAAGGCATTGAGCCATCAGGTCCCCATTATAATCAAATGATCAAGCACACAGGGACCTCTGCTAACATCAAGGATCATGTCTCAGGAACTACTTCACCCTCTGTTATCACTGGGACTAGGAAGATGGTGAAACCCTTGCACTATCCCATCCCTTAGGTTTACAGATTTATGGACACTTGTCAAGACATTATCAACATTACCTTGTGTACCTGAACTATCTGAGAAAACAACTACACCTCAACCTTTCATAGCCATTGAGTATCTGGGTGTCAGGCCTCTGATTGTCAAAAAGCTGTCAGAAACCAGTCAGTCAATAAACATATATTAAGTATACTGGTTACACTTCTCTCAGGTTTCTGTCAACTGTAAGTTGTATAAGTAGATACCTTTATTTATTATAAATAAAACTGTTCAAAAGCATAAAGCTCTCATACATGTTCAGAGACAACAAATGTGTGGATGTTTTTTCTTGAAATATTCTTGTTTATTACAGGGGAGGGATTTTTTGTGTTTATTTCATAGTGGAGGCAATAATCATCTATTGGGAATGAGATGAGAGTGATAGTAACACAAAAAATAAGAGAAAAAAGAGACCAATGAGTCATTTTTAAAGACACAGAAAAGAATAGGATTCAAAAAGGACACAGAGAAATATGATGATATTAGAACTGCTAATATATATATACATACATACATACATTCATACATGTTTAAACTATATATTGATTCATATGGTTGGGTATGATCCTGTTTTGCTTTATTTATATAAAAATTTTGTTTCTGTTTGCCAAATGTATTATATATGTATATATATATATAAAATGCATTTATAATATATAACTACATAGGTACACGTGTGTGTATTGTGTGTGTAAAGTTAGATATACATAGTAAAGATAGAAATGTGGAGTAGGTAAGGGGAAAATATTGATCTGCACTCTAGTTACCTTTTGTCATGACAAAAACTCATTTATAGCTTAATCAGGAGGGATCTTGGAGGTAAACATATGAGTGAAAACCACAAGGAAGGGAATTGCTACAATATAGGTTTGATCCGTTATCAAGACATAGAACTCTTTAAAAACAATAACTCCTCTCTTCCTATCTCCTATTTCTATTGTGTTTCAACTATCAATTAGTCATTTTTAGTCTGCTTTTTAAAAGCCAAAGATCATCTTCCATAGCAGAAGAAATTGAAGGAAAATAGTAGTTTAGCAGCTTTCCCTTCAATGTGTCACTCTTTATCAGCCTCCCATATGTCTGAAGTAACAGCCCCTTCCTTTCTGTGTTCTTCCTTATTTCCCTAACACAGGGCAAAAAAACAAACAAAAAACAAATAAAACACTTTACTTGACTTTCCTCATCAGTTTCTGCACCTTCAAATATTTTATGTGCCTTAAACTAATCTTACAATGTCATGACAAACCTTTGAACTTCTACTGTATCTTCCATACCTTCTATTGCTTGAGTTTCTCTCTCTTTGATGTGGAAAATAGATTACCATAGAAATGCTCAATTGACTGATATTATGCCCTAGCAAAGCCTGAAAGGAAATGGATAATTCTCAAAATGTGAACAAATGTATGAAGACAATTGAGTTTGGAAAGTTGTGTGAAAAAAAGACTGCAAAGGTCAGTTATGGCTATATTGTGGAGAACCTTAAAAGTTCTGATAGTTTCTATATTTTTTTACCAAACATACACATATAAAGTTTAGATATGAGAAAATTATCTATATAATTTTAAGTTCTCAATTACTTTTAAATAAATTATCTTTATAATTATCTTTAATAAAAAAAGTAACATTGATTAGTGAATAAATCAAGTTTGGGGTCAAGAACATTTTTTCTTAAGTTCTGTCTCCAATACGTATTAGATGGAAGACCAGAGGCAAATAATTTGACTTCTTATTGCCCCAAGCAGCATTTAAGACTATAAAGTGTTTGTATTCACGGGTAGACAAATTTCTACACCAGGAATTCTTAACATAAATGAAATCACAGGTCCAGAAAAAAAATACATGTTTAAGACAAAATTTTGTGTTTAGGCTTCTCTTTTCCATACAATTGTCCAAGTTGTTAATTTTGTTTTTTGTATTCAAAATAATTCAGAGTTCATGTCAATAGAAATTAATAAATTGGAAATATTCATGTGGATATTTGTTGCAGGAGAAATATCAACAGTGCTTGAAAAAGTTTAGACAGGGTTCAGGCTGCAGAGTTGCTTCTAAGAAGATTCCTGGAACATAATTCTGAAATGATGATATTGGCTTCTTTGAAACATTCATTTTAAAGTTTTAGTCAATTAATGACTATAAGAGGTTACATGGTAAATGTGTAAAAACAATAGGGAATATAATAATTTATACACCAGACTCCTCTCTCTCTCTGTCTCTGGGCATATATATGTATATATGCATGTATATATATGTGTGTGTGTATGTATGTGTATATATATGTATATCACAATACACATACTTGCATATATGTGTTTATATATAAATATATAAACAGAAAATCTGTGCCTGCACATGTACACATATGTGCATATTTATACACAGATTACATATATAGTTGCATGCATATGTGTGTATGTGTCTGTGTCCCCAAAGACCCATTCATCTTTTCATCTCTACCACCACTTTCCTTTGGCTTTTTAATTGTCATGGTAAAATATCTCTAAAAAAATCCTGGAAAAAAATGTTGGTTATTTTAAGGCAGATAATTGGATTGGTAGCATACATACATGAATTGGCATCATAATATATAGCTTTGAACTCCTTTTCCAAAAGTAAAAGTGGGGGGGGGATAAGAAGTGTGCAGTAGATATGAGGAGGCTGCAGCACTAATCAAGAATTATGCAAGTGGTGTAAAAAGAATTAATTGATAACTCATCAACAGCCAGCATACACCAATGGCACTTATGCTATGTCAAGAGAACTAGAGGAAGGTCCATAGCACATCTGATCAATTAGATATGGAAAATGTATGGGAAGAAGTGGACATGAATCACACAGGACAGGCCAGCACAGATGAAATTCATTCTGCATCTTTGGAGGGAATACCCACACTAGGGAGAACACAGATTCATTAAAAGCACATCCTTTACCCCCCCAAAAAAATCATTAGGATATGAGTGTTAGAAGACTTTTCAGACAGATAATGTAGAAATAAATGTAGGTACATTCATTTAAAAGTCTAAAGCACTCTGACAAAAAGAATTCATAAGAGTCTAAAAGCACATATTGCATTTTTGATCCTATGTTCAGTAGCAGTCAAGCCTTCTTAGGTTTTTATTAACTTAGAAATATTTAAATAAACTAAATATGCTAATCTCTCCAAGCCAATGAAGCAGTGTTATTATTAAGCAAAGAAGTAGGTCAAGGAGAGGGAAAAGGTTAGATTTATATTAGGAAATCAGACAGTTGGCCAAACATGAGCTGTTATTGCTGAAAATTTTCTTTTACCAAGGAATCCAGATATCCTGTTAACAGATAACAGAGCGCATACGTTCACCAAACAGAAATTTGATGACAAACATGTTGCTGTATCCACAGACCATAAAAAGCCAGAGGTTTGCACAAAAATGAGAAAGTATGCCCATGAAAGTGTAGGCAAAATCAAGCATTGTCAGCTGATTCAATATGACTTATGCCAAATTTCCTTCTTAAGCCTTGATTCAGATGTGATGGCATGCCAGCAGAGGTTTCCCTGGGATTCCAGGTTCCATTTATATTGTATATGCATCCTGGGAAAATGACTACAAATTAATTCTTCAAGCAAACAAGTGAGTTTGTACTGGTTAACTTTTATGTGTAGGTTACAAAACCAGTTCTCCTAAGTGGATAAATGCTTTTTTATTAGATGATGTAAGAATAGTGGGAGATAAGATAAACCCTGAGACATTGCCAGAGTTCTGACAGCCAAAATCAGCTGGCACTTGGAGCTTTGATTGTGATCTAATTTAATAATTTTAGACAAATATTTATTAATTGCTACCTGTGTATAAAGTACTTAAATATCTTTTGAAGGTGGAATATCTACATAAGAAAGACTAGATAGTGTTTATCACTCACTTTTATCACTCCCTACTCAACATTTTCCCCATTCCTGTCAGTCGCTAATCAGTTACCTATGTTGTTGCCTTGAAATGAGAAGTACTGTTCTCCATGGGTGAGATTTCTTTTTTGAGGCCATATGTTGTTTTGCTTCCAATCTGAGGACAAAAATGATTGTTTTAGATTGGAACATATCCTCCCTGACTACCTATGCTCCAACCCTCATCCTCAGAAATGTGCTAGGGCTCAACATTCTATAAGGTTGAGTATTGCTAGGGTTTCAGTAAAGAGCTATTTGCATCATTTTCTATTCATTATTTGGATTAAATTGGAAACATGCTATCAGAAATCTGGCAGGGAACTAATGATTATAGCCAACATGGTAGTAAAATAGTTTGATGATGCTCATGTGATCATAGACTTTTTGCTCAAAGGGACCTAAGAAATTATCTAGTCAAACCTTCCCATTTTAAAGATGAAGAAATAGAGAAGAAGAGAGGCCAAGTAATGTATCCGGGGTAACCTGGGTAAATAACTTATCCACTGTATCTGCTATAGGATTCAAACACATGTCTTCTTGATGCTAAGTCCAACATTCTATCCACTATAGCATGCTATCTTTGTGTTATAATTAGAATACCTGCTCCTGAATCGTGGCCCTGAACATATACTATAAGTGTGATTATATAAAATTATTTTAATGAATTTGTTCCTTGATTTCCTCATTTATAAAATGGATTTATCAATCCTTACACCACCTACTTCATGGGGTCATATGAGGAAAACACTTCGTATACCTTAAAGGGTTGTATAAACATGGGTTATTGTAACTAATGCCTACTGTCAATAGTCAGAAGAAAAATAATATTTAGAAATAGTTGGATCCATCTATGATTTTTTTAGCTAGGCAATGGGGTTGTGATTTGCCCAGGGTCACACAGCTAGTTAAGTGTCAAGTGTCTGAGACCAGATTTGAACTCAGGTCCTCCCAGCTCCAGGGCCAGTGCTTTATCCACTGCACCACCTATCTGCCCCTCTGACTGTTATTTTTATAAGCATAGCTACACCCTTGAACTACATAGAGTGAAATTTCTTCATTCTTTAGTGGTTGAGTTGCTGGGTGACCCAACTTTTACAATCCTATGCATCCCCCCAGCCCCTACCCAGTAAAAGCAAAATGAATAGCTGACAGTCCACCTTCTTCTTTTCAGCTTTTCAGCAAAAATTAGACCAATACAAACTAGAATGTTGAATTGTCTAGATGGCTTTTCTGGAAAAAAAAATTATCCCAGTTCTGTGTACATTTTCAGTCAAGTAATCTGGCAAAAGCTGTGTCAGCATTTCTGAATGTAGCAAGATCTTCTCTAACTGCTAGACAATATGTTGTTGAACCAAGAAAAAAAGAGAAGAGAACAAAGGTAGAAAGCAGAGAAGAAAAAGTCCCTGACTGACTGAGAACTCTGAAACAATGATTTATTCCCTGCCTCAAATCATTTCCATTTTAATCTGGCTGAAGACAAATAAAACACTGAAATAGAATGTGCTGTTAAGAACGTGCATTTGGATATTTTACTTTTAGGTGGCTGGATTAAATACTATTTATGGGAAGTAAACCAACTCAAACAGGAATGGCCCTGATAATGGCAAACAAGTTGCTAGCTTGCTGATGAGATCTAGTCTTATATTTTTTAGCTTCATTTGCAGCTATATTCAATAATTTCTATATTCTGACAAGTCACTTATCATTTTTCCCATTTTATTAGAATACTGAACACCTTTTTCTGACACCGAGACTAATGTAGCCATCTTATTTTATGTAGGTTCTTTAGATTTTGTATTTTATTTTACATGACTTGGATTTAATCTGCAATATATAACAATAATATACTTTCTAAGTTTAAAAAAGCACCTGAAGAACATCTGTTTATATGCCACCAGCAAGGTGTGGTGTCTCTGAGTTGCACAGGGAGTCAAAAGGTTTGAAATAAAACAAATCCATCTGCTCAAGTAGAAACCATATATGGTGTTTGATCTTTAATTCCCATGTTAAAACAATCAGCAAACAAAGGTAGGCATAGAATTTTTCATCATTCTATTTTTGCTTTTTAAAATAATTACACATGAGTGAATATTCAAAAAGGAAAAAAAAAGTTATCTCTTTGACTCAGGCCTACTGTGAATTAATCACTAAGTTCTTATTGAGCACTTACTATACCCCAGACACTATGCTAATAGAGATAAACAGACAAAAATGAAATAGTTCCTACCTCTAAGAAGTGTATATGCCATTAGAGAAAATGAATATAGATATATAAGTATGTATAAATATATATGAAATAAGCAAAAGGTAACTTTTTTCTTTTATTTTTTTGGAGGGGGTGGTAGTAGCAATTGGATCAATATAGCCTTCATATATAGTAAGTATAACCCCAAAGCTCATTGGTATGGGACTACCTTTATTGATGGAAAGGAAGGCCTTGCTCTGCATGAGGAGTAGGGTAGAGTTGCTGAAAGACAGAGAACTTCAGTTCTCAGCAGACCCCCTCTGGGTCCTTATTATTCAGGTGCTTTTGGGTTCTAACTAGAAGATGGAAGAGATCAACCACACTTCAGAGTGCTGAAGGAAAAGACTGAGAATGTATGAGAGGATCAGGTAATCTCTGTCATGTCCCTGTCCTCAGCTTGTTACTCTAGAGATTTTGGAGAATATTCCCCTCGAGTGAAATCCAGGACTCATTCTCGTGGTTGGGCTCAGCTCTATTATGTATTGTCTTGTTTACATTCTCCTATATACACCTCTGATTTCTATTTTGCTATGATTTGGATAAATGAACTTCGTTATTCTCTTTATGTGTTCATTGTGGAATTGTTTTTAGGTGGGAAAGGGGTCAAGGAATCCCTTTATTCTCTCCATCAGGGAAATACTGGAACTAGGACAAAAACTCTATACATATACATTCACATACTCATACACATACACATACACATACATACACATATACATATACATATCCACTTTTGGTGTCCACCTGGCACTCAACTCTAACCCGTGGCTCCAAGAAGCTGTAGCATGCACAGTGGTCATACCACAGAAAAATCATCTCAGCATTCAAATTAAACAAGGTTGAGGGTAACCAATAGGCCTCAAACACATCAATGAGTTAGGGGGATATCTACCCAGTCATGTGAAGACTTCCCCCAGTAGAATGGGCAGATAAGAACAATTTGATCCAATGGCCATGGAGGTGGCTGAAGCAAGTGTTTTGATTGCTTAGAGCACGCTCAGACATTGAAGATATCAAAGTCATGCACTGCAACCTTGGCTTTGCCAGTTGTCTGGAGTTTTGTCTTGCCAGTGGACTTTGATGATTCAGGAAGAGAAAGTGAAACTGATGATTAGTGCAACTCATCCTCACAAATCTAATTCACATTCAAGTCATGGCATCATCCTGTGATATCATGGGTCCTTTTTGAAAATGAAGGACAAATAACAATGACATATATACATAATATGAAACATTCTTAAAAATATTCAAAATAGGGGTAGCTAGGTGGCACAGTGGACAGAGCACCGCCCCTGGAGTCAGGAAGACCTGAGTTCAAGTCCGGCCTCAGACACATAACACTTACTAGCTGTGTGACTTGGAACAAATAACTTAACTCCAATTGCCTCACAAAAAAAAAAAAATCAGCTTTGGGTCAGCTAGGTGGCACAGTGGATAGAGCACCAGCCCTGGAGTCAGGAGGACCTGAGTTTAAATCCGGCCCCAGACCAGACACTTGTCATTTACTAGCTGTGTGACCCTGGGCAAGTCACTTAACCCCAATTGCCTTAAAAAAATATTCAAAATAGAGTCACTTGGCTGATAATTTTCAAATATTCTACAGATATCTAAAATGACTGATATCTTTCTATCCAGGCTTTCATGTATTTATATGTTAACCCAGGTTTTGATTCACCCATAACTTTTAATCTAGTGAATTTCATTCAAAAGCAATTGTCAAAGTATGGTTTCATGTCACAATGTTAGGCACTGACGCCATGGAAACATACATGCTAGCCAAATTTGTGTCGCAAAAAGACAGAGGTAATCATATTTCTCAATTACATCTCTCATTTACTTTGAAAAATGATTTGCTTTGAAAGGGAAAGGGATAAGTAGAATTCTACTCTTTTGCTAATAACTGATTAACAGATGATCCAGATTATGGGAGGGAATATTGAATGTAGACTATTATTTTAATTCCAAAAGTAATGGTTAATGTTGGGGAGGAAAAAACAAACAAAACAAAAAATAAACAAACAAACTTCTGAACTACTCCTAGTCCATTTAATAGGTATTGAGCTGCGAAGAATAAACATGTCCTTGTTTTGAAAAACTTAAAATATAACAAAAACACAACTATGTGCTTCATCTTCTAGATTTAACAAATCTCTGTCTGTTGACATTTTCTTCCTAACATATGACCATTTAGACAACTTAGCAGTGAAAATCATGAGTATCTACCCAGAGCAACAAAACTGAGTTGAACTGAGCAGTTCCACTGGGATTACCAGTTTGCCCTGGATGCCTTTGGTACCCTAATTAGAAATGTTCTGTCCCCTGAGAAAAGCATAGCTGTTATGTCCAATTTATGTTTAGTTTCTATGCAATCCAGTTGCCCCATGTGGAGTCACATACTGTGCAATGAATTCAATGATTCCTAGAAGATAATCAAGGGATCACTAGAGGCCCCTCAGAATTCTTTTGAAGATTAATCTTCTGTGGCATTACTTTTTATAATGTGGCTATTATTAATGCTGACATCAGAGATGTGTCTAATACTGGTGTTAGAGTAACAGTGGAGCAGTAAGTGAGTAATTGGCACTGAAGTGAGATAATACAACAAAGCTCAGGCTAATAAAGTATTTGGTAGTTATGGCAAGACATGGTGTTGAATATGTGAAGGAGAATGGCTGTTACCGGCACCAGCAGATCTAACTGTTGTTATTCATTTGTTTCAGACATGTCCAACATTTTGTGACCCCCATTTGGGGTTTTCTTGGCAAAGATATTGAAGTAGTTTGCTATTTCATTTTCCAGGTCATATTACAGATGAGAAAACTGAGAAAAACAGTGATAAGTGACTTGCCGGGGATCATACAATGAGTGTCGAAGGCGGGATTTGGACTCAGGTCTTCCTAACTCTATTCACTGTGCCACCTAGCTGCCCGAGGTTTAACCAGGTATCACTTTTTTAAGCAGTTTGGATGTTCACAGAAATACTATAAGAGTGAGGTAAGTTTCTGCTTGGTCTGGGGTTCTTAAGAAGAGGTTTCCTTGATTTTGGAAATTTCTCAATGTCTTTTCACTGGTACACTAAATGGAAGGCATGGAAGCTGAGGAGACTATGTGTCTATAGATCTCTTCTCTGGATATCTTATGTCTTGTGGCAATGCTTGGCTCAAATCCTGCACGACCAGGATGGGTGAAAGTTTTATTTAAGGCTGGGTCTGGGATGACAATGTCTTTCAGAGATGGTTTTAGATGAATTTTTGTTTTTGATTTGGTACTTATTATAAAACTATATTTTATGAGATGAATTCCTCATTTGATGATGAAATTTGATTTTTCACATCACCACTGACACCTAGGATCATAGATATGGAAAAAGAAGGGACATTTCTGCCCATGTTATCCATGTCCATTGATTCTATAGCTGACATAACTGAAGTCCAGAGAAGTTAATTGTCTTGACTCATTAATGTTTCATTAAGAACAAAACTTTTCTTACTATGAATTGACAGCAGGGAGGATGGGGTATATTATTTGTAGGAGTATAAGAGTGTTTTGAATTTCTAGAACTGGTTTTAGATCTCACATCTACTTCCCTGTTAATGTCATTTTTCATTATATTTTTAGAAGATATTTGAAGCTTTCACTTTTTAAAGCATCGTGATTTGCTAAGTTATAGCAGATATTAAATGGATTCTATACCATTTATATTAGGGATGCTCTGCTTCATTAAATTCAAATTTTGTACACTTGAAACTTTGACAGTCAATTGTTGCTCATTTTCTAAAATAAGCTGTAGAATGTGGTGTCTTTTAAAAGTTATACGGTTTTGTTGTACTTTATTACTTGCTCACATTTTATAACTAAACAACTATTGAAAATTTAATATAAATAATTTCTATAGGCTGTAGAAATTATTCAAAAAAGTTAGACACTTGTGTGTTCAGATTATAATTATTTATGAAGATAATTTATTTTTATTTTTACTATGTATGTGTAAATGGCTCACTTAGTGAATCTCTCTTTGTGACAAAGAAACATGAGCTAAGCAAAACCAATTCACACAGTGACTATGTCTGACAATACATATGAGATTTGCATACTATAGCTTCCCAATTTTTCAAAGAAAAGAGGAAGCCATATGTCCTCAATTCTTGTACATGGCCAAGACAAGTCTTTGATTATGCAACAGTGGCTTCATTTCAGTCTTCTTTTCATTTTTAATTATTGTGGTCACTGACTTTTGTTTTCCTGATTCCATTGAATTCTGAATCAATTTCTGCAAGTGTCTCCATGTTTCTCTGAATTCCTCATATTCACCTTTCTTATGGCACAAAAGCATTTTTTATATTTCTATATCACAATTTATTCACTCATTTCACAATTTTCCTATTCTTTTTTGTTACCACAAAAAGTATTGCAATGGTGTTTTAAAATTACAAATGGACTTGGGCATATGGTGTAATCCCCCAATAACTGTGGAATTTCTATAAGAAAATGAGTACATATTTTCTGAGTACAATTCATCAGAATCAATAATTTGTAGTAGAAAAGAGAATTTTTAGGATTGTGTTTCATCTTTTATATCATTTTTGCACAATTATTTGCAATATGAAATTGCTGAGAATTTCTAAAGTGATATATTTGTGGTTATCACTGCTCTGGATCCCTTTCTAAAGGCCAAGTGGGATGTATTTCTTCTCAAGTATATAAATATTTTCCCCATAATCTCAAGAGCAGATTATTCCGTACATCACAATGGTCTCTGGAAAGAAGGAAAGAAGGGAGAAGGAAGGAAAGAAATAAGGAAAGAAAAATTTAAAAAAAGGAAGAAATGAAACATTTATTAATTGTCTATTGTGTGCTAGGCACTGTGCTACTCACATTACAAATATTTCATTCAATTCTCAAACTATTCTGCAATGTAGGTACTATTATTATTCAGATTTTGTAGTTGAGGAAACTCAGACAGACAGAGAATAAATGACTTGACCAAGGTCAAGAAATTACTAAGTGTTTGAGGATGAATTTGAAATTAGATCAACCTGACACTAGGCTCGTACTATATCCACTGCTTTAAATAGATGCCTATTCTCTCACAGAGAATTCTCACTTTGCCGCAATTCTGACATAGCTTTGGTCCCTCTAAGTTCATATCCAGACACATCATGATTACCAGATGAGCCTGATTCTCAGCTATTTCTGGACTGAGATCCCAAAAGTTCTTCCAAAATACTTCCCTGTTTCATGAGGTATTGGGCTATCCTGTCTGCAACCTAGATTCTGTAGCAACAGAATACAGAGGTGGCATCTGAATATTTTTCTTTTTACTTTCATTAATTTATTTTTAGTTTTCAACATTCGTTCCACAAGATTGTGAGTTCCAAATTTTCTCCCCATCTCATCCCTCCTCCTACCCCAAGATGGTGTGCATTCTGAATATCCCTTCCCCTATTCTGACCTCCCTTCTATCCCCAGCTCCTTCTCTTATCCCCTTCCCTTTATATTTTCCTATAGGGCAGGATAGATTTCTATAACACATTGCCTGTACATCTTATTTCCCAGTTGCATGTGAAAACAACTTTTAACATTTGTTTTTAAAAGTTTGAGATCCAAATTTTCTCCCTTCCTCCCTCTCCACCTACCCTCATTGAGAAGGTAAACAACTACCTACAGGTTATACGTGTGCAGTCATGCAAAACACTTCCACAGTAGTCATGTTGTGAAAAGCTAACTATATTTCCCTTCATCCTATCCTTCCCCTTCCCATTTATTCTCTTCTTCCTTTTAAACCTGTCCCTCCTCACCAATGTTTGCTTCTGATTTCCCACTCCCCCAATCTGCCCTCCCTTCTATCATCCCCCTGCTCTCTTATTACCTTTCCCCCTATTTTCCTATAGGGTAAGGTAGATTTCCACACCCAATTGAGTGTATATGTTATTCTTTCCTTAGGCCAAATCCGATGAGAATAAGATTCACTCATTCCCTCTCACCTTCCCCTGTTTTCCTTCCACTATAAAAGCCTGTTCTTGTCTGTTTTATGTGAGATAATTTACCCCATTCTACCTCTCCCTTTCTCTTTCTCCCAGTATAATCCTCTCTCACCCTTTAATTGTATTTTTACATAACTCCCCTTCATCTTCAACTCACCCTGTGCCCTCTATCTAAGTATCTATATATACATATAATTTTTCCCTCCAACTACCCTAATACTGACAAATGTCTCATGAATTACAAATATCATCTTTCCATGTAGGAATTTAAAGAGTTCAACCTTAATAAGTCCCTTATGATTTCTCTTTCCTGTTTACCTCTTCATGTTTCTCTTGAGTCTTATATTTGAAAGTCAAATTTTCTATTCAGCTCTGGTCTTTTCATCAAGAATGCTGGAAAGTCCTCTATCTCACTGAATGTCCATTTTCCCCCTGAAGGGTTATACTCAGTTTTGCTGGGTAGGTAATTCTTGACTGTAATACTATCTCCTTTGCCCTCTGGAATACCATATTGCAAGACCGCCCATCCCTTAATGTAGAAGCTGCTAAATCTTGTGTTATCCTGGTTGTGTTTCCACAATATTGAATTGTTTCTTTCTGGCTACTTGCTGTATTTTCTCCTGGACCTGGGAACTCTGGAATTGGCTAGGAATCTCCTAGGAATTTCCCTTTGAAGATATCTTTCAGGAGATGATCAGTGGATTCTTTCAATTTCTATTTTACCTTCTGGTTCTAGAATATCAGGGCAATTATCCTTGATAATTTCTTGAAAGATGATATCTGAGCTCTTTTTTTTATCATGGCTTTCAGATAGTCCAGTAATTTTAAAATTACCTCTCCTGGATAATATTTTGCAGGTCAGTTGTTTTTCCAGTGAGATATTTCACATTGTCTTCCATTTTTTGGGGGGGAGGCAGTTGGGGTTAAGAGACTTGCCCAGAGTCACACAGCTACTAAGTGTCAAGTGTCTGAGGACTTCTATTTTTTTTTCATTCTTTTGGTATTATTTTACAATGTCTTGATTTCTTATAAAGTCACTAGCTTCCATTCGCTCCATTCTAATTTTTAAGTATTTTTTTTCAGGAGCTTTTGGACTTCCTTTTCCATTTGGCCAATTCTGCTTTTGAAGGCATTCTTCTCCTCATTGGTTTTTTGGACCTCTTTTGCCATTTGGGTTAGGTTATTTTTAAGTTGATATTTTCTTCAGTATTTTTTGGGTCTCCTGTAGCAAGCTGTTGACTTGTTTTTCAAGGTTTTCTTGCATCACTCTCATTTCTTTTCCCAGTTTTTCCTCTACTTCTCTTACTTGCTTCTCAAAATCCTTTTTGAGCTCTTCCATGGCCTGGAACCAATTCATATTTTTCTTGTTGGCTTTGGATGTAGGAGCTTTGACTTTGCTGTTTTCTTCTGGTTATATGTTTTGATCTTTTTTGTCACCTAAGAAAGATTCTATGGTCTGACTTTTTTTTCACAATTTGCTCATGTTCCCAGCCAATCACTTAAGTTTTTAACTCTTTGTTAAGGTAGGGGTCTGCTTCCAGTGTGGAGAATGTACTGTCCCAAGCTTTGGGGTTTTGTGCAGCTGTTTTCAGAGATACTTCTAGGGACCTGTAAATCTTAAGTTTTTCCAAGGTTGCATGATCAAGGGCAAGGTGATTCTTCCTTTCATGGTATGTGATCTGGTCTATGAGTGACCACAATCTCTCTTTTCTGCCTTGGAACTATGAGGAGGATTTACTCTCTACTACCACTACAAGCTCCACCACACCAGCTCTCCTCCTTGACCCAGGACTGCCACCCAGAACTGAGACCCAGATCAAAGCACAGGCAAAGCAAGAGATTCCTGCCTCAGCACCAGTGAAGAGATCCCTGCAATCTCCCTCTGATCAGCCCCTTGAACTCCCTCAGTCTGTGGCCTGAGAGCTCTGGAAGCAGCCATTGCCCAGGGGCTGCACTGGGACTGAGGCTGGGACTGAGCTCTTTCACCATAGTCACAGACCTTTCTTGCTGACCTTCTAAGTTGTCTTTGGTGTTTGTGGGTTGAGAAGTCTGGAAACCACCAAAACTGCCCATGATTCAGTCCCCTGAGGCCTGGTCTTTACCTTTACACCCACACTGAACTGTGCTCCTCTCCTAGCCTGGCACAATAGACCTTTCCAGTCAACCATCCAGGTTGTCTTGGACTGGAAATTTGTTTCCCTCTGTCTTTTTGTGGGTTCTGCTGCTTTAGAATTTATTTAGAGCCATTTTATAGGTAGTTGGAGGGGTTTGGGGTAGAGCTCAAGCAAATCACTGCTTTTGCTCTGCCATCTTAGCTCTGCCCTGGCCTCCAAATATTTTGAACTCACAAGGTTGTAGGCTCTTCTCCTTTCACTGGTTGCTAAATATTTCTAAAAAAAAAAAAAATACCTGAAACGGCCTCATCAGCCATTCAAGGAGCCCTTATTTCCCAATTTTGACATGTGGTTGTCAACAGAAACCAGGCCTGGAATGTCTCCACCTAGTGCACTGTCTATCTCTCTATGTAACTTCCTGTACATGTTATAATGATCATCCCAGAAGCAGCAACATGTGGAAAGAGAAGCATCTTAGGTGGTCTCAGCATGTGCCAGATATTCACTGCATTTTTGCATTTAATTATCTCAGTGACATCAAAGTATTGGGGATTGGCTGAGGTTACCCAGTTAGATTAGAATTCATCTCAGGGCTTCAAGTTTTGTGCTGTTTTTCAATGGAAATTTTATACTATATTGTTCCTCTTACCATACAGCCCTAATTTCTCTTCAAGCCCTCCATAATGTTATCCTCATTTACCTTTCCAGTATTACTGCATATTGTTCCCCTTACCTGTTTGTTCCAGTCAAAGCTATGTAGTTATTCCCTCAATGAAAACACAGAGGATCCCCCCTTTCTTCCATTAAATTCAATTCAATGAGCATTTAAGGACCTGCTGTGCCAAAGAAATTGAGGTGATATAAAGGATGCCTTCCATCCCCTCCACTATTCCTTTAGCCATGTGTTCATCCATTAAAGGAATGAACTTCCTCTTTACCTTAGCCTCTTTAATTTATTGAGTTCCTTCAATCTCCACTCAGATATCACTTTCTTTAAAAGAATCTTCTCAATCTTGCCAGTTGTTAGTGCCCTCTCTTTCTTGACATTATTTTGTTTCTTTCATTGTATAAATTTATCCCTGTACATGTCATCCCAGATATAAGCGGCATTAAAAATTGTAGTTTAATGTTATTATAAAATAGAACACCTTGTCTATTATCTGTATGATAAATTATTTGTCCCTTCTATCGTAATATGTCAAATTCTGATTAAAACCCTAGTTTATGGTGAGGGAACATTAGAGTCAAAATGGACTACAAATGCCCTCAAACACTAACCCTGGTTCCTCAAGTTAAGCTTTGCAAATGACTAGTAATAGAATGTCAGTGCTAGCCTCAGGTTTAATCATGTAGATGAAAGAAAGAGAGAGAGAGAGAGAGAGAGAGAGAGAGAGAGAGAGAGAGAGAGAGATAGAGATCTAACACAGTGCCACACATCTGTTAAGGAACAATTATTGCCAAACTTTACCTTTGTTGTCAGAATTGCTCAGTCGTAAGGCACAGCATTATTAGATATGAACTGTGGCAGTTTATAGCACTTTGCATATTAAATAATTTAGAGTATGTTTCAATAATGCACCAATCATAGCTTTGTTTAGACTTTAAATGCACAGGAATGAACTTTCTTCATAATTGTCACACAATGTTCAACAATGTAGAGATTTGTTAGGGCAAGTCTCCTCCTTTACCACCCTCTTCTCCCAAGTTGCTTTGTATCTACTTTATATATATTTTATTTCTTTTCCATGCCTAGCATAACAAAAGCTCCTTGGGGTCAGGGAAGCAAAAGGGACAGGCAGAGGAAGGGAAACTTTGCCTTTTCACTAATTCCACTTTTCACTTGGCCAGACAATAAGCATACCATTAGAGTCAATGATACAGGGCATATAAAAGCAAGTACAACGTCACAGTTTTGAATGACTCAAAACCTATGAAAAACTGTAACAAATCATCTTTTAAAGTCTGATGTCATACTGGTTAGATAAGCCAGTATTTGTCCTACTTTCTCACTTTTTATCTTTTTTTTTTTTTTCAGGGCTGGTTTTCTTTAAGTCCCTTGTAACATTATCTATATTGCATTTTACTTATTTGGGTGCTTTTGTATTTTTTTCATCGCCTTCATTACGATGTATTAGAAAAGACAGAATGATGGAGAGATTAATTAATTAATTAATTAATGAGAAATCTAGCTCTGTCTAGTACTTTCCCATATGAGATTGTGACTCATGTTGTTAGTATACTGAAACAGGTTGAACCCACAGAGGAGTGGCAATTAGAGTCACATGAAATGACATTGCAGTGTTAGGTTCTGAACCCTACTCCTCATCCCCAATATCACTCCCATCATCAAGTCTTGGAATAAATGGTATATTTCAGCAAATTCATCTAGGAGCTCTTTATTCTCTTGCTATTGGTGTCCTAATTAAGATCACTATTGCACATGTTTCCAATAAGGAGACACAAGGATCAACATAATTTAACAAGAAAATTTCCCTTCTCTCTAATTTTTCTCATTACAAGCATATTAGAAGCTGCCTAAATCAGCTCAGTGATAAACGGCAATCCCACTTAATTTGGTTGCTTAAAAGGAAGATGTGAAACTCATTTCAAAATTTAAATGAAAAATTATCAGATAGCCTTTCAGAGCCCACTCATTTTAAACAACTTCTGTCTGAGAACAATGAATGTGAATTCATTATTTATTTTATCTCTGCTCAACCTTTTATGGTTCACATGATGATATTTTGCCTTTCTAATTGATGCCTGTAATAAAATCCACAGAAGGTTGGTTACTGCAGGATAGGAAACCAACCCAACTACTTCATGACTAACTGCCATGGCCTTTCACTGTTCTATAACATACTGACTAGTATAGTTAAAATGACACTGAACATGGGGACAGAAAATCCAGATCTACTTTATATTAGCTCTGTTACCTTAGGTAAATTATATTACCTCTCTGAGCCTAATATACTACCTAATAGGGTTGTGAGGAAAGTGCTTTGTAAATTTTACAGCACCATAAAAATGTCATTTATTATTATGATTGTTATGTACTGTTAGACCCTGGATTAAGAAGAAAACTAAAACCAACTCCAGAAATTAAACCTCAAACTAAATAAAGTAGGTAGAGTCATAGATGAAAGAATAAATTTAGCAAGTTAGGACCAAAAGAATTAAAGCAAAGGGTGGGAGAAAAATGAAAGAGGAATTAAAAGAAAGAGTCTATATGGTATAGAGCATATAGAAACAAAAGATAAAGGTGGCATCAGTCAGACAAAGAGAAAGGATCCAAGTATCAAAGAGGAGCCAAATGTCAAGAGAGTGGTTATGTAGGGGAAAGAAGTGGGGCAGCAATTCATTTGCACACAAGTGTTAAGGAGAAAAAAGGCAGTAAATTCTACTAAGGCAAAAGAAAGATAAAACAAAGGCAAACTACTCTTGGAAGTATATCCACAGCTATCCTGTTTACCTACTTCCTCCTTAGTACAGTACCACCACTGTTGTTCAATCCCTCATCACTTCTTTCCTACACTCATTTAATAGCCCCTGAATTGCCCTCTTCATTCCTAGGTTCTCCTCTATGAAACCCACTATCTACTCAGTTACCAAAATCATCTAAAGCATATGTCTGACCATATCAATCCTCTTCTCACCTGTCACATAGTAGTTATTTAATAAATGTTTATTGGCTGACCATGTGCACTCCACCTCCTCAATGTCTGTTGCACGATCATTTTTTTCTGTGTGGAGTAGCATTATACATTATGATATGCATGGGTGAGAAAAGTCTATGACTTTCAGTGGTAAAGGTGATAGTAAAGAGACATTTTTATCAATTTGAAGACAAAAGGAAATAATCTTGTTATCCGAGTACATGAAGGACAATGTAGAATTAAGGAAGACATAGCCAAGATGTTTGGGAAGCACATCACTAACCCAGTATGGAAGCATAATATTGTAGTGAGAGAGGAACATCAGCTACTCTATTACCATCTAGAGTGCTCCCTCTCATCAAGTGCAGAGCAGTCAATGAATTCCTGACCCAACCTAATGAAGATTTCACCTTAGAAAAGAGAGAGAAAGGGAGAAGGATTACAGATATTATGATCTAAATAAATAAAAAGGAGCTGGTTGATGAAACATAAATGATAAAATGCTTATGAGCAAGTAGTCTTTATATTACAGATTTCATGATAGAAAAGAAGAGGAAATCTAGGCATACTATATGATATACCTTAGATTTGTAAGAGTGTCAATATAAACTTTCATAGAAAGGATGGTTAGGATACTAATTTTTTTTTGTTTTTCTTTTTTAGGCAATTGGGGTTAAGTGACTTGCCACAGCTAGTAAGTGTCAAGTGTTTGGTCTGAGGCCTGATTTGAACTCAGGTCCTCCTGACTTCAGGGCCGATGCTCTATCCATTACACCACCTAGCTGTCCCAGGATACTAATATTTTAAGAGTAATAGAGTAGTAGGAAGTATTTGAGAATGAAAATGTGCAGAAACAATCAGGAAAGCAAGGACGTAATCAGTGCTCGTGGATGTCATGACAAGAGCAGACAGTGAGAAGGCCAAACTAGTCAGCTTTAATTTTGCTTCTGTTTTCTTTTCTTATAGAGAATGATCACTGGAGAGTGAAATATAGGGTTGTGAGGAAAGTGCTTTGTAAATTTATAAATATCATTTATTATTATGATTGTTATGTACTGTTAGACCCTGGATTAAGAACAAAACTAAAACCAGCTCCAGAAATTAAACCTCAAACTAAATAAAGCAGGTAGAGTCATAGATTAAAGAGTAAATTGTGTGTCCAAGTCACAAGGCTTAGACAAACTACATGCTAGGGCACCAAAGTATTGGTGGATGGTGTGATTGCTGTACTGTGGACACTGCCACATTGAACCTACTCTCCTCTCTGGGTTAAGTACCACTATATTTCTTTGTGGGACTTTCTTCATTATCTAGCTCACAAGAAATTTTTATTATTGTTGTTGTTGTTGTTTGCTATATTTATATAGTTCTTTATGTCTTGTAAAGCACTGTACAAATGTGTCATCCAGCTGTGTCTAGGTATATCCAGGTCACTTAATAAAAACTCACCCTTGAGGGATAATTGGACAGTGTCCAGATTGCCAAATATGGAGGCCTCTGCATCCTCTGTCACATCTGTCAGGATAGCTTCCTGCATCTTTGAAACTAGTGAGACTAGACAATCTTGTTTTGTTTTGTTTTTTTCCCCACAACTATTTTTCTGCCATTCATTACTACTTTGTCCAGAGGATGAAGCTCCTAATTCACTGAGTGTGAGAACCATTTATTGACCAGTGAAAGGGGGAGGACTTGCCCTCCTCCCTCATTTACGCTGGTTCTGATAAATAGGCCTTGGGGTGTTCATTTCTGTTTTGTGTCTTTTGTCCCTAGTTTTGGTTGCCAGAGGTGATCTCCATAGGATACAGGAGTTTGAGCTATGACTTTGAAGCCAGGATTTCAGAACTGATGATGCTGCTACCCAGATCAGCATGGAATAATAATAGATGATGATGATGATTATCACAAGTATATAATTACATTTATTGTCATAATGATTATTACTATCATTATTATTAATAACATCATTTATATAGTATCTACTATATGTGTCAGGAACTTTACAATTATAGTGTCATTTGAACCTCACCATAACTGTGGAAGGCAGGTATTATTATTATCCTTATTCACAGTTGAGAAAACAACAGATGTTAAGTGCCCAGGGTCACACAGTTAATAAATGATTAAGCCAGATTTGAATTCAGGTCTTCTTGAGTCCAATCCTGGCATTCTATCCACTATGCCAAATAGCTGATCCCAGAGAAGACAGGGTACCTTGGACTTGAGCCAAGGTGGGAGAGGGGTGGGCCTGTGCACTTTGGGAACTGAGCTAAATTATGACCTAATCCATTTCCTTTCCCTCCCCAGAAACTTAAATGGTGGGAGGAGGGGAGAGCATTATGCCTTCATGTGTTAGGAGAGTAAGTTAATAGAAGTGTGATTATGTTTTTGAAAAAAAAAATACTTCTTGTAAAAGGAAATCTGACCACCCATGGCTAAATAGAACTTGTGTGCAAGGAATATACTCCTACAACTGAGGAAACAACATCAATGGGGGCTGGAATCATTTCCATAGAGCCTAAACACTTCTTAAATACCCTTAAAGTTACTAGAAAACGCTGGGGAGAGCAGTGAAATCTAAAATATCTGGCCTTTAGGCAGTAGGGGCCAGGATAGCTAGTTTTACACATGTTATTTCATTTGGTCCTCACAACTACCCCATAGGTGATATACTATTATAATCTATATTTTACAGATAAGTAAACTGAGGCAGACAGATTATAGGACTAGCCCAGGGTCACACAATTAGTAAGTGAATGAGGTAAGATTTGAAAGCTCATTTCCCTGAATACATATCTAGCACTCTTACCATCCAGCTATGTCACTTATCTGCTCTACTAGTCTAAGTGTCTTTGATATGGTGTTACTCCCTGCTAACATCTTCTGGGCTCACTCTTAAGAATTATTGAGAGGCAGCTAGGTGGCACAGTGGATAGAGTGCTGGCCCTGGATTCAGAAGGACCTGAGTTCAAATCTGGCCTCAGACACATAACACTTATTAGCTGTGTGACCTTGGGCAAGTCACTTAACCCCACTACCTAGCTAAAAAAAAAGAAAAGAAAAAGAAAAGAATTATTGAAGTCATTATCTTTATATTCTACTAGCCAGAAGCTGTCCCTGGTAAGATCAGGTAGATAGCTCTTTAGTCATAGTTGCCATACCCAGGTAATAAAATAAAAGCAACACTTCTCACCACTAAGAATCCTTATAGGCTCTTATGTGTAAACCACAGGTCAAAGCCTTCTATTATATAGAGTGACCTAGCATGTAAATTAACCACTCTTATATGTCCCAAAGATCTTCTCTGAAAAAAAGAAAAAAAAGAAAAAAAAAAAGAAAAAAAAGATCTTCTCTGGCTTAGCCGAAAATGAATTAGAACCAGGAAAAAATGCAATCTAAGAAGACAAAGTCAATATTCTACAGAAACACAGCCAACATGCCAATCTTTATCATGTATGTCATTATGGGTCTGGAATGCCAAAGTAAAGTGCCACAATCACAAATAAACACACATCCCATATCATCAAATATGCCTGATCAAATCGTAGAACAGTGAGATTATTTCTTTCCTAGTCCGGGACACTCAACTTCTCTTAATGCAGCCAGTAATGCCACTTGTTTTCTTAGTCTGTGCAAAATATCAGTGACACAAATACAGTATGCAATGTAATAAACTCTAAGATGTTTTTTCAGATATGTTGATGTCTAATCATACATTCTCTATCTTGAATAATGAAGATGACTTTTCAAATCTGTGTATACTCAGTATAGTGGAGTTGTTGGTAAAATGTTGGATTTGGAGTCAGGGAGACCTAGTTTTAAATCCTAACTCTGAAATTTGCTAGCTATATAACAATGGATGAGTCAATTAATGTCTTAGAGACTAAGTTTTCTTTCCTATAAAGTAAGATGATTAATACCTAGAGAACAAGGGGTGATTTAATTCATATGGACCTTAATTCCCTCATATGAATATCATTCTAGGGCTAGAATTAATCTAACAGGCCAACTATTCCAACATCAACTTTTTACAGCAGAAAAAAAAAACTGAAGTCTCATGAAACTTAAGTAATTTATCCAAGGCCAAGAATTAGCAAATATCAGGTGAGATTTAAACCCAAGTCACATGATTCCAGAGAAAGTGTTATTCTCAACTGATAAATGCTGGTCTTCTTATTTATTTCTGTTCATCCACACACCTTGAAAGTTACAGAGTGGAATGTTAGTATTCTCTCTTGAATACCCCCCTTCCAAATTATGGATTGCAATAATAATAATTAAAATGATGATAATAATAAAAATAACAATAATAATAAGTAACATTTATAGAGTACCTACTATGTGCCAGGTATCATGCTAAACATTTTACAAATATCATCCCATTTTATCCTCACAACAACCCTGTGATGTGAGGGAGGTATTATTATTATCTCCATTTCACAAATAAGGAAACTGAAGCAAACAGAGATCACATGATTTGCCTGTGCTTACATAGCTACTAAATGTCTGAGGCTGGATTTAAACACAGATTTTCCTAATTCCAAGCCCAATGCTCTACCCACTGTGTTACCTAGCTGCCCCAACATGTCACAGTTCCAGACACACATTTCAAGTCTTTTTAGATAGATAGATAGATAGATAGACAGACAGATAGGTGGGTAGGTAGGGGATAAGATAGGAATTTTTATTTTACTATTATATGAAACTATTGAGTAAAGAAACTCTACCAGTATTTTCTCTGCAATTTATAATCTTTAAAGAGTTGCCTAGAGCTCTGAGATACTAAGGGTTTTGCAGAGGATCAGATAGTCATTTTATATCAGAGATAGGACTTGAACTCAGGTCTTCTTGACTTCCAGGCCAGGTCTCTATATGCTGTACCAAAGAGAAAGAAAAAAATAATATAAATAGAAAAAGAAAGTATGTTTGGGAAGATAAGCTTCAGTGCTGGAGGGCAGGAGATGAGAAAGAATTATATGTGAGAGTAAAGAACTCTCTCCCTTGAAATCCCTCTCTCCCTGGATTATAAAAAAGAGAGAAGTCAATTAAAGGAGATTTGTGGAATTACGGTCTGGTAACTCTATTACTCAGGATATCAGGTATTTTCAGAGCTTAGCTGGCCTAACCTTAAGAATTAGCACCAACAACTATGGAGAAAAATAGTTAATAATAATAATTATTAATAATAATAATGATAATAAAAATGATGAGGATGAGATAAGCTCCCTTCCTCAAGAACATGGGAAAAGTGCTGGGATCTTGTTTCCTATGAAGGCAAAAATTTCAGATCTAAATGAAATGAATCTTCTGTCTGAGGGTCAGTAAGAAATCACTATTCAAACAATTAAGGCTAAAGGAATGTGCTGATAGAGGAGTATAACCCAAAACAATAGTGCATTAAGAAGCTGATTAAATGAATTACACTGAGTAATGCTAAAATTATACAAGAGACTATATGTCTATAACATACTCCATCTATATAATTTGTATACTGAGTGTTCCACATGCTGTAATGAAATAATTTTGCATTTTAAATTACTATGTTGAAATACAATGCAATGTGTGTGTGTGTTTGTGTGTGTGTGTGTGTGTGTGTGTGTGTGTGTGTGTGTGTGTGTAATCAAAGCCTGAGAAAAAAGAGTATGCTAGAAAATAGAGACTGGACTGGCCAACTTTGAGAGTTCATGAAAGCAATGAAAGAAGGGTTAAAAAAAGAGATGAAATATGAAAACAGAGAAACTTGACTAAAGATAAACAGCTTAGAATATAAAATACAAAACCTCATCCAAGTAGTGGACATCTTAAAAAATGGAATGGAGCAAACATTCAATGATACAATGAGACACATTTAAACAATGTAAAAAATCTGAAAAAAAAAATCAATAGAACATATAAGGTTGTTGCTCAGCCTTTTCAGTTACATCTAACTCTTCATGAGCCCAATTGGGGTTTTCTTGGCAAAGATACTGGAGTAGTTTGTCATTTCTTTCTTCAGCTCATTTTACAGATGAAGAAATTGAAGCAAACTGGGTTAAGCGACTTGCCCATGGTCACTTAGCTAGAGTCTGAGGTCGGATTTGAACTTAGGTCTTACTGACTCTAGGCCTGACACTCTATTTACTGTGCATCCTAGCTGTAACATATCTACTACCAAAAGTAACTGAGCAATTTCTGCCAAATTCCCTATACATATATGTCTATAAGATATTTGTATATGTGTGCGTGCACACATGTGCACGCACACATATACACACACATATAAAGAATGATATGTAAACATTGAGCATTTATTATGTGCAAAGCAATGTGTTAAATGTTGGGGATACAAACAGAAAAGTAAGGCTGTTCCTCCTCTCAAGGACCTCATATTACATTAAACTCCTTGAGGTCATTAGAGCTTGATTAGGGAGCTCTCAATAAGAGAAACAAACAATAAAATAAACAAACAAACAAACAAAAACATTTGGATGGTTTTAACTGCAAGTGAGCTAGATAGGGACCATAATCATTAGGGCATAGTAAAAATGGCAATCCCTTTTCATTAATGTCATTTCAACTGAAAAAAGTCATATGAGTTGCTGATTCTGAACCATTTGACTATAGTAAGAATTTTGGTGCAAAAAGCTTTCTTTTGGAGGGTCTTCTAAAAATGTGACTGTAGCACCTACAGGTACATTTTTCCAGGACTTGCTTCTAGAAAGAGAGTTATATTCCAAAAGTTTATGTGTTCCAATTTATAGGCTATCTCCATGTCTCTACCAGGGTCTAAGTGATTTCTTTCCATCTATGCCTCTTGTTGCTGTCTCTATCTGCATACAGAGATAGGGGGTATACTTTAGATAGCTTTTTATTGTTATACACATATGTATATAAATAGATAATATGTATATGCACATATATATGTATATATACTATATATTGTACCTTTGTGCATATAAGAGTGTAAACATATTTACATTAGCATCATATTTATCAGGAATGTGTTTGATAAAATACAAGACCTTAGTTGCTGGAGTATGTTTGGGGGAAAAAAATACTGATAGGAATACTAGATAGTAGTCTGGCAGAAAATGCTTTTAGCAACATCTTCCCCCATATCATATACAATGCAAACCCCCAGATTCAAACATGACTTCATAAAAAAAATAGACAAACTATGAAGAAGTTATCTTTTGGATCTATGGCCAGGGGAAGAGATCATGACTAAACAATGGCACCATAGAAGTTAAAATTGATAGTAGATAACAATAGATAAATTTTTATATTTTATATAAATATTTTATGCATTTATAAATATATTTATAGTTTATATTTTATATAATTTTTATCTATAAAAATAGATACATTGATAATTTCCATAATGTATACATATATAACAAATATAATAACTTTAGAAAGAAAACAGGTAACTTGAAAAAAATCTTTGCAACAAATTTCTCTAATAGGATATATTCGTACATATATATAAACACACACATACACATATAAATATATGAAGATATATATGATACATATATATATTTATAAGACTAAGAGTCTCATATTTATAAGGCTAAGAGCCTTTGCCCAGTAGATAAACAGTAGAAGGGAATGAACAGGTAGTTTTAAAAGAAAAAATTCTAAAGTATAACAATATATTTTAACATGCTGTAAATCACAAACAATTAGATAAATTTAAATTAAAGCACCTCTCAGTTCTTATCTCAAATTTTACCTATCAGATTGGCAAAGATGTCATAAGAGAAAAATGCCAAATGTCAGAGGAGTTGTGGGAAAATGGGTACACTGATTCACAGGTGGTGAAGCTGTAGCTTTTTGCAGCCTTTCTAGAAAGCAATTTGGAATTATACATAGAAAGTTAACAATCTGAAAACACCTTTTGACCCTACTGTAGTACTACTAGTCATACCCCAAAGAAATAAAAGGAGAGAAAGGATGCCTATGTGTAAAAATATTTTATCACATCTGCAAATTGTAAACTAAGGGTTGTTCTCTTATTGGAAAATGGCTAAATAAATTGTGAATATTTTATCATAATATTAATGAGCTATAAGCTATGATGAAATGGACAATTTCAAAGACAACTGAAAAGACCTCTATAAATTAATACATAGTGAAATAAACAGAACTAGAAAAAATATTAAATAAAATTATAGGAAAAAGCAGCTTTGAAAAGCTTTAGAGCTCTAATCAAACAATGAAAAGCCATGTGTCCAAAAAATGAAGATGAAATACACATTTCACCTTCTGATAGAAATTTTGAAGAAAATGAAGAAAGATAAATACATTTTCATATATGGTTAATGAGATACTTTGGCCTAAAAATAGACACATATTCTGTTGTTCTTGTTCAGTCATTTTAGTCATGGCAAATTCTTCATGACCCAATTTCAGGTTTTCCTGGCAAAGATACTAGAGGGGCTTGCCATTTCCTTCTCCCACTCATTTTTGTACATGAGGAAACTGAGGCAAACAGAGTCGAGTGATTTGCCTAAGGGACACACAATTAGTAAGTGTATAAAGCCAGATATGAACTCAGTCTCCCTGACTCCAGGCCAAGTGCTCTATGCACTGTGCCACCTAGCTGCCAGATATATTGGGTGATTTTGTTGTTGTTTAATATGGTCAATGGTGCTGGGAGGAACAAATGAAATTTAAAAATACTTATGACTTGAAAATGAAAAAAAAATAATCACAAAAGTAGACAGAAAGAAATATAAAGGTCAGATGAGGACAGAGAAACAAATTGTACAGTTTTGTTACATTACTATATTTAATATGAAATGAATTTAACATGAACTCTTTTAAATAAAACTGTGTGTTAACAGAAGTTCATGGTCTCATATGTAATCCACTTTTTTGTTCACTGTATAGTTGAATGTTTGCATTTGTTTATTGGGTTCACAATAAAAGGAAAATGAAATTTAAAAGAAATTAAGCAGATACTGTATAAAGACAAAGGTTTTGATAACTTAAAAATAATATCCTATTTTATTTATAATTTTGTTTTTACATCATCACCACTTCTGAATACATCTTCCCATACTCAGTGAACCATCTCTTATAACTCTGTTAAAAAGAGAAAGGAGAGACTTCTGCTTCTGGGAGCCAAGATGGTGGAGTAAAAAGGTAGTCACTCTCACCCTCCCCTATTAACCTCTGAAAACCTAGAAAATATCACCCCAGAAAAAACCCTGGAACAGCTGAACCAGAAGAAAGATGGGGAGCAGCAGCGCAGTAGCCCAGCAAATGGGTCTCCCAGTGCCTCAGCAAAAATAAGGGAAGCAGCACTACAAAGGGCCCCAGGCAGATAAGAACCCAGCAGCATTGTCTGAAAGGAGCTGAAGAAAGCAAACTAGAGGTGCCAAAAAGTTCCAGCCTTGTTGATTCCAGCCCAACACCAGGTAAGCTGTCAGAACCCTACAGCCTCCAACTGCCAACCAGGAGGAGATCCCGAAGCCCCGGTGGTCGAGCAGGCAAACACCAACAGCTGTACCTCCCAATGCCTCAGTAGGGCAACTGGTGAAAACCAGCTCAGAAAACCACCTGGTGCCTCAGCATTCTACAGCAGAGAAGTCTCCCAGTGCCTCAACAGAAATAAGGGAGGCAGCACTGCAAGGGGCCCCAGGCAGATAAACACCTGGCAGCACTTATCTAAAAGGAGCTAAACAAAGCTAAAGGAAAGGAAAACCAGGCAACCTAGATTTACCTGAAAGTCCCAGCCTTGCACCAGGTAAGCTGCCAGAACCCTACAGCCTCCAACTGCCAACATGAGAGGCCCCAGCACACAAAGTTAAGTGAGTAAGTTAAGTCTAAGAACTCCAGTTAAGACCTAGGCTCCCAACACAAGAAGCGTGGGTGAGTGCCCTCTGCTCCCCAGCAGGAGAGCTTAATCTCTTTAAAGGCCAGGGAATAAAGAAACACCATGAGTAAAAAGAAACGTGCGATAGATTCATATTATGAGAAGAGTGAAGATCAAGATAGTAATTCTGAAGAGGACAACACTGTCATGAAACCCACATCTGCAACATCAAAAGGAAATATGAACTGGTCTGAAGCCCAAAAAGCGTTCTTAGAAGAGCTCAAGAAGGATTTTAAAAGTCAAATGAGAGAGGTAGAGGAGTCCTTTAAAAGTAAAATTGGCCAATTGGAAAAAAAGTACACTGAAGAAAACAAGTACCTAAAACACACAATTGGCCAATTGGAAAAAAGTACAATGAAGAAAATAAATTCCTTAAAAATTCAATCGACCAATTAAAGAAGAAATTACAAAATCTAACAGAAAAAAAACAATATGTTAAAAATTAGAATTGAACAAATGGAAACTAATAACTCTATGAGAGAGCAAGAATCAGTCAAACAGAAACAAAAAAAATTGAAAAAATAGATGAAAACATAAAATACCTCATGGATAAAACAGCTGATCTGGAAAATCGATCCAGGAGAGACAATTTAAAAATTGTAGGCATACCTGAAAGTCATGATGAAAAAAAGAGCCTGGACAATATCCTTCAGGAAATCATAAAGGAAAACTGCCCTGAAGTCCTAGAACCTGAAGGTAAAATAACTATAGAAAGAATCCACCGCTCCCCGCCTGAAAGGGATCCCAAATTGAAAATGCCAAGGAATATAATAGCTAAATTCCAAAATTACCAGATTAAAGAGAAATTACTGCAAGCAGTCAGAAAGAAACAATTTAAATATCATGGAACCACAGTCAGGATTACACAGGACCTTGCAGCCTCTACATTAAAGGACCATAGGGCACGGAACATGATATTTCATAAGACAAAGGAGCTTGGAATGCAGCCAAGGATTAACTACCCAGTGAAAGTGAGTGTGATTTTTCAGGGAAGGAGATGAATATTCAATGAAATAGGGGACTTTCAAACGTTCCTGATAAAAAGACCAGAGCTCAACAAAAAATTTGATCTTCAAGTACAAGATTCAAGAGAGACATAAAAAGGTAAATGGGACAGAAAGATACAATATGTTGTTAATAAGGGCACACTGTTTACATCCCTACAAGGGAAGATGACACTTGCAACACTTGAGAACCGTATTGTTATTATATCATGTTAAAGGAGTATACATAAAGGGGGTGGATATAAGTTGACTTTGATGTAATGATAAAAAAAAATTAATCAAGTGGGTTAAATGGATCCAAGTAAGTGGATTAGTCTGAGCTAAGAAGATGTACTGAAAAAGGAGGAGGCAGACAAGGGTAAATTACATTATAGGAAAAGACACAAAAACCTATTAGAGCAGAGGTAAAGAAGGGAGGGGGATGAGCATTATTTGAACCTTACTCTCATCAGAATTGGCTCAAGAAGGGAATAACATAATGAGTTAGGTATAGAAATCTAACTTGCACTATAGGTAGTAGGAGGTGAAAGGGGAAAGAAAAGGGAGGGGGGATAGAAGGGAGGGAAGAAGCAGTAAGTGTAAAGGGAAGAAGAGGGAAAGGTATAATAAAAGAGAGGTGGGACTGAACAAGGTGCTGGTCAAAAGCAAAACACTAGTGAGGGGGGAAAGGAGAAAGGAGAAAGAAAAGCATAAATGGGGGGGAAAAAGATGGAGAAAAAGACACAGATAGTAATCATAACTGTAAATGTAAATGGGATGAACTCTCCCATAAAACGGAAGCATATAGCAGATTGGATTAAAAATCATAATCCTACAATATGTTGTTTACAGGAAACACATTTGAAAAAGAGTGACACATACAGGGTAAAGGTAAAAGGCTGGAGCAAAATATATTATGCTTCAGCTGAAGTAAAAAAAAGCAGGGGTAGCAATCCTGATCTCAGACAAAGCAAAAGCAAAAATAGATCTTATCAAAAGGGATAAGGAAGGAAGGAAACTACATCCTGCTAAAAAGCACCACAGACAATGAAGTAATATCATTACTAAACACATATGCACCAAATGGTATAGCATCCAAATTCTTAGAGGAGAAGTTCAGGGAGTTACAGGAAGAAATAGACAGCAAAACGGTACTAGTGGGGGACCTCAACTTCCCCCTCTCTGAACTAGATAACTCTAACCACAAAATAAACAAGAAAGAAGTTAAGGAGGTGAATAGAACATTAGAAAAGTTAGGTATGATAAACCTGTGGAGAAAACTGAATGGGGATAGAAAGGAATATATTTTTTTCTCGGTGGTACATGACACATACACAAAAATTGACCATGTAGGAGGGCATAAAAACGTCACAATCCAATGCAGAAAGGCAGAAATATTAAATGCATCCTTTTCAGATCATGATGCAATAAAAATTATATGTAATAAAGGGCCATGGAAAGATAGACTAAAAAATAATTGGAAACTAAATAATCTAACCCTAAAAGATGATTGGGTCAAACAACAAATCATAGAAACAATCAATAATTTCATTCAAGAGAATGAAAACAATGAGACAACACATGGGATGCAGCAAAAGCAGTTCTTAGGGGAACTTTTATATCTCTAAATGCTTACATAAATAAAATAGAAAAAGAGGAGATCAATGAATTGGGCATACAACTAAAAAAACTAGAAAAAGAACAAATTAAAATCCTCAATTAAACACCAAATTAGAAATATTGAAAACCAATGGAAAAATTAATAAAATTGAAATTAAGAAAACTATTGAACTAATAAATAAAACTAAGGGCTGGTTTTATGAAAAAACCAATAAAATAGATAAACCTTTGGTTAATCTAATTAAAACCAAATGACTAGTATCAAGAATGAAAAGGGTGAAACTACCACCAAGGAAGAGGAAATTAAGACAACAATTAGGAATTATTTTGCCCAACTATATGCCAACAAATTTGACAGTCTTAGTGAAATGGATACATATTTACAGAAATATAAATTGCCCAGATTAACAGAAGAGGAAGTAAAATACTTAAATAACCCCATCTCAGAAAAAGAAATTGAACAAGTCATTGATGAACTCCCTAGGAAAAAATCTCCAGGGCCAGATGGATTTCCATGTGAATTCTATGAAACATTTAAAGTACAATTAATTCCAATACTATATAGACTATTTGGTAAAATAGGTGAAGAAAGAATCCTACCAAATTACTTTTATGATACAAATATGGTGCTGATACCCAAACCAGGAAGAGTCAAAACAGAGAAAGAAAATTATAGACCAATTTCTCTAATGAATATAGCTGCAAAAATTTTAAACAAAATATTAGCAAATATATTACAGCAACTTATCGCAAGAATAATACACTATGACCAGGTAGGATTTATACCAGGAATGCAGGGCTGGTTCAGTATAAAGAAAACTATCAGCATAATTCATCATATCAACACCAAAACTAACAGAAACCACATGATCATCTCAATTGATGCAGACAAAGCTTTTGACAAAATACAACACCCATTCCTATTAAAAACACTAGAGAGCATAGGTATAAATGGACTCTTCCTTAAAATAATAAATAGCAAAGCATGATATGTAATGGGGACAAGCTAGAAGTATTTCCAATAAGATCGGGGGTGAAACAAGGATGTCCATTATCACCACTGTTGTTCAATATCGTACTGGAAACGTTAGTTTTAGCAATAAGAGAAGAAAAAGACATTGACGGCATTAGAATAAGCAAAGAAGAAACAAAGCTTTCACTCTTTGAAGATGACATGATGTTATACTTAGAGAATCCCAGAGAATCAAATAAAAAACTCCTTCAAATAATAAACAACTTTAGCAAAGTTGCAGGCTATAAAATAAACCCACATAAATCATTAGCATTTCTATATATTACCAACAAAGTCCAACAGCAAGAGATAGAAAGAGAAATTCCATTTAAACTTACTGTAGACATTACAAAATATTTAGGAGTCTACCTCCCTAAACAAACCCAGGAACTCTATAAACACAATTTCAAAACACTTTTCACACAAACAAAATCAGATCTAAATAATTGGAAAAACATCAGTTGCTCATGGGTAGGCCGAGCTAATATAATAAAAATGACAATTCTACCTAAGCTAATTTACTTATTCAGTGCCATATCAATCAAACTACCAAAAAACTATTTTATAGAGTTAGAAAAAACAATAACAAGATTCATTTGGGGAACAAAAGGTCCAGAATATCAAGAGAACTAATGAAAAGAAATGCAGGGGAAGGTGGCCTAGCCATTCCAGATCTTAAATTGTATTATAAAGCAGCAGTCATCAAAACTGCTTGGTACTGGCTAAGAAATAGAGTGGTGGATCAGTGGAATAGGTTAAGTATGCAAGAAAGAGTAGTCAATGACTATAGTAATATACTATTTGATAAACCCAAAGACCCCAGCTTCTGGGATAAGAACCCACTCTTTGAAAAAAAAACTGCTGGGAAAACTGGAAAAGAGTATGGCAGGAACTAGGCATAGACCAAAATCTCACACCATATACCAAAATAAAGTCAAAATGGGTACATGATTTAGATATAAAGGCTGATACTATAAGCAAACTGAGAAAGCAAGGAATGGTTTACTTATCAGATCTATGGAGAACAGAAGAATTCGTGACCAAACAGGAGATAGAGAACATTATGAAAAGCAAAATAGATAATTTTGATTACATTAAATTGAAAAGTTTTTGCACAAACAAAGCCAATGAAACTAAGATTAGAAGGAAAGTAGAAAATTGGGAAAGAATTTTTACAACCAGTCTCTCTGATGAGGGCCTCATTTTGAAAATATATAGAGAATTAAGTCATATTTATAAGAATACAAGCCATTCCCCAATTGATAAGTGGTCAAAGGATATGAACAGACAGTTTTCAGATGAAGAATTTAAAGCTATCTATAGTCATATGAAAAAATGCTCTAAATCACTATTAATTAGAGAAATGCAAATCAAAACAACTCTGAGGTACCACATCACACCTATCAGAATGGCCAACATGACAAAACAGGAAAATGATAAATGTTGGAGAAGATGTGGGAAAATTGGAACACTAATGCATTGTTGGTGGAGTTGTGAAATGATCCAACCATTTTGGAGAGCAATTTGGAAATTGTAAAATGTGCATGTAAAATGTGCTGTAAAAATGTGCATACCCTTTGACCCAGCAATAGCACTTCTAGGGCTATATCCCAAAGAGATCACACAAATGGAAAAAGGACCTACATGTACAAAAATGTTCATAGCAGCTCTTTTTGTGGTGGCAAAGAATTGGAAATTGAGATGATTCCCATCAGTTGGGAAATGGCTGAGCAAGTTGAGGTATATGAATGTGATGGAATACTATTGTGCTATAAGAAATGATGAACAGGCTGACTTCAGAAAAACCTGGAAAGACTTGCATGGTCTGATGCTGAGTGAAGTGAGCAGAACCAAGATAACATTGTACACAATAACAGCCACGTTGTGTGATGACTAATATTGATAAATTTAACCCTTCTTGGCAATACAATGATCTAAGACATCTCCAGAGGCCTTGTGATGGAAAATACTATCCACATCCAAAGAAAGAACTATGGAAGCCAAATTGTTATTTTTTTTTTCTCTTCTGTTGAGTTTTGTTTCCTCTTTCTGATGGTTCCTCCTATTGGTTTTAAGTTCTACTTACAACATCACTAATGTGAAAATATGTTTAATATGAATGTAAATGTATAGCCTATATCAGATTGTGTGCCATCTTGGGGAGGGTGGTGGGGAGGAAGGGGGAGAAAAATTTTAAACTCAAAAGCATATAGAAGTGATTATTGATAAATCAAAATAAATTAATAAAAAAGAGAGAAATGAAAAAAATCGTTTAGGATAACTAAAGAGAATTTCAACTAAGTTTGACAAGCACATGCGATGTTCCATACCAATGGCCATCCCACCACTGCAAAGAAGGGAGGAAGGTACAAAGTACTCTTCTCTCTCTCTTTTTTTTTTTAAGGCAATTGGGGTTAAGTGACTTGCCCAGGGTCACACAACTAGTAAGTGTTATCTGGTCTGAGGCCGGATTTGAACTCAGGTGCTCCTCACTTGAGGGCCGGTGCTTTATTCACTGTGCCACCTAGCTGCCCCTCTAATCTTCCCTAAGGCCAGGTTTGTTCATCATAGTTATGCAATGTGACCTAATTCATCATTTGAACTTCTGTTTAATTCACAGAAACAGATTCCTTAGAAGAGGGATTCTTAACCTTTCTGTGAATGTCAGAGTCCTGTCAGTCTAGTGAAGCTTTTGGAACCCTTTTGTGGTTTAAAGTCATAAAATAAAATGCACAGAATTGCTAAGGAAACCAATTGTATTGCAATAAAGTTATCAAGATGCTTTTTAAAAAAGTTAATAGACCTCTAGTTTAAGAACCTATGGTTTAGTTAGCAAACATGTCTATTTATGGGTCTAAGAGTTTGTCCCGATTTCCACACTTCCTCCCAGCAGGGATGTGCTTACTTGCCTATCCAATATTGTTGAATCATTTCCTTCATTGCAATTCATTGAATTTGCTACTATAGTATTTACTCTCTGAACCTCTTATATGCCACTTGGATCTTATAGTACTACCGCAGTTACTTCTGTTTCTTATTCCTCAGTTAGATATAAGCTGTTGAAAAGAAGGGACCATGTTTCATTCATATTACCAACACTGTCTATTCATGTAAGTATTCACTATAAAGTAGATATTCAATATACACTTATTAGGATCCTGGATTTAAAGTGTGAAGGAAGCTTAGAGGCTACCTAGTACAAAAGTAAAATATAATCTCCTTGAGTTTAAGATTCATGATCACTTAGGGATTGTTTCTTTTATTATCCCCCTTTGTGTCCCCACCAGCTAGTGCAATGCCTGGCACATTATTAATGTTTCATTAAAGCTTCTTGACTTAAGTAACCTCTCATTTCACAAAGGAGGAAATGGAGATGAGAGATGAGATTATTTGCCGCTTGTCACACAGGTAGAAATCTGAAATCACATGATTAGAATCCAACTCCTCTGACTCCACATTTAATGCCCTTTTCACTGCGCCATGTCATGTGTGAATAAATTACTATCTAACTGAATGAATGGCTTCAGTTTTATAGCAAGTATAATAAACTATTGGATGCTTAGAGAAATCTCCTGGAATCTGCTAGGAAGTAATATTATCCTTTAAAACAAAATTAACTTAATTAACAATGTGATATGTGAATTATAGAACATAAACATCTTTCAATAGATTCTAATGTTCTCTACTAACAAACCAAGGCTGTAGTAGAGATTTTTCCCTACTCTTTCAATTACATGCCTCATCTTACATGGAAAAAGAGTCACAGTTTGAAATAGTTTTCATATTAATTTAATAATTTATAGATGATCAGCCTACTTCTGTCACCAAAGCTGTAACTTAGAGAGGGAGACCAGAGCTTTTCCCTAGGGTGCCAGATTTCAAGGACAGTGACAGTATTTATAGTCTTTCAGCAGCATAGAAACAGCAGCTACCTACCAAGAATGATTAATTAAAATAGGAAGCTGTCAGATGGCATTCTGAGGTAAGTTTCTATCCTTTCTTCCCCAGTCTTGAACTGTTATCTGTAGGTCTTTCACCTTCATCAGTTGTAGTCTGCTTTCCTTTCCAAATTACTTTGCGTCAGCTTTCCAAGGAACAGATCATGATCTTTATCCCAAGCATATACATTCCCATTTATTGCTCTGCTACAGTGAGAGCTGGTGGTCTTTTATTTTAGGGCCTTGTTCATTGTAACATGCCAAAGTCCATTCCCCTCAGTGCTGCCTTTGCAGCAGTCCAAATTATTCTGTGAATAATCTGCCAGTTTTGACTAATTTGCCAGTTTTGTTTTTTTTGTTTTGCTTTGTTTTGTTTATGTGCTTTGTTTTCCTGAAATCTTATCATGGCAAAGCTTTATTTTTCCTTCTATATGAAAATTTAGTATTATTGAAGAAAAAGACTTTGACAGAGATTCATGCTGCTTCCTTACTTTCAATCACATCACAACTAAGATATACTGATTGTGGTAAAATGAAACAAACAAACAAACAAAAAAACAGATTTATCAAATGCATCTTGATTCCATCACAAGTGAATTGTATACACACACACACACACACACACACACACACACACACACACACATCCATTTAGGTCAGATAACATGTATGAAAATTAGAGTCCTACCTTTTTTAAAGAAAATATCCTGTGATGTGTCACATACAATCTTACTGCTGCATTTCATACCCTCATTTTACTTCTGCATCTAGGTGGCTGAAGTCTATGTGGAATCTTCATTTTTTTCTATTGCTCTTAAATGGAAAACATTATTTACATATGATTTAAAATATTTATTAGTCACTCTTATTGCTGCAATATTTCAGTACTTTTCCTCTAAGCAAAATCAATTTAGAGAATCTTGTAGTTGGAAGGGACCTTTGAGATTTTTTAGCACGTAAATGGCCTTCATTGTCCAGATAAGGAAACAGATTCAAAGGATAAGTCACTTGCCTAAGGTCAGTCAGCTAGTCAGTGAACAGCTGGTAGCAGAGCATTTGTTTCCTGACCCAGTTCTTTAGAACTGACCAGCATGTATTATTAAATGGTTCTTATTTTACATATGTATGTAAATAAATATGCAAATAAGGAGCTGCATAAAAATTTACACATATATGTGGGGTATATGTGTGTGTGTGTGTGTGACAGAGAGAGAGAGATCAATCAAAACAGATTCTATAAGAAACAATCTGAATCAACTCAAAACCAGCATGATAGAGTCTGAAATACTGCCTGCTATGGCTGCCAGGTTTGGAAAAGAAAAGTTGCAGTATTATTGAAAAGAAACTGAACTGCAAATCTTAAAGACTCCTGTAAAAGTGAGTTCAAATTATTTCCCTGAAATGGGCTTTACACGCTGTTCCTTTCCTACCTTTCTGTCCTACAGAGTGCCCTTTATGGTTTGTCCTCTCTTCCTCTTGGCCCCTGTGAGATCTTTTTTCTCTGAGCATATTGGAAATGACAAAGTTTTTAAGTATACTTTTCAATATTTTTTAGAAGTTGAAAGATCTTTGAATTCATTTGTCTGAGTGCTAACTTCATGATACAAATCACAATGTCTTTACATCTTCTCATGTTATCCTCTTCTTTCCATGTTTTCCTATAAATCCTCCAAGAAAAGCTGTCTAGTTTATTGGAAAACTTCCTTAAGTTATTTCAATGAAAGAAGGCATTATTACAAATTTATAAATCATTGAAAAGGCAATTAATGGTGCTTTTATTTTAAAAAAGGAATAGAAAATAAAAGAAAGTGAAATGAAAGAAAAAGAGGAAGGAGAAGAAAAAAAGAAAAGGGAGAAGAGGAAGAAGATGGGGAAGCAGAAGGAGAATTTTAGCAACTGGAAGGATGAAGGTAGCTTCAAAAGTAATAGGAAATTATAAAGATGCTTGGTTTTGGAAGGGCTGATTGTGACATTATAATAAGATCTGTGATCAGTTCAAAACCCAATTATGCTTCCTCATCCTGTGTGATTATATCTACTGTACCCAAAATGAAAAGTGGAGAAATGGGACTTTTATTCACCATTTACTGCTCTCTGAGGGGTACCTCCTGCCATGAAGTGATATGGGGGGAATGGGTGGGTGTTCTGAGGGAAATGAAATTTTTTTCAATGGTAATCTGCATACTACTACCATGGATGCCGGCAGAGCAATTAGGTAACAACTTTCTTAAGTAATTTAAGATGACTTAGAATGATGGAGATTGGGAGCTTACAAAGCTGAAGGAGTGTGATGGTCTTCTGGGGTGACAAGCCAGGCCATTGTTTTTTTGAAAGAGGATTCACCTAGCAGTTGATTTGATGAAGGCCCAAAGAAAGCCCAGAAAACTTTGTAGGAACTTTGTAGATCACCGTAATGGACTATGGTGTCTTTCTAACACTACAACATACCCAAGAAGTGGTGATTCATAATTTGCTTGAACCTATTACTTTATAAAGAAGGCTAGTCTACTTTTTTATATGTCCAATAATTAGGATATTTTTCTTTATTTTAGCTATGAGTGTGTTTCCTAGTAACCTTCATCCATTGCTCCTCATTCTGCTTCCTGAAACTAAGAAGAATCAATCTCACTCCTCTTGCCCATGATGACCATTCAATGAACCTCATCCTTTTTTTGGAACTTGTTTTCCTCCTCAGTAAAATGAAGGGATGAGATTAAATTATCTCAAGTGTCCTGGCTACCACCTCTAACTCTAACTAAATTAAAATTAAAAGAAAATAAAATGAAAGTCTGCTGAGTAAATAATCTATTAAGTATTTGTGGAAAAGAATAGAATAGAATGAGCAAGCAACTAGGTCTAGGGAATTCCATCTGTTTGAGGAACACCTTCAGTTAAAAATATATGATTCATTTAAAGTATGAAATAATACTTCAAATGATTACCCACATCTTGTAGTTCGTTTTGTTTGTTTGTTTGTTTGTTTGTTTTTTTTTTGCATTTCAACACTAACTAGATGGAATGAAATTCTAGTGGTGGAATTTCAGGCATTAAACAGTGGTCAGGTAGTAGAAGGAGGGGGAAAAAGAGAGGAATAGAGCCCTCCATCTAGTTCAATTTTTATTTAGACATTTGTTAAGGTTTATAAACAAATTTTCAAAATAAAACTGAAAGTTCTCACTTTTCAATCTACAGAGATTTATTGCATCAAATTTAATGTTTGAAGGAGTTTGCTTGCCCTACAGTGAAAATATTTCTGGTATTTTAAGGAAAGCATGGATTTAAATTTAAACAATATTCATGAATACATACAACTTCAAGGGCCCTTTCCTCCAATTATAATTTTTGATCTAGTGACTGAGCATGTAAGTATTTGAGGTCATAAAATTTAGAATTATCTTTCAAGTTACCTCCTACATCTATGAAATCCAGTTTTCACTCTTTTCACCCTAATTAACCAAAAAAATGGAAATAATGATAAAACATCAAAGAGGTTATAATTGAAATACCATGCAAAACAGCCACAAGTCTAAATAAACAGAAATAATACACTTTCAATTATTTGGAAGGGACTTGCTCTTACTCTTCATTTCAAAAAATATTATCAATTAATATTTAATAATCAAGTTAGTGCATGTGAATAATAATGAAGAATATGCATTTTTCATAGTGTAAGAAAAGGGATAAAATTCTTATATTCATTGATAATAAGAAATTGTTAGCTTTCTTTTACATTGTCTTCATTAAAGTAAGATTGACCTAGGGATTATTATCTTTCCTGGATTTCCTAGACACTCCCATTATGGTATAATTGAAAAACTCTTGAATTTATCAGGAGACCTGAATTTCTATGCCAGCTTCAGGATAGTACATACTAACCATATGACTGAACAAATCACATAATCTCCCAGACCTTCCATTCCATCCAAGTGTTACTATTATTCCTTGGGTTAGTAAAGGTAAACAATTCTATGCAATCTAAGTCTGGTTTATAGGGTATAATAGAGACTTGCAACTGCTCAGTTTAAATGTTACATGAGCTTAGGAGAGGCCACTAGCCTTGCTGTAAGGATGATATTCCATTCCCAAAATTTATAGTAATAAAATTGTGTCATTTAGCATTATATGCCTCGCTAGTTGCTATGAGGATAGGAAGAAAACCCAGAAGGTATAGTCCATGTGCTCAAGTAGATTAACATCTAATGAGGGGGAGGAATTAAGACTTTTACATAAATAAGATAAAATGATACCCAAATAAAGGAAATGAAATATAGTTATATAAAGCTACAATTGTCTCTTAATTTCAGGGATATCTCCCTGACACAGGAATTCACTTCATAGAATTTGACATAAGAGAATTTGACAAGTAGGAAATGGATTTAATAAGTGCCCATGGAGGCTCATATTAATGAAATTCATCTAGGAAGAGAAAGAAGATTCTGGGAATAGGACCAACTGTCGTCAAAATATGTGACATACAATGTGTGACAAATGCAATGAAGTGGAAAGAGCTTTAATCTAGGAATCAAGAGACTTGGGTTCTAGTTCTGGCTCTGCCAATCTCTGATTTTGTTAATAATTTGAACCAGTTGGGTCATTTCTCTGAGACTCAAATTACTCATCTGTAAAATGAAGGGGTTGTACTAAATGGTTTCTAAGGTCTCTTTTAGTTGTCACATTTGTGATTCTGTTTTTAGCCTTCTTCAATCTCTTTTTCTCAGTCCTCCTCCCCTAGCTAATCATCCTTCTCTACTTCAACCCTCCTGCACTCTCCCCCACACCTTTAGATACTCAGAGAGTTCTAATGTTGTATTTTTTTTCTCCAATATTCCCTGCTTGAACAAATATAAATTACCTTTCCTGGATCCCATACTGTCTCTTGTAGCTGTTACATGGGATTGATGTTAATGCTTTATGATGTAAAAATGTGCTAGCCTTTCTGAGATATTAGCACATTTTCAAATGAATCACAGTAGATTCACAGTCACTAATAATATTTCTAAATCTAGGCCCTTACTTGTTGTAGCAAAGGGAGCAGAGTGGAGAGGGAACAGGATAAAGGTACAATAGAAGAGAAAGTGGAAAAAGGGGGAATAAGTATATGCATCTGACAAAGAAATAAGACGTAACTATGTGAGGGGCAAAGTAAAACAGATCTCATCCTCTGCTTTAAGAAGTATTTTTGCCCTTAGATAAGAGCCACTTGCAGCTTTGTCTAAAGGGTTAACTCAATCCTGATCTCTTAGATCAAATGGACTTCTTTAGCAATTGTAAACGTATTTGGTCATGCCTTCTTCTTTCCTGTCCTAAAGCAAGGGACATTTTCTCATTCTGATCGTAAACCCTGCCAGCTAAAAGACAAATATTCCCTTAGAATTTACCTCCTTTTTCCTTTGGCTAATTTCCTTTTTCTCTATTACTCCATCTCCTGGAAAAGGTATTATTTGTCTATCCTAAAATGCTGTAAAATGTTACTGATTGGCTATGTACTCTAAAGAGGCATAAAAAAATCATTAAAAAACCAAACTCTCACAAATCTATACCCAAGAATGCTGAAGATGCTATCAGAGATTAGTGTGTATATATATATATATGTATATATATATATATATGTATGTGTGTGTGTATACAAAAAGTATATACATGCACGCATACATATATATTCAGAAAGCATATACATACATGCATACATACAT
>NW_020954569.1:21812455-21907731 GCF_900497805.2 Vombatus ursinus
ATAGATAGATAGATAGATAGATAGATAGATAGATAGATAGATAGATAGATAGATAATGGCAAAAATCCTCCTTGAGCTCTCACACCACACTGAGAAATTTCCCCAACACAATTACCCATCTCTTCTTTTATCAGTATGGTACAGTATAGTATTGTTCCAATTTCTTTTTCATTTATAAATGTAATTTCATTGGTGAAAATGCTCCCTCTATTAATGCATATTATGACCCCATCATGTTTTCTTACTTTATGTAATGCTTATTAATATATTTAGATAAATTCTTCACAGAGGGTGTTCTCAAGGAATTGAGGGCATACTGTGGTTCTTTTAATATTTTAGGGATAAAGTTCACCATCGAGAATTTCTTTGGCATGTTTTCCCCACAAAATGCAAGAATCATTTGTATATGTAACTAAACCAAAAATGTGGAGGTATTAATCACTTGAACAAATATAGGACCAATGAAATCATCTCTGTTGACACCTCCCTCCCAGGAACACAAATCACAACCCATATATGCCTTAGGAAAAATTTTAATCAGTTGCTATGGTTAAATGTGTGTGCATATGTATATGCATATACATACACATGTGTATATATACATTTATGCATACATCACTTACATACATATATCTAATGCAAGTTTATATATCTATACACACATATATGTATATGTATACATATATATGTCTGTGTAATCAAGCCATTAGTATCTTATAATACAATCAACTTTTATAAAGCACTTTAAGTTTTGAAAAGTGCTTTACATGTATATCTCATATTATCCTCTCAATAGCATTGTGAGGTAGGTTCTATTATAATCCCCTTTTGCAGATGAGAAAATTGTAGCTAAAAAAGATAGAATTA
Source organism: Vombatus ursinus (assembly GCF_900497805.2). Classification (NCBI taxonomy): domain Eukaryota; kingdom Metazoa; phylum Chordata; class Mammalia; order Diprotodontia; family Vombatidae; genus Vombatus; species Vombatus ursinus. The sequence goes on from NW_020954569.1 coordinate 21,813,323, forward strand.
CTTGTCCAGGATCACATAGCTAATAAGTGTCTGAGGCAGCATTCACATTCTGGTCTTCTCGATTTATAAGTTCAGAGCTCTATCCACTGTGCTAGTTAGACGCCTTTGTGAAAACAACGCTGGATTAATTAATTAGATTAGTCATATAATTGAGAGAGATGCCTTCTAAGGACAGAAAACTGACCTCAGAATCAGGAGAACCAAGATTCAAGTCATCAATGATAAATAGTTACTGTGTGATCCTGAAGGTCCCATTAACTCAGTTCCCAAAGAAATTCTTAATACTCTATGTTGGAGAGAAGGTGTTAATGTGTATTGTTAGAAGGAATTTCCTTATCTGGAATTTCCTATATCAGTGAAATCATAGGTCTACTTCCTCTCTCTACTCATATAATCCCACATTTTACCTTCTTTAAATATTGAATAAACAAAGATTAGTAAAGCAGTCTCTCAGCATTACATTCTTTCTCTATGAAATGAAGTAGTCATATTTACCCATTCACTTCATTTGTACAATGAGGGATGTTGTATTAAAATATTCTGATAATATCTCTAATTCTATAAGTGGGCAGGGATTGGGACTAAGTGGTGAGATGTAAGGGGTGCTTAGGAAGCCTCTCAGTCCTCACATATCCTTTCTATTATCTCCCACAGCCTCTGAAATTCTATAAATAGAGGCCTATTGGGGGGGAGGATGGATCTTGAAGGTTCCAGGTCTGTCAGAGTTCCCCATTAAAATACAAATACCCTAAGGAATGTGAACACTTTTAACTGTTATCTGCTAACATTTTAGGTGGGATTAAAGTCACACATTTTAAAAAGTGAGAGCTTGCTAAGAAGAAGGAACTATTGGAATGGGTCACTGGAGAAGAGCCTGAGGGTCCAGTGAGGAAAGACCGGTGCCAAATGCAAAGGTCTCCTATTTCAGTTTTGCCTAAAGCTGGTCTTGCATTCTAAAGTACAAAGTGTTTTTGGTTAAAAAGAAAAAAAAACAGATTAGGAATTTTACTCACATGGGGAGCACAGTAAAAGTTAAAACACAAACATAACCTATAGATAAATGCCTACCACCTTTAAAGAACTAAGAAAAAGCCAGAGGCATAAGAATCAATTGAGCAAAAAAAGAGTCAGGCCCAATTAAATGCTGGAGCCTAACAGTTAACTTTATATGTCAGCTCATCTCTAGAGGATGCCAAGTCCACTCAGATGTTCTTTCCTCCTCAGGCAGAAGGCACAAGCAAAAGCATTTCCAATGCTGCTGCAGATTGGAAATATCAAAACACCTGAAGACCTATTGGTGTCCAGGAAGCAACAGTTTTGATGTCTATGTGGCAGAGAGAAATTGGCAAATTAAAAATATGCACCTCAGGCTTAGTCATTTCAGTCTGTAAAAATTATAATGTAAATATTTTGCATATGATCTAATTAAAATGTAGAACTGTGTCATATTCTCTATCCCTGCAAATAAATCATGATGTCCACTATATTTTCTATTCATTCAGAACCTGTCACATAGCAGATTACTTCTGTCATTCTTAAACACACACACACACACACACACACACACACCAAAAGAGCACTGTCCCTGCTACAAACAAACAAATCAAGTATAGAGATGGAAGAATGAAAAATGCCATTTTGAAATGGACTTGCTAGAAAGGAAGTCACATTCTTCTTAATTCTCAAGCCCAAATCTACAAGTAACTATCATAAAACATTATACAAAAGAAAGTACAAGTGGCATGAACTGAATTGATGGGAATTTTTTTCAAAAGATAATTGCAGTTTTCAAAGGGAAACCAACAAAACATTTAAACCTTTAAAGGTAAGCTAGCTGGCACCTTGAACAGAGTGCTGAGCTGGGCCAGAAGTCAAGAAGCCATGAGTTCAAAACTGGTCTCAGACACTTACTAGTTGTGTAGTCACTGGCTAAGTCACTTAACTCTGTTTGTCTCAGTAGCCCTATCTGTAAAATGAGCTGGAGAAGGAAATTGCAAATCACTCCAAGTGTCTTTGCTAAGAAAACTCCAAATGAGGTCATGAAGAGTTAGACAGACTGAAAATGACTAAACAAACAAAATATTTAACTAATATGGACAGTTTTTTGAACTTGTATAAAGTGAGCAGAGCAAAACATGTTTGTTTTTCATAAGGTAAGCATATAGCAAAACAAAACAAAACAAAGCATATAACAAAACAAAACAAAACAAAAATCTAGGAGCATAGATTTCATTGAGGTTAAAATATGTACCCATTTACCCACTCTTCCATGCCTTCCCCTTCCACTCCCCCACCCCTCACACACAGGAGAAACTAAAATTGAAGCACCAGAAAGAAAATTGACTCTGGAGCAAGGAGAGAAATGTTCAAATCCCAGTTCTGATATCTACCACCTGTGTGACCTTGGGCAAGTCCTTTCATATCCCTGAGATTCAGTTTCCTCAGGTGTAAAATAAAGGGATTTGGACAAGATTTCCTCTGAAATAGCTTTCATTTCTGCATCTATGATCTTCTGAAAATAGTCCCAGATAATGTCCTTATTTCCTAGGTTCTCTATATATAGTAAAAATGAAAAATAAAAACTAATTGATAATCTGAAGATTTTAGAACAAACACACATGCACACACTATTGACTGGTGTTTGTGTATGTATATTTATAAAGTCAATCATGACAGACCATACATGTATGTGTATGTATCTGTGCATACACACACACTCATAATAAGTTATTAATTTGTCAAGACATACGTCAGTAACCAAGCACGATATGTATGTATATGTGTGTATATATATGATAATATATATGCACACACATTCTTTAATATACCTACATACAGATATACACATGTGTATATACACATACTTATATACACATGCCTATGTATATAACTACACATATGTAAAGATAAACACTCATGATAGTAAAATGAACATTTGTGATTTGATGCTATATGTATATATATATACATACACATACACATACACATTCATGTGTATATAATGTATAAATACCACATATATTTACACACATATATGTTTATGTTAGATTTTTAAAGTAAAAATAAATATGAGAGGGGCGGAGCCAAGATGGCAGAGAGAAAGCAGTGAGTTGCTTGAGCTCTCTCCCCAAACCCCTCCAAATACCTATAAAAAATGGCTCTAAACAAATTCTAAAGCAGCAGAACCCACAAAAAGACAGAGTTGAACAAATTTCCAGCCAAAGACATCCCAGATGGTTGATTGGAAAGATATATCATGCCGGGCAGGGAGAGGAGCGCAATTTGGCGTTCCGCAGCGACCCTGGAGCAGGCCTCAGAGGACTGAATCGCAGTCAGCTGTGGCAGTTTCCAGACTTCTCAACCCACGAACGCCAAAGACAACTTGGAAGGTCAGTGGGAAAAGTCTGAGACTGCGGTGAGAGAGGAGCTAGGTCTCAGCCACAAGTCTTGAGTGCAGCCCGGGGGCCACAGCTCTTTCCTGAGCTTCCGGGCCACAGACCGAGGGGGAATCGAGTGGCTGACAAGAGGGGGACTGCAGGTATCTCTTTGCCAGTGCTGAGGCAAGAATCTCTTTCTTTACCAGTGCTTGGATCTGGGTCACAGTTCTGAGGGGCAGTCCTGGGGTGAGGAGGAACGCTGGTGTGGTGGAGCTTTTTGTGGCAGTGGAGAGAAAACACCTCACCCATTACCATAGCACCTTGGAAGAACTGAAAATTTTCAGATCCCTAGAAGTATCTCTGAAAACAGCTGTACAAACCCCTGAAGCTTGGGACAGTACGTTCTCCACATTGAAAGCAGACTCTTACCTTAACAAAGAGTTTAAAACTCAAGTAATTGGCTGGGATCATGAGTAAGCTGCGCAAAAAGAGTCAGACTATATTATCTTACTTTGGTGACAAAGAAGATCAAAACATACAACCAGAAGAAGACAACAAAGCCAAAGCTCCTACATCCAAAGCCTCCAAGAAAAATATGAATCAGTCCCAGGCCTTGGAAGAGCTCAAAAGGGATTTTGAGAAGCAAGTAAGAGAAGTAGAGGAAAAAGAGAGTGATGCAAAAAAATCATGAAAAACAAGTCAACAGCTTACTAAAGGAGACCCAAAAAAATACTGAAGAAAATAACACCTTAAAAAATAGCCTAACCTAAATGGCAAAAAAGGTCCAAAAAGCTAATGTGGAGAAGAATGCCCTAAAAAGCAAAATTGGCCAAATGGAAAAGGAAGTACGAAAGCTTACTGAAAAAAATACTTCCTTAAAAATTAGAATAGAGCAATTGGAAGCTAGTGACTTGATGAGAAATCAAGACACTGTAAAACAAATCCAAAAGAATGAAAAATTAGAAAACAACGTGAAATATCTCATTGGAAAAACAACTTACCTGGAAAATAGATCCAGGAGAGATAACTTAAAAATTATTGGACTATCTGAAAGCCATGATCAAAAAAAGAGCCTAGACATCATCTTTCAAGAAATGATCAAGGAAAACTGCCCTGATATTTTAGAACCAGAGGGCTAAATAGAAATTGAAAGAACCCATCGATCTCTTCCTGAAAGAGAACCCCAAAGGAAAACTCCTAGGAATATTGTTGCTAAATTCCAGAGTTCCCAGGTCAAGGAGAAAATATTACAAGCAGCCAGAAAGAAAGAATTCAAGCATTGTGGAAACACAATCAGGATAACACAAGATTTAGCTGCTTCTACATTAAGGGACTGCAGGGCATGGAATACAATATTCTGGAGGGCAAAAGAGATAGAATTACAACCAAGAATCACCTACCCAGCAAAACTCAGTATAATCCTGCAGGAGAAAAAATGGTCATTCAGTGAAATAGAGGACTTTCAAGCATTGGTGATGAGAAGACCAGAGCTGAATAGAAAATTTGATTTTCAAATACAAGACTCGAGTGGAACGTGAAGAGGTAAACAGGAAAGAGAAAATCATAAGACTTACCAAGGTTGAACTGTTTACATTCCTGCATGGAAAGATGATATTTGTAACTCATGAGATCTTTGTCAGTATTAGGGTAGTTGGAGGGGAAAAATTATATGTACGTATATATAGATATAGATAGGTAGATAGAGGGCACAGGGTGAGTTGAAAATGAAGGGGTCATATCTGGAGAATAAAATTAAGGGGTCAGAGAGGATTATACTAGGAGAAGGAGAAAGGGAGAGGTAGAATGGAATAAATTATCTCACAAAAAAAGAAAAAAACAGAAAAGAAAAGGCCCTTACAGTGGAGGGGAAATGGGGGAAGGTGAGAGGGAATGAGTGAATCTTATTCTCATAGGATTTGACTTAAGGAGGGAATAAGATGCACACTCAATTGGGTATGGAAATCTGTCTTACCCTACAGGAAAATGGGGAGGGGAGGGGACAAGACAGTAGGGGGATGATAGCGAGCTGGGCAGATTGGGAAAGGGGGTAATCAGAAGCAAACATTTCTGAAGAGGGACAGGGTCAAAAGAAAGAATAGAATAAATGGGGGGGCAGGATAGGATTAAGGGAAATAGAATTAGTTTATCACAACATGTCTACTATGGAAGTGTTTTGTGTAAGTGCTTATATATAACCTATATTTAGTTACTTGCCTTATCAGTGAAGGTGAGCAGGGAAGGAGGAAGGGAGAAAACTTGGAACCCAAAGTTTTAAAAACACATGTTTAAAAAAAAAATGTTTTCACATGCAACTGGGAAATAAGAAATACAGGAAATGGGGTACAGGAATCCATCCTGCCCTACAGGAAAATTGAAGGGGAAGGGGATAAGAGAAGGGGAGAGAGATAGAAGGGAAGGCAGACTAGGGGAAGGGGTATTCAGAATGCATGCCATCTTGGGGTGGGGGGATGGGCAAGATGGGGTGAAAATTTGGAACTCAAAATCTTGTGGAAGTAAATGTTGAAAACAAAAAAATAAATAAAAATCACCATTAAAAATTAAGTTAAAAAAATATGAGATAAGTGAGAGAAAAGAAGGAACAAAAAGAGGAGAAAGAAAGTCAAGATTGCATCCCTATCTGTAGTGGAGATGGCAATTACAATTTGAAATTTGAAAAAAGAACAGTGAGCAGCAAATACTGACGGGAATAAGAGAATTGGTAGGTAGAAGTGGCAATGAGGATACAAGTCTTGGATGACATGTGGGAAGGGAATACTGAAGGGTTTGAATGTATGGGAACAATAGAGTGTCATGGTTATGGACCTTAGGGGAAGCTCTTTAGAAGATCAAGAATATTTTAGAATTATTTTTAAAAGGCAGAGAAAATATGAAAGTTTTGACAATAATGCTTTTAATTTTCTCATTTAGATGGATCATCTTGCTAACAAAAAGTGATCTATTCATTTTAAATTCAATTCATTGTTAATACTTCACTAGAGTTGAGGGAGATACCAAGATAAATAAAGTAGTTTCTTTCTTAAAGTAGAAAGTTTTTCCTATGTAATAGGAAAAAAACAGCACAAAACATTCACAAATGCCAGTGGTAGAAAAGAGAATATTATAAATTCTTGAGGAAAGTTTGAATACTATTCTTTTTAAGATGCTGCTAAGGAGTTTATTATGCTCTAATGTGATCTTGCCATTGGCTTCCATATTTCTCATCTTGGCAAGGAAATCAAAATTTTACCTTCTGAGGCAGTTTTATAGGTTTTTATTTTTTTTGTCATTGTGAAAACAATTTATATTTGTTAAATTTCTTTAGAAACTGGTAGACAACTGTATCTATTTTCTGTCTTTCATATTTTTGTTGTTTTACTTCCAATCTCATTCATACATTGTGGCATTATATCTTTGCTTACACAGGTTTCTCAGGAAGCCCTCTTTAAACTAAATTTTCATTCTTTCTCTTCTTGCTATTTAATGCTAATAATATTTCACCATTCATATCCCAAAGTATTTACAAATTACATTATACTCCAAAATAGTTTTCCTTTAGCTTCCAAATTTCTCCATTTAATAAGTAGCTCAAATTTTTGCTGATTGATTTAGTTTTTAGTTTGTTTTGGTCTTATTGTATGAATTGATTTATATGAGTTAAACTTCCATGTGAAATTATTTTAATTGGCATTAATATTATTACCTCCATTCATTTTCCATATTAGGCATCAGTAATTTATTTAAATAGGTCAAGCAGAACTTGTTTTCATGAAATCAATTTATTTTTTCTCATTTTAGTGTTTTATTCTATTTTTTTAAATTAATAACTTTGATCTTTGCCCTTACCGGTTGGTGGTCTAACTCTATATATGTAATTGATTCAGGACTGGCTTCTATATCAGAAACAAGTCCCTGTCTGTTAAAATATTGCAGTTTCACTTCTGTGGTATCATTTTGTGCTTTAAATATACAATATCTATTTTTTCAAAGTAAAATATTCATGATGTATAAGGCTTTTATGTTGTTTGTAAATCTTTGACATTTTCCTTCTTTACTCCTGACTTATATTTTCCGAAATCATGTTTTTGGTCAAAATCACCTAGGCACAACATTGCATTGAGTTCACTGAGTATCATGTTATATGCTTACTTAACTTAGATCTTAGCAAGTTTACCTTGGCAGCAATGTGAAGACAAATTGGCAAAAGAAAAAATAGATCAGTTAGGCTATTTGCAAAAAATTTAGCCTAAAAATCATACGTAAATGAAGTAAGGTTGAGGAAATATAAAAGGAGGTTGGGGGCAACGTTTAACTTTCAAAAAGTCATGGACCAGGTTCTCATGTTCAGAGGACCATATACTCAGAGATCAATGGTACATCAGAGATTAGGTAGTCGACCTTCACCCTGCCTTCCCAAATTTTGCAGATGAGAAAATTTCTTGATAGCAAGTACTTACCCTTTAGATGCTTTACAGATATAAAATTGTATGATCCTTCTGTTTATAAATAGTTCTTTTCACAATATCATAGGATCATTGACCTCAAAAGGACTAAAGAGTCCATTAGCTTTTTCCTCTCATTTTACAGATGAAAAACAGAGGCTCACAGAGGTTAAATGACTTGCATAAGATCACACTGGTAGTAAGTAGCAGGGCCTGAATCTGAAACAGCATACTTTGACTCCAAATCCATTAAGCATTCAACTGTACCAGGTTGGATTTAGTCAAACACATTTCTAGTATATAGATCAATAAGGTGCCAGAGATTCAAATGCTTTTATCAGGATGCAGGAAGCTTACAATCAAAAAGATTATTAGTATAATAAGGACATCATGCAGAGATGAATCTGTAATGATAGTTGAAATGTTAATCACTCAGATATAAGAATAGTCTGAAGACATCAAAACTGGCCACTTAGATGCATTAAAGTACTAAACCAGTGGAGGGAATAGTAATGAGTGCTATCTTTGGAATATGTGTAATACTGCTGCTATGGCTCAATATAAAACTGTTGTTCAGAGGTCATTGGATCTTTAATGTCATTATAAGCATGCAAAAGGAATTAATGAAAGGCCTACTCCCTTCAAAGTAACCCACCCAAATGATCAAATTTTAGCCTCTGAATTGTGCAAGCAATTTTAAAGAGGGGGAAATTTTGAAAGGAAGATTTTTTTTTGTTTTCTCTACTCAAAACAGTTCTATAAAGTGAAAGGATTCTCTCTGGATCTAGATTAAATTCCTAGGAGTCTGTCTGCCTGTCTCTATCTGCTTGTCTGTGTGTCTACATGTGTGTGTATAAACAGATATACAAGTAGACACATAGATAGATATACACATCCACATATAATTATAAGCAATGCATATCCATACATATGTATGTAATAACGTGTGTGTACCTGTGTATGTCTGATTTGATATGTATAGAAAACTATGAATGCAGATTATCATATTCCAAGCCCTGTAATCCTTTGATGTAGAAGCTACTAAATCTTGCATTATCCTAACTATGACTCCATGATATTTGACTTGTTTCTTTTTTGCTGCTTACAATAATTTTTCGTTGATCTGGGATGTCTGGAATTTGCCTATAATGCTTCTGAGAGTTTTCATTTTGATATTTCTTTCAGAAGGTGATTGGTGGATTCTTTAAATTTATATTTTACCCTTTGATTCTAGAATATAAAGGAAGTTTTCCTTGATCATTTCTTGAAAGATAATGTCTAGGCACTTTTTATTGTCATGACTTTCAGGTAGTCCAATAATTTTTAAATTATCTCTCCTGGATCTGTTTTCCAGGCCAATTGGTTCTCCAATGAGATATTTCACATTTTTTTCCTGTTTTTTCATTCTTTTGATTTTTAAAATTGTTTCCTGATGTCTAATAAAGTCATTAGCTTCCACTTGTCCAATTCTAACTTTTAAGGAATTATTTTCTTCAGTCAGCTTTTGTATCTCCATTTCCTTTTGGTCAATTCTACTTTTTAAGGCATTCTACTCTTTGGTGGATTTTAGTGTCTTTTACTAGTTGGCTTAGTCTATTTTTAAGGTATTTTCTTCAGTATTCTGTGCCTTCTTTACCAAGCCATTAACTCATTTTTTCATGATATTCTTGCATCACTATCCTTTCTCTTCCCAATTTTTCCTCTATCTTTCTTACTTGATTTTTTAAATCCTTTTTGAGCTCCTCCATGGCCTGAGACCAAGTCATACATTTTCTTGAGGGCTTTGGAGGCAGGAACTTTGACTTTATTGTCTTCTTCTAAGTGTGTGTTTTGATCTTCCTTGGCACCATAGTAACTTTCTATGGTCAGATTTTTTTTTTCTGTTGTTCACTCATTTTCCACTCTATACTAAAGTGGGGCTCAGCTTCCCAAATGGAGGGGGCACTGTCCCAACCTTTAGGCTTTTTAGGTGGTTGTTTATAGAGGCAGTTCTGGTGATCTGCAAGTTTTTGGCTCTTCAAGGTAGTATGATCTAGGGAGAGGTGTGTTTTCTACACTGTGCACTGGTTTGTGAGCAGCAACAAACACTTTTCAATCGTGGAACTGTGACCAAGGTCCCTGTTTCCTTGTGGCCATAAGCTCTGCTGTGCTCATGCTCCTTCTCCAACTGGGACTAAGACCAAGGACTACAACCCAGATCCAAGTATAGGCAATGCAACAGAGTCCTGTCCCTGGTGCCAGCAAAGGGACTCCTGCAAATCTCCTTCTTACCCTTTGGTCAATCCCCTTGCCATCTGTGGGTTGAGAGGCCTGGAAATTGCCATTGCTGCCATGGATTCTGTGATGGTGAGGCCTGTTCCTGGTTGGCTGGGGGCCAGTCTGAGCTGAGACTTCACTGGACTGTGCTCCTCTCTCACCCTGGTGCAACAAACCTTTCTACCAAACTTCTAAGTTGTTTTGGGCTAGAAAATTCTTTCACTCAGTCTTTTTTGTTGGTTCTGCTTCTCTATAATGTGTTTAGAGTCATTATTTAAAGGTATTTGTATGGGTTTGGGGGAGAGCTCTGGCAAGTCCCTGCCTTTACTCTGCCACCTTGGCTGCACCATTTTACCTCATTCTTAAACTTCATCTTTCTAAGTTATTGAGAGCAAAGTCTGCCACTTTCTTAATCTCAATACCCCTGTACTTCCTAGGATAGTGCCTTGAACATCACAGGACATCTAGAAAATGTTTGTTAAATTCAAGGATATTTCAAAGTGAGTGATATTTTGTTTTGTAGTGGTTCACCCTTTAAATAAAAGCTCAAACCTTTAAGTGAAATATTTTGATATAATTCTCTAAATGCTGCTGATTTTATCAACTGATTAAAAATATCTTCCCTTAAATTTTCCTAAACTAATATCTAGAAATAATTAATCAGTGAGGAAAATATAATACCCATTACCATATATTTTATAATTGTGGAAATAGCAGTTGCAGTATCTCAGTTTGTAATATGTTTTACTTTGATGAATTCCCTTAGGCAGTTCAGATCACAATCCCTTCTCATTCTGTCCATATCTTGTTCAAATCTTTCTGAAAGTATTCCACATAACATTTACATAATGCACTGGATACCTTTCTCTTGTTCTTCTAGTATCTCAATACATTTATGTACCACAATAGCTGTCAATCTGTTGTTTCAAATTCTTGCTACATGATTGACCCACCTCCTATTCCTTTCAAATGTGTATTTAATTATACATTTATGCTGCTTATTATCCAAGTTGTTATTAATATTTCAAATTGTGCTTATACTCATCTGCTGCCTTTTTGGGGAAGTATTAGATTTTAAGCTAGAAAATGACTATTTTTATTATTCCCTTGACTTATATGGACTAATATTTGGGAAGACCAGTCTTATTTCAGTTTACTTGCTTTCAATTCTCAAATTCCAGATGTGTATATCTAAACTCATTGTATTTTGTTTGTAAATGCCTTTGTGAGTTTTCTAGATAAAACTAAGTTGTTATACGTGGATGTTTGCTTTTGTTTTTGTTTTGATGTGCCAAATATTTTTAAAATTTGTGTTTTAGGGGCAGCTAGGTGGTGCAGTGGATGGAGCTCCTGCCTTGAAGTCAAGAAGACCTGAGTTCAAATCCAATCTCAGACATTTAATACTTACTAGTTATGTGACCGTGGGCAAGTCACTTAACCCTGATTGCCTAAGCAAAAAAAAAAAAAAAAAAAGAAAGAAAGAAAGAGAGAGAGAGAGAGAAATTCTATATAAAGTGTTTTATCTAATTTTTTTAAATATGGGATAGTTCTCTGAGATGAGAGGTGGAGAGGGATACAAAGAGGAAATTTTGTGATAAACCAAAATAAAATAGATGCCAATAATTTAAAAATCAAATAGGAATGCTTGAAAGTCCTCTTTTTCATTAAATATCCATTTCCCCTCTGAAAGATTATATTCAGTTTCACTGAGTATGTGATTATTGGTTGTAATTCTAGCTCCTTTGCTTTTGGAATATCATATTCCAAGATCTCTGGTCCTTCAAAATAGAAGCTGCTTAATCCTGTATAATCCTGACTGTGGCTAAATTATTTTTGAATTGTTTCTTTATGGTTCTTTGTAGTACTTTCTCTTTGGCCTGGGAGCTCTGGAATTTGGCTATAAGATTTCTGGACATTTTCATTTGGGGATCTCTTTTGGGAAGTAATCAGTGAAATCTTTCAATTACTATTTCACCGTTTGGTTCTCAGATAATGTGACAGTTTTCATTGATAATTTCTTGAAATATGATGTCCAGGCTCTTTTTTTTTTAATAATGGCAAGCAGAATGATTTGTAAATTAATTCTATTCTATTTTCCAAGTTTTTTTTGAAAAATTTCATATTTTCTTCTACTATTTTCATTTTTTTAATTTTGTTTCATGATTTCATGATGTCTCATAATCATTTGCTCCCACTTGCCAAATTGTAATTTTTAAGGGATAATTTTCTTCAGTGATCATTTGTACTTCCTTTTCCATTTGGCCAATCTTCCTTTTTAAGGAGTTGTTTCCTTTGGTGAATTTTTATCTACTCCCCCTGCCCAATCCACAGGAATTTATTAAGATACCATTGGGTTCTAAGCACTATGCTAGATACTGGGAATATAAAGGTACATACAAAATAGTCCCTGTCCTCAGGGAATTTAAAACCTAGGGGAAGATAGCATATACACATAGATACATACATGCAATATAGTTAGTGATAGCTTGGATTTCTTTCTTTTTTTCCCTTTTTTATTACCTTAATACATATTTATGAAACAAAACAAGCATTTCCATAATGCAGTACAATAAAAAAGATGGTTGTACATGAAACTGCAAATCTACTATGCACAACTTGCTATTCCTTTCAAATATGTATTAGGGGAAAAAAAAAACCTTGATGAAGGATGGAAAGCAAAAGGTAAAGGGAATGGTAGAGGATGAGATGGATAGATAGTGTCATGGAATCAACAAACATGAGCTTGGACAGATTTTGGGAGATAGTGGAGAATAGAAGGGCCTGGTGTACATGGGGTCACAACAACCTCACTTACAGTAATTTCCTTTGTAATCCTATGCATTTCATTTTATGTTTTTAAAAACATTATTCTGGGAAAGGGTGCTTTAAGGGAATCTCTTTTTTGTACAAAATTCTTCTCTTTTCCCAAGTTCTTTCCTTTTGGGTTTTTTTTTTTCTTTTTTAGAAAATTCTGTTTATATAAAGGAGTTTTCTATTATGGCTAATACTCCTCTGATGCCTTTCTTTAAAGTCCTGTAAATTCTTATTTTCTTTCATCATGGAAACCATTAATCTTTTGAACTATCAGGATGTGCTGAGCACAGGCTGACTCTCAAGGCAGAAATAGCAGGAGCATCAGCAAAAGCAAGTGAGAAAATATCAATAAAGATGACTATGGACCTTCTGGAAGTCTCACCAAATCTTCAAACAAAGTTAGTCTTTTTTCTTTTTTTGGCCTTTTGGTGAGGCAATCAGGGTTAAGTGACTTGCATGGGGTCACAAAGCTAATAAGTGTCATGTGTCTGAGGTCAGATTTGAACTCAAGTCTTCCCTGATTCCAAGGTTGGAGCTTTATCCACTGTGCCACCTAGCTGCTTCTCAAAATTAGTCTTGTAAAACCAAGGTTTTACAGGTTTAAAGAGATGATTTGTATAATTGAATGATGCTTAAAAGATGCAATGACTTCATAGCTTCTGAATTTCCTGAACATTTTCTTAAAATCAACTGGTCCAGCACTCTGTGCTGTACATCACCTCCATAACTCTCACATCCTGTCTGTCTCTTCTCTTTACAATGACACAGTCACACAGTTCAAACTAGGTTGAAAACTAAAAATAAAAGTTTAAACAGGCAAAAACCCAATCAAAGTGGCCCAAAATGGTTCAAACTTTCCAAAACCAGTTCAAACTGACCAAAAATCCATTCAAACTGGCCAAAACTGGTTAAAACCAGTTCAAACCACTTCCAACAGGCCAAAAATTGGTTCAAACTGGCCAACACTGGCTCAAACTGGCCAAAACCAGTCCAAACTGCGAAAAGCCAGCTGAAACTGGCTTTAACCGGTTCAAACTGGCCAAAACCAGTTCAAACCAATTCAAAATGGCAAAAACCAGTTTTAAAAAGAAAAAAAATTCAAAATGGCAAAAGCCTTATAAAACAACTCAAAATGGGAAAAAAAGCAACATTAAAACAACACTGTTCAAAACAGGAAAAACTAAAGCTAACATTTCCAGTACCATATTGAATATTAGTGGTGATAATGGACATCCTTATTTCACCCCCATTCTAATTTTTAAGGAAGGATTTTCTGGTGTTTCGTAATTGTGTTCATGCAGTTCCTGGGTTTGTTTCAGTAGGTAGACTCCTAAATATTTTTGTAACTTTAAATGGAATTTCTCGGTCTATCTCTTGCTGTTGGCCGTTGTGGGTAATATATAGAAATGCTAATGATTTATATGGGTTTATTTTATATCTTTCAACTTTGCTAAAGTTGTTTATTATTTCAAGTAATTTTTTACTTGCTTCTCTAGGATTCTTTAAGTATGTCATCATACCATCCGAAAAGAGTGATAGCTTTGTTTTTTCTTTGCCTATTCTAATACCTTCAATTTCTTTTTCTTCTCTTTTTGCTAAAGCTAACATTTCCAGTACCATATTGAACAATAATGGTGATAATGGACATCCTTATTTCACCCCCATTCTAATTTTTAAGGAAGGATTTTCTTCAGTGAGCTTTTGGACTTCCTTTTCCATTTGGGCAATTCTGTTTTTTTAAGGCATTCTTCTCCTCATTGACTTTTTGGACCTCTTTTGCCATTTGGGTTAGAGTATTTTTTAAAGTTTTATTTTCTTCAGTAGTTTTTTGGGTCTCCTTTAGCAAGCCATTGGTTGTTTTTCATGATTTTCTTGCACCACTCTAATTTCTCTTCTCAGTTTTTCCTCTGCTCTCTTACTTGCTTCTCAAAATCCTTTTTGAGCTCTTCCATGGCCTGGAACCAATTCATATTTTTCTTGGAGGCTTTGGGTGTAGGAACTTTGACTTTGTTGTCTTTTTCTGGGTTGTATGTTTTGATCTTCTTTGTTACCAAAGAAAGATTCTATGGTCTGACTTTTTTTGTGCAGTTTGCTCATGATTCCAGCCAATTACTTGAGTTATAAACTCTTTGTTAAGGTAGGTGTCTGCTTCCAGTGTGGAGAATGTACTGTCCTGAGCTTCAGGGGGTTTTGTGCAGCTGTTTTCAGAGATACTTCTAGGGACCTGTAACTTTTCAGTTCTTCCAAGGTGGTATGATCAAAGGCAAGGTGTTTACTCTTTTCTTGGCCTGTGCTCTTGTCTATGAGTGATCACAAGCACTCTTTTCTGCATTGGAACTGTGAGGAGGATTCCCTTTCCACCACTACTACAAGCTCCACCACACCAACACTCCTCCTTGACCCAGGAGTGCCACCCAGTACTATGACCCAGATCTAAGCACAGGCAAAGCAAGAGAATCCTTTCTCAACACCAGCAAAGAGATCTCGGCAATCCCCCTCTGATCAGCCACTCAATTCCCCCCTCAGTCTGTGGGCCAGAAGCTTAGGAAGCAGCTGCCATCCCAGGGCTGCTACCAGGGACTAGGGCTGGGACCCAGCTTCTCTCTCACCGCAGTCACAGAGTTTTCCTACTGACCTTCTAAGTTTTCTTTGGTATTTGTGGTCTAGAAACCGCCAGAGTGTGATATACCTTTCTAATCAACCATCCAGGTTGTCTTGGGCTAGAAATTTGTTTCACTCTGTCTTTTTGTGGGTTATGTTGCTTTAGAATTTGTTTAGAGGCATTTTTTATGGGTATTTGGAGAGATTGTGGGAGAGATCAAGCAAGTCAGTGCTTTTACTCTGCCATCTTGGCTCCACCATGAATAGGCAGTTTTTGGACAAAGAAATCAAATTTCCTATTATTAAACTACCTATATCCTTTGACCCAGCAATACTATTCCCAAAGATGATTAGAGAAAAAAGAAAAAGAATCTATAGGTTCCAAAATATTTATAACAGCTTACCTGGTGGTGGCAAAGAACTGGAAAGTGTAGGGATGCACATAGATTGAGGAATGCCTGAACAAGTTGTGGTTTATGATTGTGATGGGATACTACTGTGCTATAAGAAATGTTGATCTCAATGATTTTAGAAAAATATGGAAAGACTTCCACAAAATAATGAAGAGGGAAATGGGCAGAACCAATACAATGTTCTCATTATATACAGTAACAGCAATATTGTTTTAAGAGCAACTTTGAGTGAAGAAGTTATTTTTGCTATTATAAATATCCAAGTTAATTATAAAGGACATATGAAGAAAGACTCTATTTGCTTCCAGAGGGGGAAAAAACTGATAAACAGATGTATGTATAGAATGTGTGTGCATGTCTGTGAGTGTGTGTGTGTGGGTGGGGTGTAATGATAACCATTTCTAGGGTGGGGTGGGGGAGGAAAGAAAAAAAAGAAATTTACATGATAATTTTGTTGTATATTTGAAAGGAATAACAAGTTGGTCATAGTAGATTTGCAATTTCATGTGTGATTATCTTTTTTTTATTGTACTATGATTTGGATATGCTTGTTTACTCCATAAATTCAATATTAAATTAAAAAAAGAAATTAAAGCTACCTAAAATTGTACAAAATGCTCAAAATCATTATTGCTTAGAAAAATACAAATTAAAACAACTTTGAGCTACCACCTCCTACCTATCAGATTTGTTAATGTGACAGAAAAGAAAAATGACAATCATTGAAGCAGATGTGGGAAAACTAAGACACTAATGCATTGTTGCTGGAGTTGTGAACTGATCCAACTATTCTTGAGAGCAATTTGGAACTATGCCCAAAGGACTATATGACTGTGCATACCCTTTTATCCACCAATACTGCTACTGCTTTGTATCACAAAGACATAAATAAAAAAGGAAAAGGACCCATTTGTAAAAGGGTATTTATAGAAGCTCTTTTTCATGTTGGCAAAGAATTGGAAACTGTGAAGATGCCCATCACCTGGGGAATGGCTGAATAAGTTTTAGTATATGATTGCAATGGAATATTATTGTGCTATAAAAAATGATGAGTAGGATAATTTCAGAAAAAAAATACACAAGACTTGGAAACACATGACTTGATGCTGAATGAAGTGGGCAGAATCAGGAGAACATTTTACATAGTAATAGCAATATTGTATGAAGAGCAACAATGAATGACTTAGCTATGCTTAGCAATACAATGATCTAAGACAATCCCAAAGGACTCATCATAAACAATGCTATCTGCCTCCAGAGAAAGAACTGATGGAATCTAAATACTGACTGAAGCAGACTATTTTTCTCTTTCTTTCTTTCTCTCTTCCTTTCTTTCTTCCTTTCTTTTTTGTTTTGAGTCTTTTTTCCACAAAATGACTAATATGGAAATATGTTTTCCAGGATTGCACATATATAATCTATATTTGATTGCCTACTATCTCTGGGAGTAGGGAGGAGAGAGGGGAAGAAAATTAAGAAATCAAAATTTTTAAAAGGTTAAAATTAATTCTACCTATAATTGGGGAAAACAAAATATTAAAATATCCAAATAGAACAAAAATGAACACTATACAAAGCTGTAAATATTTTTCAGAGCACACACATAAATATTATTGTGTTCATTATTTTAAAAAATATCTTACTTATCTGTCCTTCCTTTTGAAATTCTCCTGTTACCATTTGTAGAATAAAAAAACAAGCAAACAAAAAAAAAGTTCATTGGACCTCATTTTTTTCCATTTCTTTTTCTTTTCACATATCCAACACTATCCTTAAAATTTAAAAACAGGAAAAAAGTCTTTATAACAAATAAGCATAGTCAAGCAAAACAAACCTGTATTGTAGCTATGTTTACAAAATGGATTTTTCCCTCAAGTCCTTCAGTTCATCAAATGCCTTTTAGGAGATAGGTAACATGCTCCATCATAGATATTCTAGAGATTTGGTTTGTCATTGCTTTGGTCAGAGTTCTCAATTCTTTCAAAGTTGTTTTCAGTTATAGTGTTGTTATTTTACATCTTGTTTTCCAAGTTCTACTCTTTTTACTCTGTCACAGTTTATAATTGCTAGGTTTACCTGAAATTCTTTCCTCATGCCATTCTTTTTTCTGTTGTTGAAAATTTTCATACATACACACATATATAATTTAATATAACAAACATTTAAAAATTACTTCCACTTTGTCAATGGACCAAGTCAATCTGTCAGGCCTAAAATGTACCAGACTCTTTACTAAACAAGGGGATACAAATAAAAGTGAAACAATTCTTGCTCTTAAGTAGCTCACAGTCTAATGGGGAAGACAACATGTAAACATATTTATACAGACAGGTCATATGCAGGAAAAATCCCATATAATCATCAAAGGGGACCTTTGTGTAAGGTCTCTTATTAAAAAGTATAAGTTATATTATTATAACCAATTATATGGTGTCTCCTTTGTAAGTACATGTAACATTTCACAACTTCAGTACTTCCCACCTCCTTTTTTTTATTAAAAGAAATATGTTTTCTCTCTTTCCCTACCCTCAAATCACTGAAAAATAAAAACATATTAATTGTAATAAATAAACATAATAAAGCAAAACAAATTCCCTCAATTGTTATATAGAAAACTGCATGTGTTCCATCCTGTACTCTAATCCTTTCCCTCATTGTAATGGATAGCATGTTTCATCTTCTATTCTCTGTAATCAAGAATGGTCACAGCATTGACCATAGTTCTGATAGTTTTCAAAATTGTTTGTTTTTGCAGTGTTGCTGTTATTGTATAAATTGTTTTCCTGGTTCTCATTTCATTCCTAATCAGTTTATTATTAAAGTCCTCAAAATTGTTTATTTTTATAATACTGACATTATAGTATAAATTATGATTCTGTTTACTTCATTCTGTGTTAGTCCATGTGTCTTTCCAGGTACTTTTTGAATCATCATCATCATCATCATCATCATCATCATCATCATTATTATTATTATTATTATTATTATTACTATTTTACCACACAACAGCACTTCATTTCATTCATGTACTACAACTTACTCAGCTGTTCCTTAATTAATGAGCATTCCCTTGACTTCCATTTGTTTCTTCTGCCACAAAGAAGCTGCTTTAAATATTTTTTGTTCATAAACAAAAAGACCTAGCAGTGGTACAGCTTAGTTAAAAAACATGCACTGTTATTAACTTTGTATATAATTCCAAATTACTTTCCTGAATATTTGTACCCATTCATGGATACACCAACAGTAAATCAAAATATTTATTTTCCTACAGTCTTTCCAACACTTACTATTTTCATTTTTGTTATTGTTGTTGTTGTTGTTGTCTCATTTACTCTGTTGGGTGTGAAGTAGAGTATCAGAACTGATTGAATTTGAATTCTCTCAATAGTAGTAATTTGGACTTTTTTTAATATGACTAAAAATACTCCTGATTTCTTCCCTCAAAAGGTGGCTGTTCATATCCTTAGACTATTTATCAAAGGAAGAATGTCTCTTTCTTATAAATTTGAATCAGTTCTTTGCACAGCTTGGAAATGAGACCTTTTCAAAGGAACTTGCAAAGATTTTCTTAGTTAATTGTTTCCCCTTTAACCTTCATTTTATTTAATTTATTTTTACAAAAACTTTTTTAAATTATATAATGAAAATAACATCACAATTAAATTGAATTACATTAATATGCCTCATTGTGTTCAGTCATATCCCATCTGATGAACATCTTCTTAGTTTCCAGATCTTTTCCCTTCCTTTTCATTCCTAGTTGTTCTTTCTTGTGGGCTGCCCCCCCTCCTCTTTAATCACCCTGCATTCATACAAATAAGAAGCTCTGATCACCAATTTTATACCTATATGGTCTTAAAAACACTTTCAAATGTATAACACAGAGCCCAAAATACTGCTTAAAAAGCCTATATCTAGAAAAGTGAATAAACCTGTCTTTTGCCTCCTTTGCTTTATTCTTTGCTATTTTGAGTTAAAGTAGGAAATAGATAAAGGAAGAAAATAATATAGTAGGTTTTTGGTCCTAGGAGAATGGAGGTGGGACATAGTCTCATTAGTCGTCTCATCTCATTCCCTCTTGGTTGATGTTGATTGGCACTAACAGGCTCTGAAAAGCAACTTCTCTATATAACAGTGTCTCCATTTCCTGGTGCTCTGTTGGCTGATGTCATAGACCTGATCTGGAAAACTTCAGCATAACAAAACCTGGAAAAGTATTCTGTTCTGTTCCCTCTAATCTCTTTCATCACTGATAGTCTCCACAGACTTTAACTCAAAATTCTCTGTACCCCTCGTTGTATGGAAAAACTTTCATTCTCCCCAACCTCTATGAACTGGAAAACTCTCTAGGTGGGACAATTACATGGGGCAGTGATTAGAATGCAGGGCTTTGAGTCAGTGAGATCTGAGTTCAAATGTGATCTCAGTTATTACTAGCTTTGTTAACCTGGACAAGTCATTTTAGCTATGTTTGCCTCAGTTTCCTCAATTGTAAAATGGGGATAAAAGCACCCATCTAAATCTGTTGTGAGATTCAAATGAGATACTATTCGTAATGTACAGTGCCCATCACAAAATAGTCATTATATAAGTGCTTATTCCCTGCCCTTTCCCATTGATGAAAGAAAACATTATCTATTTAAATCAATAAATAAACATTTATTAAGCACCTACTATGTGCCAGACACTGTGCTACCTTGTAGCCCTCCAATTTTTTCAGCCCCTGGGAGCTATGTTTCACAGGATTATACAATTTATATCACTGGGTGCTGGTTACTGGGTTACTGGGTTACACAATAGCTGATTCTATACCTATAAAAAAACAACTTTTTGGCCATATAATATACTCTCTCACTAATCTCTGATGGTTCTTTGTATTGACTGAGCATGCACATCACATTCAACAGACCATCAGAGTGAAATGATTATTTTTGTTTTGGGGTATTTTCAGTATGGCTAGAGTCTGTTCTTTGAGTGTTGCAAGATCATGTTTAATCAAATCTCAAGCCAGGTCCAACAAGAATAAGAAAATCTCTTGAAGCTATATCAGTATTGTTGCTTTAATATCCATCCCCAGATAAGAGCAGAGGAGAGAAAATATCAAAAGACACCATGAGATAGAGTGGGTGACATCATTTTACCTTAGTTCCTGGTTCTCTTCTTACAAGAGTTTTGTTTTTTTTAAATATTTTCCACTTTTGAACATCCATTTAATATATGTATTCACACTGCCTCATCTGATCATGATAGGCATATGAGAATTTGCCTGTATTTCTCCTGAATTCCTAAAAAGGCTTTGTTTACTACAGGGTTCCAGGAAATAGAACTTAACACAGTGATTGTAATGGGCCAATTAAGGATATAGTTTGTTCTAGTGTTTTCTGTTGGTTTGTTTTTTTGTTAGAGTTTTTGCTTTTTAACTTGGTTAAGAATTTTGGAATTACAAATGTACCTACAAATCAAATGATTACATTTTACTTTTCTTTGTTTAAAGGAGAACAAATTAGTCCTCTTAAACATGCAAAGATGAAAGAAACTTTAGATCAATCCCTCAGTATTTGAGTCCCTACTTCAAGCTCAACTAACAGTTAAGGGGCAATGCTGTCTGTTGGAAGAAAAACATCAGCTGAGAAACTTTGGGATTCACCATTTTAGTTCAAATTAATGAAGATACTTCTGACACAAAAATGCATATCAAAAATAAAATGAAAAAAAAATCAGTCTGGCTATCTGAAGTTGCATAGATTGCCCCCTCTCTCCCAAACTGATTGAGTTGTTGTGTTTTCTATTAGGTAGTTTTTTTTATTATTATTACATAGACATGATATTGGCAGTCAATTCTGTTTAATAGAATTTTGTCTCTTCTTGATCTATTCTTGCCACTTGACTGACATGCAATCCCCAGTTAGAGAATATAACTTGTTTGAAGCATTTTTATGTCTTCTGTTTCTTTTTGCTTTGTTTAGAATAATACTTGGAGTAACTTTAGGGAAAAGGAGGCAGGACCAGATATCTTTATCTCTTTCCTTACAGTATTACAATGGGGATGATCGGCTTTAGCTACTGTGGGGTGGTGGATATAAGTAGGGATAGATCTTATCCTGTTTGCAGCTTTAAGACATCTGATAAGAATAGCAGTATCACTCATCTCATTTTCTGTTAGCATTTTCTTCTAGTTCCCACTTTATTTCAGAAGTATGACATGATATATTATCAGGAATATTAGGGCCAGCCCTTAACTTTTCTAGCCACTTTTGAGAACAAACAAAAACAAAACAAAAATAAAAAGCAAACCTCTTATCCACATTGCCAGGGCTTCTGGAAAGTAGAAGGATAGATTTTCCAAATCCTGCTGATAGTGAAAAATGTTGTAACTTAAGTAAACATGCTGACTTCACAATCCTGGGAAGCAGTCAGAGAACAAGACTGTTCCTCAGTGACTTAACTATATAGAATGCTATATTTAGGGTGGCCATTATCACAACATTTTTTGTTGCCTCTAATTAATCCATCTCTTTGTCATATATAAATGAGAAGAAAAAAGAACAAACGTGAATGAAAATTGAGTTGTTTCCTTGGACAGAGTTGTATTAGATATGTATTTTTAAAATATAGTTTATTTTTTAAAAATTAAATGTAAAAACAATTTAACAGTCATTTTTTTTTAAATTTTGAGTTCCAAATTCTCTCCCTACTTCCCTCCCCCCCGTTTTTTTTTCCTTTTTCCTTTTTAAAAATCTCTTTGGGATATAGACCTAGTGCTGGTGTTGCTGGGTCATAAGGTATGCTCAGTTTTAAAGCCCTTTGGGCATGGTTGCAAATTGCTCTCTAGTACCCCAAAGAAATCACAGGAAAAGGAAAAGCACTTCTATGTATAAATATGTTTATTTGCAATTCTTTTTATGGTGGCAAAGAATGGAAACTGGAAAATGAAAGGATGCCCATCAATTGGGGAAAAGTTGAACAAGTTGTGGTATATGATTGTGATGGAAAACTATTTACTATTGTGCTTTAAGAAATGAACAGTATTCTTTCAGAAAAACCTGGGCTTACATAAACTAATATAAAGTGAAGTGAGCAGAACCAGGAGACCATTGTACACAATAACAGCAATATTTTCAATGATCAACTGTGTATGACTTAGTTATTATAAGCAATACAATAATATGAAGGACTTAAGGTGAAAAAAATTACCCACCAGTAGACGAAAAACTGATAGAGTTTGAATGCAGATCATACACATACACACACATACATGTATATATATATGCGTGTGTACATGCATATATGTATATACACACATATATACATATATATGTATGTATGTATTTATACACACACATATACACACAAACCATCAATTTTTATTATTCTCATAGGTTTTTTTAACTTTTTTCTTTTTTTTTCATTGGTGTGTTTTCTTTTACAACATGGCTTAAACTACCCATGAGCAATTCATATTTCTCTGATTGTTTGGATCTGACTATTTGTATAAAAAGTGCTTTGTAGTTGTGCTCATATAGTCACTGGGTTTGTTGTTTAGGCAGGTAGACTCCCAAGTTATATATATTCTCTACAGTTATTTTAAGTGGAATTTTTATTTCTATATATTCTTGCTGGATTTTGTTGGTGATACATAGAAATGCTGATGATCTATGTGGGTTATAGCCTACAACTTTGGTGAAGTTGTTGTTTCAACTAGTATTTTTCATTGATTCTCTAAGTATACACACCTCGTCTGCAAAGAGTGAAGTTTTTTTTTTTTCCTTCATTGCCTATTCTAATTCCTTTGATTTCTTTTTCTTCTCTTATTGCTATATCTGGAATAGTAGTAGTAATAATAATAATTAATTGCTTATGATAATATAATATAATATATAATAACAAAAAAATCGAATAATTCTTTATAATAAGCATCTTTGCTTGAACCTTGATATTACCTGCAAAACTTCTAGATTATCCTGATTACAGATAGTGCTTGCTTGATGGTTTCAGATAGATATTGGTTTTCATTTTAAGGAAAGCTCCATTTATTCTTATGCTCCCTAATGTTTTTAATATGAATGAAAATTGTATTTTGTCAAAAGTTTTTTCTGAATCTATTTAGATAATCATATGATACTTGTGGTTTTTGTGATTTATAGGGTCAATTATGATAATAGTTTTCCTACTATTTAGCCAACTCTGCATTTCTGGTATGAATTCCACTTGGTCATAACATATGATCTTTCAAATATATTGCTGTAATCTCCTTGCCAGTATTTTATTTAAAATTTTTACATAAATTTTCATTATGGAAGTTGATCTATAAGTTTCTCTGCTTTATCCCTTACAGGTTTAGGTATCAACACCATATTTGTATTGTAAAAGGAACTTAGTATAACTCTTTCTTTGTCTATTTTTGCAAATAGTTTATATACTAATAAAATTAATTGTTCTTTAAATGTTTGGTAGAATTGACTTGTGATTCCATCAATTCCTGGGATATTTCTTTAGGGAACTCATATGGATTTTTCAATTTATTTTTCTATGATAATGCTATTTAAGTACTCTATTTCCTCTTTTCTTAATCTGTGCAATTTATATTTAAAAATATTTATCCATTTTACCTAGATTTTTAGATTTATTTGCATGTAATTGAGCAAAATAGCTCCTAATAATTGTCTTCACTGAATCTTCATTGATGGCAAATTCACCCTTTTCATTTTTAATATTGGTAATTTGGTTTACTTCTTTATTATTTTTATTCAAATCAGCCAATAGTTTATCTGTTTTTCTGTTGCCCCCCCAAAAAAGGTCCTACTTTTTTTTATTGGTTCAATAGTTTTCTTACTTTCAATTTTATTGAAATTATTGAACTCAATTTTACTGAAAATTATTGAAATCTCTCCTTTGGAGAATTGTTTCTTTCTGGCTGTTTGCAATATCTTCTCCTTGACTTGGGAGCTCTTGAATTTAGCTATAATATTCATGGGATTTTCCTTTTTGGGATTTCTTTCAGGAAATGATCAATGTATTCTTTCAATTTCTATATTACCCTCTGATTCTGGGATATCAAAGCAGTTTTCTTTGATTTGATGAGGAATTTGTGAGAGCTAACATAAGCCCCAACTTTACTCTGACATTTTGGCTTTTCCTGTATGTTGAATATACTGATGCAAACATTGTTCACACATACAGTAATATTAAAATTTTAGTCCTGTAATAAGTTAATATTAGAAAAAAGCTCTTAGAAGTAAATGAGTTTGCTCAGAAACACATATTTTATCAATCTATACATATTTCTCTTTGAACTGGGAACAAACAGAAATGATACAAATATTTTGATGAATGCACAGTGGAAATCAGAAACTAGACTAAATGTTATAAAATCATCAAATTATGGCTAAATTTCAACAAGTAAAGTAAAATAGACAAAGCATTATCTGTAATTTTGAATATGACCCTCCAGATTGTGTGCTCTCTTAATATCAAGGGGAAAGTTGTCTCTTTAAATGTGCATAACACCTACAAATGCTAATGCCTATAAAATTAATTTCAACCTCACTCATCAGTAAGTCCCTGCTGGATTTTTCTAAAGAGAAAACAGCATATGCTGTATCATTGCTTTCCTTAATTAGCCTGGCTTCTATGGTGCTATGGATTTCATTTTTTTAAACACACTTGAGGATTCTAGGGAAACATTCAGTTGGATTATTCAAAGTTCCAATGGAGATTAATATGTATTTTCAATTTATTTTCCTAGGATTGCTTACAATGAATATTTTCTCTGAGGACTGATTTTCAATATTTTTTTTCCCAATAGAGTTTACAAGGATGTGACTCTAATTAAACTTTTCTAGAATCAAATCTGTGATAGAAATATTATCTGCTAGGTTCTTCATTATCTCTGACCCTGAAAATATTACCATCAACATATCCATCTCAAAATATATTAACAAGGATACATATAGTGGCTAATAGTATACCAGAATATTTCACCACAAGAGCTATTCCAATGGTTATTAGGAAAAACACTAAGAAAAGCTAGGTTCAGGGACATTCACTTGAAGTCTAATGAGTCAGCTGAGCATGGAGGTAGTGTGGTATTGTCAAAAGAATATTGGGTTTGGAATCATAGAATATGGATTCAAATCCTGTTTCTACCAAGATTTGTTACTATACTTACTTACTATCCTTATTACCTGGGCCATGTCACTTAACCTCCATGGTACTCAGTTCCCTCCTCTATAAAATAAGTGGTTTGAGGTCTCTCCAGATGTAAATCTGTGATATGACTTTTTTGTCTTGTCTTGTTTTGTACAAAAATCTTCCTGAAGTAAGTTCATTGTTGCATCAGAGTACATAGCATAGAACTTTTTTTTTCACAATTCCAAAATTATGTTCCCCTTTGACTCACAGGATTTAGAAGTGGAAGAGGTCATCATCCTAGAAATCAGTTAACCTAACCCCTACATTTTTTCCAATGAGAAAACAGGGCCAAGGAATTTAAGGAACTTAAACATGTACAGATGGCAGGTTCAGGATACAAAATACCAAGATTTGTGGGTTTTACACTTCAACTGGAATATTTAAATTTCAAATGTCTAAAATACCCTTTTTGAGCATCATTGGTGAAAGTAAATCTTCAGGAAAAGATAACACAATACCAGATCCAAATATTCCATGTTCTTTTAATACTTTATTTAAACAGTAACTAGGTTTTTAAATTATTGCAGAAGACTCAGAAATTTCATCTGCCACAAGATCTTTGATTGGTATAGAAAAAAATATCAACTTCAAAAAAGTAAGCCTTTCTTATAAAGCAAACTTCTCAACCATATTGATATTAAATAGCTGGACAAAATGTTGTTCAGGATGCTGAAATTTATTGTTATTATCACACTCTCCTTGACTTCACCTAATACAACATATTGGAATGGCAAAGGTGAATATTAGTAAAGCATTTGAAAAACTCCAGTACCTATATTTCTGTAAGAAACATAACTTATAAATGATATTAACATGTCTCCTCTCCCTGAATTCCTGTATTACTTTCAAAGTATTCCCTGAAGGCTTCCAAATGTCTTTCTTCCAAATTACACTGACTTTTCTCATTTTCTCAGGTAATGTTAAATTCCAGGAGATGGACCCCATTTTCCACCCCTATTTTCCTGAGGCAGTATATAGCTCATACACCAATACTCTAAATTGGACTTCATTGAAGATAGCGATAGTTGCCATCCAAAAAATAAAAAGAAAGAAAGAAAGAAAAGTTTGAAGACAGTCACAAGCTGTAACAAATATAAAGTGCCATTTTAACTTTCAGAAATCTCTGTTCACATGTAAGGACATCAGAACATTCCCAGCTGAAATATATATATATATATATACACAAACATATGTGCATATAAACTCTTCTCATATTCAGAGAAGTTGTAAAAAGTGCCATGCTGAATATTGGTAATGCAATCAAAGTATCAGAGTTTTATTTAAACAATAAATATATTGTACAATTGGAAAGAATCATTTCCTTCTTGATTGATATAATCTCAAAGGTTTTTTCAAAGGTTATTTCTGGTCAGGTGTAATGTTTATACCTGGGACAAGAAGGAGCATTATATTTGTACCTCTCAGGCAGTTAGGATCCATGTGGTTTTAAAGGTCCTCTAGTCTAATACTTTTATTTTACCAATGAGACAAGTAGGAAGAGGGATATATTTCTATTTATCAACTCTTTTTTACTTTAAACACAAAATATGTAAGACATTTCCCATACATGTATCAGTTTTAGCCAAAAAATAAAAGGACACAAACTACGGGTTATAGCTCATGTGACTAAATTATGGAAATTCTCCCACAAGGTTTCCAGAACATGGGTTTTTCATTAGTTTGCCTAACTTATTTTCTAAATCTTTGTGAGGGACCCCTATTGCTTTTTTTTTTCATAAGAAGGTTCTTTTATAGTGTTCTTTAGGCCTTATGTTTGCTGAAGGAAATATGGGAATAGGATTTGATGAGGAAAGAGTCCCCATCAAAGGCTATGGATAATTGCTTATTGCTTTACTATCATAGATTTATAGTTAGAAAGGACTTGAGAGGCCATTTAGACCAGTTTCTATTTTTACAAATGAGTTATATGAAGCTCAGAGAGGTTAAGTGACTTTCCCAATATAACTTAAGTGATAGAGGCAGTATTTGAACCCAGGTCCTCTTTCTCCAAATCTAGTGTTCTATAGTGCACATTAATGGCTTGCCCATAAACCAGAAAGTATATGGTTTATCAAATGAGTTGGAGATGAACCATGACACATTGCAATATAGATTGTTGAGGGGCCTTGATTAAGTGATGCCTAAGTATAATATATAAAATCCTGTGCTTGACTTTTAAACTATGACTTGGCCTTTTCCTGTCTTTCCAGTCTTCTTACACCTTACTCCTTTCCATGTACCCTACAATCCAATGATATAGATGTTCTTGATATTTCTCCCACAAGACATTCCATTCATCTCTTGAATCCATGCATTTTTCTCCACTGTTTACCTCCTCATCTCCACCTCCCAGCTTTCCTGGATTCTTTCAAGTATCGGCTAAAATTCAAGTAGCCTTTAAAAGTCTCCCTTAATATTAGTATCTTTCCTTTGAAATAGTCTCCAATTTATCATACATATTTCATTTATGGATAGTTGTCTACAGAAACTGTGTATGCATTTCTTTATATCTCCAGCACTTAGCTTAGTGCCTGACACATATTGTTTGGTTGTCATCCTTCACTCTTGAAGAGGATCAAAATAACACCACTACATTAAAGTGAAGGTACAGTGTGTCTAATTGTGGCTGATCAGACCAATACAAGCTCAGAAAGCTCTACCACAAGTCAGATGCAAATAGTCCACATGAACATTTGGAGTGGAGATGTCTCTGAATTTGTGTATCTCACATTTCTTTTGAGATACTGCAATTGTGCTTCACTCATAGAGCACAACACCTTCTTTGATGCAGGCATGCCATGCTGGGTGGTCCTTTGACAGCCTCCCTTATGTCACACAATTGATTTCAAAGTTCATAAGACCTTGAAAGCCTCACATATCAGGGACTTAATAAATACTCATTGACTTGACTTTACTTGTATAAGTGGTCAATTGGATCAATTCAGTCAAATAATTGCTTAATTCAGCATACATGTTGGGAGAGGAAATCCAATTATTGCACTTATTTCACATTTTAATAATAATCTTCCATCTTTTCAGTTTGCAAAAAGCTGTCTTTACAACAACCTCATGAGTTCAGTTGAGCTAGTAATCAATATTTCCAATTTTTGAAGATGAAAATACTGAGAGACTCAGAGAGTTTATACGGCCACTTAAATGGCCAAGTAGAAGAGCTAGAACTTGAATCCAGATTTCTCAATGCCAAGTACAGTGTTCTTTCCACTCTAATTTTAGAATCTTAAAAAAAAATAAAAATCAGTTGTTTGAATATTCTACTTTCAACTGTGTGGCATCACACAAACACAAAGCTATGCTAAAAAAACAAACAGACAAGTAATTGGTCTCTTATTTTAAAAAAAAATGTATTTTAAGAACTAAAATGACCAACTGTCACTATATTTGGTTAAGTTTACAAAACAAATACTATAATTGTTTTGTAGCTGAATTTTTTTCCCAAACAATGTATTGGAAGAAAGTGAAAATAAGGATGAAGGCTTTGACTATATTTTAGCATTGATGGTGTGTTTTCAATTTATACAAAATTTCACCACAAATTGGTTTGTTCCTAAGAGTTCCTCATAATACATCAATATTTGAATGGTCTGTAATAGAGGCAGTAAAAGTGATATTGAAAATCAGACAACCTGCTATTTTGGCAGTATGCTAATTAAGCAGAAAAAAAATTGTGAGTTTTGTTATAAAGCTGACTGAACATCCTGATACTACCGAAAAAAAAGTGTAATTAAAAAAGTAAACTGTGCTGTACTGTTAACTATAAAATAATTCCAGCTTTTTTTTCTTCTTTGAAAGCAAGAAATGATAATATTGTAAAAACCAAATGTCTAGAAAAGAAAACAAATGGTGTTTAGGAAATAACATGAAAAAAAATCATCTGTTTATTAAGAAGTAGTTTCTCTTTATGAAATAATGGACACTTTAGCGTCATGGCCAAGGATATTCTCAAAAAAAAATGTTTAAATTCTAGCTAACATTCTTGCCCCAAAAGAGAGATGAGAGAGGGCAGTGCCAAGATGCCAGAGTAAAAGCAGTGACTTGCTTGAGCTTTCCCTCAAACCCCTCCAAATATCTGTAAAAAAAATCATTCTAAACAAATTCTAGAGCAGCAGAATGCATAAAAAGACAGAGTGAAACAAATTTCCAGCCCAAGACAATTGAGATGGTTGGTTGGAAAGGTCGATTACACCAGGCTGGGAGGAGCGAAATTCAGCAGCTCACAAGCAAATGCCAGGCCTCAGTGAACCTGGAGAAGTCCTCAGGATATTGAATCATTAGCAGCTGTAGCGGTTTCCAGACTTCTCAACTCACAAATGCCAAAGACAACTTAGAAGGTCAGTAGGAAAAGTCTGTTAGACCACAGTGAGAGAGGAGCCTGTCAAAGCCCCAGTCCTGGCACAGCTTCAGGGCGGTTGCTGCTTCCACAGCTCTAGGCCCACAGACAGAGGGGGAATGGAGTGGCTGATCAGAGGGGAATTGCAGGGATCTCTGCTCGTGCTGAGGCAGCATTCTCTTGCTTTGTCCCTGCTTGGATCTGGGTTGCAGTCCTGGGTGGCGATCTGGGACAAGGAGGAACGCCGGCGTGGTGGAGCTTGTGGCAGCTGTGGAGGAGGAATCCTCCTCACAGTTCCAAGGCAGAAAAGAGTGCTTGTGGTCTCTCATAGACCAGAGCCCAGGCCTGGAAAGGAATAAACACCAAACCTTGGAAGAACTGATAATTTACAGGTCTCTAGAAGTGTCTCTGAAAACACCTGCACAAACAACCCCTGAAGCTTAGGACAGTACATTCTCCACACTGGAATCAGACTTTTACCTTAACAAAGAGTTTAAAACTCAAGTAATTGGCTGGGACCATGTGCAAACAGCACCAAACAAAATTAAAAAAAAAACAAACAAACAAACAAACCAAAAAAATAAAAAAATTTGGACCATCGAATCTTTCTTTGGTGGTAAAGAAGATCAAAACATACAATGAGAAGACAACAAAGTCAAAATTCCTACATCCAAAGCCTCCAAGAACAATATGAATCAGTCCCAGGCCATAGAATACCTCAAAACAGATTTTGAAAAGCAAGTAAGAGAAGTAGAGGGAAAAAATGGGAAGAGAAATTAGAGCGATGCAAGAAAATCATGAAAAACAGGTCAACAGCTTGGTAAAGGAGACCCAAAAAAATACTGAAGAAAATAAAACCTTAAAAAATAGCTTAACCCAAATGGCAAAAGAGGTCCAAAAAGCCAATGAGGAGAAGAATGCCTTAAAAAGCAGAACTGGCCAAATGGAAAAGGAGGTCCAAAAGCTTACTGAAGAAAATACTTCCTTAAAAATTAGAATGGAGCAAATGGAAGCTAGTAACTTCATAAGAAATCAAGACATTGTAAAACAAAAGCAAAATAATGAAAAATAGAAGGCAATATGAAATATCTCATTGGAAAAATGACTGATGTGGAAAATAGATCCAGGAGAGAGAATTAAAAAATTACTGGACTATCTGAAAGCCATGATCAAAAAAAGAGCCTAGACATCATCTTTCAAGAAATTATCCAGGAAAACTGCCCTGATATTTTAGAACCAGAGGGTAAAATAGAAATGGAAAGAATCCACTAGTCACTTCCTGAAAGAGATCTCCAAAGGAGAACTCCTAGGAATATTTTAGCCAAATTAGAGAGTTCCCAGGTCAAGGAAAAAATATTGCAAGCAGCCAGAAAGAAATAATTCAAGTATTGTGGAAACACAGTCAGGATAACAAAAGATGTAGCAGCTTCTACATTAAGGGATGGGAGAGCTTGGAATATGATATTCTGAAGGTCAAAAGAGAGGATTACAACCAAGAATCACCTCCCCAGCAAAACTGAGTATAATCCTTCAGGGGAAAAAATGGATATTCAGTGAAATAGAAGACTTTCAAACATTTTTTTCTTTTCTTAGGCAATTGGGGTTAAGTGACTTGCCCAGGGTCACACAGCTAGTAAGTGGCAAGTGTTTGGTCTGAGGACAGATTTGAACTCGGGTCCTTCTGACTTCAGATCCAGTGCTCTATCCACTGTGCCACCTAGCTGCCCCTCAAGCATTCTTGCTGAAAAGACCAGAGAGGAATAGAAAATTTTACTTTCAAATACAAGACTCAAGAGAAGTGTGAAAAGAAAAACAGAAAAGAGAAATCATAAGGGACTTGTTAAAAGTTGAACTATTTACATTCCTACATGGAAAGATGATATTTGTAACTCATGAGACCTTTGTCAGTATTAGGGTAGTTGGAGGGAAAAAAATTATATGGATAGATAGATAGATAGATAGATAGATAGATAGATAGATAGATAGGTAGGTAGGTAGGTAGGTAGGTAGGTAGAGGGAACAGAGTGAGTTGAAGATCAAGGGGTAATATCTAAAAAATAAAATTAAGGGTTGAGAGAGGATTATACTGGGAGAAGGAGAAAGGGAGAGGTAGAATGGGGTAATTCATCTCATATAAAACAGGCAAGAGAAAAGCTTTTACAATGGAGGGAAAGTGAGGGAAGTGAGAGGGAATTAAGTGAATCTTATTCTCATTGGATTTGGCTTAAGGAGGGAGTAACATACACAATCAATTGGGTATAGAAATCTATCTTACCCTATAGGAAAATGGTGGGGGGGAAGGGGATAAGAGAGCGGGGGTTGGGGCTCGGTGATAGAAGGGAGAGTAGATTGGGGGAGGGGGTAATTGGAAGCAAACACTTATGAGGAGGGACAGGTTTAAAAGAGAGAAGAGAATTAAACTGGGGGGGAGGGGCAGAATAGCATGAAGGGAAATATAGTTAGCTTTTCACAACATGACTACTGTGGAGGTATTTTGCATAACTACACATGTATAATCTGTATTGAGTTGCTTGCCTTCTCAATGAGAGTGGGTGGGGAGGGAGGAAGGGAGAAAATTTGGAACTCCAAGTTTTAAAAACAAACGTTAAAAATTGTTTTTCACATGCAACTGGGAAATAAGATATACAGGCAATGAGGTATAGAACTTTATCCTGCCCTACAGGAAAATAGAAAGGGAAGGGGATAAGAGAAGTGGAGTGGTCATAGGAGGGAGGCCAGATTAGGGGAAGGGGCATTCAGAATGCATGCCATCTTGGGGTGGAGGGAAGGATGAGATGGGGAGAAAATTTGGAGCTCAAAATCTCATGGAAGTGAATGTTGAAAACTAAAAATAAATTAATAAATGTTTTAAAAAAAGAGAGCTGAGCATCTTGCTTCAGAAATCTGCACTGAATACCTAAGGTAGCTATGTGCATGATGGGGATATGAACCAAGGAATGAAATAATTTTCTACTTCATTATAAGACATTTATTCCCTCTATCCATGAGAATGTAATGATCCCTTCTTGGTCCTCACTTAGTATATGTGAATGTAAAGGAGAGAGGATTCTGGGAAGATGGCAGAAAAGGTCAGAAAATTCCAATCTCTCCAGATTTCCTCCACAAATGAGAGAAAACAGCACCTCAGGATGAACATAGAGCAGTAAAAATAAACAAGAGTTGGGGCAGAACAGTGGTCCTCCTGGGACAAACAGAGAAGATCTATAGTCTGGTTCCTTTGAATTGTAAACACTTGCAGGTTAGTTTTCCTGAAACAAGCAGCAAGCCCTGAGGCTAGCTGTGTTGGGAAGTAGCCTGAGCCCAAGCCACATGAATTTTCAACCCCTGAACAGTGTGAGGAGTCAGGCATCTGAGCAGGGGAAGATTGAGGGAACCTCTGCTAAAGTACACCAAGTCCAGCTGTGATGCTGAGACTGGGCCCTGGGAGAGAAGGAACCAGAGCATACCTACCCAGTGAGTGCACAAGCAGTGGGACTGGGACACTGTTGGTTGTGGGCACTTACAAGAGGTTGGAATTCTTGGTTTTAGTTCCTGGCCAGAGTGGAAAACAGAAGGAGGATATGAAGCCAGAGGCCCCATACCCCATAACCTAGGACTAGAGGTGATTAAAACAAAAGAAAAAAGAACCCAATAGTAGAAAGTTACTATGGGAATAGAGAAGACCAGGGTTCATCTTCAGAGGAGGGTATTGAGGGAGAAAAAGCCTGTTCTACCTCAAAGAGTAACATCAAATGGTTATCTGCCCAAAAAGAATTCATAGAAGAACTTAAAAAAGACTTTAAAAATCAAATGAGAGAGATTGAGGAAAAAAAAATAAAAAAAAGTAAGAACAATCTAAGAAAAGCAAGATTATGAAAAGAAAGTCAACCAATTAGAAAAGGAGATTCAGAATCTTTTTTTCATTTTATTTTTATTAATTTTTTTGATATATCAACAATCATTTGCATAAGCTTTTGAGTTTTAAATTTTTCTCTCCCTCTCTCTCCCCATGCCTCCCCAAGATGGCGCACAATCTGATAGAGGCTATACATATCCATTCCTATTAAACATATTTTCACATTAGTGATGTCATAAGTAAGAATTAGAACTAATAAGAGGAACCACCAGAAAGAGGAAACAAAACACAATAAAAGAAAAAAAATAACAAATAGTATGTTTCAATCTGCATTCAAACTCCATAGTTCTTTCTCTGGATGTGAATAGCATTTTCCATCATGAGGCCTTTGGAGATGTCTTAGATCCTTGTATTGCTGAGAAGGGTTAAATCTGTCAATATTAGTCATCCCACAAAGTGGTTGTTATTGTGTACAACATTCTCCTGGTTCTGCTCACTTCACTCAGCATCAGACCATACAAGTGTTTCCAGGTTTTTCTGAAGTCAGCCTGTTTATCATTTCTTAAAGTATAATAGTATTCCATTACATTCATATACCACAACTTGTTCAGCCATTCCCCATTTGATGGGCATCCTCTCAATTTCTAATTCTTGGCTACCACAAAATAAAAAAATATAACATATAAATATAATATATAAATATTTTTGTACATGTAGGTCCTTTTCCCATTTGTATGGTCTCTCTGGAATACGCCCTAGAAGTGCTGTTGCTGGGTTAAAGGGTATGCACGTTTTTATAGCACTTTTGGCATAGTTCCAAATTGCTCTCCAAAATGGTTGAATCATTTCACAGCTCTACCAACAATGCATTACTGTTCCAATTTTCCCACATCTTCTGCAACATATATCATTTTCCTATTTTGTCATGTTGGCCAATCTGATAGGTGTGATGTGGTATCTCAGAGTTGTTTTGATTTGCATTTCTCTAATCAATAGTGATTTAGAGCATTTTCTCATATGACTATACATGGCTTTAATTTCTTCATCTGAGAACTGCCTGTTCTGGGGCTGGGACCACGCTTCTGTCTCACTGCAGACACAGACATTTCCTACTGACCTTCTAAGTTGTCTTTGGCATTCATGGGTTGAGAAGTCAGGAAAGTACCACAACTGCCCCAAGATTCAGTCTTCTGAGGCTTGATCCAGGTTCACTGAGGCCTTCACACTCATGCCGAACTGCGTTCCTCTCCCAACCCTGCATGATATGTCTTTCTGATCAACCATCTAGGTTGTCTTGGGCTGGAAATTTGTTTCACTCTGTCTTTTTGTGGGTTCTGCTGCTTTAGAATTTGTTTAGAGTCATTTTTATAGGTATTTGGAGGGGTTTGGGGGAGAGCTCAAGCAAGTCACTGCTTTTACTCCTCCATCTTGGACCAATGATTTTTAAATTGTCTCTCCTGGATCTATTTTCAAAGTCAGTTGTTTTACCAATGAAGTATATTATGTTTTCATCTATTTCTTCATTCTTTTGTTTCTGTTCGACTGATTCTCATTCTCTTATAGAGTCATTAGCTTTCATTTACCCAATTCTAATTTTTAACAAATTGTTTTCTTCTATTAGGTTTTTGTACCTCCTTTTCCATTTGGCCCATTTTACGTTTTAAGGAATTCTTCTCCTCAGTGAGTTTTTGTGTCTCCTTTTCTGTTTGGTCAATTCTGCTTTTTAAGGAGTTGTTTTCTACAGTTAATTTTTGTCCTTCCTTTTCCAAGCTATTGACCCTTTCTTGCATACCTCTCATTTCTTTTCTCAATTTTTTTCTATCTCTCTTATTTGACTTTTAAAATCCTTCTTGAGCTCTTTCAAGAAGGTTTTTTGGGCTTCAGACCAGTTCATATTCCCTTTTGAGATTCCAGATATAGGTTTGTTGACAATGTTGTCCTCTTTAGAATTTCTGCCTTGATCTTCATTATTCCATAATAAGAATCTACAATATGTTTCTTTTTGCTCATGGCATTTGCTTATTTCCTGGCTTTTAAAGAGATTGAGCTCTCCTGCTGGGGAGCAGAGGGCAGTGACCCAAGCTTCTTGTGCTGGGAGCCCAGGGCCCGGTCACTGGCTTTGTTTGCTGGGGCTTCCAATGTTGGCAGATGGAGGCTGTAGGGTTCTGGCAGCTTACCTGGTGTTGGGCTGGAATAAGCAACACTGGAACTCTAGGAGTAAGATTGGGTAGTCTGGCCCCTGCTGAACTGGGTCTTTCCTTTCACTTTCTTTGGTTCCTTTCAGGTGGATGTTTTGCTGTTGAGGGATATTTCTCCACCTGGGGCCTTCCCTCTTAATGGTGCACTTCCCAGAGTTTTGCTGAGGCACTGGGAGACTTGACTGTCATAGAACGCCAAGGAATGTGGGGCTTTTCTGAGCTGATTTCCACTGGTTCCCCTGCCTGTAATGAGGCACTCTGGGGTCCTGGTATTGGTGCTTGCCTGCTTTGACACCTGGGGTTCAGGATCTCCCTGTGGTATGCTGAGGTAGGGCTTTCTGCTAGCTTGCTGGGACACTTTCCATTCTGTACTGCCCCCCTTCCCCCAGGGCAAGAGAGGCCTTTCCCATGAATCCCTTAAGCTTCCTGAGCTACTGGACTGCTGTACCCCATTGTTCTGCTGGTTCAGCTGTTCCAGAGTTTTTCCTGGGGTGATATTTTCTGGGCTTTCAGAGGTTAATAAGGGACGGTGAGAGTGACTTCTTACTACACCATCCTGGCTTGCAGAAGAGATTCAGAATCTTAAGGAAGTAAATGACTCCTTGAAAATTAGAATTGAACTAGAGGAATCCAGGGAAGTTATAAGAGAGCAAGAAATAATAAAATAAAATATAAAGAATGAAAAAAATAGAAGAGAATACGAAATGTATCATAAGAAAAACAACTGATCTGGAGAACAGATCAAAGAAGAAGAAAAAAGAATAATTGGCCTACTGAAATCTATGATCAAAAAAAGAATCTTGATACAATAATGTAAGAAATAGTGAAGGAAAATTGTCCTGATGTGTTAGAACAAGAGGGGAAAGTAGAGATAGGAAAAATCTACCAATCCCCACCTGAAAGAGATACTATGAGGAAAACATACAGGAATATTATAGTTAAATTCCAAAACCCCCAGCTCAAAGAGAAAATATTACAAGTAGCAAGACAAAAACAATTCAAATATGGTGGAGCCACAATTAGAATCACAGAAAAGCTGTCAGCAGTTCACTAAAAGACCACAGGTCTCAGAACACCATATATTGAAGAGCAAAAGAATTGGGGTTGCAGCCAAAAATAACATACCCAGAAAAGTTAAGCATAATCCTGATTTTTTTTTAAATGGCCATTCAGTGAGTTGCCAGACTTTCAGAATTTTGTTATACAAAGACCTAAAAGCAATTTTAAAAATTAACATACAAGATCCAAGAGAAATGTAAAGTAAACATCAAAAATTAATTATCAGGGACTCAATAAGGACAGACTATTTTTTATAGGAGGAAATATATATCATAAGTCTAAGATTGTTACTAGTAATTGGTTAGTTCAAAAGAGAGATTGGAGTAGAGCTGAAAATGATATGATACTAAAAAGTAAGCCATCTAGAAAAAGGTAAAAAGAGTAATTGTCTTATACAAATGAGGTACATATAGAGAATGATAAGTTTGTGAACTTAGAAAAATATGGAAAGACTTGGACTTATGAAGCAAGACATTATCCACCCTCAGATAAACAGAAGACAAACAAGCATGATACATTCTTACATAGATGCATATGAATGTGTATGTCTATATATGAGCATGATTATAGATATCTAAGCATATGTATGTATATGTAAGTATATTTATGTATGTGTATATGTATGTATTTATACATATATATGTGTGTTTGTGTATGTATATATTTGTGTATATATACATGTATATGTATATGTGTATGTGTATATATCCATGCTTAATTGTAGTCTTCTTGGCTATGGAAGGGGAGAGGTGGAAAGAACAAAGTAAAAAATACACAGCAAAGAAAAAAAGAAAACTTACAAGGAAGCAAAGAAAAGATGGACATCTGGGAACACAATGTGTAGTATTTATTATATAGGCTTTCTTCAAATGGAAATTTATTGATGTATATTTTGAATCCTCTCTTATGTTCTGCTGTTCACATGGCAATGCTTTTTTTTCTTTTCTTATTTTGTATTTAAATTTATATGTTTCTTTTCTAATTGTCTACTTAAGTTTTAGTATTCTAGTTTAAAATGAATTAATTTAAAAATATGTAAATGTATAAAATGACCTAGTGGAATTAAACCCTCTTTTGAACAAGAAATCAAACAGAACTAAATGAACATGATAACACCATGGCACTCTACTGTGTATGTATTAAGTATTATATTTTTGCTTTATTTATGCATCCCTTACTTAAGAAATTATGTCTTCACTGACATTAATAAAAAGATAAAGAAGACAAAGGGACTTGAACTATCTTATCTTCCCTCATTTCTATCTCAATAACACTATGTATTTATATCCATCCTTTCATTCTTGCTTCAATTTTCAGAGTAACGGAAGCCCATTCTCCTCTCCACAGATTTTCCCATACAATTCATTATCCATTCCCTTTTCCCCTAGTTTCTTGCTACTTCAATATCATCTTCAACCTTCCTTTTCACAGTTCCTATCCTTTCTTTTTAAATCTGCTTCTCTCCATCATATGTTGAAAAAAAAAATCACTCCATTGCTTTCTTGTTATTTGACCACTTACCTTTTTTCCTACAACTGTATTTTCTAGATAGTGCTGCTCCCTAACTCAATGCCAAAAGTCTCATTCTCTGACCTTCTACTGCCCTCAAACTCATTCTGTGTCACTGGTTCTTAAATCTATATGTATAGTTTTTACCTCTGTCCCAAATTCCATACCCATATCTTCAATTTCCTGATATTATACCGAGCTTATTGTATTTGGGCAAGAAAATGAGAATTTGATGTATGCTACAAGAGAATTTGTGTCCTCAAGCTTCGTAAACTACTACTGATCAATTAATGGAAGTACCTGTGTGTTATATTAGATGATTATCTGGACCTAGGAACCATGATACCAGTGAGAATGGGCCTCAGGAATTTCACCAAGAGATGTCTTAGACTTGTCAGAAGATCCAATTAGTTAAAACTACTCAAATGTAACTATCAAAAAAGATTGATCAGACAACATTCAGCATCTCACTTTCACCTGTCAAGCCTCTTACATGGTTCTTGTTCAGATTTGAAATTAGATTATACAACACCAGTTTTGTCCTTTGTATTGTTCTAGGGGGTTTTATAAACTATTTCAAATTTATAAAATTGTTCAGAAGTTGAAAAAAAAAGCAAAAAAGATGATTCTTTTAGATTTGTCAACTGTTTTGGAATTTGCAAGATTTCTCATAGAAACATTATGCCTGATAATAACAAACCCAGACCAGTCCACAGAGAATTCCACAAGGCTCATCTGAGATCTTGTCTACGCAATGTGTAATACGTGTTATTATATATATGTACATATATATATAAAATGAACATTTAATATGTAAAGTACTAAGTGTATATAGATGTGTATATATATATATATATATACACACATACATATATAACTAAGATAATACAGTACTAGTTACAGGACCTAATCAATTTACAGAACAATGTTTCTAATGAGCAATATGTCCAGTGTTCCAAAAGGAGATGTCAAAAATATATTTTTCCCTTCTTTAGCTGTGGCAATGGGATAACTGAATCTGTTCCCTTCATGCTCCATATGCAGTAGAATAGTAATGGGGAGGAAGTAGAAAAGATAAGCACTCATATGGCACCTACTATGAGCCAGGCCCTGTGCTAAGTGCTTTACAAATCTTACTTTATTGAATCTTCACAATAGTCTTGTAAGATGGGTGATATTATTATCTCCATTTAAGAGTTGAGGAAACTGAGGCAACCAAATGTTAAATGATTTCCCAGGATAACACAGCTAATAAGTATCTGAAGCCAAATTTGAACTTAGGTCTTCCTGATACCAGATCCAATACTCTATGCATCGAACCATGCAGCTGCTGATGTTTAACTTATCTTCTTTGCCCTCAATACAAATTCAATTGAGGGGTAAGAGGCTTCCATCACTACTTCCCATTTTTCTCATCTTTATCTCTTCTGAAGGACACCTTCTGTGTCTGTGTACAACCTACTGTTTTCTGCTCTACCAAGGTCATTTTCCTAAGGAGAGCAGAGGGCCCAATCAGTCAAGAAATATCTTACCTGGGTTGTGACCTCTTGGTGAAAAATTTATCATGGCAGCTTCCTTAATCTGACTAATTAATCAGTACCCTCTAAATTTTGACACTGTGGCATAAAAGCTTTAATTGTCCTACTCTGTTATCTCCTCTAACTTTACTCAGTTCTTGGCTGCTTAGTCTCTTCTTCGAGTTCCCCATTTACCTCCACTGTTCTCCTTACTTCTCCCAATGAAACAAGTAATAGCGTGGATTAGGTCATAAGAGTGCTAGCAAGGGTCTGCAAGCAGTGGAGATGGTACTTTTCTTTCTTTCTTTCTTATCTTTCCTTTTCTCCATTTCTGACTAGGTTATGTAGAATGATGTGACATGGAAGAACTGTAACAAAAACAAAAACAAAACAATTTATCTTCTTTCACAATCTCCACCTTTTTCTACTTTTCTCCTTGCCCTAGTCTATTTGGGCATTGAAAACTTTGCTGATAAAATAAGGCATCTGGAGAAATAGAGACTGTGGAAGGGACAGAAAAGTCTGCCATAAAGTGTCAGGGTGTATAGTGATGAAAAAAGGCAAAGGAAATCGGAATCAAGTAAAGCCCAGTTCCTGTGGCTTCCCTTGACCACCATATAATAATAGCTGACATGTTATAGAGCATAATGGAGTGAATAGAAAACCAGCTTTGGAGTAAGGAAGAACTGCCCTCTAACCCATTATTGACTGAGTGGTCTTGAACAAGTCATTTAACCTCTTAGTATCCCAGGCAAGTCACTGGAGTGACAACACTAAGAGTGGCACAGCAGGTGCCAATATGTACTGGTAAAGGGAATTTCTTACGCCAATGTTTTTACATATATATTATCTGTTTTGAAACTTATAACAAGGGATAGGCACTATAGGTATTATTATATCTACTTTAGCAATAAAGAAATAGAAGATCAGAGCGGTTAAGAGACTTGTAAGTGATCAAGTGTAAGAAGCAGAATCTGAACTTGAGCTTCTTCTGATCTCAATCCAGTGCTCTTTCTACTATGGCATGCCTAAAAGATTCTTTTTGCAATGTTAGAAGAACCCCCCAGTTGAACATTTTGTGAGGCACTTTCTATACTGTCTTTTATTGAAATTAAATATTTTGTTGTGAATGCATATGTCCCAATTGAAATTACAGGCATCTTTAGGAGAGAGAATTGTCATATTTCTTCATCTGAATAACAGTCTCATATTTATTTATATCAATCACAATATTTTTGCACAGAGTGGTTGGACTCTAAGTTTAAGTTTAGACTCAGGCCCTGACTGCTATTTAGGACTCTATTCCTCTTTTTTTTTTAAATGCCTTAACTCATTCCCAGCTGCAGCTACTCAAAATCTTTTCTTCTCTTCTTAAGGACCTATTCAGTCTCTGTTCTCACAGGTGAAACCCTTTAAAAGGAGCTTCATCATCTTCCTTCCTCTACTCAAAATATATCTGTATCCTTACTCAATCTGTTCTTCCCTCATATATTAATGGAAGTGTTTCCCCTATTCTTTGCTAAACTGAATCCTTTTGCCTGTTCCATAGACCTGATCCTGTCCCACATCCTGATTCACCATAAAATAAGAGAATTATGCACTTATTGGCTGATGTCACAAGGTAATTATGCTTTGTTTACTTTGATTCATTCACATTCGTTATGCAGCTCTTTTTTCAATTCATCAATAGGTTTTCTATAGCCCTTGTACTTTCAATGACAACACATTTATTAGGTATTGTGCAATTATGAATACCTTTTACATGTTTTCTTATTTGATTCTCAAAACAACCCCTTAAATGTAAATTCTGTGAGGATCTTGTGTTTTGATAAAACAGTAACCTCATCATGCATACCTGGAAGCAGGCCTCCTCTAATCTTCCATGTGCTTGCCTGGAATATTGTCTGATCATCTTTTAATGAGAAGCACTAAGTGTAGTTACACTCATATCTGCATTTCCAAGGTTATTCTTCTCATTACATGGCCAACCTACCTCTTGTTTTCTCATAGGTTTTTCTGTGCTGACTATTGACTAGTAATGAAGCAGGATTTTTCCAATCATTTTGTTTATCCTCCCTTCTTTCAAATATCTTAATCAACCTATCAATTGCCTTAGAAATCATATTAAAATTAGTGTGCATTTCCTCTATACATACCTTATCTAATCCTGATCTGTTCCTATCTTTGCTTCCTCTCAGTCTAGAGTAATTTCTATTTCTTCTTATATTTTAAGGATTGTGATAGAGTTTCAATGGGACAGCTCTACTCTCACACCATTGATGGAGATAGTAGTTTGTAATAGAGATATTCACAAATCCTTTCCATATTTGTTCATTAGCTTTCTTCTAGTTTCACTCCTAAATAATCTTGGGATGAACTGGCTTAATATGGTATCTTATTAAGCCTTCTGTTAGTTTCTTCATGGCACTTCATTCTTTTCTGCTTTATGAGGTGTTACTTCAAATAATCCCCACATCATCATCCTTTAGATTTTATGACCTTGTCTATATTCTGACCTGATGATCACCTTGGCTTTCATATTTCTCCACGTATCAGGTACATTGAGTGTATATTGACTAAGAAATAAGATGACATAGCAGTGAAATAGAAGAACCAAGGGACAGATGGTCATGGTCATAAAAACTTAGAAAGGAGAGAGAATCCTGGAGAAAAGGGATATCAGCTTTATCAAATGCTGAAGAGATATTTAGAAGGATAAGGACTGATTAAAAATTTCAGTTGTATGATAAAGTCAGCAGAGAGGAGGTTTGTAAGAGTATAAGACTAGACAACATAGAGGCACCAAATGTAGAATCCATTTTCAAGAAGTATAGCTAGAGAGGAGGAGCAAAATGATAATAACTAGTAAGTATGATAAGGTAAAGTAAGATTTTTTTGTTTTGTTTTGTCTTTAATGATTTGAGACACATGAGTATACATTTAGCTAGTAAGAAGTAGCCAGCATATAAGGAGAGATTGAAGATGATGATGATGATGATGATGATGATGAGAGAGAGAGAGAGAGAATGACAATAAAAGCAATCTACTGGAGAAGATGGATTGGGTTAGGATCAAGGATGTATGTAAAAGGGTTGACTTTAACAAGGAAAACAATTACCTCTTTTCAGAGACAAGAGTAAAGGCAGAGATAGTTGGAAATATGAGTTGATTAGGAAATTATAGTTCAAGGTAAATACAACCATGATTTTGCTATTATATATTTTAATTAATATGACAAATGATTCACCTTATATATCTGGTATTTATAAATGAACTAGTAGTAGGATGATTCAGTTTTGAACATTTTAACCCACTAAAGCACAAATATTCCATGTACATTTTCCTAAAAAAAAACCCTGAATTGCTTGGGCTCCCCTCTCCTCTGTTAATTGAATTAATATTGTCAATTTTCCTTCATCTCCTTCCTTCTCATTCTTTATTACTACGATGCTGAATTAAAAATCATTTGCTAAATGATTATATCACCTCCTTTTTCTTAGTATTAGTAATTTTTAAAATACATTTGTTTCATGACTATGGACCTACCTACAGTTTGTTATTCTCTTGATCCATAATTCTTCAAGGGCTTCTCACTGATGTTCCTACTCTAGTTAAACCACCCATAAAATTAGTATAGAAAACAAAGTAGAGTTAACAGTAAAAATGTTTCCTAAATCAATAACAGAAGACAAGATGAGACATGAAGACAAAAGAGAGCAAATCAAGAAAAGAACAAATCATGACTTAGAAAGATCATTGGATTGGGAATCAGGAGACGTGTTTTAGTCTAAGTTCTGATGTAAACTTATTATGTGATCATGGGAAAAGCAATTTTCCATATGGTCATCCATTTCTTCATTTGCTAAATGTTGGGGTAAGGTAGGTGAACCATGAGATCCTTTCCATCACTAATATTCC
The DNA here is from genome assembly GCF_900497805.2 of Vombatus ursinus. NCBI lineage: Eukaryota > Metazoa > Chordata > Mammalia > Diprotodontia > Vombatidae > Vombatus > Vombatus ursinus. The sequence continues at coordinate 21,857,822 of NW_020954569.1, forward strand.
ATGATTATAAAACTTCATTCTAATAATTACTTTGAAATTTTTATGCCGAACTATTACAATTATGTTATTGTTATGCTTATGATATGATCATAAATCTTAGTGGCAAGCCCTAAAGGGTCTGATTTGCAAGCTTCCTCTGTCTCTTTCTGATTCTGTCAGTCTTTTTCTTGCTCTTTCTCTGTCTCCTATAGTTACACCAAAAAATGATTTAATGAGATTAAATTTGACTGTTTTTTCATTTTTTAATATTTAATCATTCCAAATATCTCAGGTAAAGAAAAGATCCCAAACTATGGAGTATCAAAATTACAAATTTGAATAACTCTTTCTTTATTGAAATTCTTGTCACAATTATTTCTGCAACATCTACTATATCTGTCTTTGTAATACCTAGTAATAACTAGTTGTCATTCAGTAGTTAAATGAAAATAAATCCCATTAACCTTTTACATATAACAAGGAATCAGCAGTTGTATTTTAAGCTCTTTGCTGTAAGAGAACTTCTCTCTTCCTCTTCTAATCAGAGAAGCAAAAGGAAGTTGTTAGTTTAAGCTAGCATCTCAAGCATAATGACTTTGCATTGTACATTAATGAATCTGAATTGTTTTGAATCAATATTAAATTGGAAGTATTTCCAGGAATGTGATTTTAACAGATTAAATCTGTTTCTGAATTATAATTGTGTAATCATGTTAAAAGTCAATCTACCAATGCAAAACAACTTTACATCAATTGAATTAGCATTTGACAACTTAGTAAATTCTGCATTAAAAACCTTTTTTGTCTCAACTGGCATATCTTTTACTGTCAGCAATAGAAAAAAAATTAATTCTACTGCTATTTTATACTGTTCAAAGCAAAGCTACCTTTATTTTGGAAAGATTGGGGTTGAAAGAGAGGGGGAAGTTGGTCTAAATCAGTAAAAATTGCAATTATATAATTTTAATAATTTAGTCTTACTACTTTTCCATATTTTATAAAACTGAATTGAAATGTCCTTTCTGTATTGTATTTTGTACATGTGTATTATTTTTAAAATATTCTTTTATAACCTTGGATTTATATGTGGAAAGCATTTTAAAGAAAGTCTGAAAAACATGTTACTAAAGTTGATCATCAAATATAAGTGTCATTTATATAAGTTCAAATAACACCTAACACAGCAAGAATGACCTAGATTCTTTTTGGGAGCAAGAAAGCTTCTTTAAGAATGTAATGGAGGGGTAGCTAGGTGGCACAGTGGAAAGAGCACCAGCCCTGAAGTCAGGAGGACCTGAGTTCAAATCTGGTGTGAGAACAAATGCTTGACACTTACCAGCTATCTGACCCTGGGCAAGTCACTTAACCCCAATTGACTTAAAAAAAATGTAATGGAAAATTATTTCATTTTAATTAATTGGATATATGATATTTTGTTTTGTTTTGTTTTAGGTAGAGGGAATCAATAATTATATGGTTGTAATTCTTATTCTTTGACATTCAGGATATAGGCCTGTAGGATATATATTCTCTTCCCTGCCTCCCAGCCTTCCATATATAATGTATATACATATAATACAATCATTGTATTCAGTTCTAGGTGTCACACTTTAGCAAAGACATTGACATGCCAGAGAACATCCAGAGAAACTCTTAGGAGCTGAAGAGCCTTGAGATCATGCCATGGGAAAATTGTTTGGAGTGACTAGAAATATTGCTAAGGCTAGAAAAAGGAAGACTTAGGAGGGAAATTAAGGGGGTGGTGGTGACAACTGTGCTCAAGAATACATAACTAAAAGCAGTAATTGAAAGAAACAAATTTAGGATTCTTGTAAGGGATAGGGGTTCAGAGGAAAAGGACAGCTTCCTAACAACTACACTTATCCAAAAGTCAAATGGGTTGCCATAATAGATAATTGACATGAATTAACTATCATATTCAAATAAAAAGGATGGTTGACAACTTGTGAGCAACAAGAAATTCTTTTCAGGTGTAGATTGGTCACAGATCTCATTGATAATGTGAGTTCAAAAAAGGAACACTGACACAAATGATGAGAGAGTCTAATGGCAGCTCATCAATTCATTTTCAATTTGCTAGAGACAGCTGGCAGTACAATAGGCCTGGAGTCAGGAAGATCTGAGTTGAAACATGGCCACAGATATTTACCAACTGTGTGATGCTGGACAAGTTGCTTAATTTGTTTGTCTCAATTTCCTCATTTTTAAAATGGGGATAATCACAGCAGCTACCTCTCAAGTTTGTTGTAAAGATCGAGTGAGATAGTATTTGTAAACAGTGCTTAGCACAGTGTCTGACATATTGTGGTCACAATATACATGTTTTTTTTTACCCTTCCCCTTCCACCTAGTTTGAAAGCTTAAGCTAGTAAACAGCTTGACTTAGACAAGAAAAGACATTTGGAAATGGTAAAAATATGGAAGCACTTTGGATGACAAGCTGACTTCATCTCCCAAAACTGAAGTTTTAGAGAAATATATAATCCCTTAAAAGAAGAACCTAGCAAAATTACCATTTAACATGAGCTTGAAAAGTTTCTTTCAATCAGCTTTTGTGTGATATGAATAGGATTGGGTTAAGCAGTTTTAGTATGTGGCAGTTAGAGGACAAAGTAAATAGAACGGCAGGCCTTAAGAAGACCAGAGTTCAAGTCTAGCAGCAGACACTGACTAGCTATTTGACCCCGGAAGGTCATTTAAATGACCCTCTGCCTACCTCAGTTGTTTCATCTATAAAATTAGAGTAATAATAGCCCCTACCTTCCACAGTTGTTTTGAGAATAAAATGAGATAATGTAGGTAAAGTGCTTAGCAAAACATAAAGCATTATATAAATACTAGCTATTATTTTTTATTATAAATTATCAAGGAAAGTAACAACTTTCTTCCAAGTTTTTAATTTCTAGGAGCACAAACTCAGTGAACATTAGTGTTGGAGAGACCTTCAATATCATTTATTCTAATCTACTCACCAATGCATGAATACTTTCTGACATCCATGTCCAAAGACAGCAAGTCTGTTGTTGAAAATGTTCAATGATGGGAGATTCTTGTAACATGTCCACTTACATTTTTGTATAACTCTGATATTTTACAGGGCCTTTTTTTTTTATGTGAGCCCCAGTCTATCTCTAAATGACTTCTAACAAATGGTGATAGATCTGTACTCTGAAATAACCCAGTATAATTTGATTCTGTCTTTCCTACACATGAGAGAGTACTTTATCTCCCCCTAGTAATTGCTCTTGACCATAGAGACTGGGATCACCTCAGAGCTTCACTCTCAGAAAATCAACAAATCAATAAGCATTGTTTTAGCTACTTTGCTTAGAGCTGGGAATATAAATAAAAAAGATGAGATAGTTCTTTTCCTCAGTCAACTTACATTCTACTTTAAGGAGCTCCAGTTACTTTTCCTGGGGGCACATTGTCATAAATGTCTGTCATCTCCTGGTAGCTTGCCTTTCTAGGCTATAACAAATCCTTCTTCTCTAGGAGTTTTCTTTTCTCACATTGTCTTCTGCTTTAATATCACAGTTGCTTTCCATTTGAATATGAGTGTCATTCGGAACCTCCCATTACAGTGGACCATTAGAGATATAGCATGGATGGAAGTTGTTTAATGTATAATGAATTAAGGGGCCACAGGAATTCTTATTTCAATTCATGTGAGGATTGAACTATTGTTAGGCCCTAGCTGACAGAAGAAACTTCATGTTTCACCAATGATTGGCTTGCCTATATACTGAGAGGTTCATGTCTACTCAATAACTAGGTTAGTTAGCTAAATTTATATTTTGAAATTCAAGGTTAGCAAACTAAGAGATTAGCAAACTTTATCTAATCCATCTAATCATGTCTATGGTTATCAAACTTTAGTAATCATAGTGTCTTTGTAGTTGATAAAGGGATTCACAGTGGGCTGATTGCTCCTTAGGTCTCTCTCCACTCAGTCCCTGTGAATCTGCTTAGCAACGATCATATATAAGGTCGGAGACCTAGGAAATATGAGCTATATATCAAGGTACACAGCCTACTGTAGGCCTGAGCTACCATTGATATTGTCCTTAGTTATGAAGGAAAAGTTCCATGTGTGTGAGTAATAAATTGCCTGCCCCGTGCTCCTTCTCAGCATCTCCTCACCCATGATGCCCTTAACATTATCTTAATATAAAATTATGGTGAACCATTTGCACAAGTTGAAATTCTTTCTTTGTCCAACTTTGTTTTCAATTATACTTACCTTTTGGCTGTGGACTGTTGATTTTACATTGAAATAGCCTGCATATACACCTGCATTTCTTCTATAACTAAAATATAAATAAATGCCTATGTGAATTTTAACTTATTTTGTGTAAGGAAACAGTTGACATAATTTCTCTCCTTTGTTCAAATGGAGACTTCATCGGTCCTTCACACAGTAAATGGTGCCTGGCAAATAATAGGTGCTTAATAAATCATTGTGGATTTAAATTCAGTTGTTTCTAGTGGTGAAAAATGTATCACTTTGGATTATATTTTCTTAGCCTGGGGTCTAGAAACTTTTTCTTTTCTTTTCTTTTCTTTTTTTTCTATATTTATTTTTAGTTTTCAACATTCACTTCCACCAGATTTTGAGTTCCAAGTTTTCTCCCTTTTTCTCCCCTCCCCCTCCACCCCATGACAATGTGCATTCTGATTAACCCTTCCCACAATCTGCCCTGCCTTCTGTCACATCCCCTCTTCTCTTATTCCCTACCCCTTCTATATTCCTGTAGGATAAGATAGATTTCTATACCCCATTGCCTATGTATCTTATTTCCCAATTGCACATAAAAACTATTTTTAACATTCATTTTTAAAACTTTGAGTTCCAAATTCTCTCCCTTCCTTCCTCCCCACCCACCCTCATTGAGAAGGTAAGCAATTCGATATAGGTTATACATATGTAGTCATGCGAAACACTTCTGTAATATTCATGTTGTGAAAGAATAACTCTATTTCCCTCCATCCTATTCTCCCCCCCATTTATTCCATTCTCTTCCTCAACCCTGTCCCTCCTCAAAAGTGTTTGTTTCTGGTCACCCCATCCCTCAGTCTCCTCTCCCTTCTATCACCCCTCCCTCTCTTATCCACTTCCCCCCCTACTTTCCTGTAGTGTAAGATAGATTTCCATAACCAATTCAGTGTGTGTGTTATTCCCTCCTTAAGCCAAATCTGATGAGAGTAAGGTTCACTCATTCCCTCTCACCTCCTCCCTCTTCCCCTCCTCTGTAAAAGTTTTTGCTTGCCTCTTTTATGTGAGATAATTTACCCCATTCTACCTCTCCCTTTTTTTCCTCCCAATACATTCCTCTTTCACCCCTTAATTTTATTTTTTAGGTATCATTCCTTCATATTCATCTCACCCTGGGCCCTCCCTCTGTCTGTATATATTCCCTCCAACTATCCTAATACTGACAAAGGTGGCATGAGCTGCAAATATCATCTTTCCATGTAGGAATGTAAACAGTTTAACTTTAATAAGTCCCTTATTGTTTCTCTTTCCTGTTTACCTTTCCATGTTTCTCTGGAGTCTTATATTTGAAAGTCAATTTTTCTATTCAGCTCTGGCTTCTCAAGAATAGGTTAAATTCCTCTATCTCATTTTGTCTCCTCATAGATTATACTCAGTTTTGCTAGATAAGTGATTCTTGGTTTTAATCTCAGCTCCTTTGACTTTTGGAATATGTTCCAAGCCCTCTGATCCCTTAATGTAGAAGCTGCTAAATCTTGTGTTATCCTGATTGTGCTTCCACAATACTTGAATTATTTCTTTCTGGCTGTTTGCAATAATTTCTCCTTGATTTGAGAACTCTGGAATTTGACTATAATATTCCTAGGAGTTTTCCTTTTCAGATCTCTTTCAGGAGGTGATCGATGGATTCTTTCAATTTCTATTTTACCCTCTGGTTTTAGAACATCAGGGCCGTAGAAACTTTTAAAAAATATTTTGATAATTATGTTACAATGTAATTGATTTAATCTTTAATTATACATATATAATCATATTTATTTTATGTATTTACAAACATTACTTTTAGATGAGGTCCACCAGACCAAGCAGTTCATGACTCACAAAAGCTTTGCTTTATAGTTGATATGATAAATGCTTTTTTGAACCTTGTCTCAGGCAACAGAAATCTAGTTCATGTCTGGGCTAGTATTTGAAGACCTTTTTTCCACTTAGGTAGCATCTTTCAGAATTTTCTCTCTCCTGCTTCCCTCAACATAGTGTTTAAGAACTCAAATTCATTTATATGCCAGGATGAAGCTTTAGAGTAGCACATTAGAAGAAGTTTATACTTATTTTGTGGAATTTCAGTTGCGACCCTCTTAAAAATCTTATAGAAGGGATCCATCAAATGTGCTTGGACATTCTCTCTAGGCACCTCAACACTGCATGGATACAAATGGAGTTTTGGGCTATCAATTGGATTATTCCTGACTCTCACTACATGATTGGCCCACATTCTTTTTCTACTCTTACATCTTTCCAGTGATATTATGTTGCTCCTCCATCCCATTTATTGATTGGTAAAATGCTGCATTTTATTTACACTCAGTATGGACCTTTCCAATGCTTTTCATCTGAGCTAAAACTTCAATTCATCAGAGATTATGGTATCCATTAGCTCATAACCACATAGTATTATGAGAAGAATATCATTGTTTATCTGTTATTGTTTAATAGATGTGCCTTTGTTTCAAGGAGAGAATTAGGTTAATTAAAAGTACTGCACAGGTTCTCAAATGCAATAAAGAAAGGTTCTGTTAATTGTCTTTGGTTTTGACTCCAGTGATCTGTCCATGGCATCTGCACAAATGAACTTTCTACATAACTGTGTAGTCTAGAAATTGATCATTCTTCATTGTCCTGTTTTGTTTTATTTTTTTCCCTTGGAAACTAGATATGCCAGACTCTTCTGAGTAATTGCAGATATTGTTAGAATGCTCTGGAAAATTCACTAAAGACAATGCCATCCTTTTATTCTTTTCCTTCCTATTCCCTGAGATGGTAAGCAATCTGAAATAGGTTATACATGTGCAATCATGTAAAACATTTCCATATTAGTCATTTTGTGCAAGCAGATTCCAATAAAAAAATGAAAAAAGAAAGAAAGAAAGTGAAAATAGCATAATTCAGTCTGTATTCAGACAACATCAGTTCTTTCTTTGGAGTTGGATAGAATGCTTTATTGTTAGTACTTTGGGATTGTTTTGAATCATTATATTGCTAAGAATAGCTATGTAATTCACAATTCTTCATCAAGCAGTACTGCTGTTACTGTATACAATGTCTTCCTGCTAGCACAGTAATATTCCATCACAATCATATACCACAGCTTATTTAGCCATTCCCCAATTGACAAGCATTCCTTCAATTCCCAATTCTTAGTCACTACAAAAAGAGCAGTTATAAATATTTTTGTACAAATAGATCCTCTCCCCCCCTTTTTTGATGTCTTTGGGATATAGCAGTGGTATTGTTGGATGAAAGGGTATCCCCAGTTTTATAGCCCTCTAGGCCTAGTTCCAAATTGCTTTCCAGAATCATATGATCATTTCACAAATCCACCAACTTCTCCAACATTTTCATATTCCTTTTTTGTCATATTAGACAATTTGATAGGTTTGAGGTGATACCTCAGAGTTGTTTTAATTTGCATTTCTCTAAGTATCTCTACCTTTAAACACACTGGTCCTTAGATATGTTCCATCACTAGGTCTATAATGAACAAATGGACAAAAAAGTAAATGCATGTAATTAGCATTTATAAGGCACTTTAAATATTGCAAAGTCATTTGCATACATTCATTCACACTTTGAAATAAGAAGTAAAATCATTATCTTTAATGTACAAAACAAAAGAAACAGATTCAGAGAGCCTGAGTGCTTTAGTTCATGTTAGAGGTGGGAGTTACAATAAGCTCGACTTGACTCTGATTTTGTTTTTGTCCATTCACTTTTCTGTCATGTCCAACTCTTTGTGACCCCATTTGGGGTGTTTTTCCAAAGATACTGGAATGATTCACCATTTTCTTCTCCAGCTTATTTTGTAGATGAAAAACTGAGGCAAACAAGGTTAAGTGACTTGCCCACGATCACACAGCTAGTAAGTGTCTTAGGCCAGATTTGAATTCATGAAGATGAGTGTTCCAGATTCAAAGCCCAGTGTTCTATCTGCTATGCCACCTAACTGTCCCCCTTGACTCTATGCCCCACTCAATCCTCTTTGCCATACTTCCACTAAAATATGAAGCTTAATAGAGATTTCCAGAACTTATGCTCTCCTGGCATATTATATTAGAACCCAAGTTCATAAAATTTAAGCAATATTTAGGCAATTCCACAACAATAGGTTTAGAATTTTGTTTGTTTTCTAAGAGAAAGTTGATAGCATGCATTACCTCATATCACACTTCTCTCAGAAACAGTGATTGATCTTGTCAACAGTAGATGAATTGAATGATCAAATCAGCCTTCCTTATTCTTTTACTATCCCATCTTCATTCTTTTCAGCTAGTCATATAAATTACCATAATTCCCTTCTTTCTTTTTCAGGCAGACATCACCAGTCTCATTCTAAACCCCTACTATAATTTTAATTAATTCAAATAAAACTTTCCTTCCAACCCTTCTCACAACTTCCTAATTTTATAGCCAATTTAGAAGAATATAAAACAAATGAATGTAATTGCTTCTTCCCTCTTGAACTATCACTTCTGGTCCCTTGTACTATGTTCTGCCATGTGTTCATTTGAGTGGTTCAGCATCAAAGCAGATTATTCTCACATTGTCATATTTTATTGCTCTCACAGAACTAAAGCACAACTGTGGAAGAAATGTGCAGAAGCAGTCACTTGAGATCTAATATTCTAATTTCTTTGCATTTACATCCCTCATCTTATTCAACAAAAAAATGCATCTTAATTTAGCTTTATTTCAGAATAGAAATAATTTTGTGGGATTAATAATTCAGGAAGCTGGAAGCTAGAATTATACTAAAGACCATTGAATGGCTTGTAGGAATGTGTCAGTTCCTTTGGTTTCAGTTGTTCAGAATATAAGGAGGAAAATAGGGATCTGTTTTAACAACTGTTCAGATTTTGTCCTTGTCTCCCTAAAATTAGGAATAATCTAGATATGCTCATCATTACAAAAATAGATCAAAGATCATCCTGGTCAGAGGAAACAGAGCCAAAACAATAGTTGTGTTATTCTATCTTTTGTCATTCATTAATATCACCCCATATATCGTAACCTAGAATTTCTTTGATTTTTTTTTACCCCCTCACAATATGTCAAAATAAAATAAAATATAGCCTTAGGATTCACTGCCAGCATCATCCCATTCTGAACTTTACCATTATTGATACTGTTCTTATAGTACCATGAAACATTTTTGTATGCATCTCTAATTATCTACCTATCTTCTATTTTAATTCTTGTCTTTAAGATGTAAGTTGGTTAAAGAGTTCCCTATATATTCAAATCTATCTCTTTAGACAACTTCTCCTTTTCTTTATCACTGCAATAGCTTCTGTTTCATCTTCAGAATTTTATTCTTGAGATTTTCCTATCCCTACAGGGAAGGATAAGGAGGGTTTAAGCAGCCCATTTCATAAACAGAATAGACCAAAGTTACATGCCAATTAGAGTGGGATTTGGTTTGTGAGTAGCCCTTGGAGTTCCAGTCTGGGTAAAACAGAGTGATTGAATTGTAGGGAAAAAATAATTTCTTAGAAGTGGAAGAGAGGAACAATTTGGTTGATTATTTAGTTCTTCAATCAATGTTGAATCTATAGAAACAATCTGGCTTTTCATGCATACAAAATGGCATTGCTAAATTGTTTTGATTTTGTAGAAATACTATTTATATTGGAGAAAGTCTCTGAACATCACTTCATTTCTCTTGTTCATTCAATAGACCGTAGAGATCAGCAAAACAACATGAAAATTGAGGCAATTATTTAGCTCATTCATGTAAAAAATCTGTTCCTAAGGAAAAAATATATGTGGAGGAGTATACTTTTTTAAACCTTTCCATATCTTCCAAATTAGTTTCATGATATTATTTTATCATATATTTGTTCATATGCATTAGAATAACCTAAAACATAAATCAAATGTTTGCATACTCATTTCATTTTCAAATTTGAGAGCATTCAGAAGCATGCAGTCGCACTTGTAGGAATACACATGGGGACATACTTTTCTTTTTAAAAGCCCTTAGTGACTATTTATGTTTATTCATATTTAAATAATCTTCATAATTTAAATTATTCAAATTAGATCAACTACAATAAGAATATACCATTGTCTCAAGCCATACAAATTTAATTAAAATGAATAGAATGTTTCAGATAATTTATTAACTCATCTGTTGCTCTGCTCAAACTGTTAAAGAATTTTAACTAGTTATTCTTACAAACTTTTTTTTTATCTTGAAGCAAGTGTTGTAAAGTAAAAAAAAAAGGTGTGGGCTAAGAAATATTAAACATGACTTCAATCAATCAATGAAAAGAATTTCTATCTCCTTAATTATCACCACCACTCATTTCCTACCAACAGCTATCACTGCCACACCAACTGAAAACAAAACAAAACAAAACAAAATTATAGTTCTTTCTTTTACTCTATGGAATTGAGAAAGTTACTTAAAACAATTTGGGACTTAATTTCCTCATTTATATAATATGGATTTTGAATTACGTGCTCATCCATACCTAATATACTATGACTCAGTGATTTATATAGTTAAAGTAAACCTATTTTTGTTGACCCAAGGGGAAAAGGGACACTATATCATAAAGAATTTAAGAGTATATCAGAAAAGTCTAGTAATTTTCAGAATTTTTTAATAGCCAAAATGTTGTTCAGATGCTTGGCCATGGTACATATATAATCTTGACTTCTGTGAGATCAGGATAGCAAAGGACAAGCCAGAATAATGAATAAGACTCAAAAATGGATCTGGTGATAGACAGTGTGTATGTTGTCTATGAGTCTAAGTTCAAAGAAAATTCAGTAATTCATTAAGACCATCTCTTCCAAATTGGCAAACTTTGTCAGTTGGGTTAGGACTTATATTGATGAAATCATGAGTCTTTGAAGTTGCTTTTAAAATAATAGCTCACAAGTCTCAGTAATTAATCAATATTATCCCAGATATCTGTTTCAGGAAAAACAGCAGTCCTCCCTGTTATTTACATTATTTTTTTTTAATATTGAGCTCAACCATATACTATTGGGTCATTTTTTTCACCAGTTAAAATAAATGATCAATTGCCATGAATCTATTTCCCTTTAGAAATTATGTTCACCCTAAAAATATAAATCATCAGCTTTCTTGTGTGTTTCAGTGGAAATCTTTTAAATATTTATAAAAAGGCACCATATTTTTCCCAAGGTTTATGTACCCCAAAGGCAAAACTCCACCCAGTCCCTTCAAAGTAACAATGTTCCATTTTCAATTACCTTCATCCTCTTCATTACCATTATCCAGATTCAGCTCACCAATATACTATTAAAATGTGATGGTCAAAACTAAATAAAATACTCTAAATGTGATGCAAGTTAGATAGTTGGACTAGGACCCTTCTAACTAGTAATTGAATCATAACTAGTAATTGAATGCCTCCTCTTCCTCAAACTGAACCATTTCCCTCTTTTTATGTTTCTTTTTAATATAGAGGCCTTTCCTAGTATAACACAAATGTTATAGGTCAGAGCAAACTGGAACTTAAATACTCCATCATGGGCATCCCATCCTTTTGTGTGTTGTCTTCTACATTATATCATAAGCTCCTTGAGGCTATGGACTGTTTATTTTTTTTTCTCTCCCCAGTGCTTTGCATAGTAACCAGCATATAGGAGGCATTTGATAAATATTTATTGAATTGAATAGACTAAAACAGGATATAAACAATGAGGAAGGCCTAATAAATGAAATCTTATTTAAAAAAAAAGAGTAACATGTTACTTACATAGGGTTCTAGGGAAGGAGGAGGACATTGAATCACACATTTAGCTAGCCAAGGAAATGGTCCAAAAATATTCAAGTGAATAAAAACAAGGGAGGTTAAATAAGCAATTCAAGTACATTTAAATCATTTTGAATTGGGCAAGAAAGTGGATGTAGGAGGTGGTAGTAAGGAGAGCCTAAGGGAGCAAATTAACATAAAAATAGTGTAAGCAAAACTAATCACAGGGAGGAAAGTACTGACCTAAAAGAGAAAGTGGATAAAAATCAATGTGAAAGAAACCAATGGAAGAAAACACAAGCCAAACGATCATAAATTTGAAAGTTAATGGACTATATAAAATAAAAAAATTAAAACAACTGATAAATTAGATCAAAATAAAACATCTAAAAAGATGCAGAATTAAAATTAGAGGCTGGTACAAAATTTACCACCCATCAGGAATATCCAAAAGAGTAGGGGTTGTGATCATGCTATTAGTGAAAGCAAAAATTATTCACAGAATCAAGAGGTATAAGCAAGGGGGCAGCTAGGTGGCACAATGGATAGAGCACCGGCCCTGGAGGACCTGAGTTCAAATCCGGATTCAAACACATAACACTTACTAGCTGTGTGACCCTGGGCAAACCACTCAACCCCATTGCCTAGCAAAAAAGAAAAAAAAGAAGAGGTATAAAGCAAGTAAATTTAATTATGATTAAAGGAGTCATAAACAATGCGATATAAATATTAAAGATATGCACCAAAAAGCATAAATTTTAAATTAAGAAAGTCAAAGTTAATTGAAATTCAAGAGCATTTCATAGCACAATAATTTTAAATTGTTTTAATATTCCTGTCTTAGGGAAAAATCTAAAGGAAAGATTAAAAAATGAAAATACAAAAGTATACAAAATTTCATAGAATTTAAAGTAGAAATACTTATGGCATCTTCTGAATGAGAACACTAATGAATATATATATTTCTCAGCATCATAAAGTACATTTACAAAAATAAACCATGGGTGAGGGAAGAGAGAAATAAATGTAAAATTATAAGAATGTTAAATATATCCTTCTCAGATTACAATGCAATAAAATGATAATTAACAAAAGCACAATGGTAAAAGATACAGACCAAAATGGAGACTTAATGAGTGAATCAAACAAAAAAAATAGAACAAATAAGTTCCTTGAAAGAGAATGAAAATAATGAGATAACACTGATAATCCCTTTTATCTTTTAATCCAAATGTTGAGCAGATGGTTGCATAACAATTTCAATTGCCTATGTATCATGTGCCTGTATTTCACATAATATATAGTATAATCTCTGTGGTAGCAAAAGTAATAGAAACAAAATGAACTATCAGCAATTGAAAAATAGATGAACAAATTAATATAAAATATGTCAAATACGGGAAATTTTGAGACTATGGAGAGAATTTTACTAAGAATTACAGACTGAACAAAGCAGGTTGTGCAGTAACTAGAGCACTGTGCCTAAGGCAAGAATATCTGAGTTTATTCACATCCAGTTTCAGAAAGTCAATAGCTAGGTGATCTTGGGCAGGTCACTTAACCTCTGACTGCCTCAGTTTCCTTAACTATATAATGGGGATATTAATAACACCTACATCACGTATTTGTTTTAAGGATCAAATGAGATATTATTTGCACAGATTTTAGCACAATACTTGCTACATAGTAGATGTAAGTAAATGCATATTCCTTTTCTTTCCCCTATATAGGTAACCATAAAAAAAATATAGGTAACAGTCCTAAAGTCTATTGAAACATGATGAATTTTAATTAACACACCTGTTCTTTGAGAATTGAAAAGGAAATACCTTCTTCAGGACATAGGTGGAAAATGGAGATAAAAGATGTGCTAGAACATTAGATGTGTTTGTTATATTGATTCCTTTGCTTAAATAGTTTTGTTATATGCAAGTGTTTAGTATGGGTGGTAGAATTGCAGGTAAAGAGAAACTATATGTGATCTAATAACAAAATGCAACAATTAAAAAACCTTGGCAACCTTGGGTGTACAGATGTCACAAAAAATCTAGAAGAGCAAATAAATAGATGTTGAATTACTCCTTAGTTTAAATCAACTTTTTTTTTTAGTAAATTTTTGTTTAGCAAAAGTTTTTAGAGATGTTTGTTCATTTTTATTCAACTAATTTCCATCCTATCAAAATTTCCCAGATAAATTACAATTCTGTTATTATTCTTTTAACTAAAGCACTTGGAATTTATCATTCAAAACTCTTATCTGAAATGTTTAATTCTTCAAATATCAGTCATTACAATTATTGTTTGGTTTGGATACTCATATTTTAAGCAATATTGAATTTTCATGCAAAACAAACTGCAAATGGCCATATGAGAGCTTAATTGTGCCTGTATGATGAGATGGAAAGGATACTAGACTGGCAATCAGTAAATATCAGTTTAAATTACAACATTGCAACTAACTACCAGCATTATAGAAAGAAGAGTAACAGAATCAAGAAAGAGAAAAAACAAAATTCAGTGTTCTATCAGGTGTCTTTTAACTGAAATCAAATGAACTATCTCAAAAGATAAAATGAAATATTTATTTTAGTAGTCACTTTTGAATTGAGGTAAAAAAATAGAAAAAGAAAAGGAAAAAACTTTTGAAATGTAATGAGAGGTTTATTGTTGCTAATTCTTTGTTTTTGGTTCTAAGGTCACAAGAGGAAAATCTGACAGACAATTAATTAGAGGTTTGTTGTTCGTTTTTTTGTTGTTGTTGTTGTTGTTGTTGTTTAATAAATTTATTTATTTTTAGTTTTCAACATTCACTTCCACAAGATTTTGAGTTCCAAATTTTGTTCCCATCTCATCCTTCACCCCACCCTAAAGTGGCATGCATTCTGTATACCCCTTCCACTAATGTGCCCTCCCTTCTCTCTCTCCTCCTTTTCTCTTATCCCCTTTCCTTTCTATTTTCCTGTAGGGCAGGATAGATTTCTATACCCCATTTACTGTATTTCTTATTTCCCGGTTGCATGTGAAAACACTTTTTTTAACATGTGTTTTTAAAACTTTAGGTTCCTAATTTTCTCCCTTCCTCTCTCCCCACCCACCCTCACTGAAAAGGCAAGGGATTTGATACAGGTTATACATATGTTGCCATGCAAAACACTTCCATAGTAATCGTGTTATAAAAAAAAGTATATTCCCCTTCATCCCATCCTGCCCCACCATTTATTCTATTCTTTCTTTTGACCCTGTCTCTCCTCAGAAGTATATGGTTCTGATTATCCCTTCCTTCAACCTGCCCTCCCCATTATCATCCCCCTGCTCTCTTGTCCCCTTTCCCCTCTATTTTCCTGTATGGTAAGATAGATTTCCATACCCAATTGAGTGTGTATGTTATTCCCTCCTTAAGCCAAATCCCATGAGAATAAGATTCACTCATTCCCTCTCACCTTCTCCCATTTCCCCCTCCACTGTAAAAGCCCTTTCTTGTCTGTTTCATGTAAGATAATTGACCCCATTCTACCTGTCCCTTTCTTCCTCTCCCCGTATAATCCTGTCTTACCCCTTAATTTTATTTTTTACATATCATCCCTTCATCTTCAACTCACCCTGTGCACTCTATCTATCATCTATCTATCTATCTATCTATCTATCTATCTATCTATCTATCTATCTATCTATCTATCTATCTATCTATCTGTCTATATACCTACATATAATTTTTTTCCCTCCAACTACTCTAATACTGACAAAGGTCTCATGAGTTACAAATATCATCTTTCCATGCAGGAATGTAAACAGTCCAACCTTAATAAGTCTCTTATGATTTCTCTTTCCTGTTTACTTCTTCTTGTTTCACTTGAGTCTTGTATTGGAAACTCAAATTTTCTATTCAGCTCTGGTCTTTTCATCAAAAATGCTTGAAAGTCCCCTAATTCACTGAATGACCATTTTTTCCCCTGAAGGATTATACTCAGTTTTGCTGGGTCAGTGATTCTTGGTTGTAATCCTATCTCCTTTGCCCTCCAGAATACTATATTCCATGCCCTCTGGTCCTTTAAGGTAGAAGCTATTAAATCTTGTGTTATCTTGATTGTGTTTCCACAATACTTACATTGTTTTTTCTGGATGCTTGCAATATTTTCTCCTTGACCTGGGAACTCTGAAATTTGGCTACAATATTACCAGAAGTTTTCTTTTGGGGATCTCTTTCAGGACGTAATTGGTAGATTCTTTCTATTTCTATTTTGCCCTCTGATTCTAAAATATTAGAGCATTTTTCCTTGATAATTTCTTGAAAGATGATGTCTAGGCTCTTTTTGTGATCATGGCTTTCAGATAGCACAATAATTTTTAAATTCTCTCTCCTCGATCTCTTTTCCAGGTCAGTTGTTTTTCCAATGAGATATTTCATGTTGTTTTCCATTTTTTCATTCTTTTGGATTGGTTTTACAGTGTCTTGATTTCTCATAAAGTCACTAGTTTCCAATTGCTCCATTCTAATTTTTAAGGAAGTATTGTCTTCAGTAAACTTTTGAACTTCCTTTTCCATTTGGCCAGTTTTGCTTTTTAGGGCATTCTTCTCCTCATTGGCTTTTTGGACCTCTTTTGCCATTTTCATTAGGCTATTTTTTAAGGTGTTACTTTCTTCACTTTTTTTTGGTCTCTTTTATAAAGCTGTTGACTTGTTTTTCATGATTTTCTTGCATCACTCTAATTTCTCTTCCCAGTTTTTCCTCTACTTCTCTTACTTTTCAAAGTCCTTTTTGAGGTCTTCCATGACCTGAGACTGATTCATATTTTTCTTGGAGGCTTTGTATGTAGGAACTTTGACTTTGTTGTCTTCTGACTATATGTTTTGATCTTCTTTGTTACCAAAGAAAGATTCTATGGTCTGACTTTTTTTGGACCTTTGTTTATTCAAGATCCCAGCCAATTCCTTGAGTTTTAAACTCTTTGTTAAGGTAGGGGTCTGCTTCCAGTGCGGAGAATGTATTATTCCAAGCTTCAGGGGTTTTGTGCAGCTGTTTTCAGAGATAGTCCTAGGGACCTGTAAATTTTCAGTTCCTTCCAAGGTGGTATGATAAGGGGTGAGGTGCTTACTCCTTCTTGGCCTGTGCTCTGGTCTATGAATGACCACAAGCATTCTTTTCTGCCTTGGTACTGTGAGGAGGATTTCCTCTCTACCACCAGTACAAGCTCCACCACACCAGCGCTCCTCCTTGCCCCAGAACCACCACCCAGAATGTGACCCAGATCCAAGTACAGGCAAAGCAAGAGAATCCTGCACCAGCAAAGAGATCCCTGCAATCCCCCTCTGATCAGCCACTCGACTCTCCCTCCTCTGGCCAAAAGCCCCAGAAGCCCCAGAAGCAGCCACCACCCTGGTGCCAAGGGACTCATGGACTGGGGCTGGAATTGTACTTCTCTCTCTCACCACAGTCACAGATTTGTCCCACTGACCTTCTAAGTTGTCTTTGGCGTTCATGGGTTGAGAAGTCTGGAAACTGCCACAGCTGCCCACGATTCAGTCCTCTGAGGCCTGCTCCAGGTTCACTGAGGCCTGCCTTACCTGAGTGCCCACACTGAACTGTGCTCCTCTCCCTACTCAGCACAATATACCTTTCTGATCAACCATCCAGGCTGTCTTTGGCTGGAAATTTGTTTCACTCTGTCTTTTTGTGGGTTCTGCTGCTTCATAATTTGTTTAGAGCCATTTTTATAGGTATTTGTAGGGGTTTGGGGGAGAGCTCAAGCAAGTCACTGCTTTTACTCCACCATCTTGGCTCCACTCCCCATTTGTTTGTTTTTAATCCAATAATATACCCCATATATTTAGGGAAATTGTGCTATACCATTCCTCACTATTCTTAAAGATAGGCACTAGTTGACAATTTTTGTATGTGTAAGCTTTCCCCTTTTTATAATATTGGATTCATAGACAAGCAGACATTATAGTTTTATGAAACTAATCCAGTAAAAGAGTTTAAATATAATTTAAAGAAAGACATTCAAGCTTTTATCCAAAAATTACGTTTAGTAATAAATTATACTCATCTTTGTTATTCCTCACATGAACTATTAGCCTCAATATAGTTTGGGAATTCCTCTGAAGGCTTTGATGAATGATCATGCCATAGACATATTCAGTGATTAGTAAGTCCTACAACAAGCAAGAAAGGCTTAAAGTGTTAGCATCGTGATTTACTACATTCTGTTCTTCATGGACTAACTAGCCTTTTTAAATTTAGTGAATATCATATCTCTGGAATGTTTGGAAGTACGGAGAACAAGGGGTATTTTATAGTTAACTATAAAAGCTATGTGATATTTTCCTTTTTCCCATAGCAAGTTACTGCTATTATAAGCTGAAGAACTGTTTAGCTTACTGGAAGATAAACTTTCATTTGGAAACTTTGTCTATACTTCTCCCCATTAAGAATTGGGCATGGTGGAGCCAAGATGGCAGAATAAAAGCAGCGACTTGCTTGAGTTTTTCCCCAAGCCTTTCCAAATACCTATAAAAATGTGTCTAAGCCAATGCTAGAGCAGCAGAACCTACAAAAAGAGTGAAACAAATTTCCAGCTTAAGACAACCTGGATGGTTGATAGGAAAGGTCTGTTGCACTGGGCTAGGAGAGGAACACAGTTCAGCTTGGGCCACGCAGACAAAGACCAGGTCTCAGCAAACCTGGAGCAGGCCTCAGGGGACTGAATCACTAGTAGCTGTAGCAATTTTCAGACTTCTAAACACACAAATGTCAAAGACAACTTTGAAGGTCAATAGGAAAGGTCTGTTGCACCTCAGTGAGAGAGGAGCTCAGTCCTGATCCAGTCCTGGTGCAGCCCCAGGGGGTGGAGTGGCTGCATACAGAGCTCTTGGCCCACAGATAGGGACGGGGGAGAAATCAAGTGGCTGATAAGAGGGGGATTGCAGGGATCTCTTTGCTGGTGCTGAGGCAGCATTCTCTTGCTTTGCCCTTGCTTGGATCTGGTCACAGTCCTGGGTGGTGGTCCTGGGGCAAAAAGGAGCATTGATAGCTTTGATTTCTTTGAAAACTGTCTATTCATCAATTGGGAAATCCTTTGACCATTTATCAACTATGGAATGGCTTTTATTTTTTTATAAATTTGGCATTCTCTGTATATTTTAGAAATGAGACTTTTATCAGAGAAGCTAGCTGTAAATTTTTCCTCTAGTTTTATGTTTTCCTTCTAATTTTGACTACATTATTTTGCTTTTGCAAAAGCTTTTTAATTTCATGTAATCAAAATGATCAATTTTACTTCCTCTAAACCTCTCTATTTTTTGTTTGATCTTGCAATCTTCCCTTGTCCACAGATGTTACAGGTACATTTTTCCATACTCTTTTAATTTATGTTTATGATATCATTCTTTATGTCTAAATTAGGTACCCATTTTGACCTCATCATAGTATTTGACATGAAATATTGGTCTATTCCTATTTTCAGCCAAACTGCTTCCCAGTTTCCTCAGCAATTTTTGTTCAATAGTGAGTTATTGTCCCAAAAGCTTGGATCTGTAGTTTCTCAGAAGACCACATGTGGCCTTCTAAGTCCTTGGGTGTGGCCTTTTGACTAAGTCCAAGTTTTACAGAACAAATCCTTTTATTAAAGGGATTTGTTCTGTGAAATTTGGATTCAGTCAAAGGGCCATACTTGAGGACCATGAGGGCCACATGTGGTCTGGAGTTCTGTGGGTTCCTCACCCCTGGCTTGAATCTTTGAGTTTATCAGATACTAGACTACCATGGTAATTTCTACTGTATATTGTGTACCTAATCTATTCCACTGATCCACCATTCTATTTCTGAGGCAATACCCAATGGTTTTGATGAATATATTTTGTAATATATTTTAAGATCTGGTACTGCTAGGCTACTTTCCTTTATATTTTAAAGATCAATTCCCTTGATATTCTTGACCTTTTCTTTTTTCCAGATGAATGTTATTATTATTATTTTTCTACCTCTATAAAATAATTATTTTATAGTTGATTGGTATGGCACTTGATAAGTAAATTAATTCAGGTAGAATTATTATTTTTATTACATTGGTTCAGAATACCCATGAGCAATTAATACTTCTCCAAATGTTTAGATCTGTCTTTGTGTGAAAAGTATTTTGTAATTGTATTCATATAGTTACAGGGTTTGTCTTAACAGGTAGATTCCCAAGAATTTTATATTCTATGCAACTATTTTAAATGGAATCTCTCTGTCTCTTCCTGCTTGATTTTATTGGTAATATAGAGAAATCCAAAAAGATTTGTATTGGTTTATTTTATATTCTGCAACTTTTCTAAAGTTCTAATTGTGTCAACTAGTTTTTTAGTTGATTTCCAATGGTCCTATAAGTATACCATGATATCATATGCACAGAATGATGAAGTTTTTCTCTTCATTGCCATCTTTATTCCTTCAATTACTTTTGTTTTTTTCTTGTTACAGCTACCATTTTCCCTTACAATATTGAGTAATAGCAGTGATAATGAACATCCTTGTTTCACCTCTGATTTTATTGGTAATGCTCCTAGCTTATCCCCATTACAGATAATACCTGCTCTTTGTTTTACTTAAATATTTCTTATCATTTTAAGAAAGGCTGCATTTGGGGGCATCTAAGTGGCACAGTGGATAGAGCTCTGGCCTTGGAGTCAGAAGGACCTGAGTTCAAATGAGGCCTCAGACACATAACACTTACTAGATGTGTGACCCTGGGCAAGTCACTTAACCCTAATTGCCTCACCAAAAAAGCAAAAAAAAAAAAAAAAAAAGGCTGCATTGCTGCATTTATTCCTATGCTTTCTTGTGTGTTTTAATGGGAACGAATGTTATGGTATCTTAGAAGCTTTTTCAGCATCTATTGAGGTAATACTATGACTTATTGTTTTGTTATTGATGTGGCAAATTATGCTAATAGTTTTCCTAATATTTGACCAGGCTTATATTCTTGGCATAAATTCCACCTACTCATAGTATATGAACCTTTTGATACAATGCTGTAATCTCTTTGCTAGTATTTAATTTAAAATTTTTGCATCAATATTCATTAGGAAAGCTAATTGATAGTTTTCTTTCTCTGTTGTAGCTCTCCCTAGTTTAGATATCAAAATCATATTTCTGTCATAAAAAACATTTGGTAGGATTCCTACTTTAGCTATTCTTTCAATAGTTTATGTAGTATTGAGATTAATTGTTCTTTGAATGTTTGAGAGAATTCACTTGCAAATTCATCAATCTTGAGGATTTTTCCTAGAGAGCTCATTTATGTATTGTTCAATTTCTTTTTCTAAAATAGGGTTATTTAACTATTCTGTTTCTTCTTCTGTTAATCTTGGTATTTATATTTTTTAAAATAAATATGTATATTATATTGTAAAAATAATGTTAAATAAAATATAATTTATGTTTTTAAACATTTAACCATTTTATTTAGATTGTCAGGTTTACTCTCATATAATTGGGCAAAATAATCCATAATAAATTTTTAATTACATCTTCATTGGTGACACATTCATCTTTTCCATTTCGAGTGCAAGCACTTTTTTTCAAATCAAATTAACTAATGGTTTATCTATTTTATTGTTCTTTTCTCCATAAAATTAGGTCCTAGTTTTATTTCTTAGTTATTCTTTAAACTTTCAATTTTATTAATTTCTCCTTTGATTTTCAGTATTTCTATTTTGATGTTTAAGTGTGGATTTTTATTTATTCTTTTTTCAAGTTTTTTAGTAGCATGCATAATTCAGTGATGTGCTTTTATCTTTCTTTTATTGATATATGCATTTAAAGATATACATTTTCTCCTAAGTACTGCTTTAAGTGCATCCAACAAATTCTTATCATTCTCTTTATTTCTGCTCTTTTTTTTCATGGACCTACTCATTCTTTAGAATTAGACTATTTAATTTCCAATTAATTTTTAATGTATGAATGAGTGTGAATTTTAAAGCATTATTGTCTAAAAAAAAGGTACATTTATTATTTTGCTTTTCTGAATTTGGCTAGGAGGTTTTTATACCTTAATACATGAGTAGTATTCGAGAAGTTGCAATGTACAGCTGAGATAAATTAGTTTTTCCAGAGATCTATCTTATCTGACTTTTCTAAGATTCTATTCCTCTCCTTACCTTTTTTTCTATTTTTTTTTTTATGGTTAGATTTATCTCATTCTGAGAAACCAAATTTGAGGTCCTCTATCAGTTTAGTTTTACTATTTCCTCCTTTAATTCATTAATTCTTCTTTTAAGAGTTTGGATGCTATGTCATTTGGTCCCTCTGTATTTATTATTGATATTATTTCATTATCTGTAATGCTTTTTAGTAAGATGTAATTTCCCTGTTTGTTTATCTCTTTCTATTAAATCTGTTTTTGCTTTTTCTTTATCTGACATCACGATTGCTATCCCCAACTTTTTACTTGGGTTGAAACATAATAAATTCTGCTCAAGCTCTTTATTTTAACTCTGTGTGTGCCTCTCTCTTTCAAATATTTTTCTTGTAAACAACATATTGTTGAATTTTGGTTTCTAATCCATTCTGCTATTTGTTTCCATTTTATAGATATATTCTTCTTATTCACATTCACAGAGATAATTACTTACCACACATTCTACTCCAGCCTATTTTTTTTCTTCTGTTTAGCCTTTTTCATGGTACCATTTTCAGAGCTAGTTCTCTGGCTCTGCAAGTTTGTGCTGCTTCCAAGGAGGTGTGATATAGGAAGTACTGTGGTCATTCTCCTGGTCTGCACTCAGATCTTTACCCAGGAAGGTCCCTGACTCCTCTGCAGCTACAAGTACTAACACATCTCTTGGCCTCAAATTTTGATCATATCCCTTGTGCGCCTGAAGCCACATATGCTATTGCTCTTCTCTGCACTCAAACTGCAACCAAGGCCTCTGTTCCCTTGTAATCAAACACAAATGCTCCTTTCCACCTTTGAACTGTGACCAAAAGCTGCATATAAACCACAGAATTGCCCATCAGTACCAGCTGCACCCAGTATCAGCAAAGGGTCCCCTGTAATCTTGTTCTGACCAGTTGTCTGACCCCTTTACAAGATCCTGTTGCTGCTGGTGTAGCATCTGCCTCCATGGCCCATTCCTTCATGGGCTCAGGGCCCACCCCAACTCTGGGGTCACAAAACTCTCCAGTTGACCTCCTAAGTTCTCTTGGGCTGGAAAAAAATATCTCACCCCAGCCTTATGTTGACTCTGCCTCTTCAATTTGAGGCATTATTTTAAAGTTGTTTATAGGGGAATGTTGGAAGTGTTCTACCATGTTGTTACTTCATCTTTACCATCTTGGATTCACCCCTCTATGCAACTCTTCAAATACAGGAAGACGTTAGTTTGCAAATGAAGTCTTTTCTTTCTTAGGGTAAATATGCCCAGTTCCTTCAAACAGTCTTCATATTTCTTGGAGTTGAGACCCTTCTCCATTAAGATTGCTATCTTTTAGCTCAGGCCAGATAATTAACATATTTCCTAAAATCAGCCATCTATTGAACTCAACGCTCCAGAGTGGGCTGATCAGGGCAGGGTATGGCACAAGGGAAATATCACTTCCTTAACCCTGGAAATTATGTCTCAATATGTTTGATACAAAATAATTATGTGGGACAAATTGGTGATAAACCACTTATCCTTGTACAGATTATTCTTCCTTCCTCTATGTACACTGATTGAGGGGGAAAATCTTGTTGATTTATAAAAATGTAAGTAGTGAGTACAAGGGAATTTTAGATATTTTCATTAACTCCCAAATCTCTGCAATTAAATCCAGTACACATATATTTCTTCAGTGTGCTGATTTACTATAAAACAAAACACTAATAGGTCATAAGGTAATGTTGTACAGAAGAAGAAAATAAAAGAATTAAACAAGCTATATTTGGAGCCCAAAGCCCTGGTTTCAAATAAATTTTTTACCTTTTTTTATCTCATTGTTATTATTTGGAAAATATCAGTTGGACTCTAGGAGAAAAGTTCTTAATCTGGGGCCCAAAATATTTTTCTTAATATTTTTATAATTCTATTTCAATGTGATTGGTTTCCTTTGTAATCATATATGTGTACTTATACATGCATACATGAACACATATATATACATATACACATATATTTTGCTTTCTGCATTTAAAAACCTCATTCTAAAAAGGTGCCCATAAGTATTCAGACAGCAAATAAGGAGTTCAAGACAATTCCTGAAGTATTTGTGATGAGACATACTACCTCCAAAGAACAAACTGATGGAATCTTAGTGTCCTTAATAAAGGAAGGCTTTGCAAGGAGTTTGGTAATCTGCCTCCCAGCCCACAAGACAGAAAAGAAGACTGAGGGAGTTGGTTAGAGTCAATCAAGGCTTAATTTAGCAGCATGGTGGTGAGTCTAGAAGCAATGAGCTTATCCTGAGAAGGCTATATTGTTCTGTGGAAATGAAATCAGGTGAAACAGCAAAACAAAATAGAAAATCACTACCCTTTAAAACTCTGAATGTCATTTAGTTGTTAACATTATTTTTTGCCTAGCACAAGGCATGGCACATACTAGGTGCTTAATACATGTTTACTGATTTACTTTAAAACTATATTTATATGATTAGTTACAACAATTTATAATATTTTTAAATTAAAAACAATAGATCCATATTTCTCTTTCAGGCTTTTAAAGCATTTTCCCCACACTGACCAATGGGTTGCTGCTTTGTTAGAAATAAAAGCTTTAGAACACTTAAGAGTATATTTACTATGAGAAAAAGTAACTGAAAAACTAACTGCATGATAGAGTATCTCATGAAACAATCTGGTAATCAAAGTTGTGTGATAGCACTTGGTGCCTGTGCAGTCACTATGGAAATACAGGATGAGGAATGAGGAAATACAGGGATAAATGGGATAAAAGCAGCATCTCAAAGTGTAAGCTGATTTCAATTGCTTTTATGAGCCTTCCATTGGAAACTGTTTTACTTTACATTGATATGGTACTGATACCTTGGTAAACCTTTAATGATACCTTGATTAAAACCAGGGAAACTAAAGCAGTCTTTCCTCTGTGGAGAAGTCCAAAATATAGTCTTACATGCTCATAAATTTAGATAATTTTTTTTTTAACTTCAGGTTTTACAATTAGAGTTATTTTGATAGGCATTTAACAATTGCATTTGGGATGGGTGATTAGCACAGTAATTTAAAATACCTGATACTTGTTATAACCATCATGAATAAACATACTTCTATATTTGAACAAAAACCACAGTAAAACATTTCACATAAAGCACTGCCCACTCTAATCATTGGTATTATTGCTTTAACTTCCAAGAACAAAAATCAACTACTACCTTGCCATAAACAGCTTTAAAATGCTATTGAAGACCTGTGAAAAACAATTGGAAGATTATATAATTACTCAAAAAGTATATGTGGTAAATAATAATAATGTTGATGATGATGATGTCATATAGCCTGATCAAAGGTAACAAAAAGGAAACATAAGAGAGCATCTAGAAATGGAAACATATCAGAAATTCTGGATGCCTTCAATCAACAATCTAATCAAAAGCCAAGGAGTTAGGATAATAAAATGAGTTACAGGAATATACAAAACAGAAGAAATGATTCAACTTCAATCAGAAACTTCGCTTTGGACCTGGAGATACCATGAAATCAGAAGAGAGGGAGAAGCCTCAAAGAAAGAGGATGTGGAAAATCTATGGTCATTAATGTTTTTTTTTCTTTTTTTTTTTTTGGCTAGGCAATGGGGTTAAATGACTTGCCCAAAGTCACATAGCTAGTGAGTGTTAAGTGTCTGAGACTGGATTTAAACCCAGGTTCTCCCGACTTCAGGGCTGGTGCTTTATCCACTGTACCACCCAGCTGCCCTCATTAATATGGTTTTAAGAAATTTAACACATTTATAAGGCAACTTGGCTCAAACACAAAGCAGAAACCTTGCATGCATCTATGTAACAAACAAAAGAACAGTTACATGAAATGAAGTACCAAACACTTGTCTATATAAATCTGGAGAGCAAGACCTAATGAGATTCATAATTATTGGCTCAAATGCTTCACAGTAGTACATGAATCATTATTAACCCAAGAAAAAGATATATTGGCTTGGGAGCAAAAAGAGGGGTACCAAAAGCCCCAGATGTATAAAGAACAGTTCATTATTGACTCAATGATTGAACAAGTTGCCCCAAAGTTGAGTGACATTTATGATGCCTTTATTCATTGCCAAAAGGTCTTTGACTCATTTTTGCACTTGTGGCTTAATTATGTATTGCATGTATACAGAATAATAGGCAATAGTATGAAACATTTGTTGTGTACATAGAAAACTGTTTATACAAAATGTAGCCCTTTGGGGGACCTAGTCATAGCCCATTATAGTTCTTCTTAGCCTAAATTATTCTCCCATTATCCTCTTTTCTAAATAGAATTGAGTTATATTTCCAAGTCCAAAAGGAGTCCCACTAAATAATTCTATTAATGCTAATGTATGTGGACATCAAATTGCATGGTTCCTCTGAAAAACACATTAAAGCCTTTCTTTATCTCATAGAAATTGTTTCCATTGACATCAAATTTTCATTTAGACAACATAGGTATACAGATTTCAATGTAAGCTAGGAAAGAAAAAAAATAGACTGAAGATTTTGAGCTTGAGTCAGGAAGTTAAGTAGAACCCATCGATGAAAATAATATTTACAAATAGTTTATTCTTCTCCAAGTAAGACATATTGAGCACACAGTTATCAAAGAAAAATTTGTATCTATGTATGTTGAGACTCATTGGAATGCTGAAATCAAAATTCAATGAGAAGATTGAACTTAGAGTAAAAACACTTTTCAATTGCCAGTCTTGAATTGTATCTGTGGAATAGTAAAATGGATGACAAAAATTTTAGAAAGTAGACAAACAAAAACTCATATAATATTAGCAAAATGTTAATCCTAACTAAATCATCCATAGAATTAAATCATCCATAGAATTAAATACATTCCTTAACAAAAAATGAATCAGAGATTTTGAAAAAGAAACATTGAACTAATGACTGAGTTAAGCATATTTGTTTATAAAAATGACTTTGTAGTATAATAATTCAAGACCAAATTATTATTAGCAGAAACTATAGTGAATTCATTCTGAAACAGCCTGCATTTACAGATGGATGGAGATTTTTGCCAGAGAATATGCAAAACTGTTTAACATATTGCTGCAGACTGTGAAAATTTAGCACCTATTGAATACCTAGAAAGACCAAATATATGTCTAGTATTTTGCTCCAGAAATAAAACAGCAAAATTTTGTAATTTAATTATAAACTCTAAAACATTCTTGAGAATTCAACAAATAAACTGTAATGGAATACATATTTATAGACAAAACTGTCATCCACAATCTTTTGGATGTAAGTTGATAACATTTAAACAATAAATGTGTATTTGTGTCTTGTTTTAAATATTTATTGTCATCTTTGTTTTTACAACACCTTCATTTCCAATATCTCTGATCGCTTGAATGGTGATACCTTTTAACAAAGAATGAATAAATAAACAAATAAGATTCAGTAAACTAAGTACACTTCCATGGAACATTAAATGGAATATTCTAGTCACATACTTCAGCAAAGAAGGTGAAGGTTCATTTCCATATCTTTAATCTGAGGTTAAGCTTCATCATTGCAACTTCACAAATTCAATTTTGATCATTTTGCTGCTGTTCCTTGCATGTACATTTTATAGCTCAGAAATGTTATATAATCCTCATGTATTCCCTCTATACTCTCTCACTTGATGTCATCAGATCTTAAGGATTCATTTATCATCACTATACTAATGATTCTCAAATCTATTTAACTATCCCTAACTTCTCTGCTGACCACCAATCTCAAATCTCCAACTATTAGACATTGTTAATTGGACATTCTGTTGACATATTTTTCCCAAAAACTTTGTAATACCATTGAGGGTGCCACCATCTTCCCAGACCCCTAATCCTATGACCTAGGTGTCATTCTTTACTGATTACTCTCACTCTCCCATATCCAATGTCTTGCCAAGGCTGTTCAATTTCATCTTTGTGACATCTTTTGAAGTGAGTCCCTTCTCGCCTATGACATTAATATGACCCTGGTGTTTGGTATTCATCTCTTCCCACCCGCACTATTGCAATAACCTGCTGATTGGTCTGTCTGCCATAAGTCTTTCCCTATTCCAGTCTATTCTCTACTCAGCCCTTAGTTACCAAAGTAATGTTTTCTGAGGTGCAGGTCCAACTATGTCATGCCCCATAATCAATAAACACCAAGGGCTCCCTGTCACCTCTAAAATCAAATATAAAATCATTGAAAGGCATTCACTACCTACCCCTGACCAGTCGTATAATACCCTATGCCCTTCCACATATACTATGATTCAGTGACACTTGCCTCCTTTCTCTTCTTCAAACAAAATGCTCTATCTCCCAAATTAAATCCCACCTTCTACAGGAAGCCTTTTGCAATTTCTCTTAATTCTAGTGTCTTCTTTCTGATGACCATTTCCTATTTATCATTTATATAATATGTTTGTACATGATTATTTGCATATTGCCTCCCTCATTAGACTGTTAGCTCCTAAAGAGCAAAACTGTCTTTTGCCTTTATGTCTCTGGCATTTAGCATTATTATTGGAGCGTAATAGGTGCTTTATTGATTGACAATTTGTTTAAACATTCCCCAGTTGACGAGCATATGTTTCCCAAAAATCTTCGCTACTACAAAAACTATGATTTTTGGGGTGTTCAAAAAGAACTAGTACCTCTGGTGTGGGGGCCTGCCAAATCCTTTTTCAGGGCTTCTCATTCACATTTGATGCCCACTTGGCTCTCAACTCTCATTTATGGCTCTAAGAAGCTGTAGTATGCCCCGCAGCCACACCCTGGTAAAACTGTCTCAACAAAGGGGCTAAACTAGATTGAAGGTAACTGACAAGCCTCAAAGTCATTGTGGAGTTAGGAGGTTGTCTACCCAAAGCATGCAAAGACTTCCCCCTACAGAATGGGCAGATGAGAATAGTTTGTCCCAAAGGCCATGAAGGTGGGTGAAACAAGTGCTGTGGATCACTTAGAGCTTGGTCAGACATTGAAGACCCAGAGGTCATCCACTGTATCCCAGGCCATTGCCAGCTTTCTTGACTTTTGTCCTACCACTGGACTTTGATGAATGAAACTGATGACTCTGTGGAACTCCACTTTACTTAAGTCCAACTCATGAACAAGTCAAGATATTATTCATCATCCACTATTTTGCCCCAACATCATGATTTTGTTATTCCTCTTCAAAAACAAAGGACAAACAAGAACTACAAAAACTGTTGCTGTAAATAGGTTAGTATATTTGGGAACAATTTTTTATTGTCTTCTTTGGGGCATAGTAGTGGGTCTTCAGTCTAAAGCAGTTAGTCATTTTAGGCACTTTTTAAACATGATTTTGAATTGCTTTCCACAGTGGTTAGACCAATTCCCATATCCACCAATACATCATTAGGTTGAAAAGTCTTTATATAGTCCTGTTCATATTGATTTTTCTCATATTTTGTCATTGCTGCCAGTATTCCGAGTGTTAGAAGAAATCAGTATTGTTTTGATTTTCATTTCTCTTCTCTTTTTATGGAATAGTCTTTCATATGGTTGTTAATATTTTTACTTTCTTCTTTGGAGAAAAATGTATTTATGCACTTTATGTTTTAGTGAATGCATTTTGATTAGATATACATTTGTATTAGTTTCACATATATTTTGGTTATCAAAGTCTTATAAGATATTTAATGTAATAATTTTCCTTCAATTTTCTTTCTTTTGTATCCTCATTTCATTGACATTGTTTGTGGAGGGGGGAAGAATTTAAATTTTATGTAATCAATATTCTTTTTATCATTTGTGATCATCTCTATTCATTGTTTGGTTAAGAATTACTTCCTAGCCATAGGAGTGAAAGGTATTTTAGCTAATATTTTTCTGCTATTCTTAATGATACACCCTTCAATCTTCAGCTCATGTATTTATCTTGTGCATCCTGTGGTGTATGGTGTAAGACAGCAGAGGGGAACTTGCAGCCTTGAGGCCACATGGAGCCATCTAGATCCTCAAGTGCAGTCTTTTGACTGAATCAAAACCTCACAGTGCTTTTAATAAATGTCACCATACAAAGCACTCTTAAGTTCAAGAATATATAGAATGAAAATCTCTCAGAATACTTAGACCTATCAAATTAAACACTCTGTGGGAACAAGAAGAAGTGTATATTATCCATTCATCCTGTCTAGATGGTAAAAGAATTTGAGTCCATGGAACATAAAGACCGATTGAAGGAACTAGTTATGTTTGGCATAGGGAAGAGAAGACTAAGTGAATGAGATATGGAGACCGATACCTGTCTTGAGGAATAATAATAAAGAATTGAAGAACTGTTATGCAGAAGAGGTATTAAATTTGTTCTGTTTGGCCCCAGGGGACAGAAGTAAAAGCAATGTGTAAAAGTTGTGTGAGCTTGATGTCAGGAAAACAACAACAACAACAACAAAATTTCCTAATGGTTCAAGTTTTTCAAAAGTGGCATTGACTGGGGGCCAAGATGAAGATTTATAGACAGCAATCCAACCAAAATCTCCCATCATTCTCTTCCAAACAACTTTATTTATTTTTTGTTTTATTTTTTTGCTAGGCAATGGGGTTAAGTGACTTGCCCAGGTCACACAGTTAGTAAGTGTTATGTGTCTGAGACTGAATCTGAACTCGGGTCTTCCTGATGCCAGGGCCAGTGCTCTATCCACTGCACCACCTAGTGTACCCCAAACAACTTTAAAACTATGTTAAATAGAAGGTCAGGAAGAATTATTTTTTTTATAGACCAATACAACCAAGGGGGTGAGAAGGTGAGGTTTGTAACATTGAAATGGAAACTAGCCAAGGGTACACACAGCAGCAACACCAGTGGTGAATGCTGGAGGCAGTTATGATAGCAGCAATAGCAGCAGTTTCAGTAGTTTTCAATCCAGGGAAGGTAAAAGATTGAACAATTGGTCAGAAAAAGAACTCTGGAAACCTGTGCTGCACTGCACATAGGACTGGGTGCTATTTGATAATTCCATTGTTCATATGCAGTTCCCAGTCAGAGGTCCAGGGCAGAGATGAACACTAGCGCTTGGGGCTTCAGGGCAGCAGGTGCTCTGATTATAGTTTCAAAACAGAGAGGAATGCTAGTGCTTGTGGCTGCAGGGGATCAGGGGCCATTCCTGAGTCAAAACTAGAATGCAAACCAGGAGACTAGTGACTGAATCTCTCCCCAGATCACACCACCTTGAAACACTAAAAATCTATAGACTCTCAAAACTAGTTCTGAAAATAGCAGCATAAAAAAACCTGTATGCTTGAGACAGGATATGAGCAGACAACAACATTAAATTAAAAGTTTAAAAATAGGCTGGAAAAATGATCAAATAATGAAAAGGAACCTGACCATAAAACGTTATTTGGTGACAGGGAAATTCAAGACTCAAACTCAGAAGACGGCAATGTAAAATTAGATAAAAGCAAAGTCTAAAAGAAAAAAAAAACTGTAAATTGGATACAAACCCAACAAGAATTCCTAGAAGAGCTAAGAGATAACAATGGTAAAGGAAAAAAATGAGGAAATGAGATTGATCCAAGAAAATTAGGAAAAGACAATTAACAGCTTGGTAAAAGAGGCATAAAAAATACTGAAGAAAAGAACAGCTTAAAAAAAAAAAAGAACAGCTGGCCAAATGGTAAAAGAAGGACAAAAATTAACTGAAGAAAGGAAATCCTTAAAAAACAGAATAGACCAAGTGGACATGGAGGTATACAAATTCACTGAAGAAAATAAATTTTTAAAAAGACAATATGATTAAATGGAAAAAAGAGGTATGCTGGCCACATAATTAGGAAACATTGTTTCAAGTCCTTTTTCACAGGCATGTTTCCTTCAAGACACTGAGAAAAGTTAATTAATGTCTCAGGACCTCCAAGAACTACAAACAAACTAAGTACATAGCAGGTAGTTACTTGAATCGATAAAAGGGGTCTTCTCATATGAAATTCTCTGACTGGTTACCATACCATAGAAGTGGAGTGTGGTCAACAGTGTTGACATCAACAAAGAGGTCAAATAGGGTAAAAACCAAGAGAATAGTAATTATGTGCTCCCTTGAAATCTTGACTATCTCCCTCTTTGCTTTGGTATAACTCCTAGTATCTATATTTTTCCCTATCCAAAGCTTATTCTCCTTGACAGAGAAAATAGAAGGATTTAAGAGCTGAGCAGTTCCACTTACTCTCTATCATCTAGTATCATTGCTGCTTGAGCCTTTCTACTACATTTTTGCTATTTTTTTAAGTTTATATTAAATGTATTTAACCAAAATTTAAAAAAAAATCATGCCATATGATACAATTGGGAAAAAAAAGTTTTAAATGAAAAGTACTGGTTTCATTCAATTTCACATTTTCTAGTGTATTTTCTTGATAATATGATGCTTAATAAATAGGAACCAGAATGGAGATTTCTATTCTGCTAGAAGCAGGACAATTTTTAAATTGGAACTATGAACTTGAGTTTTCACATAATCTCTATACAGCTGTGGATTGGGAACACTGAAGTTTACACAAGGCAGCAGAGTTTAACAACAATAAGTAGGTCCTATATGTCTATTTGATGCTCTAAATCCAATTTAATCAGGGGATTTGTGTTCTTAAATTGGTCCCAAAGTAGGGATTAAAATATCTTAGAGATAACAGGAGCAGAATTGTGCATTTCCCATTCTGTAAAAGATAAAATCAAGACAATTGGATTTTTATCAATGCTTTAGTGACAGTGAGGAGCCTAGAATATTTCAACTCTGATGTATTTCTAGCCAATAGATTCATAGACACAGAGAGTGGAATGCAATAGCATTGAATCAATGTCAGGAAATATTAACACGCTACAACCCTCAGACATGCTATAATATATATTTCTACTGAATAGATGGCTAATGTTTTTAGAGCTAGAGTTTGGGAATAGCACAGAACAAATACAATTCCTAATAGGAAATGAGACTTTGTATCTCTTAGCAAAGTTCAACTTCTGATTGATAGAATTGAATATAGGGTTGTACTGGTCCAAATAAAGGCTGGCCCCACTTAAATAAAGAAATTATGATCCTTTTGAAAGGAAAAAAAAATCAATATAGGTAGTGAAAAAAACACCAAATTTTAGATCCTTTTGGGTTTTATCCATGCCATATTTATTGATTGATTGATTGATTGATTTAATTGGGCCAATACAGAAACATAACTTCAAATATCCATCCATAGTAAAACCTAGGTGATTGATCATGATAATGATATTATATTTTTAAATAGGATTTTATTTTCCCAATTATATGTCAAGACAAATTTTATCATTCATTTTTAAAAGATTGTGAGTTTCAAATTTTTCTCCCTCCCTCCATCCCTTCTCCTCTTCCTAAAATGGTAAGCAATTTGATATAGGTTATATATGTGCAATTATGTAAAACATATTTCCATATTAGTCACAGTTGTGAAAGAAGAAACATGTCAAAATGAAAAAAAATAACATGAAAAAAATAAAGTAAATGAAAAAAGTATGCTTCAATCTCTATTCAGAGTCTATCGGTTCTTTATCTGGATGTGGATAGCATTTCCTTTGTACTTTTCTTAGATCATTGTATTGATGAGAACGGTCTGTTATAACTCATCACACAATGTTGCTGATACTGTGTACAATGTTCTCCTGGTTCCACTCATTTCATTTTGCATCAGTTTGTACAAGTCTTTCCAGGGTTTTCTAAAATCTGCCTGCTCATCAATTTTTATTCCACAATAGTATTCCATTATATTCATATACCACAGCTTGTTCAGCCATTCCCCAATTGATGGGCATCACCTCTACTTCCAATATTTTGCAACCACAAAAAGGGCTTCTATAAATATTTTTGCACATGTAGGTGCTTTTTACCTATTTTTATGATCTCTTTGGAATATAGATCTAGTAATGATATTGTTTGATCAAAGGGTATTCACAATTTGGTTGTCCTTTGGGCATAATTCCAAATTGCTCTCCAGAATGGTTGGATCAGTGCTTAACTCCACCAACAGTACATTAGTGTCCCAATTTTCCCACATCCTCTGCAATATTTATAATGTTCCTTTTTTTTGTCATATTAGCCAATCTGATAGGTTTGAGGTAGTACTTAAGAGCTGTTTTAATTTGTATTTCTCTAATCAAAAGTGATTTAGAACACTTCTTCATATGCCTACAGATAGCTTTGATTTCTTCATCTGAAAATTGACTGTTCATATCCTTCGACCATTTACATGATAATGATATTCTAAAGCATTCTTGTTACTGCTCATTGAATATTTACTACACTATGAGTAGCAGGAGGGCCCCAGTGATTAGGCCATTCTTTGGTGTTTCTTTTTGCTGTGGATAGAATGTCTGATCCATTTTGCAAGATGTTTATTGCCCTTTTGTAAAGTGATTTAGGATGATATAGAATGCATGCATTTTTTTTTGATCTACCCAGCTACTAAATAGTTCAGATGAATTTCTTGCTATTTCCTAGAATGTAACATAATGCCATCTTGGAGGAAATTCCCAAGCACCACATGACCATTACAACATTGAGATACCCTTTTAAAAATCAATCAGTAGTAAAACCCTTGGCCTCTAATTTCTATATACGAATGTGGAAATTTAGGTAACATACAAAATGGAAATAATAGTGTTAGTACATAGAATTTATTTTTATTTCATGAGTATCACTGAGAGTTACTGGGATTCCCTGACTGGAATATGGCTTCAGGTGAGTATTTCTTGTTACAAAAGAAACAATACAGGTAAAATTTGGACAAAGAAGGAATGAGGCAACTTTGTATACTTTTTTTTTAAAAGTGTAGATATGTGAGAGAAAATCCATGAACTAGGGTAAAGTCAAGCATTGTAGAGCATCTGGCTGAAAATCAGCAAATGGATACAAATATGATTTTGCCTTTTTGGTATACTACAGACCAGCTGGACAGAAAGAGGAAATTGATGAAAAGTTCATGACAAGTCTGGTAAAGAGAGGGATGATTGAGTAGTGATTGAGGACTTTAATTAGTGACACCTGATAGTTTACTAGCTCTGCCAAAAAGAAAGCAACTGATATTTTCTCAACTTTCTTCAATGATAATTTCATACTTTAAAATGTGGAGGCCTAACTAGCTGTGTGACCCTGGGCAAGTCACTTAACCCCAATTGCCCCCCCAAAAAATGTGGAGGATAAAATAGGGTGGAGGAGGTTGTAATTCTAATCTGGCACTTATTCACAATAACAGGAAGGAAGGAGTTTATGGGGTAGAAATGATGGAAATTACTATGGATGGTGGCCTTTGCATCTTGGATTTGTGATAGAAAAGGAGAAGAAAGATAGCAACAATATGACATGCAATCTAGATTTTGGATAGTAAATTTCAGAAATGTCAGAGAGAGGACAAGCAGCATTTCCTAGTCTAAGATTCTAAATATGAAGTAATCCTAGGCAGAAGGTGAAATTCTCAGGAAGGAAATTCAGAAGACACAAAGGGAAACAAACCAGAGGAGAAAAATCGAGGAAAGTCTGAAGAGATTAATGGGAGAAAAGCAAAGATATGTATGGAAGATGGATACAATAGTGGGTAACAAGATGAATAAAAAATTATGGCATGAAATTGCAAGAATAGTGTCTGATATCCTAAATCTCAAAATTAGTTTATGTTAAATGTCAGAATTGCTTTATGGCTCCAAAGAAAGCTAAAAAAATAATTTTTAAAGCTATGTCAAGGAAAAAGGAGGATCAAAGAAGTGATAGAATTACCTTTAATAATGGATAGGATGATGAGAACTGACAACAGGGAGAAGACAAAAGCTGCTGCACTTTCATTTTTCTTTTGCTTTCTTGCTGCGCATAATGACCTTTTGACTAAAAATGAGAAAACAAAGATGGCTTAAAGAGCATTCATAATCATTATAAATAAGGAAACAATAAGAGATGGGTTCAGATGACCTATATATTTCGATATTAAAACAAAACAAAAAGAACAAATAATAGGCAGATATGATTGCTGACCCAATCAGAGTAACTTGTTAAAGATATGGTTGGAAGTTCTGTGAGACTGCAGAAGAGTAAACATTCCTATATTCAACCAAAAGGAAAAAAGAGTTTTCAAACTGTATGTCCTTGACTTTGAATTCAACTCCTCCAATATATTCTAGAAGAAATTATTAAATAGATGGTAAGTGAAGATTAAAAAAAAGACATGTTGATCAATAGAGTGAGAGTCAAGAAATATGTCAAATAATCATCAGACATCTCTCTCTCTCTTTCTCTCTCTTTTTCTCATATACATGCACATCTAACTGATAGATCAGGGCACCAATGTAGAGTTTATTAAGATTTTTAGCAAAGCA
Organism: Vombatus ursinus; assembly: GCF_900497805.2. Classification (NCBI taxonomy): domain Eukaryota; kingdom Metazoa; phylum Chordata; class Mammalia; order Diprotodontia; family Vombatidae; genus Vombatus; species Vombatus ursinus. The sequence goes on from NW_020954569.1 coordinate 21,894,343, forward strand.
TCAAATTATTTTTTGCTATTACTAGAAATGTGTGGTGGATAATAGAATAGTAGGGAAATGAGAAAAATAAGTAACATTCTTCCCTCCATAAAATGGCCAATACGAGCCTTATCTCAGACTCAACCACTCTTACCCTTAGAATCTAGCAATCCCCTGCTCTGCCATAGCTCTTTACTGTGCAAGTTCCCAAACTTCCCTTTCTGAGACAAATATTGAACCTTCTTGACATTTATAACTTCAATTAACCTCTAACCACTGCAGTTACATGTTTTTCTCTTAGCCCCTCATGTCTAGACCATGTCTTGAAAACAAGTACCTTATAGAGGCAGACTTTGTTGTTCAGGACAGTGGCAGGTAAATAAGAACTCTGTATCCCCCCACCTTTTCATTTTGGGTCGATGGAGTGATCCACAGGACCCAGCACTTAGCACACTGCCTTGCACATAACAGGTGCTTAATATTTTTTTTCTGACTAACTGATAAGTGTGCATGGATGGGTTGTGATCTTTATCACAGATAATCATTGCATCATCTTTATCCCCTTACCAATTCATCTTCCAAACTTCCTTATTATTTTTGAGAGCACTACCATCCTATCAGTCAACAAGATTATCATAAGCACATTGCTAACTCTTACTCTTCATTTTCCGTCACCCCACATGCATGCAGCTATTATTGTTCATCCACCTAGTACTCTTGAAGAGGACTAACGACATCAGAAGGGTGATGTCTTGACTTGTGCATGAATTGGATATGAGTGGGGCAGGGCTGAGCAAAGTCATCGTCTCACTTTCTCCTCCAGAATCATTGAAGACCAGTGGCAAGACAAAGGTGATAATTGATGATTGCCCAAGACTTTGGCCATTACAAATTAAGGTGTTTCACAGGGCTCAGTTTGTCTGAAGCCATTACTATTCAATGACTAAGGGCTGGGTAAGAGTCAAGAAAAAGATGTCTCAATTCACCATTACGAAGATACCAGTCTGGTAGGGGAAGACCCTCAGAGTTTGTTGCCAGAATAGAAAGGAATTGAGATTAAAACTCCTTCTAAGACATTATAACTTAAATAATGAGTCACAGAGGCATGGACTGGGGCTATTATTAGCCATTAAAAAAGCCAGAGTGACTTGGGTTTTAAGGTGAAATTTAAGGGTGAGAGAGGAATGTAGGGGGAAGATGAGGTAAATAATCTTACAAAAAAGAGGCAAGAAAAAGCCTTTACAGTAGAGGAAAAGGGGGGGTGAGGATGAGTGACTGAACCTTACTTTCATCAGAATTAGCTCAAAGAGGAAATAACACACACATACAAACACACATATACCCACTAAATTTGGTTTAGAAATCTATCTTATGCTACAGGAAAATAGAAGGGGATAAGAGAAGGTGGTGGTCATAGAAGGGAGGGCAAATTGGTGGAGGGGATAGTCAGAAGCAAAATACTGTTGAGGAGGGACAGAGTTAAAGGAAAGGGAGACTAGAATAAACATAGGGTGAATAGGATGGAGAGAAATACAGTTACCGATAGTGACTGTGAAAAAATGAATCAAGTTTCTCTGATAAAGACCTCATTTCTCAAACATGTAGAGAACTGAGTCAAATTTATAAAAATAAGAGCCATTTCCCAAATGATAAATGATCAAAAGGTGGGAACAGTTTTCAGATGGAGTAATCAAAGCTATCTATAGCTTTATAAAAAGTTCTAACCCAATATTTATTTGAGAAATGCAAATTAAAATAATTCTGAGGTACTACCTTATACCTATCAGATTGGCTAATAGGACAGGAAAGGAAAAGGACCAATGTTGAAAGGGATGTGGGAAAAATGATACATTAATGCACTGTTAGTGGAGTTGTGACCAGATTTAACCATTCTGTAGAATACTTTGAAATTATGCCCAAAGGCTACAAAATCATGCATGCCCTTTGACCTAGCAATACCACTACTAAGTCAGTATCCCAAAAGATATAAAAAGCAAAAAGGAAAATGACCCATATATACAAAAATATTTATAGCCTCTTTTCTGGTGACAAAGAATTGAAATTGAGGGAATGCCCAACAATTGGGGAGGGGCTGAACAAACTGTGGTATATGATTATGATGGAATACTGTTGAACTATAAGAAAAACCTGTAAAGACTTACATCAGCTTATGCAAAGAAAAACTTACAGTGTACAAAGTAGCAGCAATATTTTGAGATGATAAGCTGTAAATGACTTAGCTACTCTCAGCAATTCAATGACCCAAGACAACTCTGAAGGATTTATGATGAACAAATTCTTTCCATAACCAATATCAAATTGCTTATCATCTTAAAGAGGTGTGAGGTGAAGGAGAGAGAGTGAGACCTTGGAACTCACTTTTTTAATAAAAGTGAATGTTAAAATTTGTCTTTACATGTAATTTCAAAAAATATTTTTAAAAGATTGCAAAAAAGGAAATGAAGAAATAATTATTGGATAAAAATGGCAGAATTTCTGGGTAGGCTTTTTTGATGATAAAGTGGATCACATAAAAATCTGGCATCCATAATCTAGAAAAATCTTGTATTTTCTATATCTACAAGATTAATAATATCCCTCCCCTATTGATACAGTGATCAAAGGACATAAATATATAACTCATAAAAGAACAAACTTGCTTCTTTTTTGTATATTGTCTAACTGACTTAGTTCTACTTTGTTGAAAGGCTAAGTATTTTGTGTAAAATGAAAGTAAATCAACAGATACTCCCCCAAAAACAAACAAACAAACAAACAAAATTTATGATACAGAAATTCAAGACAGGGTTATATGATAATGTTAATAGATATTGGGAATTCCAAAATGCTGTCAAAGGGTCACATAAGATAGACAAGAACCAAGGTATGAAATTAAAAAACAAACCAACAAAAAACAAGAGTCATATACCAAAGGCCAGGATCAAGAATATACTAAACATCAGAGGAGATGGGGAAGTAGATATGTTGCTCCTGACAAAAAGTGCTTTCCTTACCGTGGCTTCCTTTTATCATTTAGGTGGTGCCTGTTCATTCTATTCCGTCTGATATTTCAAAAATAATGCGTTGCTAGAAATGAGACCTACACACACACACACACACACACACACACATACAGTACACAAAGTACAATACTAAATTCAAGGTACTATCTTTATATTCCTATCTTGAATGCTAACATCTTCCTGTTCTATAGTATGTCTCTTCACTTGTCTATTTTCCTCACCTGTCAAATGAGGGAATTCATATTAGTGATTTTGAAGGTACTTTCTAGTTCTAAAATTTTGTTGTTTTAGGTTCTCTTAGAAATTTTAATGACATAAAAGTTACATTTTCATAAGTATCATCACACAAGAATTTTATTTTTAATTCCCTAAGTGGACCATTTGATTTAACATAAATGCTACTTATGTTGCTGATATTTGTGGGAGTAAGGGAATATGTTTTTTATTTGCTATAAAATGGTGCAAAAGGAATAAAAATAAACTTTTTTCTCACCTTGTCTGAATTTATTTCCACACTCTTTTGTCTCTGGAGCGGGAAAATCACTTGCCTGCATAATTAGTTAATTGTGAATAACAAGTTAATACCTCTACACGGCTATAATAAGCGCATTAGGAGTATAAAAGCATCCGTTGATTTTTTTTTTATTTAATCTAAATGAGATTAAAGTTATGTCTTGAGCAATATGCTCTGCTGGGCACTGTGAGAAAAAATAAATAAACAAATATGACTGCTTCTTGTCCCTAAGCTCATGATATAAGTGGGCAGCCAAAATATGAATCATGAATGGCAAAATGGCAGTACAAAATAAGTGATAAATGCTGTGATAGTTGCATAATAAGTGATAAAGTAGTTCAGATTGAGAGAGACAATGACGTATGAAACTATTTACAAAGGATTCTCAGAGAAGGCAAAATTCAAACAAAACCTTAAATGATTACTAGTATTTGGACTAGCAGACTAGGAAAAGAAAGGTTAAACTAAGGGGTCTCATCCTCAAACTTTCCTTCCCAGCTCCAAAATATTTTGATTGGAAGAGGCTTCTGGGAGCCAATGTGACAAATAAGCAGTAAATCACCATAACTCTCCCATATTCACTTCAAAAAAAAACATAAAACAGTGCCCCCAAACAAATCCTGGGACAGTAGAAACAGCAAAAAGACAGGGTGAAACAATCTTTTAGCCCAAGAAACTTGGAAGATTGGCAGGAAAGGTCTATCTCACTGGGGCAAAAGGGGGATGCAGTACAGCCCCACCTCAGCAAACCAGTGGAAGAGCCTAAGCCCCAGTGCAGTGGAGCAAGCAAATAACAACACCATGACACCCCACATGCCTCAGCATAGCCAAGGAAATGGGCAGAATCCAGCTCCAAGGACCACCAGATGCTTCAGCATAGCCCTGGGCAAACAGGTAGATGCCAATCCTATGGGTGCTTAAGCTGACAGTGTTGGCTCCCTTCATGTGCTTCAGGCTAACTCTGGGCAAACAGACAGCCTCCAGCAGCCAGACCACCACATACTTCAATGTATCCCTGCGGAAACACAGAAACACCCCACTGGCCTCAGCCCATGTCAAACACCAGCACTAGGACTCTGGCTTAGCACCAGGTAAGCTGCCAGACCCCTACAGCCTCAAGCAGCACCAGCTGCTCCCCACCACACCCTCTTAGTGCAGCACCAGACATGAGGGTCCCCCATGGGCCACAGGAAAACATCAATGCAGCACCAGGTAAACAGCCAGGGCCTGAAGTCTTTGGCACAAGAAGACTAAGACAATGCCCCTTCCACTCCAAGAGCAAAGCTCAAACTGAAAAGAAAGGAAAAGGCCAAAAACGATGACCAAAAATAAAACAACAACAACAAAAAAGAATCTGACCATAGAAAATTATTATGGTGACAGAGAAGATCAAGACACAAACTCAGAAGAGGAAAACAATGTCAAAATATGTATGAGCAGAACCCCAAAGAAAAATGGGAAGTGGTCTTTAGCCCAGAAAGAACTCATGGAAGAGCTCAAAAAGGATCTTAAAATCATATAAGAGAGATAGAAGAAAACTTTGGAAAAGAAATGAAAGTGATGCAAGAGAATTATGAAAAAAAAAGAGTCCACAGCTTGGAAAAAGGAAACAACTACTTAAAAAGTTGAATTGGCCAAATAGAAAAGCAAATACAAAAGCTAACTGAGGAAAATAACTCCTTAAATGTTAGAATTGGACAAGTGGAAGCTGATGACTCTATGAGACATCAAGAATCAATCAAACAAATTAAAAAGAAGGAAAATAAATAAAAGATAATGTAAAATACCTCTTTGGAAAAACAACTGACTTGGAAAATAGATCCAGGACAGATAATCATTGGCCTACCTGAAAGTCATAATGAAAAGGAGGATTTGGACAGTATCTTTCAAGAAATTATCAAGGAAAACTGCAAGGGAGGGGGGAATCACAGAAGAGAGGGTAGACTGGGGGAGGTGGTAGACAGAAGGAAAACACTGTCGAGGAGGAAAAGAGTGAAAAGAGAGAGAGGACAAACAGGAGGAAAAAACAGAATTGAGGAAAATACAGTTAGTAATCACAACTGTGAATGTGAATGGGATGAACTCTCCCATAAAAAAGAAACAGATAGCAGAGTGGATCAAAACCCAGAATCCTACAATATGTTGTTTACAAGAAACACAATTGAAACAGAGAGACACAGACACAGAGTAAAGTTAAGGGGCTGGAACAGAATAACTTTAAAAAAAAAAAAAAGAAAGGCAGCAATTCTAATCTCAGGTAAAACAAAAGCAAAACTGGACCCAATTAAAGGAGATAAACGAGGAAACTACATCTTGCTAAAAGGTACCATAGACAATGAAGTAATATCAATAGTAAACAAGTATGCACCAGGTATTATAGCATCCAAATTATTAAAGAAGTTAAGTGAGTTACAGGTTTAGGACCAAACAAGAGATAGCGAGAACCACAAAATATAAAATAGATGATTTTGATTATGTTAAATTAAAAAGTTTTTGCACAAACAAAACCCATGCAGCCCAGATTTGAAGGAAAGCAGAAATCTGGGAAACAATCTTTATAGCAAGTGTCTCTGATAAAGGCCTCATTTCTCAAATATACAAAGAACTGAGTCAAATTTATAAGAATGTAAGCCATTCCCAAATTGATAAATGGTCAAAGGATATGAACAGGTAATTTTCAGATGAAGAAATCAAAGCTATCTATAGTCATATGAAGAAGTGCTCTAAATCTCTTTTGATTAAAGAAACACAAATTAAAACAACTCTGAGGTACCATCTCATACCTATCAGATTGGCTAATATGATAAAAAAAAAGGAAATGATAAATGTTGGAGAAGATATGGGAAAATTGGGACACTAATGCACTGTTGATGGAGTTGTGAACTGATCCAATCATTCTGGAGAGCAATTTGGAACTATGTCCAAAGGATATGTAAATGGGATTTAGAGTCAGAAAGAACTGGGTTGGAATGATACCCCAGACACTTACCAGGTATGTGATTGTAGGGAAGTCATGATAATTCTTTTTCTGGTTATAAAACTTGATTTGATATTTGATTCTGGATAATGAGATAGCCTGCATTATTGTGACATTGAAATGAACTGATGGAAGTTAAGCTTAATAATCTTGAGGTATTTTGGCAATGTTAGCTATTATTATTGGGTAGATAGTCAATTTTTCCTCATTGTGACAGAACCTGTCAGAACGTATGCTCTTCTGGCATAATATATAAGAAGCTAGGGTCATTTCTGTACTGTAATGAAGTACTGGAATAGGATATTGGGGGGGGGGGTTTGGTTTTTTTTCCCATTACATAATAAACACTTAATAAATGTTTATTGATTATTTGTATACTAGATAAAATAAGAAATTGGAGCAGGGGTGGGGAACCTGGGCCAAGAGGCCACATATGATCTTCTAGGTCCTTGGGTACGGCTTTTGACTGAGTCTAAGCTTCACAGAACAAATATTTTTATTAAGGGGATTTGTAAGTCAAAGGACTGCATTTAAGGACCTAGAGGGCCACATGTGGCCTTGAGGCTACAGGTTCCTTATCTCTGATGGATGAATGACATTCTTATTTAAGAAAGAACTAAATGAAGTTATGTTTTTCTTATTTTTTCTGTTATCTTACTTTTCAAATTTTGATTGCTCAATTTACATACTTTAAACATATTTAAAATTAGGAAGCACTTGGGGTCAAGTCCTGCCTTTGTCATATATTGTCTGTGTAAACCTGTGCATGTTAAGTAACTTCTCTTTCCCCTAAGCAACTAAAATATAAATTCCAAATAAGGTACCAAACTGAATTGTAGAAGGAGTTTCCCCATTTAGGGGTTCAAATGAAATCACAGGTATTATCCCTAAAACACTAGTAATTTTTATTGGACATCTATTGAGATTGCTTGCTTTGGGAATTAAAACATGTTTTCAATCATAAAATGAAATTAATTTGATTTTTTGTTCAATATCTATTCTATCAATATCCAGAAGCTGAGAGTTTTGTATAACTCCCACTGGCATGTGTTTCCTGGTAGCTCCAATGTTCATTAGCATACACTGTAGGAAGAGGACAGTCTAATATTATAAGCTCACTACCTCCCAAATCAGGCCATTCCACTTTGGAACACACATTTAAAAGAAAAATTTCCTCAAATCAAGCCTACATTTGTGTCAGCAACTTTCACTTCTTTCCCTTGAAAACAAAGAGAACAAGTCTAAATTGTCTTCCACCTGAAAAATCTTCATATACCTAAAGCCGACCTAAAGAACACAGTTTCTGCCTCTTTGGAGTATATAATCTTATAGAAAGAATAATGAATCTTTCTTTTTCCTTTTACTTTTTTTTGTACCAGACAAGTTATTTCATTGGCAGGAGTCTCCCAGAAAGTAAATGATCTCTGAACAGATGGGAGCCTGCTATGCAACTTACATTCCTAGTTGTTAGAGAATAAATGTATTATTCTATTTAATTCAATTATGTTGTTTCACTTTATTTTTTGGTGATTTTTTTATAAAAAATCTATCTTAAACTTAGATACAAAATAAGAAAAGAAAAAACAAACATTTCCTTGTGCACAGCAGAATTCATAAGAGAGTATTTAAAATATACAACAATAAATTTCCATTTCAAAAATGCCTATATAATAAATACTACACATCATGTTCCAAGCTGTCCATCTTTTCTTTGCTTCTTATAAGCTTTCTGTTGCTCTCTGCTGTGCACTTTTTACTTTGTTCTTTTTTCCCCCATTCCTTGCCCCTTCTCCCAAGAAAGCTACAACTAAATCTGGACATATATATGATGTATATACATTTAAACACATGTACACATACACATAGATATATACATATACACACAAACACATATATAGATTTACACATACATACATACACTTATATACTTAAATATCTATAATCATACTCATATATATATATAAATATATATTCATGTGCATCTATGTAAGTCCATACTACACTTGTTTGTCCTGTTTCTATGAGGAAGGGTAACATCTTCCTTCACAGGTCCAAGTCTTTCCATATTTTTATAAGTCTGCCAACTCATCGTTTCCTATACCACAACAATTTTCCAAACTGATACTGTCTAGTTATTTTAAATAGTCTAAAACAACATTGATTAATATGACTGACATATAGTGTAGTTTCTCTATTTTTCTCATTTGATTAAATCTATTTTAGCTTTAACTTTGTCTGAGATCATGATTGCTACCTGTTTTTTTTTACTAATAAATTCTACTCTTCTTTATTTTATATTTGTGCATATCTCTTATTTCCTATCCCTCCTGACTCCTCTACTTTACTTCTACTCTCTACCTTGCCCTCCTATTACTTAACCTCCCCCCCATCAGAGATCCCTCCCTTATCCTCTCCCTCCTCCCTATTCCCTTAGGCTTTTGTTTCATTCTGAATTTAGAAGACTTTTATGCATACGTGTGTGTTGTTCCCTCTTGAACCCATTCCTGATGAGAGTAGGGTTCTAGAGCTACCAGCCCTCCTCCCCCATTTAATTCCTCGGTGTCAGTTCTTCCTCTCATACCTCATTTGTATAAGATAATTACTCTTTTTACCTTTTTCTAGATGTTTATTTTTTAGTATCACATCATACTCAGCTCTACCCCAATTGCTGTCTCACTTTAAATAAAATTCATATTAGTTTATATTCTTAGGAATATATGGTAGCTCCCAGGCTCTCTCATGGGGACTAGAGTTGGCCCTGACACTGAAGGGTACTGCTGTCTTGCTCACTGTGGGAATAGTGGAAAAGACAATTGTAGCAGCCAGCCCCAATCTCACTGTATTTCTCAAACTCTTCTCTTCCTACTACTCTCTCCCCTTTTGAATGACTGTGATCCCAAGAGTCTACGACCTTTTGAGACAGCCAAGCAGTGGGAGGTTGAATGGTCACAAAGACCAAAAGTAAGATATTATGGGATATGTAAATGTGTATTTTAATTTGTGAACTGAGGCACAGAAGTCTCAATTAAACAGATGAAAGCTGTTTTATGTGTGTTTTTGCCAAAGCTGATAACAGGGACGCACTCTGGGACTTTTTCCTGACATTTAAACTGAGTACTTCACAATGAATTACAGTCTTCTTGCCTCTTAAGTCTTTTTTATGTTCATGCAGCTGAATATATTTATGAAAAAAGATGGAACATAGTATTACTCTTGGGAAATTCTTCTAAAGCTTAGGAATTCCAATATAAATCTGAAACTCTAATTACATTGTTTCTGCTGCTAGTGACATATGACTAATTTCAGTTCGGGAGCTTATAAAACATTGGGAATTGGTGTAAATACTGATCACCTTTGCAAATCAGAGAATCAATCACAATAACTCCACCAAACATATGGTCCCATGTTGTATAAATCAATGTGTTAAAAGAGGTATATGGATGATGAGATCCACTTCCTACTCACTGCCCCCTCCCTTTGATTGCCTTTTAAAGGTACAAATTGGGAAATTGTGAAGATGCTCTGGTTTAGAGAATCAAGATTATTCTCCACAGACTGAGATTCATCACTGAGCTCTCAGGGAGAAAACAAATTTCCAACTCAGTGATTCTTTTGTACATTTTATTGTAAGAATAATTTTGTAGAGAGAATGCTCATCCTGTTTTTCACACTTCCTTGTTGGCCTTCCTCAAGCTCCACCAAATGTTACCTTTTTTTTTAAACTATTTTAAAGGGCCAACCATAAAATATGTTTTCTGAAACTTTCAGTTAAAATTGTTTTTGCCTTTATTGGTCAGTTTGGAAGCTTCTTTCAACATGAAAGAAAACCTGGATTTCTTATTTCAGGAGAGAAAATTACATTTTACACTTTAGTATTAACTTAAGCATATCAACAGAGAATTGACACAGGTTTCCTTGCAAAGATTCAGAAGTAGTAAGGCAAACATATTTTGTTTCTGTGGTTTTATTCACCTGCCTATAAAAGAAAAAATAATTATTTAAATGGTAACAGAAGGCATAGCAAGAAAAAATGATTTCAATTAACATTAAAGAATGCCAATCCTTTTTGACAATTATAATTCTGGGGTGAAATAGGGGTAGAAATATTTTTACATTTCAGTTTTTGGTACATCTGCATTTTCAAAATAGATCTTTGAAGACATCAACTCAGAGTAAATATCTATTAATTGGCATTTGTCTATGTTAAAGGGTGATGATGTCTGAGAAGCAGCATGAAGAATAGTCAGAAGACTAGCCTTAAAGTCAGAAAGAGCTTGGTTCAGATTCTGCCAGGAATCTGATATGTACAGTCTATGGTACCCAAGTGAACTCTCTAAGGCTGTAAGAAATGGATGTTGTTAATCTGCATTGGAGGAGTTCTTTCCACCATTCAGTACTGTATACAAATGATCTCACAACTGCAGTCCCCTCACCCTTTCCCTATCCCTATCCTCAATCCTGGGGTAAATATAACAGATATCATACAAAAGATTCATTTACCCATGATCTTAAAAACCATTTGCAGATACCAGTGTTTTTAATATAAATTAAAAGGGGAGGGAAATTTAAAATTCACCATTGAGGAATAAAAAATGTTCGATTCTTTTGGCCTTCAAATATTTCTTACAACTCAAAATCACTTTTGTTTCTCCTGCATTTTTATCTACTTCCAACCTACTTTTACTCACACTTTCAGGCAGGCAATAAAAAACTTGATTTATTATACCACATAGATAAATAGGATAAGTATACAGAGTTGAAAAGTGGCCCAGTTTAACTGTTACTGAGCCAAATTTCTATAATAAATTCATTCACTGTGATGTACTTTCTAATAGCTTAACCAGAACTAATGAGTTGAAAGGATGTTGATAGTGTGATAATTCTGAAGCTTTACCCATCAGCTATTTGCTCTCTTTAAGAGGGACTCTCACAGGATATCAGCTGAAAAGGTAGGAAACCTATACTAAATATGCAAACTGAGGGAAATTTCTGATTATATATTTATAGTCTGATTCAGCATTAGTTATTCATGCAAAGTTCCTATTGACCTCAGGAGCAATGGGACCTTTGGTAAAAGTTTTGCTTGAATAAATACTGCAGGATCAGGACCTGAGTGAATTCATTTAGTACCTACCTGCAAAATATTTTGGCAACCTTCCAAAAAGAATAGGTTAACTAAAAATGTCCACCACTGAATTTAAAAGTGAAAACATCTATACTTTCTCTAGAAAATTGAAAGTTGGAAGGACGTGACTTATTAGAAGGGTGTATAGGTATTTCTTGGCTCAGATCTAAAGGTCTGGTGACCCCTAACATTTGCAGACTCCTAGGTTTCTTTGCTTTGGTGAGTTAAGAAAAGTAGAACTCACCTAGACCAGCCTGCTAAATTTAAAGAGGCAACTTAGACCCAAATGGTGAAAGTGTCTTGTCCAAGGCCACTCAAAGCAAGTAAAGTTGTGACTAAAATTTAAATCTTCTCACTTCTAATCTAATATTCTTTTTTTAGCACTATAAAGCCAAATCAGACATCTGGTGCTTATTTGGAGGATACTCTTGGTCTCTTGTTTTGTGAACTAGATATTCCATCTCTTAGCTCTGGGCATTTTCTCTGGCTGTCCTCCATACCTGGAACTGCTGACTTCCCAGGGTTTCTTTAAGTTCCAATTAAAATCCTATCTTTTACTGTAAATGTTCTTCAACACTTCCTACTTTCAGTTCCTTTCTTCTATTAATTATTTCCTATTTATCCTATATATAGTTTAATTTGCATATATTTGTCTGCATGTTGGATTGCAAGCTTTTTGAGGGCAGGGACTGTATTTTGCCTCTCTTTGTATCCCCAGCACTTAGCACAGTGCCTGGCCTATAATAAGCACTTAATAAATGTTGATTGATTAATTAATCTTTGCACATTTCAATATTCCACCACATTTTATAAGCACACACCTTTATACCCTAGATAAACAATATTTATATTAAAAGAACTTCCTTTCTACTATTAGACTATAATTTTTACTGAAAATATTATTAAAACTTTCTAGTTTGATTCCTCATTATGATTTGGAGATGATGCTAGATTTTCAAGTCTGTTCAGGCAGAATACTAGCTTTATAAAGTCCTTCTGAGATAGAAAGATCTTTAGTATGGGGTTATATGATGGATTGTTACACCTATACCCAAACTAGTTATGTTATAATGTCAGCCAAGCTAATTTCAAAGAGGCTTATCAGTAGATAGGCTCAAGGATGATTATCCATTTACTTATTTATTAACTTAATAGATTATCTGCTTACTTCTTTTGCCATAACAACTCTTAAACACCATCTATTAAGTTATAGATAGACTCTAAACAATCATTTTCAATGGACGGGACACCCAGACTTATGTGATTTAAGGGTATTGAAACATTTACTTAGCTATGCCTGAGAGTAGGCAGCATCCCTTTTCCCCATCTTACCTCCTTCTGCAGATTACAACAGCAACTTTAGCTTTGTTACAGACATGGTATTAAATAAACCACATTTGTATGATTGGATCAATTTTCTTTTTGTACATAAATCTAAACCTTGATGCAAGTCAACAACTTGGTAGACTGAATGCCAGAGTTACTTCCTTCAGCTAACAAATAATAATTAATAATAATAATGATCACTCAGTGATAAACCCATGAAAAACTTGAAACATGCCTAGGCCAGCCCTCTAATAATAGGTATAAAGTTTGTCACCAGACCATTTTTAAAGTCTGTTGAGCTTGGAAACAATTTGTCAGAGTTTCTGTTTCATTGGCATGACTTGTGAGGACCTAAGTCACTTCTATGATGAAAGAAAGAGAGAAAGAAAGAAAGAAAGAAAGAAAGAAAGAAAGAAAGAAAGAAAGAAAGAAAGAAAGAAAGAAA
>NW_020954569.1:21907741-22120291 GCF_900497805.2 Vombatus ursinus
AAAGAAAGAAAGAAAGAAAGAAAGAAAGAAAGAAAGAAAGAAAGAAAAAGAAAAGGAGAATGATAGCAAAGGAAAATCAAAATATTTGATTTTATGTTCTAGGTAATAAAATATTCATGAATAGAAGGATAAACATCAAAGGAAAAATCTTCATCATTTTTTGCCATTTAAATAATACTAGAAAACCCTACAAAACCACACATACAGTGAATATGATCCTGAATGAATCCAGTGGACCTCAATCCAAACATTGTCTTTCCTACTTTCTACCAAGGTGACTTTAGATAATTCATCTAACTACTGTTGGCCTTAGTTCCTTCATTTCTAAAGTTAAGGGCCTGAACTTATTAACTATTATGTTTCATCCCCCTTCTGATTCTATGATCCTATAGAGTATCATTCAGTGAATTTATTCCAATCCACCTCTAAAAACAATCTAGTTGAATAAAATTTTATTTTGAAAGACCAACTCAGCAAAAAAAAAGGATAAAGGAATGAATGAATGAATAACCTCCATTGCAAAAAATAATTTTAAATGCTACATATAAAGTAAAAGCTGCAGAGATATTTTCACCTCAATTGTCTACTTAGATTTCTCATGATTTTAGATTAATATAGTGGGCATAAATTTTGTTCATTTTTTTAAACCTGAGAGGGGACCTATACAATGCTGATGACCTTCCCTTATGCAGGGAAGGTGATCAGTACAGAGAAAATGAAGACTCCTCAGCTAGAGACAACAGTTGGCCATAAATCATAGTCTGTCAAGAGTGATTCCAGAAGTCATTCTGTTGAGCAGCTATGTTTTGGAATGAAGCTACTGTTTTGGGGGCAAAAATGAAATATCTTTTGGTCACCAGGAAACAGCAGAATGTGGTAGAAAAAGTGGGGTAGCATACCTGGCATGAATTCTGAAGAGATCTGTGATCAAAACTCATCAATCCAAATCAAGAAGTTTACAATCTAAAAGGGAGAGTACAACATGCACACAAAAGGGCTCAACAAAAAAAAAATAGAAGGTGAGAAAGACAAAGGCAAGATTAGGATAAAGTACATTCCAAGAAACTTTTGAGGAGGAATAAATCATTTTAGCTGAGCTGTCTTAGAAGACTTCGAGGACAAGAGGCAACTGAGCTGGATCTAAAAAGCTAAAAAAAAAAGTCTTCAGTAAGAAAAGACAGGGATAGAACTAGTGTGTGCTAATGTGTGGAGAAAGGAGAGTATGGTTTAAAATATACATATCAAGTTTCATATAATATATGAAGAGGAATTATGTAAAGTGAAGATGTAATGGTAAATTGAGTCCAATTCTCAAGTTTCAAAAAATGCAAAATTAAAAGATAATGACTTTTTTTTTTTTAGCAGGACAATGGCATAATTTTATTAGGTCACTTATTTTGATCCCTATATACAGGATGGATTGGAGAAGAGAGAAACTGGAATCAGGAAAAGCAGTTTTCAAGATCTTAAAATAGTGTACTCTAGTCAAAAGATTATGAGGACCTGAACAAGGGTAATGTCAGGGTAAGGTATAAAGAAGAAAGGGTGTGGTTAGACACATTAAAAATGGATAGATGGTTTGAAGAGGTAGGGGAAGTGAGAAAATAAAGGGATAAAGATAATTTGCACATTGTGAGTGATTGTGAACATTGTGGTGGCATCAAAAGAAATACGGAAGTTGAGAAGAAAGGGATGCTTTATCAAGATAATGAGTTCAATTTTGTACCCATTGATTTTAAGATTTTCTTGGGATATCCAGCTGCATATTCCCAGAGGGCAGTTTTGTCATGTTCCTAAAGACCTGTGCTTTAGAAAATTATATTGTCTTCAGTGTGGAAAGATGTGATGTGGGAAAATAATCATAAGCTACCAGGCAATAAGTGTTCAGGACATTACTTAGGATGGTGTCTATAATCCACCTACTGGGTTCCGTGATTTATTAACTTTTAGCCAGTCCAAGGTTACAAGGAAAAAGAATTAAGAACACAGACAGATTTTTGTAGACTTTCATTTTGTAGACCAGAACATTTTTGTATTGAGATCTATGATCTTGTTTTTGTTTTGTTTTATTTTACTTTAATTTTTATCTTTTTTATTTTTCCTAACCATTTTTTCAATATAGTTATTTTCTAAGTAATCCTATGCACTCATTTGAGTTATTTAAGATAATATTAGGAGATATCGATAGGCTTCATCAGACTGACAAACACCTCCCTGATACAAAAATGGTTATGAAACTAACTCTTTTTCTAGACCGGGGTAGGGAACTTATGGCCTCAAGGGAACTTATGGCCTCAAGGCCACATATGGCCCTCTAGGTCTTCAAGTGTGGCCCTTTGACTGAATCCAAACTTCACATAACAAATCCCCTTAATAAAAGGATTTGTGGTCTCTGATAAAGGCCTCATTTCTAAAATATATAGAAAATGGAGTCAAATTTGTAAGAATACAAGCCATTCCTCAATTGATAAAAGGTCAAAGGATATGAACAAACAACTTTCAGATGAAGAAATTAAAGCTAACTATATTCATGTGAAAAAAATTCTCTAAATCACTATGATTAGAGAAATGCAAATTAAAACAACTCTGAGGTACCACATTACACCTATTAGATTGGCTAACATGACACAACAGGAAAATGATAAATGTTTTAAAAGATGTGGGAAAATTGGAATACTGTTGGAATTAATTTAAAAAATAATAAAAAATAAATAAAAGGATTTGTTCTGTAAAACTTGGATTCAGTCAAAAGGCCACAACAAGGACTAGAAGGACACATGTGGCCTCAAGGCTGCAGGTTCCCCGTCCCTGAATGAGGTGATAAAACACAGCCCCTCAAACCAGGAGCACATTCTACTACAACTACAAACAGAGCCCAGTGGGAAGTAGAAGCTAACTGAAGAGTGAAACGTTCAAAGAAGGTAATTCATAGTTCCTGGAAGACCCTTAATGGAACTGTTATTAATTTCCTTAGATGCAGTATAGTCCTAGAATTCTTGGAGAGACCTCAAGCTGCCTTTCCTCATTGTATTTAGTTTGTCTTCAGCTTCCTAGGAAGACACTGCCAGAAGTTATTTCAGGGACACTACTAGGATACTGAGGGGAGTCAAAAACCTTCCAAGCTTTCAAAGTTCACAGGATCTTTGGTCAATGAGGTGGCGAGTCAGTGGCTCTTATGCTTTTTCCACAAGTGATTCCCTATCATTGTTTTGGCTGCAGCTGTTCACTCCTCTAGTCTGGCCAGAAATGTGGATAGTGGAATTATCTGGTTTGCAATTGATTTACTATTTTATTTAAGCCCCAAAAGGGAAAAATGTGTCTTATCAACCAATCACCATACATTTCTTGTGTATCTGTCTTTCAACCAAATGCTTTTAATACTTTGAAAATAATTAAGAACTTCAAAACATAGAATCATGACTTTGATTAATAGACTTTTTCTCACATGAGTAAGATAATCATTTTAAGTGGAGTTGGGTGATGGATTGATGTAATATTTTTACAAACTCAAATGACAAGGATAAAAAGGAAAAGATAAAAGAATAGAGGACTGGGATCCTTCCACATGGGCCTTGTTGGCTTGCTCTTCCCCATTCTCCCCAGTGCTCTCAGACACAATACTCTGCTATACTTACAGCTTAAGTGAGCTGATAATTAGCAGAATTTGCTAAGAGTTTTCAATTTGAATAATCTTATCCAGGTTCTCTTAAAAAAACTGATTGACGGTACTATTAAATTATTTTCTGGTTTCTGAATAAGTAATGACAGTGCTTGAAAATAAAATAATCCAGATTGTTGAATATCAGACTGAGAAAGGATTTCAAAATTTGTTGTCATGATATCTGAAACGGGAGAAACTTTGGAGAATAGACACTTGTTTTTTTTCAATCATAACTCTTTTATTACTGTTTTTAAATTAATTTATTTTGAATTATCAACAATCACTTCCATAAGGTTTTGAGTTTTAAATTTTTCTCCCTCTGCCTCCCCACCTCCCTCCCCAAGATGGTGCAAAATCTAATATAAGCTTACATATATATTCCTATTAAACATATTTTCACATTAGTGATGTTATAAGTAAGAATTAGAACCAATCGGAGGAACCACTAGAAAGAGGAAACAGAACACAGTAGAAGAAAAAAATAGCAAATAGTATGCTTCAATCTGCATTCAAACTCCATAGTTCTTTCTTTGGATGTGGATAATCTGCATTTTCCATCATGAGGCCTTTGGAGATGTCTTAGATCTTTATATTGCTGAGAACAGTTAAGTCTATTAATATTAGTCATTGCACAACATGGCCGTTACTGTGTACAACGTTCTCCTGGTTCTGCTCACTTCACTCAGTATCAGACCATACAAGTCTTCCCAGGTTTTTCTGAAGTCAGCCTGTTCATCATTTCTTATAGCACAATAGTATTCCATTACATTCATGTACCACAACTTGTTCAGCCATTCCCTAAATGATGGGCATCCTCTCAATTTCCAATTCTTTGCCACCACAAAAAGAGCTGCTATAAATATTTGTGTACGTGTGGGTCCTTTTTCCCATTTGTATGATCTCTTTGGGATGTAGTCCTAGAAGTGCTATTGCTGGGTCAAAGGGCACACACATTTTTATAACCCTTTGGGCATACTTCCAAATTGCTCTCCAAAATGGTTGGATCATTTCACAACTCAGAAAAGGCATTTCTTGAAGGAGACTTTTATAGATACTAGTTCCCAGGATCCATGGTCAAAACAATCTCTAGTTCCCAGGTTTTCACATTATAAATAGTTTCTACTGCTACTGCACAGTGAGATATAGTGATGAGATAATGTAAACATTTGAGTTGTTTTGTAAATAACCTCTGCACAGTGGTAAGTCATCATGATGTTGCTAGAGTTAATGTAAACTTGTGAGGCTATTGCTGGCAAATTGCCTTTTTTGTGTGCTTCTCTATAAATCAAGAGAGCATTGGTCAGTAAGTGGGGATTTGGGGGGATTTGTGAACGTGCTTGCCTCAACTGGCCCCCAATGAGGCTCAGAGGGGAATGCACAAGCTGGAATGCTGTGCTGCCTTGACTGGCCTCCATCAAGGCTAAGGGGAATGAGACAGGAGTTGTACTCCTACGTACGGGTTGTTGCCCCATTCTCACCGGCCCCTATAAGAATAATTAGGGGAAATCGTAGAAGTTGGTGCTCCCATTATCAGCAACCCACTTGAGAATAATAACAATACATAATAAAATAAATTATCTAACCCCTCTGAAGCTGTCTTCCTGTCCTTCTGGCTGCCCAGATCAAGAGTGAACCTGCCAGAGGCTGGTTCAAAACCTCCAGCGGAATCTCCTAGGTCCCTACAATTGGCATAGTCAGTGTTTCCTGTGTTACTGAGACCCTGTCCTGAGACCAATAGGAACCCTAACAGAGGGGAACAACTTCAGTAAGAGAAAATAACTTCATTTGGTACTGAATCATTAAAGCTATTATCCAAGGAGCAAATTTTAGGTATTTCTTCATTTATTCTGGGATCACAAAGACCATACTCACCAAAGAAGAAAAATGATGAGGTTTGTTTTACCTTTAATGTTGCTAGCCAAAAGACAATGTTGCACCCAAGTGCGGTGGTGTGTGTGTGGTGGTGCAGGGGAGATTTTGGGTTGTGTTTTTTCTGATGCTTAGAAATGTATAAGGAGTCATAACAAATCAACACAGTATTTCTTGATGACACCTACAGGGATCCACAAGAAACTGCAGTAGGAGGCCCAAGAGAGCAACTCTTGATGACACCTGCAAAAAGCAATGGGTAACACCTGGGGAGTTATGACTGGGGACACCTGCTAGGAGCAACAGGAACCAACAAAGGGAGAAGAACCTGAGTATATTCAAGACCTGTGACAGGATATTTGCATAGAGTTCCAGGAAAAAATTGCTCATTAGAGAGTTTCTCTTTTCTTCCCAAGGATTCTATTTTAGATCCTATTTTGTTGCTTGAGTCTTTCAATAACCTTCCTTCTTTAATGTTGTAAGTTGCACCGCTTCCCAAGAGATAGGTGATCTCAGTTTGCTAAGAGGTGGATACCAATATAAGTTTCCTCAAGTTTCCTGGGTGGGATGCATGAGCCAATAAAGTGAAAAAGTCTTGAGATGTATAATTAGGACCCTTCATTTCATCCAGTCCATGACTTGATGATAATTTTCAATAATATCAAGCTTAGAGACAACATACTGTTTAAGATAGAGGCTAGGTTATAAGTCAGGAAACTTAAATCCTGGCTCTGATATGCTGGCTGATTGACCCTGGGCCAGTGTTGTATGATATTTCCCACCTTACTCACTAAGATTATAGTTACAAATGAGTTACCCATACACATCAGTAGAAGGAACTCACACTGGGAGTTTCCAACACCTAAAACTTGCTATTTAAATGTGATTTTTTTCAATGTAATACTTCCAAAAATTGGAGGATACAGTTTTGTTTGTTCCACCCAGCCTTGTATCAGCTTCTGCCACAAAGCTCCTTCTTTTAAAACTAGACATTTAAAAAATGAACCACGTGGTTTAACAATACAGGTAAATCCTCATTAGTGCAAATGATGAATTCTCTGAAGTAACCAAGTGTATTCAAAGGTACACTATTTGAAGTTATCATTATATAAAAATCAATAATTGGTTCCAGCCCAATGGAAATATGTAGTACAAATTTTAATAATGTTACTATTTCACAGGATTCATTATTCACATTAATTTACTAATCTATATCTAAGCTGTATTTATCCTAAAGTGAAAAAAACCACAGAATTGTTTCCTGAATAATGGTGGATATATTTAGTTCAAGACAAATTTTCAGGAACTTAAAGGATAGAGTCAGATAAATATCCTTTTTTGTCTTACATTGTTCTTTGTTTACAGAAAGCCACCAAAGCATAATGTTTTCAAACATAATTAAAATTTTTAAGTCTGTCTATATGGTAGTAAAAATCCTAATTAGCTGAAATGAATTAAAATTTGAATGGGAGATTCCAGTTCCAGTTTTCTCAACTGTGAAATCAGTCTCTTCCAATTAATAGATTCCTTGTGAACTGAGGGACAAGCCTCTATCCCTATCTTAATGTCAGTCTTATTCTAAGAGACATATTTTTTCTTTCCTGAGGCTCTAAGAAAACCTGACATATGGGAATAGTCATCTTATAAGTTCCTTAAAATTCTGGACATAGGTTTTTGGTGATGGTATTTTGCATTTTAAAAGTCTTCACAGATCTTGTCTTAATTTTCCTTTACAAGAGTGTAATGAAGGTAGCTTAGAGACACTAGGGCTCTTTTGGTCTAGTAGTAGACCACAGATCTCAAACTATAATGAACCTGAAATGCTATCAAGTACAATTGTCAATTTTACAGACGAGAAGCCTGAGGTCCAGAGAGATTGAATGAATACTTGCCCAAGATCCCTCAGGTACTAAGTAACAGAAGCAGGTTTTGAACCTACATCTTTTGACACTGAAGCTGGTGCTCTTTCAATGGTACACACTGCTTTTTTGACTTGGGAAATGTAGATCAATTAGGGAATTTTCAAGAAAAAACAATTCAAATTAGTTCAATTCAACACATTTAGTAAATGGCTTTTATCTACACAACTGAAGTAGTCCCTCACCTAAAGTAATTTACATTCTAGAGCATTGCTGGATGGATGGAAGGACACAACAGTTCAACTGAATGAGCCTTGAGGAAAAAGAAAAAGAATCAGCCTCAGGAGAACATAATAATCAGATGTAAGAGCATAAAGAAATATTCAAGGGAAGGAAAGAAAAAGGTATGGAATTGCTAATAGTATATGGTAGATTTGAACTGAAGCCTTGGTCACATGTGAGCAGTGACAAAGGATTAGATTATATAGGGCATTCAATGCCAAGTTGAAGAGCTGAAACCTTATTTCATTTATTCATTCAAGCCATTAGATACTCAGACCTACTAAGTCCAAAATGCTACATTAGGTTCTAGATAAATAGAGATGAAACAATAAACAGTCTTTGCCATCATGTAGCTTACAATCCAGTATGGTATGTCATGCAAGTAATAATATGTCACATAGATAAAAGTCCAATGGTAAAATCAGAAATTCAACCAGAGAGGAAACAATTATAGATGGTGGTAGAGTAGGGCAAGAGAGTAACATAAGGATCAGAGAAGGTTTCATGGAGAATACCATACCTGACCTAAATTTTACAGGAAAGAATTTCTAGGTACATAAAAGGCTAGACCATTGTAATCCTCCAGTGCAGCATCCTCAAAGGCACACAACCAGGAAAGAGTAGGATGACATTATTTGATAGGCAATTGGGAGTCTTTGAATGTTTTAAACCAAGAAAATGGAGCAATCAAAGAAATGCCTTAGGAAGATTGCCGTGGTAATAGCTTCCAAGATGGGTTGAAGTGATTTAAATCTGGCATTTAGTTTAGTTAAATTTCCCAGAATACTACACCTGAAATCCCAAAAGGTCTAAAATGCCTACAGTGCTCCATGGCTAAAGCTAAGAGAAATATATGCTCTAATCTCCAGAGGCAATAAGGTAGAGGTACTAAGGTCTAAACACCAACAACTTTTCCCTAGAAATCATATAATTTTATTTTCCTCAGTCATCTTCAGAACGGCCGCCTATTAGAGCAATGTCTAATGGTGAACAATTTACACCTTCTGCATAGCTACAATCTGGGTTGAAATTTGCAATTTTATACAAAGAGCAAATGGAGGTGGGGGCTCACATGGAGTGTGGATGCTAATGCAAAAGAGTGCCTCTGGGGCAAAGAAAGGTTTCTATATTACAAAGGACTACCTACTACTGATGGGTAGAAAACAGCCACCAGAACTGAGAATGGGACACCCGGAATTAGGCTACTCTGTCACCACTTTGTGGAGGAGTATAGAGAATGAATGGAACAAGCATCGCAGAAGGGGAGGAAATGCAAGTTAGTCTAGTCTACACTTAAATCAAAGTTTCTTAACCAAGAATATGTGAGTTTGTTTTATCTTATGTTTATTTATTATAACTACATTTCAAAATAATTGCTTTCCTATAAAATACTATGTGTTTTATTTTATAAATTCATTTTTTAAATTTAATTTTTGGAAAAAAAACCAAGAATTTCATAACATAGTACAATAAAAATATTGTACATGAAACTGCAAATCTACTATGTTCAACTTACTATTCCTTTCAAATATTCAACAAAATTATCATGTAAGTTTTCTTTTTTTTTCTTCTCTATCCCCCATCCTAGAGATGACTACCATTAGACACAAATAGGTACATATGAGTAAAATTATTTTAAAACATTATTCTGAGAAAGAGTCCATAGGCTTCACTAAACTGCCAGAGCATTTCATGACTTACAAAAGGGTAAAGAACTTGGTCCCATTTCCCTAACTATTCTCATAAAATTGTTATATGTGGCTCCTGATTTTCTCAAGACAAATCTGTTTATTATGACTGTTTCCTGAATGAAACATCTATCATTAAAATTGCCAGTGCCCTCTCAACTGCCTATTAGGAGCTAGGGAATGGCTGATCTATAGCACCTAGTTCACCTCAACAAATTATAATTTTCATACCCACCCTACTTTTGATAGATGGTCAGTAGAAGATTAAGGAAGGACTAGAGGCAGCAAGAGAAAGGCAATTTTAAGTCCTCAATATTGGAAAGATCATGAGCCAGAAGACAGATATGATTTAGCTAAAACATTTCTACCACCATCATGTTCTTTCCATATTTTTTCTGATACCCATACAAGCTCCTACCCCAAAACCTGAAGAGGAGCCAAAGGAGGTATTTGTGCCCCATTATTATTAAACTTAGTACTGTCAGGAAAGAGAAGTACTTTGTGGTCGGGATGCAGAATGGAATTCAGGCAATGTCATGTACTACATAAAGAAGATTCCTACAGATGTTCCCATTGTTGTAGAGAAGAGCTGGAGTGAAAAATAGCTGAATTTAAAGAAAGTAGCTCATATCCGGTGGTTTGGTGTTATGTTTAAACTTAGATGCTAGTGAATGTGGTAGTGACAAACTCCTTTGATGAATACAGTAGATGTTATGGTGAGAGCCAATGGAATGCCAAAAAAGAGCTTGTTTGAGAATGAAAGGCATAATTTAATAACATTGCCTAGGAAATTTAGGCCTGGAGCTTCTTTCCCTGTGTTGTCATTATGATACGTAGAAGTGTTCATACTTTATCCACCTAGTTTCTCCAGTTGATTTGTCCCTATGCCCTTAAACAGTGTCTACCAATCTAATACCCTGCTGTTGGAGATGGGAATTGATCCAACCATTCTGGAAAGTAGTCTGGAATTACCTAAAATGTAGGTTATATTCCAAAGAGATCAAATACAGAAAGAAATACCCTATATACTCCAACATGTTCATGGTAGAAATTTTGTGGTAGAAAAAGATGGAAATAAAGTAGATGTCCATCAGCTAGGGATGGACTAAATAAATTATGGTAGCAGAATACTACTTCCTCATAAGAAATGATAAATAAGAAGAATATAGGGAATTACACAAGGACATAAGAACATCACTAACAGAAACAAGAATACAGCATACATAATGACTACAGCAATATAAATGGAAATACCACTTACCAACAACAATATAAAATTAGCATTGTAAAGTATAATGAGCAACTTTGCCCCTACATGAAAATTATGAAAATTCACCTCCCTTCTTTACAGAACTGGGAGATTATGGAGGTAGAATCCAATACATGCCATCAGGTTTGGTTGATGTATTTATTATTTTGCTGAAACCCTTAAAGCAAGTCAAAAAACATATCTAATGCACCTACTATGTGGCAGACAATGTTCTAAACACTGGGAATATCAAAGAAAAACACAACAGTCTCTTCCTTTAAAGATGTTAAGGATTAAGTGGGAGACACAATATGAGTTTTTCTGCTTTTTTTCCCCTCTTTTTTAAGCCTCTTGTAAAGTGATAGATCCCTAGGTTGTAGCTGAATATGTTGGGAAATGAAAGTGATACAAAAACAAAAGATATTCAAAGGAAAATTAACATGTGTTAAAGAATTGTGGAAAGAAATAAAGATGAGAATTAAGGCTAGATGAAGCCCAGCACTAATAATCAGAACTGTACCTATAGAGCTAATATCTAGTTTCAGACACCTAAAGAAATTGTCATTAGTAATAGCACTGCTCACACATAACAGGTACAAAAGATTAAGAATTTCATGATGAGGAAAAATGAATGTTTGTCACCTGCTCATCAGAATAATCCATAGACTATTTTGGGAGTACAATTTTAATGTATTGGTGGTGATGGCTTCTATATTCCATTTCCATGTAATGTTAGTTGCCTTTTGTCTGACTTTTCAACTCCATATTTACTCATGGGAATTTTTCCTCATTGAAAAACCCTGAATAAGTCCCTTGTTTTTCACTTCTCTATATATTTGAGAAATGAGACCTTTGTCAGAGAAACTTGCTTTTTTTTTTCAAAGTTATGATTGTTTTCCCTCCATCCTACTCCCTCTCTGTTTATTCTATTCTCTTTCTTCTTTCACTCCATCCCTTTTCAAAAGTGTTTTGCTTCTGACTACTGGCTCCCATAATTCACCCTCACTTCTGTCATTGGCCCCTTCTCTTATTCCCTTCCCCTCATACTTTCCTATAGGGCAAGATAGAGTTCTATATCTAATTGACTGTGTATGCTATTCTGTCTCTGAGTCAATGATAGTAAGATTCAAGTGTTCCCTGCCACCTCCCCCATCTTCCCCTCCACTGTAAAAGCTTTTTTTTGCCTCATTTATGTGAGATAATTTACCCCATTCTACCTCTCCCTTTCCCTTTCTCGCAACACATTCCTCTTTTTCACCTTTTAATTTTATTTTTTAGATATCACCCTTCATATTCAACTCACACCTGTGCCCTCTGTCTATCTATACTCCTTCTAACTGCCATAATAATGAGAAAGTTCTTGTGAGTTACAAGTATCATCCTTCCATTCCTACATGGGAGTAATGTAAACAGTTTAACCTTATTAAGTCCCTTATGATGTCTCTTTCCTGATTACTTTTTTATGCTTTTCTTAAGTCTTGCATTTGAAAGTCAAATTTTTCTATTCAGCTCTCATCTTTTCATTAGGAATGGTTGAAAGTCCTCTATTTCATTGAATGTCCAATTTTCCCCTGAAGGTTTATATTCATTTATATTTATATTTTGGGTGATTCTTGGTGGTAATCCTAGTTCCTTTGCTCTTTGTAATATCATATTTCAAGCCCTCTGATCCTTTAATGTAGAAGTTGCTAAATTTTGTTTTATCTTGACTGTGGTTCCATGATACTTGAATTGTTTCTTTCTGACTGCTTGACCTGGGACCTTTGGAATTTGACTATAATATTCCTGGGAATTTTCCTTTTGGGGTCTCTTTCAGGAGGTGATGAATGGATTCTTTCAATTTCTATCTTATCCTCTGGTTCCAGAATATCAGAGTAATTTTCCAAGATAATTTCTTGAAAGATAATGTCTGGGCTCTCTTTTTGATCATTGCTTTCAGAGAGTCCAATGGTTTTTAAATTCTCCTTGATCTATTTTTCCAATGATATATTTCATGTTGTCTTCTATTTTTTCTAATTCTTTTGGTTTTATTTTATTGTTTCTTGATTTCTTATGAAGTCATTAGTTTTCATTTGCTCAGTTCTAATTTTTAAGCAAATATTTTCTTCAATGAGCTTTTATATCTCATTTTCCATTAGGCCAATTCTGCTTTTTAAGATTTTTTTTTTCTTCATTGAATTTTTGTGTCTCTTTTTCCATTTGGCCAATTTTGTTTTTTTTTTAAGAAGTTCTTCTCTTCATTGAACTTTTATATATTTTTTTCCATTTGGCCAAGTCTGTTTTTTAAGGTTTTATTTTCTTCAGTATTTATTTGTGCCTCCTTTACACAGTTCTTAATTTTTTTCATGATTTTCTTGCATGACTCTCATTTCTGTTCCCAGTTTTTCCTCTACCTCTCTTACTTGATTTTCAAAATCTCTTTTGAGCTCTTCCATGGCCTAACATCAATTTATATTTTTCTTAAGGACCTTGAAGTATGAATTTTTACTTTATTGTCTTCTTTTGAGGGTGTGTTTTGATCTTCCTTATCACCATAGTAACTTTATTTGGTCAGAATTTTTTTTCTGTTGTTTGCTCATTTTTTCAGGCCATTTCTTGAATTTTATTTTGTTCTATGCTAATGTGGGACTCTGCTTCCAGGGTGGAGGGCACACTATCCCAAAATTCATGGATTCTGTACAGTTGTTTTCAGAGATATATATAGGGACTTGCAATTTTTCAGTTCTTCCAAGGTGGTATGATCTAAGGAAAAGTGTGTTTACTATGATCTGTGCTCTGGTTTGTGAGTAACCACAAGCACACTTTTCTACCCTGGAATTGTGACAAGGGTCCTCTGCTTAACTGTGGCTGCAAACTCTGGTGTGCTACTGCTCCTCCTCACCTCAGGACTGTCACCCAGGACTGGGACACTGATCCAAGTATGGGCAAAGCAACAGAGTCCTGCCCCCAGTGCCTGCAAGGAGACACCTGTAGTCTCCTTCTGACCAGTTGTTCCACCCCCTTACCTTATGAGGGTGGAGAACTTTTAGGCAACCACTGTTGCTGCTGATTCAGTGACTCCCAAGGACTGCTTCTGGTTTGCTGAGCCCCTTCTGGGTCTGAGCTGATGAAGCTTGCACTGGACTATATTCCACTCTCACTCTAGTGCAACAGACCTTTCCTGCTGATCTTCCAAGTTGTCTTTGGCAGAAAATTATTTCACCCCTTCCTTTTGTGGGTTCTGCCACTCCAGAATTTGTTTTAGGAAATTATTTAAAGGTGCTTGACAGGAGTTTGGGGAACACTCAGGTGAGTCCCTCATTTTCTCTACCATCTTAGCTCCCACTCTTCTAGTCCCTTGTTTGAACTTTGATACATCTCTTTGCTGTGATTCTACCTTCTGAATGATACCAGTCATTATCATATTTTCAGTGCCCTTCCAGTCACCCCATGACAGCCAGGCCTCTTTAGCCACAATAGCAAGTGCCTTTCATTGTACTATAAATAACTTAATTTCTTTAAAGCACTTTATTTATTTATTTGCTTGCTTTTTGGTGAGGTAATCAGGGTTAAGTGACTTGCCCAGGGTCACATAGCTAGTAAGTGTCAAGTGTCTGAGGCTAGATTTGAACTCAGGTCCTCCTGACTCCAAGGCCAGAACTCTATCCACTGCATCACCTAACTGCCCCTCTTTCAAATACTTTAAACAAGCCTACCTAGCATGCTTGTCTTTCACAGGTTTGACTGCTACGTGGAATCAGAGAATACTTGCCCTGAGGACCTAAAATCTTTAAAACATTGTCCAGTACCAGCAAACAAAAGCCCACAGCAAGGGACACATTAAACAAAATAAAAAAAAAATCAACAATGAAACACTGCATTGTGTGATGGTGCAGGTATATATCAAATACTCATACTTGGCTATATCTTCAATAATCCTATTAAGTTATATATATATATATACACACATAATATATATACATATGTGTATGTATGTGTGTGTGGTATGTGTATTATATATTTTTTGTATATACATATATATATATATTCAATTAAAATACAATTCACTTCCCAAATACTGACCAAAATTGCTTTGATTTCCACAAGAGAGATGGTTTTTGAAGAGTCCACACCACATAGATATTACTAAAACAAATACAATACCATAGTACATTGAATTGTACCCAAAAGCAGTGAAGTAATTAACCTACATAGCAGAATATAGATCCATCATTCATTTTCCTTGGCAATAAATGGTTCCTGTCTAAGCTCAGTATCATGCTTTCCCCTGAGACCTGATATTACAAGAATAAGGGTAAAAAGTAAATTGAGGACCATTAGACAAATGGGAAAATATTTTGTTATAAAAGAGCATGACTAAAACAAAATACTCTTGATGTTAAAATGAATTTCAAGCCTCTGTGTGGAATGAGTGAACTGAGACATATGAGATAGTCAGGTAATCAGTTTGACTCCCCCAATGACTACTGTGACATGCTACATTGTGAAGTCAGCTACAATATTATTCATGATGCTGACTAAACTTAATGAATTCAGGTTTGTACTGTTCAATTTTTCCATAAGGTTTAAACATGACTTCCATTTGAAAATGAAAGTATAAATCCTGCCATCAAAGTTAGCACTTGACTGAGTGACAGCTAATTAGACAAATTTTTAGGCATTCTGGCAACCAGAAAATAAGTAAATGAGAAGAAAGAATAAAGGTGCTAATGGACAAACCTTCAATTTCTAGGTTTTCTTAAGAACAATTTTATTTATAATTTTCACAAATCTCTAAGGAAGAATAGTCAGTAGTGAAATGCAGAATTGAAGGAATTTTCTGAATTATTCTAATATCAAAGTTTTTAAAGCATTTTTTTCTCTTTATTGTGGTATAAACAATATTTTTTCTAATTAATTTCATAGGGGCATCTAGGTGGCTCAGTGAATAGAGCACTGGCCCTGAAGTCAGGAGTTCAAATCCAGCCTCAGACCAAACAGTTAACACTTACTAGCTGTGTGACCCTGGGCAAGTCACTTAACCCCAATTGCCAAAAAACAAACAAAAACACTAATTAATTTTGCAGATTATTCAATGAATGTGTATTGATTGCAAAGACAATTCAAAGAGTTGCATTTTAAATGTCAACACACGTTAAAAAAAAAGGCCCATGTCAGTCCAAACTCAATTGGCTATTTTATTACAAGAGGATGGTCCACTCAAAGAAAAGGAGAAGCAGGAAGGCTTAATGGTTAAATAATTAGTCTTAGGAGGTGGGAAAAATTGAATCTATCTCTTGTTCTCAACACATATTAGCTGTGTGATCCTGGGTGAATCATTTAACATCTCTTAATCCCAGGAAGAAAGGAAGGAAACAAACATATATCAAGTGTCTACTATGTGTCAGGCACTGTGCTAATCATTTTACAAATATTATCTCATTCGATACAATAACCTTGGGAAGGTTTTATGTTACCAAAGATTCTCCAGTCTGCATCAATAAAGAGAGTTTCCATACCAAAAGTTCTTTATAATGATGAAATCCTACATACAGGACTGCTCCCACATCCTCTCCATCCCAATCTCCAAACAAATACTACTAATTTTACAGATATTATCCAGTCTATATACATTCTCCAATTGACCATAAATATTTTAAATGAATTTCTTTCTCTACTCACAAAGCAGGAACAAAGCAGTTATTTACATAGTGAATTTGTTCCCATTACACAATATTCACCTTATATTTAATCAAAACAGAGAATTATTTGCAGTATCATAGGACTCATTTGAATAGAAGTAGTCAAGCATGCAGCAACGGTCCAGATAAATGAGCAAAGAGTAAGGCTGAATGAAGTTAGGGTGCTCAGGAGTACAAAAGACTCACCAAAACAGAAGAAAACAAGTGGGAGAGAATTAGTATCAGGATTTCAACTACATCACACTGGGCTCATGACTCAGACTGTGTCAAAGTACACACAAAGCAAAAACTGGACTTAGAGAAAGGCATAATGAAAACAGTGGTCAGATTCTGACTACAGCATGCCTACCTGAAATGCATCAGTGGAATTTACTCTCAACTTCCATTTCCAGGGAAGAGGCCAAAGTACAGAAATAGGAGCTAAGCATTCTTAAGTTCTTTAAAAAAGTTTGGGTGAGACAATGATTGTAGATGGTCAAGAATGAAGTAATAGTGAAAAATTATGTAAACAGAGAGATGACTGATGCTAGAAGAGATGAAAATTGCATCAAAAGCAAAGTTGGAAAAGATAACTGACATCATTATAGAGAAAAATAATTTTGAATGATATTAGCACTCTGATTAATTCAATGACAAATCATGAGTCCAGAGGATTGAATATGAATCATACCACCAACCTCCTGGAATAGTCAGGGAAATAATGAGAAGGTTGTGGGGGGGGGATTGTTTACAATAAATTAATAAGTTTCTTATATCACTGGTTGGGTGCCACTTTCTGCAGAGAGATTCACATTCCACTATGGGTAGGTGCAGTTTTGTCAGGGACTTACCTCTCTATAATTTTTCTCAAATTATTCTAACTTTTACAGTTTCCCAGAAGGTGGCAACATGGACTATTCAAAGATATCACTGTTTCTGTTTAGAAAGTTCTGTGTTCTGCAATAATTTTGCAGATACTCTGTTTTAATTTTAGTTTCGACAGAGATCTTCTGTAAGAAACAAAATGGGGCATTATAAACTTATGAATTTTAAATCATATGATATAAATAGAATAGGGAAAACACATTTAAATCTAGCTCTCTCCTTTTATTTGAAAAAGATAAAACATGAAATATAATTTGAAACTGATTCTTTGTGAAGTCCTATTTCTTATTTTAACTTTTTATAAATTGATTACCAATATGACATGTTTTATATTAGCAATTTGATATGAGGGGGTATTCTAAGCTTATTGCCTTTATCATGTGAGCTTGCTGTAATATTCCCATGATGGTGAATAGTGACCAGTCTTCAGGAAGTTGGATAATGGAAAATTTGAAATACCTGCTGATCACAGCTAGGATCAAAAGTGAAAAAAAAATAAAATTAAATTAATCTTCTCCAACAGTTTCCAAGTGTAGCCACATAAAGGAAATTTCTATTTCACTGCAATCTAAGAGATCTATCATTACTCCACATAGGTGGTCAGTGAGGAAATAACATCAGAAGTAGATTAAATATGAGTCGGATGAGTTTCTGAACCAGCTTATCTAAGCAGATCCTCTTGGATTTGTTACAACATGTTGCAGAAAATACACAGACAAAAATCCCATTAAGTTCTGGATGAGTTTTTTTCAATGATTTTTTTTTCCTATAAGCAAAATACACATCTATCGATGTCACATGATATTAATTTCTATATCCTATTTCAACATATCTTGGATATGTAACTAGAATATGCTGTACATGACGACAGGGACTAGGCCATCTTTCTCTTCTCCACAGTACATTTCCTAGGGCTTTTGCACATCTTTTATGTTCAAAAAAATATTTGTTGGATCAATAAATATGAAACAATAAATGAATCTCTTCCACTTTATTTATATTATTTATATAGGCCTTTATGTATTCAGATCTTCCTATTTTATTTTGATTGTTAGATATTTCATTTCTTTCAAAATCTCTACTACTCCTCAAAATAATTATCCTCACATATCACTTCAACATTGTTTTCTGCTCTGTACGTTTTTACTGTAATTATTCCTTGAATCCACAAACTCAACACAATGATTTAATGACTCTAAATAAGTTGATCCTGTATCTTCTGACAATTTTGTCAGTTATGCTCTTTGCTAGGAATATGGCTCCACTTGATACCCATTCTTTAGGGATCTGAAAGTGATTTGTACAATTCTGTGTACTCAGTGGGTGCTCACTAAATGTTTGATGATTAAGATCAACCACATGGTACATTAAGTTTAAAATGCCCATTCACAGAGAAGAGGGGAGAACAAAACTACCTATTTCATTCAAACTAGGTTATTCTTTTTATTTAAATTTGTTTAGTATTTTACTTTTCACCAGTTACATGTAAAATCAGTTTTTAACATTCATTTTTAAAACTTCAAGTTCCAAATTCTCTCCCTTCTTCCCTCCCCACATCCCCTCGTTGAGAAGGCAAGCCATTTGATATAGGTTATACATGTGCAGTCATGCAAAATATTTCCATAATAGGCATGTTGTATAAGAAAACACAGAACAAAAAAAAGCCCTTAAGAAAAATAAAGTAAACAAAAAAAGTGTGCTTCAATCTGTATTCAGACACCATCAGTTCTTTCTCTGGGGATGGATAGCATTTTTCATTATAAGCCCTTCAGAGTTGTCTTGTGTCATTTTATTGCTGAGAATAACTGTCATTCGCATCTGATAATCTTACAATATTGCTGTTACTTGGTACATAGTACATGTCACTTCGCATCAGTTCATGTAAGTTTTTCCAGGTTTTTTCTGAGAGCATCCTGCTCGTCATTTCTTATAGCATAATAGTATTCCATCATTATCACATACCATAATTTGTTCAGCCATTCCCCAATTATGAGCATTCCCTCAATTTCCAATTCTTTGCCACTAGAAAAGAGCTACTATAAGTATTTTTGTACATATAGGTCTTTTCCCTTCTTGGTTTTTTTTTTATCTCTTTGGAACTATAGATCTAGTAGTGGTATTGCTGGGTGAAAGGGTATACACGGGTTTACAGCCCTTTGGGCATAGTTCCAAATTGCTTTACAAAATGGGTGAATCAGTTCACAACTCCACCAATGGTGCATTAATGTCTCACTTTTCCCACATCCCCTCCACAACTTGTCATTTTCCTTTTCTAGCCTATTAGCCAGTCTAATAGCTATGAGACAGCATCTCAGAATTTTTTATTTTGCATTTCTCCAATCAATAGTGAGCTAAAGCATTTTTTCACATGGCTATAGATTTGATTGCTTTATCTTAAAGCTGTTCATATCTTTTAATCATTCATCATTTGGGGAATGGCTCTAATTTTTATAAATTTGACTCAGTTCTCCATATGTTTGAGAAATGAGACTTTATCAGTTCAATTTTTGATTGATATTCATTGATTGATATCAATGAAGTTATCAGCTTCAATTTTTTTTGCAGTTACAACTGCTAACAATATTTCCCTCTATCCTATTCCACCCCCATTTGTTCTATTCTCTCTCTCTTTTCACCTTGTCCCTCTTCAAAAGTGTTTTGCTTTTCACTATCCGCTCCCCAAATCTATCCTTCCCTCTATGACCCCCCTTATTCTCTTCTCCTACTTTCCTGCAAGGTAAGATAGATTTCTATACTAAATTGAGAGGGTATGTTATGCCCTCCTTGAGCCAATTCTATGAGAGTAAGGTTCACCCACTCATCCTCTCCTCCCCTCTCTTTTCTTCCATTGTAAAGGCTTTTTGTTGCCTCTTTTATGTGAGATAATTTGCCCCATTCTACCTCTCCCTTTCCCTTTCCCCCAGCACATTCCTCTCTCACCCTTTATTTATTATTTTAGACATCATCCCTTTATATTCAACTCAGACATCTACCCTCTTTCTCTCTATATATATATTCCTTTTATCTGCCCTAATAATGAGAAAGTACTTATGAGTAACAAGTATCATCCTCCCATGTAGGAATGTAAACAGTTTAACCTTATTGAACCCCTAATGATTTCCCTTTCCTCTTTCCATTTTTATACTTTTCTTGAGTCTTGTATTTGAAAATTAAATATTCTATTCAGTGCTGATCTTTTAATCAAGACTACTTGAAAGTCCTATATTCCATTGAATGTGCCCTAATGGATTATACTAAGTTTTGTTTGGTAAGTGATTCTTGATTGTAGTTCTAGCTCTGTTGCCCACCAGAATGTCATCTTCCTAGCCCTCTGAATCTTTAATGTAAAAGCTGCTAAATTTTGTGTTATCTTGACTGTGGCTCCATGATACTGAATTGTTTCTCTCTGACTGCTTGCAGTATTTTGTCCTTGACCTGGGAACACTGGAATTTGACTATAATATTCCTGACAGTTTTCATTTACGAGTCTCTTTCAGGAGGTGATCAGTAGATTCTTTCTATTTCTATCTTGCTTTCTGTTTCTAGAATATCATGGCAGTTTTCATGAATAATTTCTTGAAAGATGATGTCTAGGCTCTTTTTTGATCATGACTTTCAGGTAGTCCAATAATTTTTAAATTATCTCTCCTGGATCTATTTTCCAGATCAGTTATTTTTCCAATGAGATATTTTACATTGTCTCCTTTTTTCAATCTTTTGGTTTTGTTTTATTGTTTCTTGATTTATCATAAAGTAATTAGCTTCCATTTGCTCAATTCCATTTGAACAGTTCTGCTTTTTAAGACATTCTTCTCCTCATTGGCTTTTTTGACTTCTTTTGTTATTTAGCCTAGTCTTTTTTTTAAGGTGTTACTTCACAAGTTTTTGTCTCCTTTACCAAGCTGTTAACTAATCTTTCATGATTTTCTTGCATCATTCTCATTTCTCTTCCAAATTTTTCCTCTATCTCTCTTACTTGATTTTCAAAATCCTTTTTGAACTCTTCCATGGCCTGAGACCTATTCCTATTTTTTTTTTGGAGATTTTGGATATAGGAGATTTGACTTTGTTATCTTCTTCAGAGTGTCTTTATCCTCCTTGTCACCAGAGTAACTTTCTATAGTCAGATTTTTTTCTGTTGTTTGCTCATTTTTTCAGCCTATTACTTGACTATTTATGCTTTGTTAAAGTAGGGCTTTGCTTCCAGGGTTAAGGGTGCACCATCCCAAGCTTTAGCGGTTTTGTGCAGCTGTTTTAAGAGATACTTCTAGGGACCTATAAATTTTCAGTTCTTCCAGGACGGTATAATCTAAGGAGAGGTGTTTACCATTCTTCTGGCCTGTGCTCTGATCTGTGAGTGACTACAAGCACTCTTTTCTGCTCTGGAACTGTGAGAAGCATACCTGCTCCACTGTGGCCACAAGCTCTGGTGTGCTAGTGCTCCTCCTCACCCTAGGACTGCCATGCAGAACTGCAACCCGGATCTGCAGTATGGATGAAGCCATGGAGTCCTGCCTCCATACTAGCAATGAGACCCCTGGAATCTCCTTGTGACTAGTTGTTTGACCCCCTTACTATCTGTGGGCTGAGAGGCCACTGCCACCACCATTGCTAATTCAGAGGCTCCCAAGGCCTGCTTCTGGTTTACTATGCCCTAATGGTGCTGGTGTAGCCTGTGCTGGACTGGGCTCCACTCTCACTCAGGAGTGACTGACTTTTTCTGCTGACTTTCTAATTTGTCTTTGTTGATTGTGGGCTGAGAGTACTGGAAACTGCCACTGCTGCCACTGATTTGGTCTCTCTGAGGCCAGCTCATTATTTGCTGCTGACCATTCTACATTGGCATGACCTGCACCGGACTTCATTCCTCTCTCACTCTGGTGCAACAGACCTTACCTGCCAATCTTCCAAGTTTTCTCTGGATGGAAAATTGTTTCACAGCATCTTTTTGTGGGTTCTGCACCTCAAGGATTTGTTTAGAATCCCTATTTAAAGTTATTTGGAAGGGTTTGGGGGAGAGCTAGGATGAGTCCTTGCCTTTACTCTGCCATCATGGCTCCTTTTCCTCCTAGATTATTCTTTAGAATCAAGAAAATTACCTGTGAGTATTAGATGAAAAGCATTCACAATTATATCACTCACTAATTGATGCAAGATATCTCATAGAGGCCAAAATGGCAATATTAAGCAACTGACTGTATATATGGGATGAGGAATGGTGAAAGCTTAAGGATATTGCTGAGGTTGCAAAACTTCTGTGCATCTCTTTCTGATTCATCTCATCATTCGACCCAATCTATCCCTGAATTTGCTCCCAAGATAAATCATCTATGTGCATACATCTGGACAGGTCACTACTTTGCTCAGAAAATCATGAGTTTACTAGGTCTGTATATCAAAGGGATTAAAAAAAAAGAAAAGGACATATACGTGTAAAAATATTCGTAGCAGCTCTTCTTGTGATAGCAAAGAATTGGAAATTAAGGGGATAGCCATAAATTGGGGAATGGCTGAACAAGTTGTGATATATTATTTCAATAGAATGTATTCTAGGAAATGACAAGTAGCATGGTTTCTGAAGAAAAAAAGAAAAATAGGAAGACTTATATGAACTCATGAAAAGTAAATCGTGCAGAACCAGGAGAACATTGCACATAGTAACATCAATATTGTATGATGATCAACTGTGAATGACTTAGCTCTTCTCAGCAATACAATGGTCCAAGACAATTACAAAAGACTTATGATGAAAAATCTCCAGGGAAAGAAGTGATGGAGTCTAAATGCAGATTGAATCATACTTTTTATTTTTTTTTACTTGATTATTCTTTTTTTTGTTTATATTGTTATTCTGTGGTTTTTTTTTGCAACATGGCTAATGTGAACACATTTTGCATGACTGCACATGTATTATCAATGCCAAATTTCTTTCCTTCTCAAGGAGGGGAGGGATGAAAGAGGAAGAAGAGATTTTAGAACTCAAAATTTTAAAAAAAAGAATATTTAAAAATTTTTACATGTAATTGTGAAAAATAAAATTTAAAAAAATAAAAAACAGAAAACTCTGTGTGGTTCCCAATTTTAATCTGAGGAAAGTTTAAGTTTGAATTCTTTGTCTAGAATTCAGTATGCTTCACAATCAATCACTTCTATGCCTTTCTAGTCTCACAATTATACCTTTTCCCCCGTGTGCTCCATCAAAAATGGACTACTCATCTATATCTTGAAGCTGTCTGATACTTTCTTTCCTCTTCAAATATCTTTATTCTTATTGATTCATGTGCTTGTGATGTTTTTTTAATAAATTTTCCTTTCCTTAAAGTTCTAACTAAGACACCCTGAAGTTTTACTAATCACCTTAGTCTGATGCTGACCTTAAATATAATTTTTACCTATTATATAAAGTCTTGAACTTAGAGTCAGGAATATGCCAATTCTAATTCCTCCTTTAACATTTATTTGTTGAGTGATCATATGCGTGTGACTTAGCTTCTCTCAGCCACAGATACCTCAACTAAAAAATGGAGATAATTATACATAGTACTTTATTCACATGGTTATTTTGAGGCTCAAAATAGAAAAAAGCATGTAAAAGCACCCCCATAAACTTTCAAATGCTATGTAAATGTCATGTAGTAGTAGTAGTAGTAGTAGTAGTAGTAGTAGTAGTAGTAGTAGTAGTAATAGTAGTAGTAGTAGTGGTAGTGGTAGTTGTAGTGGTAGTAGTAATAGTAGTAGAGTTGTTATTTAATATTACTTTGTATTTTGGTTATTCGTGCATATATCATCCCCTATTAGATTGTAAACTCTATGGGAAAGCCCTTGAAAGTTTGGAATGAAGAAGCTACGAGTTACCGGACTGGTCAACATGGCATGTTGGGAAAAAAAATGAAGGCTTGGGTGGGCAAAACTTAACAATAATTTTAAAGAAACATAAGAAAAAAATATTTTCCAAACTACATAAGGAGTCCTAAATGATCTTAAATGTCATTCACATAGTATTTAAAACATTCAACTATATTCCTGCAAGCAGCCACCTCCCTAACTAATTTTGCTCCCCTGTACCACAAAGGATGAAAAGGATTGTGCAGCCTATACAAATAATGAGAGACTAAACAACTAAATCCAGACCAAAATGATGGGGAAATTCAGCGTGAATGAACATATACACTGAAGAGATATTAAGAGAAAGTAAGCGAACTCTCAGAATGAGAGATACAATGCAAAGCCAAGGCTCTGCACCATCATTACTCTTAATGTAATCCATTTAAAGTTAATGTTAACAAAAGGAGGAGGTTGGCAGGTTGTTCAATTTGAAGAAGCTAAACATAAGACAGCTTTCATATTGCTGTCAAAATAGGATTTAAGAGTCAGAAAGATAGTGTCTCTGATAGATGGGGAAAAATTGTTCTACAGTGAATTCTTTTGTAACTGAATTCTGGAACTGCAAGGTACTGATATCCTATTTGGTTAATAAATGTATCATCACTATAGCTGAAAACACATGTATAGAAGAAATGAAAAGCTTAGGGATCCTTCTAATCACCTTGGTGCTCCATGAAAAACAGATCTCTAATACTGTAAAGTGGGCTAGGATAGAAATTTAGGGAAAAAAATCATGTGCACACAAACACACACACACATACACACAGAGCTTCTCAGTTGTGTCCAAGTCTTTGTGACCCTTAAGCTAGTAATTATCTGAGGACAGATTTGACTGAAGAAGAGATAGATAGGTAGATATAGATATATACATATGGAGAAATATAGATATATAGGTTTATATGTACATACAAACTTGCATAGAGAGATTGATATTTAGAGATATAGATATATGTATGTGTGTATATACACATTTCTGTGTGTAAGTGTGTGTATATGTGCATATAGGTATGTGTTTATACATATATACTTAGGGATATTTTCTTCGGTAATATAAAAACAGTGCTGGCTGATAGGAAATCTATCATTGTAGCATAGGCCCTAAAACATTATAAGCAATCCTCAAAGAGAATGTATGTGTATGATTGGTTAGGGTGGAACAAAACGGGGGCTATGAAGGAGAAATATACATATATATGTATGTATGTATGTGTATATACATACATATATTTATACATATATATTCTATGTGAGATTACTTTTTTCAGTGTTCCCTTAAAAATACAATAGATTAAATATCCAGATATTCTTTACAAGTATTTTTTTTATTTCACTTTTAACAAGATTTTTTTAGGCAATTAGGGTTAAGTGACTTGTCCAGGGTCACACAGCTAGTA
Source organism: Vombatus ursinus (assembly GCF_900497805.2). NCBI lineage: Eukaryota > Metazoa > Chordata > Mammalia > Diprotodontia > Vombatidae > Vombatus > Vombatus ursinus. The sequence goes on from NW_020954569.1 coordinate 21,933,174, forward strand.
AGTGTCAAGTGTTTGGTCTGGGACTGGATTTGAACCCAGGTACTCCTGACTTCAGGGCCAGTGCTCTATCCATTGCCCAACTAAGCTTCCCCTATTTCACGTTTAAAAAATACGTTTTGATGTGATAATTTTGCTTACAAAATTGAAGATATTATGGGTTTATTTTAGCAGAAAAGATGCAATTACTATGAATTCATATATTATTCCTTTATTACCTTTAATATTCTTCTTGGTCCTGGGCTCTTGCCATTATGTTCTCTGCATGCACATGTAGCTAAGGATGTTTGACCTCAGAGATTTCCCACACACTGATTATCTGAAGAGCCATTAAGCCTATCATCATTTTTGGCTTTGATAATGGACAGCATAGTGCTTTTGATTAAATGAAATAATCTCCTTTCTGATTGCAACTGGCCAACTTAATGTTTTGGTTTCTTGAAGGTGACATTTGTTATAATGTTGTTAGCCATATTCTGAAATGCTCCTTTAAAAAAATCAACTGAATAAACTAAAATCAAGTGTCAATACAATATTCTGAATGTCTCAAAAGTAATCATATCACAGAGTTGGGATTTCAAAACACCAAGCTCATCTCAGCAAAATCCTACTTGCCCTCCAACTCTTTCCCATTGGACTTTAGGGTGAGGCAGCTTGAAATTTCTCATCCTTTTATCATCAGTTCTATTGTCTGAAAAGATACAAATCTTCATGAAATGGAGTACAACATCACATTGTAATTTTCCCAATAGGATCGTGAACTACCAGGGCATTCAAATACTTTTATGCTTAGAAATCGAAACTGGTAAATATGTTCAAAGTTTGAGTAATGTCTGGGTACCAAGAGACATTCTAAAGAAAACTTTATTCTGAACATGCGTCACAAAGAAATAGTAACTTAGAATGTGTGTGTGTGTGTGTGTGTGTGTGTGTGTGCACAAATGCAAGCATAATATATAGGGTCAATGTCTGATAGATGATCCATTCCATGTGTATCAATTTGATTGAAATTACCTTGTTATATATCTTTGGGGTGATAGAGTCTCTAGATCTATGATGTCCACACAGTGCAGAGATAAAATTTATATTAGAGCTATATGGTTTAGGGGCTATTAAAAAAAAGTTCAAAGAGAAGCAGACCAAAGGTAGTTTTCTAGGTCACTGGTGAAATACCATGATGGACTGAATATAAAAACTCAGACTCTCATTTCCTCTACTGTACCATTTCAATGGATAAATAAGGCTATCAATATTAGTCTTTTCAAAAGCACAGTACTAAACTGTTATACTTAATGCAAAACACACCACTCCCTTTTTTCCCATGGTTTTGGGGGCCTGATGTAACCTTTATTGTCTTCCTCAGAAATGGAATATCACACAATATGATGGGAGAGGGGACAAAAATGCTAGAACAGAGAGTATTGACTGATCAAATGTTTTAAACCTTTACAGTAGCTTTAGAAAACTGTATCTCTCCCTTTAATATATCCCCAAGGCTTCCCATCCCACAATTTACTGCCTTACTTGTTCCAATTAATTTTGTACTGTTTGAAAAAAGAAAATTAGGGGGTAGAGCCAAGATGGCAGAGAGAAGCCAGCAAGTTGCCTTAGCTCTCCCCAGTTTTCCTCTGAAAAAAATGTTAAATCAAGCCTCTAAAAGAATTCTGGAGTAACAGAAACCACAAAAAGATGGAGTGAAACAGTTTTCAAGCCCAAGATAATTTAGAAGGACTTCAAGAAAGGTCTGTCTCACACGGGTAAAAGACAGCACAGCCCAGTAAAGACAGTTTCTGAGCAAGCCAGCAGAGGGCTCTTAGCCGCAGCGCAGATACGCAACCAAGGCCTCAAAGTTCTGGCTCAACAGGCCAGTGGCACGGCAGGCCAGCTGTGAGGCCTCCAGCCCCCAGTGCAGTGGGCAAACTGCCAGCCCAGGAACCAGGGTACTACAGGTATGACTAGGCTAGGCCACCCTAGTGCAGTGGACAAGCTGCCAGTCCTAGAGGCCTCATTGCAGAAAGCTAGTGACCAGGCCTTTGGACCCCCAGTGAAAGAAGTTTGGGACAATGCCCCCTGTGCCCCAGGAGCAGAGCTTAACTGTAAAAAAGAGTCAGCAAATAGAGTCCTGACCATAGAAAGCTACTACAGTAACAGGGAAGATCAAAACACAAACCCAGAAGAGGACAATTGTGTCAAAATGTCTACATGTGAAGCTTAAAAGAGGCATAAGAGGGGAAGCTAAATGGTGCAGTGGATAGAGCACAGGCCCTAGATTCAGGAGGACCTGAGTTCAAATCTGGCTTCACACATATAACACTTACTAGCTGTGTGACCCTGGGCAAGTCACTTAACCTCATTGCCTAGCCAAAAAAAAAAGTCCTCTTGGAATTTTGGGGGGCAGCTAGATGGCACAGTGTATAGAGCACTGACCCTGGAGTCAGGAGGTCCTGAGTTCAGATCCAGCCTCAGACACTTGACACTAACTAGTTGTGTGACCTTGGGCAAGTCACTTAACCTCGATTGCCTCACAAAAATAATAATAATAATCTTTTAAACTAAATAATCTAATCCTAAAGAATGAGTGGGTCAAACAACAAATCATAGAAATATTTAATAATTTCATCAAAAAGAATGACAATAATAAGATAACATACCAAAATTTATGTAATGTACCCAAAGCAGTACTTAGGGGAAATTTTATATCTCTAAATGCTTAGAAGAATAAAATTGAGGAAGAGCAGATCAATGAATTGGGCACATAATTTAAAAAGCTGGAAAAAAAACAAATTAAAACTCCCCAACTAAAAACCAAAATAGAAATTTTGAATATCAAAGGAGAGATTAATAAAATTAAAAATAGGAAAACTATTGAACTAATAAATAAATCTATGTGGGGATTAAAAAAAGAAACTAGATAAATCTTTGGTTTATTTGAATTAAAAAAAGAAAGAAGAAAACCAAATTATCATAAAAAATGAAAAAGGTGAATGAACCACCAAAAAAGAGGAAATTAAAGCAATTAGGAGCTATTTTGCCCAACTGCATGCCAATAAATCTGACAATCTAAGTGAAGTGGATGAATATTTACAAAAAAATATTAATTGCCCAGATTAACAGAAGAGCAAATAAAATAATTAGATAACCTATTTAAGAAAAATAAATTGAACAAACCATCAATGAACTCCCTCAGAAAATATCTCCAGGGCCAGATGGATTTACAAATGAATTCTACCAAACATTTAAAGAACAATTCATTCCAATTCTACATAAAGTATTTGGAAAAATAGGTGAAGAAGGAGTCCTACCAAATCTTTTTATGACATAAATATGATGATGATACCTAAACCAGAAAGACCCAAAACAGACAAATAAATTTATAGACCAATTTTCCTAATGAATGTTGATGTAAATTTTTAAATAAAATATTAACAAAGAGATTACAGCAATTTATCACAAGTATGATGCACTATGACCAGGTGGGATTTATACCAGGAATGTAGGACTGATTCAATATCAGGAAAACTATCAGCCTAATTGACCATATCAATAACAAAACCAACAGAAATCATATGATTATCTCAATAGATGCAGAAAAGGCTTTTGACAAAATATAGCACCCATTTCTATTAAAAACATTAGAGAGCACAGGACTAAATTGAGCTTCCTTAAAATGATAACTAGTATGTATCTAAAATCATCAGCAAGCATTATCTGGAAGGGGGATAAACTAGAAACATTCCCAATAAGATCAGAGGTGAAACAAGGATGCCCATTATCACCATTATTACTCAATATTGTACTAGAAATGTTAGTTTTAGCAATAAGAGAAGAAAAAAGAAATGTAAGAATTAGAATAGGAAATGGGGAAATAACACTATCACTTTTTGCAGATAATATGATGGTATACTTAGAGAATCCTAGAGAATCAACTAAAAGCTACATTAAATAATGAACAACTTTAACAAAGTTTCAAGACATAAGATAAACTCACATAAATCATCAGCATTTCTATACATTACCAACAAATCTCAGCAAGAAGTGATAGAAAAAGAAATTCCATTTAAAGTAACCATAGACAATATAAAATATTTGGGAGTCTACTTTCCAAGACAAACCTAGGAACTCTATGAACACAATTACAATTTTTTTTTCACAAAAATAAAGTCAGATCTAAGTAATTGAGAAAATATCAATTGCTCATGTGCACACTGAGCTAATATAATAAAAATGACAATTCTATCTAAAGCAAATTACTCATTCAGTGCTATACCAATCAAATTACCAAAAAAAAATTATGCTATAGAGCTAGAAAACATAATAACAAAATTCATCTGGAAGAACAAAAGGGCAAGAATATCAATGGAATTAATAACAAAATGTAAAAAAAGGTGACCTAGCTATAGCAGATCTAAAACTGTATTATGAAGCAGCAATCATCAAAACTATTTGGTACTGGCTAAGAAATAGAATGGTGGATCAGTGGAATGGATTTGGTACACAATACACAGTATAAATGACTATTGTAATCTGCTTGACAAACCACAGAAATCTGACTTCTACAATAAGAACTTGCTATTTGACAAACCTGCTGGGAAAACTGGAAAACAATATGGCAGAAACTAGGCATAGGCCAACATCTTACACCATATACCAAGATAAGGTCAAAATGGGTACATACTTTAGACATGAAGGATGATAACATAAGCAAATTAGGAGAGCAAGGAATAGTTTGTCAGATCTATAAAGAAAAGAATTTATGACCAATATGAGATAAAAACATTATGAAATACAAAATGGATACTTTTGATTACATTAAATTAAAAAGGTTTTGCACAAACAAAACCAACACAACCAAGTTTTTAAGGAAAACAGAAAAATGGGATTTTTTTACAGCAACCGTTTCTGATAAAGATCTCATTCCTCAAATACATAGAGAATCGAGTCAAATTTATAAAAATACAATTCATTCCCAATTGATAAATGGTCAGAGGATATGAATGGGCAGTTTTCAGATTAAGAAATTAAAGCTATCTATAATCATATGAAAAAATGTTCAAAGTCACTATTGATTAGAGAAATGAAAATTAAAATAATTTTGAGGTACAGCCTCACACCAATCAGATTGACTAATATGACAGAAAAGGAAAATGATAAATGTTGGAGAAGTGGGAAAATTGGGACACTAATGCACTGCTGGTTTGAGTTGTGAATTGATCCAACCATTGTGGAGAGCAATTTGAAACTGTGCATACCCTTTGATATAGCAATATCAAAACTAAGTCCATATCCCCAAGGGATCATAAAAAAAAGGGAAAGCACCCACATATACAAAAATATTTATATCAGCTCTTTTTGTAGTGGCAAAGGGTTGGAAATTAAGGGAATGTCCATAAATTGTAGAATGTCTGAACAAATTGCGGCATATGAATGCAGTGGAATACTATTGTGCTTTAAGAAATGATGACCAGTTGGATTTTAGAAAAACCTAGAAAGATATACATAAACTGAAGCTGAGTGAAGTGAGCAGAACCAGAACATTTTACCCAGTAATAGCAACATTGTGCAATGATGAGCTTAGCTCTTCTCAGCAATTATCCAAGACAGTTCCAAAAGTCTTATGATGCAAAATGCTATCCACATCCAGAGAAGGTTCTACAGAGTCTGAATGCAGATTGAAACACATTATTTTCACTGTTATTTTTTGTGGCTTTTCCCATTTGTTCTGTTTCTTCTTTCATAATGTGACTATTATTAGAATATGTTCACATGATTGGACATATATAAGCTATATTAGATCACCTGATATCTTGAGGAGGAGGGAGAAAAAAGAGGGAGAAAAAATTTGAAACTCAAAATCATATAAAAATAAATGTTGAAAACTACCTTTACATATAATTGGAAAAAATAATATACTATTCTACCAAAATTAAAATAACAAAAATAAGAAAATGAGAAATTATCTTTCAAAATATGAAAATATATTATTACTGTAGTTAGTCTATTAGTACTAATTATTAGCACTACTATTGGATAAGATTGAGAGAATTTTATATTTCATGTTGCATGTAGAAAAATGCTCTAAACATGGAGTCGTGTTTGAATCTCAGTTTGGACACTTACTATTTGGATGATCTTGAATAAATAACTTAATCCTTAAGCCTCAGTTTCCTCATCTTTAAAATGAAGAGTTTGGATTAGATGATTTAAAGATCCCTTCTTGAAAATGATGAATGTTGGAGAAGATGTGGGAAAATTGGAACACTAATGCTTTGTTGGTGGAGTTGTGAACTGATCCAACCATTCTGGAGAGCTGTTTGGAACTATGTCCAAAGGGCTATAAAACTGTGCATATCCTTTGGCCCAGCAATACCACTTCTAGATCTGTATCCCAAAGAAATCATAAAAAAGGGAAAAGGACCCATGTATACAAAAATATTTATAGCAGTTCTTTTTTGTGGTAGCAAAGAAATAGAAATTGAGGGAATGCCCATCAGCAGGGGAATGGCTGAACAAGTTGTGGTATATGAATGTAATGGAATACTATTGTTCCATAAGAAATGATGAGCAAGTAGATTTCAGGAAAAAAAAACCTGGAAAGACTTATATGAACTGATGCTGAGTGAAGTGAGCAGAACCAGGAGAACATTGCACAGAGTAACAATATTGTGCAATGACCAACTTTGATAGATTTAACTCCTCTCTGCACTATAATGATGTAAGACAATTGTCAAAGACTAAAGATGGAAAATGCTGTCCACATCCAGAAAAAGAACTATGAAGTCTGAATGCACATCAAAGCATTATATTTCTTCTCTCTTTTGTTTTTCCCCTTCTTTCTCATGGCTTCTCTCTTTGGTTCTAATTCTTCTTTATAATATGACTAATGTGAAAATATTTAATATGAATGTATAAGTAGAGCCTATATGAGATTGCACACTGTCTTGGGGAAAAGGGAGTGGGGAGGATTTAGAACTCAAAATTTCATGCAAATGAATGTTGAATACTAAAAATAAATTTAAAAAAATTAAAAATATATTTAATATCTGATGGGATAAAAATATGGTTTACTGATAAAAAAAATATGGTCCTACATGTCAACAGCTTGGGAATTCGATATCAAATGATGTAAAACAAACATTATAAAGGAAGACATATAACATATTATTTTTAACATGTAAAAATTGTTGAGATTTATTTTTGTCAATAAATTTTACTATTAAAAAAAAGATCCCTTCTAGCTCTAGATCTGTGATCCTATGAACTAAAGCTATGTACTCCATGTGCCATATGTCATCAGAAGAGAAATTAATATAGCCAAAGGGGTTTCAAATTAACATATTGACTGTGTGCAAAGTAATTGGTCAATTATTGAACAATAAATCTTATCTAGCCATTTCAATAATGATGATAACTAGACCTTGGTTAAGAAAACTAAATCAGATCAACTAAATGCTGAGTTAATTCCTCATTATGTTTTCAATCAAATTTTATATCTAAAATACTGACAATTTTGTAAGAGAAAAAGGAGACAATATTGGTGCAGTGGGAAGGGTATTGAGCTTGTAGTCAGAGAACCTGGGTTCACATTCTGACTTTTTCTCTTTTTACCTGTATACATTAGTTAAATAATTTAACCCATCAGAGACTCAATTTCCTCAATTGTAAAATGAGGTTTTGGACTAAATGACTTCAATGATACCCTTCACCTGTGATTCTTTTAATCCAAGTGACATGATACATATCTAAGCACTTTTTACAGAAAAGTTATTATTCAGTTATTATTCAGCAAATGATTTGATAGTCAACATAATTTTAGTAATATTTTATTTTTCCCAATTACATGTAAAAACAGTTTTTAACATCCATTGTGTTTTTTTTAAGTTTTAAATTCCAAATTATATCTTTCTTTCATTTTCCTCCCCCCTCCCTGAGATGGTAGGTAATTTGATGTAAGTTATACATGTTCAATCATGTAACACATTTCTTGTATTATTCATTTTATAAAATATAACTCAAACTAAAAACAAAATGAAAGTAAGAAAGTGAAAAACAGTGTGTTTTGTTATGTATTCAGAGGCCATCTTTCTTTGGAGGGAGATAGAATTTTACATCATAACTCCTTTGAGATTTTCATGGATCATTATATTGCCAAGAATAACTAACTCATTCACAGCTGTTCACTACACAATATTGCTGTTACTGTGTACAATGTTCTCCTAGTTCTACTCACTTCACTCTGAATCAATTCATGTAACTCTTTACAAGTTTTCTGAAATCACCCTGCTTGTCATTTCTTATATTGCAACAATATTCTGTAACAACCTTATACTACAACTTGTTCAGCCATTCTTCAGTTGATGGTTATCTCCTTAGTTTCCAATTCTTAGCTACCACGAAAAGATTTGCTATAAATATTGTTATGGATATAGGCCTCTTTCCTTTTCTTTGTATAAATCTCTTTGGGATATAGGTCTAGTAGTGGTATTGCTGCATGAAAGGGTATGCACAATTGTATAATCTTTGGGTATAGTTCCAAATTGTTCTCCAGAATGGTTGGACAATTCACAACTCAAAACAACAGTGCATCAGTGTCCCAATTTTGCCACATCTTCTTCAACATTTATCATTTTCCTTTTCTGTCATATTAGCCAATCTGATAAGTATGAGGTAGTACCTCAGAGTTATTTTAATTTGCATTTCTCTAATTAATAGTGATTTAAAGCATTTTATATGATTATAGATAGCTTTGATTTCTTTGAAAACTGTCTATTCATATCCTTTGGTAGTCAATATAATTTCACATGTAAACATCAACATATTTAATAGCTGTTTTATGTTTTAGCCTCTATTTAGGGAGTGGCAGCAGTAGAAAGTAACTGAGATTCCTTTGATGACTGAGATATGAGGCATGACATCATGTGTATGATATTATCTCTATAAGATACTCTGGTAATTATGTCTGTCAAGGAAATGACAAAGGGGAATAATAGTGAGCATTTTTAGTGAAGCAAAATATAAGACCAGACAGAGTAGTATTCTCTCCATTTTTAGTTCCCTCTTTTAGGGAATGCTCCCAGTACCACTTCCCCCACATACACACACTCCACTTTCCTCACTTCTTAAGATGGAAACTCCTTGTTGATCTGGTATTCTTCCTCTAACCTTACTAACACAATAACATGGAAAAATAATCAATGCATTTCCCCCCCCAAAAAAGTGTATTATATTTATTGGTGCACAATTCCTCCCAGAGCATCAATCTTGATCACTAAATGCAAATTTTTCATGAAAGCATAATTCAAGAAGCTTTGAAACATCAATCTTCTCCAAAATGTTCTATTCCTACACTAGCTAGTCTCAGATGGTTTTCTCATAAAGCAAATCCAAGAGCTTGCCTATTAATTAACCACCATGGGGCATGCTAAAGACTCTTATGAAATTATAAACATTTGTATATGCAAACAGTTAAGTAACTGTTACCCACACTGAAAGACAGATACTAGAGAACATTGAAAGTTATTTTCCCTGCTGAGAAAGACCAGTGGAACTTATATCATCCTGTAGGGAAATCAAGGAATCTGTAGTGCAGTACACACACACATATATTATATATATGTACACATATATACATATATATGCATATATAGAGAGAATTTTTTTCTGAATGTGTCAGATACAACATGCTACTAGATAATCAAGATAATTTAAGAGTGACAATGATGGCATTTGCATAGTGATTCAAGGGGAAAATATGTAAGTTGTTTTCATATGAAAACAATCCTACTAAGACACAATCTAATTTACAAGGATAGACAGTCATCTGGATCAAAATATAACAAAAGTTTTTTTTTAATTATCTACTGCCTTTAATTTTGGGTAAGACATACTTGACTTACATGAGAATGTAATGGAATGGGTTTTCATTCTAGTAATGGTGATGAGTTTACACAGATCCATCCACATTTGTTACTATGATTCTGGTTCATGCCTGTGGCCAAAAGAAACTGTCAGGTCAATACAGGTTCAATTACCTAGTCCTATACTGTTTCCTGACAAGCTCTGCTCATAGTCATGCCTTGATGAATTCTAGTCAAGATTTGAAAATCTGCAAACACATCAAAGATTGAGGGGTAGAACCATAGAAGGAAAATATGAATTATATAAATTGGTCAACAAAATTGGTGAAATAATATGGAGGAGGGGGCAGCTAGGTGGTGTAGTGGATAGAGCGCTGGCCCTGGAGTCAGGAGGACCTGAATTCAAATCTGGCCTCTGACACATAACACTCATTAGCTGTGTGACTCTGGGCAAATCACTTAACCCCAATACCTCACCAATGATAATAACAATAATATGGAGGATACCCAGGAGGAATGGAGTCATTAGACATGTAGGCAGATTCAACAACAGAGTTAACCAAGTCAAGCAATAATACAAACAGAAACAGAGAAATAAATAGCAGTCCCAGGTGTCAGAGATGCATACACAACTAATATATTCCTTGATAAAGACATAGAGGCATTTTAAAGTTGTTTAAGGAAAAAATAAAAAAACAAGACCTTAGAGGAAAAAAAAGAAAAAGAAAAACAATGATATATGAGAGATATAGTAGTGGAAATCAGAAAACTGGAGAAAATATGAGACAAAAAAAGAGAAATAGTTGGAGAAATTCATCTGGTTTTCATGTTATGGTCTGAAGCTCCCCTTCCTTGTAAAAACCAAGAGGTGGAAAGAATTTTCAGGCCTGAAACCTGGTGATCAGATTTGGTTCTTTATTTTTATTTCAATAAGGCTGATTAGTGTCCCATAGAAATGTTGGGCTCTATAATTTAAATTTTCCAGTGACACGTGAACCAGGATCTCCTGCCCTAGTCCATATGTGTTAGAGAACCATTCTTTATTATCTTTCATATCTGCTTTGGGAATTACTCATTTAAGTCTCTGTCTAAGCAGCTTCTCTCTCTCTCTCTCTCTCTCTCTCTCTCTCTCTCTCTGTGTCTCTTGGAGATATGTTGTTTTGTGTCTATAAGAATTCAGAGTAGGCCTGATCCAATATCCTGCCATTTTACCAATAAAACTCAGTTCTAGAGCAGATCGAGAAAGACATTGACAGAGTCTCTCAGAAACATCCACATCTTTACATTTTATGTACAATATTTGGTGAAGAAGTAGGATTAGAAATTTTAATGTTGAAATCATCTAGTATAGCATTCTTCAAACTGGGCTCTATGGAACATTAAGAGTTTACTAATCCGGTACAAGTAGTCTACACTACAAGAAATGAGTCATAAAGATGGACAAGTACACATCTTTATTATCTATAGAGGTTATACATAATGTGAATTGAGCTACTGCAGGCAAGTATCAGAGATTGGTCAACACTGATTATTTGATGAGAGTTTGTTTTAGTTTAGAATTGTACACATCCAATAATGTACAGCATTCAATGGATGGATTGTCTTACCTTTGCCATAAATATTTCTTTGCATCAATATCTATTTTGAGTAACTGGATAAAAGTCTGTCAGGTAAAATAGGCAAAAACATTAATAATCAAAACTCTTGAAAAGAAGACACATATCTGTGACCCTTGTCTAAGTATTAAATTCCAAATGCTGAAGAAAATAAAATGATAATTGCTGTCTCCAATTTAAGTTTGCTTCTAATGGCCTTTATGTTCCCTATCCTGATTCTGTTAACACATTTTATCATATATATTTTATTATTTAATTTAAAGAGTTTGTTGTTTCAATAAAACTTCAAAGGAATTTTTTTGCAAAATATGAACTGACAGGTCAAATCTAGTCAATGATGACAGACAATCAGACAACAAGAAGGAAGTGAACTTCACACTGAACAAGTATTTGAAGAAACAGAAAGCTCTTTGCAGTGTGATAGCTCCTGCTTAGATTTTTAAAGGGTCAGATAGCCATTAGAGCTGAGACCTCATGTAAACTCCTTTTACTAGGCCCCTTGTATCTAATGGTGAATATTTTAGGGGAGTAGAGACAGGAATAAAGTCTGTGACCATGGAATTGGTTAAAGCTAGTTGGTTCATATGAGTATCCTGAATTTATGTCATTGATTTTATGTTCACGGTATTCTAACCATCTTAGTTTATTTTGTAAAACTTTCTTTCAGAAACCCCTATGCCTGTACAGTATTAGCATTTTCCCCTTACATATTGTGTTTTGAAGTTTTAGATCACAATTACCTCGTTCATTAAATGCTTTACAAATAGTCACTACACTACAAAGCAAAATTTAAAAAAAGATGAAAGAACAGCATTTTGACAGTGGTCCTTCAGTCTAAAATGAATTAGATTTTATCACAATTATATAAAATTCAGAAGCATTTGTAGAAATATCTCTTATCTAACTTTCATTACATGTCTTATTTCTTTAAGAAATAAAACAAAACACTCAAAATTAAAGTGTTAAAATGTTTTGTTGGGGGTGGAGCCAAGATGGCAGAGTAAAAGCAGTGACTTACTTGAGCTCTCCCCCAAACCCCTCCAAATACCTGTAAAATATGGCTCTAAACAAATTCTAGAGCAGCAGAATTCACAAAACAACAGAGTGAAACAAATTTCCAGCCCAAAACAACCTGGATGGATGATTAGAAAGATTTATCATGCTGGGCTGGTGGGTACGTGTGGGCACGCAGGCAAAAAACAGGCCTCAGGGAACCTAGAGCAGGCCTCAGGGAACTGAATCATGGATAGCTGTGGAGGTTTCCAGATTTCTCAACCCACAAAAGCCAAAGACAACTTACAAGGTCAGTAGGAAAAGTCTGTGACTGCGGTGACAGAGAAGTTTGATCCCAGGCCCTGGCACAGTCCAGGAATAACTTACACATTCAAATGGTTATAGAAATCTGTCTTATCGTACAGGAAATTATGAGGGGAAGGGTATAAAAGAAAGGGGAAAGGGTGATAGAAAGGAGGGCAGATTGGAGAAGACAGTAGTCAGAAACAAAACACTTTTGAGGAGGGACAGGGTGAAAGGAGAAGAAGAATAGAATAAACATGGGGGAAAATAAGATGGAAGGAAACACAGTTAGCAATCCTAACTATGAAAAAAAAATTGAAATAAGTTTAGCTGATTAAGACCTCAATTCTCAAATATATAGGGAAGAGTCAAATTTATAAAAATAAGAGCCATTTCCCAATTGATAAATGATTAAAAGATGTGAACAGTTTTCAGATGAAGTCATCAAGCTATCGATAGCCATATTTAAAAAAACGCTCTGAAACTATTGATTAGAGAAATGCAAATTAAAACAATTTCAAGGAACTAACTCATACCTATTATGCTGGCTAATAGGAGAAAAAAAGGAAAATGATGAATATTGGAAAGGATGTGAAGAAAATGAGACAGTAATGCACTGCTGGTTGAGTTGTGACCAGATTTAACCATAATGTAGAGCAATTTGGTACTATGCCCAAAGGGCTATGAAAATGAGCATACCTGATGACCTAGCAATACCATTACTAGGTCTGTGTCCCAAAAGACATAAAAAACAAAAAGGAAAAGAAACATATCTACAAAAATATTTATAGCAGCTCTTTTCTGGTGGCATAGAATTGGAAAATGAGGGAATGTCCATCAACTGGGGAATGACTGAACAAATTGTGATTGTGATGGAATATTGTTGTGCTATGAGAAATGATGAGTGAGGTGCTACAGAAAAACCTGGAAAAACTTACAGAAGCTGATGCAAAGTGACATGTACTGTGTCCAAAGTAACAGCAATATTGTAAGATGATCAGCTATGAATAACTTACTCTCAACAATATGATGATCCAAGACAACTCTGATGGACTTATTATGAAAATTGTTATCCATTCCCAGAGAAAGAACTGATGGTGTCTGAATACACATTGAAGCATAGTCTTTTTCACTTTGTTTTTTTTTTCTTGAGTTTTTTTGGTCCGTTTTTTTCACAACATGACTAATATGGAAATATGTTTTGCCTGACTGCATATGTATAAACTACATCAAATTACTTGCCTTCTCAATGAGAGCAGTATGGAGGGAGAAAGGGAGTGAGTTGGAACTCATAAAGTTTTAAAAACGAATGTTAAAAATTGTCTTTATTTGTAAGGGAGGAAATAAAATACTAAATGCAATTTAAAAAAGTAAATTAATAAATAGTGAGGGTTTTTCATCTCACTGATCTATTTAGACATACAGGGCTTTTCAAGAGAACCTTGTTCCCCTAAGGGCAAAGATAAGACTAGTGTTAGAGGCTCAATTCCTGGATCCAATAGGACTCACAGACTAACACAAAGATCTGGTAGCAATAGATGTTCATGGGTTGAAGGGAGTAAAACCAGTCCCATGTATGATAAGATTGTAATGTATAATCAAATGATTCTATACCTACTACTGGAGAGCTTCATCCACCAGTATAGAGAGCTACATAGTAAAGAAACAATTGTTGTAAGGAAATTGCCTGGTTGGTGGCTATAATGTAAATAAGAGGGACTAGCTGGATTGGTGTCATTGACGTAGAAAGGGAGAGGAATTAATTTTAATTAGGAATAATTGTATTTTTATTCTCTCTCTGTTGTTGTTTTTGGGGGTTTTGGGGGATTTTTTTGCCAGTATAAGTTGATAGTATTCATTGACAGTAAAAAAGATTTAAGAAATGGATGGGGGGGATGGTAAGCTTCGATATGGAGATTCTCTCACAAATCTTCAGTCTCTTCTTGTCTATTAGTTTCTTCCCAAATGAAATACAAATTCATCCATGACTTTCTCATCCTTAAAAACAAAACAAAAACCCTCACTTGATCCACCCATCCTTGCTAGCTTTCCTCTTACATCTCTCCTCTTTTCACAGCTAAACTTTTTGAAAAGCCCAGCTACAATTAGGTCTTCCACTTCCTTTCTTCTACTTTTTAACTTTCCACAATCTGACTTCTAACTTCATAATTCAACTATTACTGTTCTCTCCAAAGTTACCAATCATGTCTTACTTGCTAAACCTAAAGGCCTTTTCTCAATTCTTATTCCTTTTCATTTTCTACAGCCTTTGACAATAGTGATTACAATTTTCTTTCATATTGCTTTTCCCTCCAAGTTTTTGTGACACTCCTCTCTATTTTTTTACTCGGTGATCTGCCAAGATCACCAAGTATATAGCTTATTAGCTCCCAGAGATTCAATTATCATCTGAATGCAAATGATCCTCATACTTATTTGTCCAGTCCTAATCTCTCCCCTGATTTCCAGTCTCATATGACTCTCTATTAGACATCTTGAACTAGATGCTTCTTGGACAACTTAACATGTAAAAAGGAACTCATAATCTTCCCCCAAAAAAGTAAATAAAAAAAAAAATCCTTTCCATTTCTCTTTTTTTTTTCCTTTCAGTGTTAAGAATTCTGCCATCCTCCTAGTTATTCAAGCTGGCAACTCAAGTATGAACCTCATCTCCTCACTCTCTCTCACTTTCCATATACAATCTGTTGTCATTCCCTATTGATTCTTCCTTCACCACATCTCTGGTATATGTCCCTTTCTCATTTCTGACACTGACATCAATCAGTCAATAAGCATTTATAAAATGCCTACTATATGCCACCTAAGTGCTGAGGATAAAAAGAAAGGCAAAATATAGCCCCTATTCTTAAAGAGCTCACAGTGCAATAGGGGATACAAAAAAAATTACAAATAAACAATATTTGAGATAAATTGGAAAAAAACAGGAGGGGGAGGGGAACACTAGAATTAAAAAGAATTGTATGACCAAACAAGAGATAGAGAACAATATGAAATGCAAAATGGATAATTTTGATTATATTAAATTAAAAAGGTTTTGCACAAACAAAGTCAATGTATCCAAGATAAGAAGGAAAGCAGAAAGCTGGGAAATAATTTTTTTCATTTTTTTATTTTTTAAAAAATTTAAATGTTTTTAGTTTTCAACATTCACTTCCATATGATTTTGAGTTTTAAATTTTCTCTGCCTCCCATTTGTTCCCCCCACTGGGACTACATACAATCCGATATAGGCTCTACCTATGCATTCACATTAAGCATATTTTCCCATTATTAGTCATGATTTAAAGAACAATTAGAAACAATGGGAGGAACCAGGTGAATGAAGCAATAAAACAAAATAACAAAGGAAAATGAGAGCAAATAGTATGCTTCTATCTGCGTTCAGAGTCCATATTTCTTTCTCTGGGTGTGGATAGTAATTTCCATCATGAATGTTTTAGAGTTGTCCTAGAATCTTACATTGCTGTGAAGAACCAAGCCTATCAAAGCTAGTCATCCGTAATGTGGCTGTTACTGTGTACAATGTTCTCCTGGTTCTGCTCATTTCACTTTGCATCAGTTCATGTAAGTCTTTCCAAATATTTTTTTTTCCAATTCTACCTGCTCATCGTTTCTTATAGCACAATAGTATTCCATTGCATTCATATACCATAACTTGTTCAGCCATTCCCCAATTGATGGGTATCCCCTCAATTTCCAATTTTTTGCCACCACAAAAATTGCTGCTAGAAACATTTTTGTACATGTGGGTCCTTTTCCCATTTTTATGATCTCGTTGGGATACAGACCTAGAAGTGGTATTGCTGGGTCAAAGGGTATGCACAATTTTATTTATATTATATTTTCTTTTCTTTTCTTTTTTTTATAGTCAATATCTCTGATAAAGGCTTCATCAATAAAATATGTGGACAACTGAGTCAAATTTATAAGAATACAAGTCTTTCCCTAATTCATAAATGGTCAAAGGATAGGAACAGGAAGTTTTCAGATGAATAAATTAAAGCTATCTATAGTCATATGAAAAAAAATGCTCTAAATCACTATTGATTAGAGAAAGCAAATCAAAACAACTCTGAGGTACCATATCACACCTATCAGATTGGTTAATGTGACAAAAAAAGAAAATTATAAATGTTGTGGAAGATGTGGGAAAATTGGAACACTAAATACATTGTTGGTAGAGTTGTGAACTGATCCAGCCTTTCTGGAGAGCTATTTGGAATTATGCCCAAATATATATAAATAATATATATAATATAATATTACATAAAATATTATATATAATACATAATAAAATAATATATATAAAACTATGCATGCCCATTGACTCAGCAATACCACTACGAAGTCCTTATCCCAAAAAGATCATGAAAAAGGGAACAGGACCCCCATGTACAAAAATATTTATAGCAGTTCTTTTTGCAGTGGCAAAGAACTGGAAACTGAGAGAATGCCCATCAGTTAAGGAATGGCTGAACAAGTTATGGCATATGAATATAATGGAATACTATTGTTCTATAAGAAATGATGAGCAGGCAAATTTCAGAAAAATATGGAAAGACTTACATGAAATGATACTGAGTGAAGTGAGCAGAATGAGAACATTGTACACAATAACAGCAACATTGTTTGACCAATTTTGATAAACAGCTCTTCTTGACAATACAATGATCTAAGATAATTCCAAAAGACTCATGATGGAAAATGCTATACACATCCAGAGAAAGAACTATGGTCTGAAGACAGATCAAAGCATACTATTTTCTGTCTTCTTGTTGTTGTTGTTTCTTTCTTGTAGTTTTTTTTTCTCTTTTGTTGTTTCTTCTTTAAAAATGTGACTAATGTGGAAACATATTTACATGATTGCACATGTATAATCTATATCAGATAGGTTGCCATCTTGGGCAGGGCAGAGGAGAGAGAGGAAGAAATATTTGGAACTCAAAATCTTATAAAAGTGAATGTTGAAAACTGACAATAAATAATTTTAAAAAAGAATTAAGAAGAATTGAGTGGGAAAGGTTTCCTATAGAAGATATAATTTTATTGGAACTTGAAGGAAGGCAGGAAAAATACAAGGCTCAAATGAAGAGGGAGAGAATGAACATACCCAGAATCAGGAGGTGGAGTGTCTTGTTTGAAGAAGAGCAATCCAGGGAAGAGCACATAATGGTGGGTGGAGAGGTAGGATAGAGTGAGGTGAAAGAAAACTGGAAATATGGGAGGAGGGTAGGTGATAAAGAGTTTTGAATTCCAAACAGGATTTAATATTTGATCCTAGATAGGATTGTAGGAATGTAGGTGAGGTATAGAGATTACTTGGTCAGACTTTGCTCTAGGAATATCACTTTATCAACTGAGCAGAGATGAGATATATAAATGGAGAATGGAAAATGGAGAAAATTTGTGACAGGCAGTTCAACCATCAGACTATTGAAATAGTCTAGGTAAAAGGTAATGAGAACCTATACCCAAGAGGTAGCAGTGTTACAGGAGAAAGTGAACATTTGAGAAAGGATATGAGGGTAAAATCAACAGACCTCGGCATCAAATTAGATATAGAGGGTTAGAAGGAATAAGGAATCAAGCATGACACACAAGCATGACACCATTCTGTGTGACTAGGAGGATTGCGATGCCTTTGACAATAATTGGGAAGTGGAGAAGATACGAGAATTTGGGGGAAAGATATTGAGTTTGGTTTTGAATATGTTGAGTTTAAAATGTCCGTGGAACATCCATTTCAAGATGTCCAGTATGAAATTTGGGCACTTAAAGATGCAAGTCAGGAGTCTAGGAGAGAATTTAAGGGTTGATAAGCGTATTTGAAAATCCTCAAATTCTCAATGATACTTGAATCCATGAGAACTGATGAGATTACCAAGTGAAATACCATAAAAGAATAAAAGAAGAGAGTCTAGGACAGAGCCCAATGAGGCACTCATGTTTCGCAAGTGTGACCTGGGTGAAGATCCAGCAAAGGAGACTGAAAAGGTGTGATGAGTTAAGAAGGACAGGAATAAGGAGAAGGTTGTGTCCTGAAAACCTATAAGGAAGAGAGTATGAAGGAGAAGAGAGTGATCTATTACAGAGAGGTCAAGAAGGATTGTGGAAAGGCAATTAGACTTGGAAATTAAGGTGTCATTAGTAAAGATTTTGGGAGAGCAGTTTTTATTTGATATTGAAGTTGGAAGCCAGACTATGGAGAGTTATGAAGAAAAGGAAAGGTAAGAAAGTGGAGATACCGATTCTACATAGCTTTCTTTCACAAGAACTTTAGCCACAAAAGGCAGGAGATAAATGGAACAATTATTAGTGGGAGTGGATGGAGCAAAATTTTTTTTTTGAGAATTGGGAAAGACATGGGTATATTTATATGTAATAGGGAAGCAGCTGGTAGACAGGGAGAGATTTAACATGTGAGAAACTGTAACTGATAAAGGAGACAATCTTTTAGAGAAAAGAGGATGTAATAATATTGCTTGTGTATGTAGAGTGACCAGACTTGGCAAGGATAATGCCCACATTTTAATGTAAAATAGGTGAAAGAGGAAGTTATAGTAGAAGGCTTTTGGGTGATATGAGATGATGAGGAGAAGAGAAGAGCCTGAAATTTTTCATTAAATTGTAAAGCAAGTTTGTTAGCTAAGAGTGCATGCCCTCATCATATCATGCCTACAGTATTTTAATTGCCTTCTGATTGGTCTCCCTTCCTTAAATCTCTCTCTACTTAAATTCATCTTCCACTCAGTTATCAAAGTGATCTTCCTAAAGTGCCAGTCTGACCATGTTACCACTGCCCCCTCATTCCAAAGACTCTACTGGATCCCTATTACTTCCAGAAGCAAATATAGTATCCACATTTTTACTCTTAAAGCCCTTCATTGCTTGTTCCTTTCTTGCTTTTCTAATCTTCTTACATTTTGTCCCCTCCATATACCTATAGTCCAATGACATTGGCCTCCTGATGGTCTTTCTACAGCACACTTCTGCTTTCACTTGCTGATCACCTTGACTAGAATTTTCTCCCCCTTATCTCTATTCCTTGCCTTCCCCAGGCTTCCCTCAAGGCTAAATTAACATCTCACTTACAAAAACTTTTCCTGATCCACCTATACACTAATGATTTCTCATTAAGATTATCTCCAATTTATCGAACATTTATCTTCTTTGTATATATGTATTTACATATTATCTCCCACTTAGATTGTAAAACCCTACAGAGCAGGGATCATTTTTTGCATTTCTTTGTATTCCTCCTTTTAGCACAGTGCCTGGCATAAGGTGGGTTTCCATTAAATGCTATAGACTTGACTTGACAGGCTTTAAGTAGAGCTAGTATGGAGGGGATAATGGACTGGGTAAGGATGAGTCTAAGTGTCCAAGTCTTTGCGTAGTTGTCACCTTTGAACATTCTAACTAATTTTCAGCTTTCATTTAGACAGAAGAAGCTTAGCTCTGTGTGTATGTGCCTGCCCATGCCTACCCATTAAAATTTTCACACCATTATCACGCTGAATATTGACATCTGAGATAAGCAACTATGAGTCAAGAAGGTATAAAGCAAACTCTACCACTTTGGTAAAAAAAAATCTTCTTAAATAAATTTGAGAAAATATGCTCAGGCTATGAGTTAAGAATTTCTAACTGAACTGAAACATCTAGGGATACCTGTTTTCTTTTAACAAAATGTGACTTTACATTTTTTGAAGGTGGGATGAATCCCAAAAGGTTTCCTGAACAGTTTTTAAAAGGCAATATAGTGATTTAAGTATAAATTAATCTAGTGCACAAATTTCGTTTGCATTAAACCATCTATGGACTTGAAGAAATAATGTTTGCTTAGTGCCTTTATAGGTATAATTATTTTAAAATATTTCACAAGATGGGAAAGCATTGACGTAACTGTTGTTAGAATCTTGTATATGTGGGCAAGCAGGGTCTCTAAGATAAGGAGTAAGTCCAAATTCACTTTTGGGATTTAGGAATGAGTAAGTGATCCAGGAATTGGTAGCTGGGGTGTGAACACTTTTTAGTTCTTAACCAAGAGGAAAAAAAGCTCACAGGGCAAGATCTTGTCAGAAATCAGGGCAGAACAAGAATTAAGAATTAGTCAAGGAAGCAAATTCACATAAAGATGGTAGATATAAAATCAGACCGTAGGTTATAAAACTGTAATTTCTTTCTGCCTGAGATTATATACAGGGTTAGTCTTAATACAGGGCAAGATGGTATCTAGGGACCTTGAATTTTATTTTGTTGCTAGCAGAAATGTAGAACAGAAAGTAGTGTTTATTTTCAGACACCCCAGTTTTGCTAACAGAAGCTCATGGTAGGGTGATTTTCATTGACTACAATTGACATCTGGACAGTGGGAAAGTAATTGGAAGGGATTTTCTCACTGTAAATCAGTTAACTAAAGGACTGAACTCATAGAGTTTTAGCTCACATAGACTCAAAAAATGTTAAACAGATAGATTTGACCCAAGCCTGAGGGTTTCTGCTGGGTGGCTGGTAGGCTAGCTATGGCTATAGGGTTTAAATCAGGAAAGACTAAAATAGTCCCTAAGGCAATATTCTAAAGAGTGATGGGATGGGGGTGGGGGAGCAGGAATCTTTACAGGTTACAGGACTAAAAATAGCCGCAATAAAGCTGCAGTTTGGAATAAGAATTCCAGGTGGCAGCAAAGAGCAGACTTGCAAACAGCCATCCAACAGGAAATACCAGCAGATGGCAGCAAATTACAGTCTGGGAAAGGATGATGTGATACCTGCAAAGATTTAACCTAATCTTGGGGCCCGTTAAGCTAGTAGCAGAAAAAGCAGCACTAAAAGCCATCGCATTATCAGGATAGCCAGATAATATCAGTGACTTTGTGGTTGGGACAGGCAATACCTGTGAGAAACAGAAAAAAAGTATCTAGTGGTGACATGGCCAAAGGAGCATGTGTCTCCAGCTACATATAATTTCCCATGTATGTGCTTGGCTCCACATGTGTCACTCTGGCCATGCTGTGATCTGAAGAAAATCATAAGTCAGCATTGGGTTGTGGGTGTGTTTGGGAGTGGTCTCTGCCTTTTATTTTTTCTGCAATATTTAATTAAATGTCTCTCGCTTTGAAATAGTATTTCTTCTGATTGGTCTACTTATGGAATATCAGTGGAGCTTGTGAGCTGTGCTCTTGAGTGGATTCTGACTCAACTTATAACTTGAAATAGAGATACCTTTTAGGAGGCTTATTTTGAGAGGGTTGGAAGTACTAAGTTGGTAAAGGTGTTGAAATGGAATTGAAGAGACAAGGCAATACTGGATAAAATGAACAGAAGTCTCAATAAGTTTCAAAGGTATTTAATCATTGAGACATTTCATTATTCTGACTTGTAGTTTATTTGTGTGTGTGTGTGTGTGTGTGTGTGTGTGTGTGTTTAATATTATTACTATATGACAGGAATGTATTATGGTGTACTTACTTTAGGGTGTTGCAGGTAATCACAGCCAATTAAATGTATTTGAAATAAGGAATATGTGTACAGAAGAATGCAGTGGGCAAATTCTGACATTAGTTACCTTTGGCTCATCAGCAAAATTCTATCCAATTAAATCAATTTGTGGATAGAAGATTGTTTTTTCTACTTGTCCCCTAATTAACATTGAACCCTGGAGCTAGTTTTGGCGCTACAAACAGAAAAATGAAACAAAATGTTGTTACATTAAAGTTTGCTGATTCTTAAAAATAAAATAGTCTGTCATGATTTTAGTAGTCCTCCATGGCTTCATACACATCGATTTGTAAGAATACTTATTTACCATCACAAAGAATTTTTTTTCTTACTATAGCTCTGACTTACTGAGGTCTTGAATAAGTCAACCATAATGCCTTGCTTAGCTGCTCAGTCTTCCTACCAGCTCCAGAAAATTAAAGGAAGCTCTAAGAGATTTCAGTCCTCTACAGGTGTAGAAACAACACAGGTAAAGGCTAATTAACTCAAATAAATTTGTTAAAATAGGAAAGTATCCCATACTGAGCTGGTGTGAACTCCTCTTCCACCCTTTCCCACCCAGAGATTCATACCAATGTCCTGGAGTCTCTTACTACCATCATCAAATTGTAGGCATGCTTGTTCCCTTGCATCCTTGCCACTATTTCTGGTTAAGGATAGAGTTGTGACACTAAAGATTTTGTCAGAGGAGAAATGCTTCTATGATCAATCAATAAGTCAATCAAGAAACATTTATTAAGGTTCAACTATGTGTCAGTCACTGTACTAACTGCTGGGGATTCAAAATGAAGCCAAAAACATTTCCTACTCTCAAGGAACCTACAATCTAATGGGGGAGAGAATACACAAACAAATATACTCAAAGCAAGCTATATACGGCAATTAAGTGGGGTTAAGGAAAGCTTCCTATAAAAGGTGGGATTTTAATTAGAAATTAAAGGAAACTGGGGAAGTCATAGACAAGGTGGAGAAAGGAGGAGTGTTGGAGGAATGAAGGACAGTCACAGAAAATGCCTGGAACTGAGAGAGAATCTTGTTCATGGAAAAGCCAGGTGGCTAGTGGAGCCAGATGGAAGAGTAGGTGTTGGGAAGAAAGCTATTAGAAGATGCAAAAGGTAGTAGGAGGCAAGGTTATGAAGAGTTGAATACTAAACTGCATTTTATATTAGCTTCTGGAGGCAATAGGAAGCTGCTGGAATTTATTGAGTAGAGGCAGTGGGATGGTTTGACATAAACAGACCTGTGCTTTCAGAAAATCATTTAGTGATTGAATGGAGAATGGATTGGGGGAGGGAGAGATTTGAGATTGGCAGACCTATCAGCAGGACACTACAATAATCCAGACATGAGATGATGAGGCCCTGCACTAGAGTAGTGGCAATAATAGAGAATCGAAAGGGGAGTATTAGAGAAATATTACAATGATTAAATCAGCAGGCCTTAGCAACATCTTGTATATGAGGGGTGAGAGATAGTGAGGAATCCAGGATGGCTCCTAAGTTGTGAGCCTGAGGGACTGGGAGAATGGTGTTGTCCTCTATAGTAATAGGGAAGGCAAGAAGGGAAGAGGGTTTAGGAGGAAAATAATGAATTCTGGCTGGGACTTATTGAATTTAAGATGTCTAATGGATTTCCCCCCCCCCCCCCCAACCCTCTGACCTGGACTTGAAAGCTGCTAGGAGAAAGGACAATCAGAAACGTCCGTAGGTTTCTCTAATGGAAACCAAGCTACTTTGCTTTACTATGTGAGGATATGCTAGGGCATACATGATATGACCTCTTTGCTTTAAGCTTCTGAACAAATCTAGTTCAACACTGACTGAGGTTCAGAATGTCACCTTAGGTCTCTCCAGGAAACATGGACCTCATTGCCTTCTAGTACGTACCATGTGCACACAGTTTCATTTTGTTCATTTCATACCTCATGCTATATGTCGCATTTCTTTTTTAAATGTATATATGTCCATCACAAAGTGATATTTAAGAAAAAAAATGATAAAAAATTCAATGAAAAAAGATGTTTACTGAACATCCAATTTGAAATATCTGAAAGGCAGTTAGTGAGGCAAAAAAGGTAGATTTGAGTTAAGTATCATCAGAATAGAGATGCTAATTAAATCCATAGGAGCTGATGAGATCACCAAGTGAAGTAATATAGAGGAAAAAGAGAAAAGAGCATAGGAAATAATCCTGAGGGATATTTACAGGGAAAGGAGAGGACATGATCTGGGGGAAGATCCAGCAAAGGATACAGAGAAGAAAGTAGGAGAACAACCAGGAGACAGTGATGTCCCATAAACCTAGAGAGAAGAGAATATCAAGGAGGAGAAAGTGAACAGCAGTGTTGAAAGCCGCAGAGAAGTCAAGGAGAATGAGGATTGAGAAAAGGCCATTGGATATGGCAACTAAGATATCATTAGTAACTTTGGAGAGAGAAGTTTCAGTAGAATAAAATTAGCAACCTTACTATCTACAAGGCAAGAGCGGCCTATGAAATTAAGGGGAATTGCAGCCTCCTATATAGTAGAATCCTACCTGTGAACCCAGGAACCTATATGAATCACCTTTAAACAAGTTACTTAGCCATCTTACATTTCAGTTTCCTCATTTGCAGAATGAGCAAGTTGGGCTGAAGGATATGAAAGATTCCATCCAACTTTTAAGAGGTTATTTATATAAAAACAATATATTGTGAGATGTCATTTATCCTAAAGTTCATAATGCTTCTGGAAGTCATTTCATTCAAACAGTGTGCAAGGTGAGCACAGTATTGCACTGTCAGAGACTGTTTGTATTATATTATTTGATCATGATGAAAGCTAATTGTGTGATGACATTAATGCATACTCATTCTTCTGTTTTTAACCTTTTTTTTTTTTTGGCTGGGGAGGGGATTGGTGAGGAGGAACATATGAGAATATGGACTAATGATTCCATGACATATAGAACTCCAGCTTCCTGTTCCAATGCAAGCTAGCAACTGCTCTACAACTTGTCCTTTCATATGGTTGTGTGGGGGGCAGTGAAAGTTTAAGTATCTTGCCCAGAGTCACAAGCCAGCGTGTATTTGAGCTGAGCTTTGAATCTGGGTCATCCTAACTCTAAATGCAGCTCTCCGTTCATCTCTTACACCTTTCTGTCTCTCTTGGAATTAAGAAAACATCAACTAAACAAACATTTAAATGACAAGTTTCACCAAAATATCCTAAACACTAAATAACTGTCCTAATTACTAGATATTTGTTTGACACTTCATTCTTTACAAAGACCTACTCAGATGCTCGATTTGTTCCTCACACAAATACTTTATGAAGCAGATAGGATATGGATTATTCCCATTTTTAAGATGAGGAACCTGAAGCACAGTTGGTTATAGCATCCAGGTTTGCAAAGCTAACACTCCCATACATACAGAATTCAGCAATCTTTCCACTATCACATGATGCTTCCCTATACAGGTACCTAGTGTTCAATATAAGAATCCAGAATAAAAGTGCTTCTCAGTGCCATTTGTCATAGAAATGAACTTTTTTCTGAAAAGAAAAAAAGATTTAAAATCTAGCTTCTATGGTTCACATCCCGTGAACTGCCAGAGATGACTTAATGATTGACCACTTGCTTAATCTGTAGAATATATTCTAGTTTCAGTGTTTCAAGCCTACTGGTATAAATTGCTATAAAAGAAAATTTGGCCAAACTCAACATACAGCAACTTCTAATGTAGGATGTCTGTCTCTAAGATAGATGGATTTGGTTCCATTTGCAGAAATTCAACTATTTTCTAAATGTTATGTTTAGAGTCCCATTTCCATGTTGAACAGCTCCCAGGTACATTGGCAGGGGAGTCTTTTACTGCTTATGGTATTATAACCTAATTCAAAACCTTTTACCGTGAAAAATAACATACCGGAGTGTAATAGGCAAAGGCCTTGAATCTCAATTCACTAATCCATTTTGGATCCAATAGTATATTTTGCTAAGAGAGAGACATTTTCTTTCCATTTATTTCAAAATGTGTCAGAGTTTCTTACTTTTCATTATTTCTCATGCCAAGTTCAAAACAACCCTGAAACAGTTATGGAAACAGCCAATTAAGTAGCATGCTACTCAAGGTAAAATAAGCTCAGTCCCTCTAGGAAGTCAAAGTAAATGGGGGTGCGTTCACTTCATAATTTTTAACAATTTGGTGTGATTAGGTGCCACAATCACAAGCTAATACATCTGTCCTTCTAGCAAAGAACTCTGGAGTACAAAGGTAAAGAAAAATGTACTTCATTTTTAATGAAACCTCATTAGTATTTCTCATTGTTCCATTTTTCTCACCAGCATCCTGTTTCCTACCCCTCATTTCCATTATCAGTGCCCTTCAGTTGGTCCCAAATATTCCTAGATAAATTCATCTCCCATTGCTTCAATCACTTTGCTCGTCTTCTGAGGCACTTTGTAAACTATCACTTGGTCTCAACTGAGCTGTAATATAATGTTATAAATCTGATAATACTCTAAAGTTTTCATGCTATTTGCGAAAATCTACACTTTTTTTCAGTCTTCACTTGCAAAATGTGTCAGTCAGTTAGATAATTACAAAATCTGAGTTTACAGGTGATTATGAGGTCATTAAATCCCACCTGTGAACAGGAATTCCCTTCTACACCATCCTTTACAAATGATAATCCTAACCCCACTGGAAGGCCTTCAGTGATAGTGCAAGTGGGTTATGAGATGTGCTGGTCCTCCCTGCACCAGAGAATTTCACTGAGACTAAAGCTTCCTTCCCATAGGAGTTGCACAAATGGTAATATGTGCTATGTTCCTATTTCACTTTGAGAGGGAACCTCTGAAACTTCCCATTCCACTTTGGAACAGTGCTTACTGTTAGAATTTTTCTTGTTCTTCCTTACTTGAAGCCTAAATCTGCCTTTCTGAATTTTCTACCTTTTGCTCCCAGTTCTCTCCTATGGGGCCAAGTGTAACAAGTCTAATCTATCTTCCAGGAGACAGCCGTTCAAATGCTTAAAAATGGAGCCCACATCTCCCCAGGCTTCTTTTCCTGGCTAAATACCTCCAATTCATTCAATTAATCATGGTATGTCTTGATTTTTAGCTCTCTCATTATCCTAATTGCCCCTTTGCTGACACTCTTCAGCATATCAACAACTTTTCTAACCTTTTGGCCCCAGAATTGAATGGGATATTCAAAATGTGGTCTGACCAGGGCAGAACACAGCAGGAGTATCTCCTTATTCTATGAATTAGTTTTGGAATGATGTGATACTGCTAAAAATAGCTATCATTTATATAATGATTTAATGTTTGCAGAGTACTTAACAGATGTTTTTGTCATCACTGATGATTTAAAACTGCATTAAAGGAGACATCAACATTTAGTGCCATGGAAAGTGCACTAGATTTGGAAATTGAAGACCTTACTTCCTATCTGATTTTGAGCAAATCATTTAATCTTTCTGGGTCTTAGTTTCATCATCTGTAAAAATGAGAGGATTGCATTAGATGACTTCTGAGGGTCTTCTAACTGAATCAATGATCCTATGAACTTTATTAGAAGGGGGAAAAATCAGTACCTCACTAACCACTTTCACATCATCATCATTATTTAATTAAGATTAATTAAATTTAATATGAAATGCTTAAGAGCTTATGCACTTTAATTCCTGAATCTATTTTACTAATGCTTGTATATTCCCTAATAAAGTATGCAATAAAATGAATAAAGTACAGACTTGTTTGAGGCATACTGGACAATTTATAAATAATGTGTAATTATTAGCCACTTTGAATATCAGGATTCTTTCTTTAAATATTCTATATTATCTCTCACTTATATTTTGACTCTACAATGAAAGTAGAAGCTAGGGCCAAAAACCTTTGAAGGATCTCTGAGTTTTCAGGTTCTTCAGTAGGTAGGTGATGCAGTGCTAAATATGTAATCAGGGCAATCTGAGTTTAAATCTGGCCTCAGACATTTACTAGCTGTGTGACCCTAGGTAACTCACTTAACCCTGTTTGCCTCAGTTTCCTCATCTGTAAATGAACTGGAGAAGGAAATTGAAAACTACTCCAGTATCTTTGCCAAAAAAAACATTAAAGGGTTCATAAAGAGTTGTACTCAACTGAAATTAGTAAACAACAACAATGTCTATCTGTAGCTAAAAAACAAATTCCAATCTGTGGAATAATGTGAGTGGGAAAGCAGGAGGGTAGTATGAGAGGTAGAGAGAAACATGAACTAAATTCAATTCAACTTCACAAAAAAAGGTTTGTTTGTGCACTTGGGAAAATAGATGGGCTATTTACTCAGCAAGAAATTCTTGTTATAAGAACTCAAAGAAACGAGTCAGGAGGAAAAACTCAACGTATTTTATTTTATCTAACTTTAAAATAAGTAAGTTTCTTTATCTCCCCCTCTACATAAAGCATAATAGTTGCTTTTGTTCATTGCTACAGAAGAAAATGTTCCCAGTCCTCAACAATTACCATAAAAAGTAGCTTTCACAGAGAATTTCAAATAATAGTAGTCTGATACCAAGGTAGAAAGTGCAGCATTTAATAGAGATTTTGCCCAAACAAAAGTTTATTTTTTTTAAGTCACATATAATAAGATACAGTGCTTAGGTGATAGATATCTCATATGTTCAATTTTCAAAGCCAAGTGTTCCAGGAGAAGGCTTCAGGGACCTATAGATAATCATAATAATTTATTGTTATTATGTACTTGCTATGTGCCAGGCACTGTGCTATATGCTTTGGAATTACAGGTACCTAGTGTGGTCAATTTATTTAAAGTAAATAGCAAAAGAGTTGTGAAGGATAGACAGAAATGATTAAGTTGCAATATGCATCACCGGAGATCGTGCCTATATAAATGAGATAATTGATTTGTAAAGATAGTCAATGCGTGTATTTTCTAAAAGTAAAAACAAAAGCAAAAAAATCACAACATATAGCTGTACCCAGTAAAGTCAGTGTTGCAGAGCAGAAAGGACACTGTCTCTGAGATCAGAAACTCATGTTTGAAGTCTGTCTTTGCCACACAGTGACTTCAACTTTAGACAGGTCATTTTTCCTCTCTGTGCCGTGGTTTATAGCCTTTTAATCCCTGAGTTGATCATTTTCACCATTTTTAATCTGATACCTCTGTTGACAGTGTTTAATTACTACTATTGAATATTTTTACTCCAACTGCTCGTTGAGGGTATAGTGATCTGAAAAAATAGCTGGGATGGAGATGGAGAAGGAGAGGTTTCCTGAAGGAAACTAGGTGTTGTGAGTCAAAATCTGATCACATAAATCCATAATTGGCTAAATTCATGCCAAACCTGAAGTATGAGAATTTGGACCACTATCCACAACAGGCAGAGATAGAGGCAAATCTCTACAGATATACAACTGCCTTGGAGCCTGAGAGAAGACCATGAGCTGCAGTTAAACCCCTGACTGACCTCTGGCATTGGGTGGTGTGCATGACAACTGGGACCAAAGCTTGATTTATACCATATATCCTGGGATTTGTGAATGAATGGAATTTTCCAGTTCTCAGAGCAGCCTTTGATGTCACATTAAATTGGATTGAATTTATCAGATTAGCTTTTTATCTTGTTAGTATTTATGTTATCTTCAGCATCTTTCCCTGAATACCTGTTGTAGAGTGAACCTAATTCAGCCCAGGCTGGTGCTTTAGGTTTGTAAATGCAATGAAATGAGACAATCATAAGCCATCTAACAGTAAACAAAAAGGTTTTCTTAGCTGTAGCAGGGAAAAGATCATTATCAAGGATACAGCAATGATTCAGATGGGTGGCACCTCCCTAACTCAGCGTTGGCCATGCTTGCCCAAAAGATAAGCCCAAAGGAGGCAAATCTGCCTCCTTGTGCTCTGGGTTCTATACTTTCACCCCTTGCTTCAAAGCTATGTCAAAAGCACTTTGAGACATTAAGTTTTAAGGAAGGTTGCAAAATATTATAAGGAAAAATTAGCCTAGCTGACTCGGCAGAAATTGCTCCTAATAACAGCTATCATTTATATAGTATATTCAGTTTTGCAAAGCACTTAGAATATACTCTCACTTGATCTTTACAACAACACTGTGAAGTAGATGCTATTATTATTCTCATTTTGCAGATGAGGAAACTGAGGATGAGAGAGGGTAATAGACTTGACCAGGATCACACAGTTAGGAAATATTTTCTGGATTCAAACTCAGGTCTTCTGAGTCCGAATCTAATACGATCCAAGGTATGACCTACCTGCCAATCCTGTCACCTTTCTTGTACTGTACTTTGCTGGAAAAAGAGATAGGAATGCAAGGATTTATAAATCCATAGTGTATTTTAATTTCAAAGAATCTTAGGCACCATCTAGTCCAATCCTTTTATTATACATAAGAGAAAATTACTAATAATCATATTGTAGAACCTGTTTGAAAAATATATTATGTTAGAATATTACGGAATCTAGAGTAGGATAATAAGAGAAGAATGAATGGATATAGTTGAGGAAACTGTGGGAGTCAACTTTAAAATCTGATCCAACAGTTGGACTTATTTGGTTACTACATCATAAGACTGAGCTTTAAGTGACTTATTAGGATCCAGGTTTTCAGGATTGAATTCTAATCTTCCTATTGTGAACCCCCCAAAAATGAACCCCAATTTTGAAACAGAGTCAGCTCTAAGAAAGAAACAAATGAAATTGGGGTACATGTGTTCATAGTTTAATTTTCTCTCAAGGTGACTTGACATGCATTGCATGGGAGTTCAGTCCAAAACTAGCCCCCCCGCCCAAGAGGTCCAGTTCAGAACTGGCTCAAATTGGTATTTGGAGGGTACAGCTTTATATGCCCTTTAAAGAGTAAATGCTCCCAAGGGATGCCAATCAACTCTGGGAGGTGGCCCATATTAAAATGAGAGTCTTTCAGTAAATGACCCCAGTCTCTCAATCCTGTTCAAAGAGACATCAATTTCCACATCCCCTGTCTCGACAATAGGAAGGAACCAACACTCTCCCAGAGTCTAAGCAACATAATGATCAGGAATAGATTCATTTGGATTACATCCTGATGTCCTTCTGAAGAAGGGCAGAACTTAGAAAGAAAGGGGGATGGGGAAGCTCTGAGTTTCCAAGATAATGATTACTAAGAAAAATCTTTTTCATACTACTATGAGACACGTGTCCACAGAGTAAGATCATAGAGAAAATGTTAAAAAGGTATTTATTAGTGACCCCTTCACTCACAACATTACTTATACCAGGATCTTTCTAGGCAATTGAACAAGTCAGCAGGACTGGGCTGGTACAAATATAGAGGCTGATACAGAGATGGGATGTGTGGCACTTATTTTTAGCAAGGGAGAGACTTTATTTGAAAGACAAGTCTGGTCAGAGGTAATGAGCTGAGGCAGTGGTTAGAGGGGAAAAAATACACCCAAGGGGAAGAACAGCCTGGCAAATACACAAGGGGAGATGAGTAAGAGATAAAGACAATTGAAGACAAGTTCAGTGGCCTAGAGGTATCCTGGTCTAAGTAATCTCTCTGTTCTGTGAAGTTACAAAAGAACAACAACAATAATCAATAGTTTTATATCATAGCTCTGAGCAGAAAACTAGAAATAGTGTTCTGGCAAAATAACTCCTTTTTTGAGGCTTAACTCCATCTTCGATAGATGTCTCCAATTCCTTTCCTCTCCTTGTTTTCTTAATTCTCTATTGAATGGCTTCCAGACTTATCATTCAACCAAGACTGCCTTCTCTAAATTACTAGTGATTTCTTAATTGCCAAATCTAATGACTTTTTCTCAATTTGCATTCTTTTTGACTTCTCTCTAGCTTTGACAATGTCAATCACCCTCTTCTCCTTGATACACACTTTTCTCTCTAGGTTTCTAGGATACTACTCAATCCTCCTACCAGTGTGACAGCTCCTTCTTAGACTCCTAGGCTGAATTTGGTCAGCCTACTAACTAAAGCAGTCCTCTAGGGCTCTGTCTGGGGCTCTCTTCTCTTTTTTTTTTTCCCTAGACTATTTCACTTGGTGATCTAGTCATGTCCCATGGGTTCAGTTATTATCTCTATACTGATGATTCTCAGGTCTATTTATGCAGTCTTAACTTCTGTTGTAAATTCCAGACTCACATATCCAACTGATATTTTGAACTTGATAACATCTTAAATTCACTATGTCCAGAACTGAACTTATAATCTTACCCTTCATATATTTTGTTTTTTTCAAAGCTCCCTAGAACTGTCACCAAATATCAAGTCTTACAATCTTAGTGTCATCTTTGACACTTCAATCTCTTACCCCTCCCCCTGCTCCCATATCCAATTATTTACCAAGTCTTGTCATTTGCATATCTTTTGAATGTGCCCCCCTTTGGTGCAGCTCCTCATCACCTCAGGCCTAGACTATTGTAACAACTTTCTGAATGGTTCAAGCCTCTCTTCACTCGAATCCATTCTCCACTCAACTGCAAAATGATCTTTCTAAAATATAGATAGGTATAACCATTTTGCCTATATGCAAAAAAATTTTAATTGCTCCTAATTGCCCCCAGAACCAAATACAAAATCCTATTTTACTTTTAAAACTCTTCATAACCTGGCCTATTCCTTCCTTTCCTTTAATTATATAGCTTACTTGTTCCCATCTAGTCACACTGGCCTTGTTGGTCTTTGCAAAAGACAATCCATTTATAGACTAGGCATTTTCAATGGTTGCCCCATAACTTTGAATTCTCTTTCCACTTGACTTCATTTCTTCCCCTCTCTGGACTCCTTCAAGTCCCTGCGATATTCCTACCTTCTATTGAAAGTTCACGTCAATCTCCATTAATATTAGTGCCTTCCCTCCATTGATTATCTACAATTTATCCCACATATACTTTTTACAAAGTTGTCTGAATGTTGTCTTCCCCATTAACCTGCATTCCTTGAGATCAAGGATTACTTTTTTTGTCTTGTCTTTCTTTGAATCCCCAGGGTTTAGCAAAGTGTCTGCCACATTGTCAGTGCTTTATTAGGGCTTGCCAACTGACTGATCAGCTCCATTCTCAAGATTCCTGAATATTTCCAGGAACGATGTACCTTATTCCTGCTTCTCATATATAATCACACTATCAACCTCAGGAGTATGACTCTGATGAACTCATGGACCCTACCTCCCTAAATATACTCCACAGGTTCTACATTTTTGTGTCCAACATTGACTTCCTCTTCTTACTATCTTTGCTCACAATTCCTTAGGCTAAAAAGGGCTAATTTATCATTTAAAGGAATTTATTTCTATGGGTACCATCAATACTGTCAGAAGTATTGAAGGGAATTAGTTTCTGGTGATTAGAGTGATACCTGACATTCAGGGTAAATACTTTCCTGAGCAAAGAGGTGAAGGATCAAAGTTTACAGCATAAAAAAATAAATTCAGGCCTAGTCAGGACCCAAGAAATTGAAAGGTAGGAGCTAGGAAAGACTATAGTTTGGCAAGGGGTATTTATAAATTAAGAAAGTCTGGACAGAGATGTGGGTGCATGGCACCATGAATACTCAAAAAGTGTTGCAACCTATCTCTTAAAAGCTTTTTATTACTGTTACCTTTGGATGCTGAAGACAAGTTTTACTGCTGTCATGCACTACTGCTCATTCACCAAGATGACTCTTTCATTACAGCCTGAGGGAAGAGAAAGTTTTTGCTGTCACTATTGAAAATAGCTTCCCTTTGGAACTTTATTGAAATCTGAAAAGATCCAATAACATTTCATCACTTCTGAACTTTTAACAAATATTTTCTTTTATAATACCAAACTCTAAACAATAAGCATGTTGAATTTTTGGACAAGGAAAATTAGAAGTAGAACCAGTTTGACTAACCAAATGAAGATCTTGTCAAGTTTTTGGGCAATTTATGTTATAGTTTTGAAATTGCATGTGTCAGTCCACTACTTCTAATTATGTATATTAATCATAAACACTTTAAACCTTCCATAGATTTATGTTCTTATAAATACAGTAGAGGCACAGTATTTGTTCAAGACTGGCCAAATATTGTTCTTAAGAAGAGGGTTTGTTACAGGGAGAAGTTGGTAGAATTTTGCAATTGAAAGCAGAGGATTATTTTGTCCTTGACAGTTTCTTCTTCAACATTGATCTTGATAAATAATTTTGTTTGCAAATTCTATCATTGAAATTACCCTATAATATTTTTGGTAGGCAAGAAGTGAAGAGGTTTACCTTTGCTCCTTTTCCCTTTTGCCTCTTTTCAAAAGGAATTTGGCTCATTTGTTTATAATTCCCAGAAAAACCTTAAAACTTTTAGATTCTCTCTTTGAAATCTTATTCAAATGCGCTTTCCTTCCTGGCGCCAAAAGGAACCTGGCTTCAGTTTGTCTACCAGTCCCAGGAAAACCTTAAAGTTTTAGAAATGCCTTATTTCCCTTTAAAAGCCCTTTGAAAGCAAACTTCCCCTGCTTCCAGTTCCTATTCTCATTGTCTGTTCAAATCTCTCAGACATTCCAAATGGAAATTCTCACCTGGACCCTTTTCTTTATCACCTCCCCCTTCAACTGGCTTCTCATTCCATTGTTTTGCCTTCCTGGCCATTTCCCACCCTTAATCCTAGCTAGGTGCCAAAAGGTCCAGGACCCAGGAGCTCTGTTAACCCAGCTTGCTGGCCACTCCCATCCAGATCTTCCTAGGCCCTGCCTCCCGTCACTCCAAACTGCTTGGCCACTCCTAGACCCCTCCCACAGTCTTTCTCTACTTAAGACTCACCTTTCCCCCATTCTGATGCTGGGGTTTTCTCAAGCCTAGAGGCTGAGACTCCCAAGCCTGCTTGTCCTCAGGGGCATGACCTGGCCTATATGTGATTTATCTTTAATAAACTTTTTCTCTGGCTGGAAGAAGATCTAGGTTGAATTCCTTCAGGCAGATCCGCGCCACTATCTGGGGCTTTTCCCTAGCACTCCAAAACCTCCCATGATCTTGGGGTGCCTCTATGCAACTAGGAGCACCCCAAAACTCCCCACCTCTTCAGAAGGATTAGAGGAAAGTCTGACTTGGAAAGAACTTTCAATAAAATGGCAACCTTTGCTTCAATTAGTCTCATACAAATGCTACCCTATCTAGAAAGTTTTAGAAATAACTTTGGTTTAGAGAGAAGACAGACATACTTTCCAAATTTCAGCAAGTAAAAGGGGAGTCAAAGTCAATGAGACACAGAAGTACGCTGGCTTTGAAAGTAAAACAAAATGCACTGAAGTCAAGTCAGTCCTTTGAAAGAAGACAAGAAAGTGCATTGACTTCCTAATTAACAGGTTTTGCCAAGGCCTGATTTATTCAAATCAGGTGTAGAATATTGATAACAGAAAAAAGAGGAATGAAGTATTCCATTCTGAAATGTGGCTTTTTAATCTGCACAGGTGGTAGCATAAGTGAGACAAAATTGTATAATTTAAAATCAGAAGGACTTTTAAATTAATATTTATTCATTTCAAATATTTGATCTACATTCTAAGCAGAAAAGATGTGTATATATTTGTTTAAAAAAAGAATTTAAGAACTACCCTCTGTCCTCAAGTACTCTACAATCTAGTCATTTCTCTTCAAAAGTAAACTAAGACCAGGCAAATTATGGTCGTCCAGTATCATAAAGTCATTTAATTAGCAGAAGCAAATTTTTCCATTCCATCATTCACTTAATAGAAAATGTTTTTGAAATGTCTATTGTTCACAGATAACTGTGGCAGGCATATATTTAAAATAAAAAATATTTTTTTTTCTTCCACAGCAGCTATAAGGCCCTGAACTAAGATGATTGGTGACTACTAGGGAAGAGAGAAAGGAATATATATGAAATGTTATTGACTTACAACACAAAAGACTTGACAAATGGTTAGACATTGGACATGAGTAAAAAGAATATCATGATTCCAAAGTTGGAAATCTGAGTAATTACACGAATACTAACATTCTCAATAGAAATGGAAAAGTTCAGAATTATATGGGTTTGGGGAGGGTGAATTCAGTTTTGGAGGATAATGATGTGCAGTCTTAGATGTCTAGGGCATTTCCAGATCAAAGACTAACTGAGAAGATCATCTGTACTTAGCAGTGGCTTTCCAGGGGAAGGAGTAGTCGATGGTTCTAAGCTGTTTATTCATCAATGTAGAGGCAAGGAACATCTGTGTGCCTAAAATCTCAGGAACAGAGCAGAATATGGATCTAAGTTTCAAACCACTTCCCAGTCTGAAGTCTGTATAGAAATAATCAGGGCAGGAACCACAGATGAAAGGGGAGCCTGAAGTTCCATCACTCTGACCTTGTAGAATTTTCCAGCTATCTAAAAGTGACTGATTACAACAGTAGTATACTGAAATTCCAATGAGGGCAAGCCCCAAGTTATATTGCTCAGACCCAAACTAAGGTCAGGAACTTGAAAAGCACAGAGTAGGACAAAAGGGCTCTGACTTTTTTCCCAGAGAACACTTTGCTAGGGCAGATATCTTGCAGGTCCTCAGCCTGAGTTGCCACCAAGATCTTGGAATAACACAGCATTCAGTATCTGGAGAAAGCAGAAGCAAGATCCAAGAGAGTTTCACAGTTATAGTTCAAACATTCCAGCCACAAATGTTCAGTGCCTGAACCTAACATAAAGTCTGAAGTAAGGAATGTAGTCAGGAAGAACGAACAAACAAAATAAGACTTCCATCATAATGAGTTATTATAATGGTGGGGATGCTAAAAAAAATAAAAATAAAAGCAAATAAACAAAAACAGAAAAGAATAATAATGATATTTTAAAAATTACAAGCAAATTCTCAAATTAAAATATATCTTGTGCACATATTGCCCACAGGAACTCTAATACCTCTGACGTAGAATGAACAATCTAAGCACCAAATACATGCAGAATACAGCCATTGTAAGATCCCCATCTCTGTTTATAGATTCTCTCTCTTCCCCCTTGGGAATATTCATTACTTGTATCTTCTTTTTCCCCTTTCCCCCCTTTCATACCATCCCCCTTGCCCTTCTCACCCATTCTCTCATGTATTCTTTCAATTGGCATTTTGTTTTCTGTATTCAGAAATTCTGGGTGGTTTTCTCATAATATTTCTTGCATGATGATCATGGTTTTTGATGTCCCTTGTTATTTGGGGAACCTTATAATGCTTAAGCTTTCTCTATGTGTCCTCTTTCACTAATACCATGTTTTGCTTATATAAAGATCATGGTTTCTTTCAATATTTTTGCTTCTTGGTTTCTCTTCTTTCAGATTGTCCTTCACTTCCATGTAATTGGATTCCTAATAAATTGCCCTCTCTTTTGTTTCCTTGCTGAGTTTTGCCACCATGTATTTGTTTTTCTATTTTTCCAATTATATCTGTTTATAAATTCTGCTTTCATAATCCTTATTTCTTATGTCTCTTTAAAACCCTTTGGGAATACCCACAGGCTTCTCTGTCTCCTCAGTTATCAATTTCTTTTTTTTTTCTTCCAATATTTATTCTCAGATGTTTGTATACATTTAACTGATTCATAGGCCCTTTCCTTCTGTTATTACTACCTTCCCTGTTAGTTACCTACTTGTTCTAAAGGTCTTTACATGAGTTTTCTTTGATAATTTTGCTCTTTTTCCCCTTCATGTTTCCCTCTTAGTCACTTTCTGACTGCTATCCTTTTGCATTTTTCCTGGGGGATAAACCTCAGAATTGTCTCCTTCTCTTCCCACACTGGGCAATTCAAATTTTACCTGATTTTTACCTGGTAATTTCCACCACTAGTCACTTCTGGACAAATTTTCAAAAGAACTAGACCCAGCTGGATGGCAATACGAGTTTTCCTCAGATTTAGTAGAGTACCACATGGACATGTCTTGTCCAAGTTCTCTCCCTTCTTTATTTCTCTATCTGAGTTTTGTATCACACAGCCCTGCCACACCATAGTCCTAGCCAGAATAATCATCTGCTTTCTAAAATTTTTCTACCACACAGGAGTGTGGGGGCAGAATTGAGATCTTTGCAAGCTATGGGTCATCTGGATGCCAGAGCTTGGTGGATAGTGGAGGATAAGGCTCTAAATCTGTTAGAGATTAGGAATTAGGATTCTTACTTCTTTTGTCTATAGGGACAGCTGAAATTGTTTTATGTCTTGAGAATAATTATTATTTTGGAGAGGTTTGAAAGGTTGTCACAGTGTTATAACATTTCTAATCATTTATCTTATCCCTCTTAAGACTGATTTTACCTAGAAAATTCTAGTGTATGGGAATATTGCTACTCTTTGTGGTTATCCCCCATGCCTGGACTTGTTCTATTTCATCTCTGGCATCAGAGCTTCCTTCAAATCTCAACTAAAGTCTCACTGTCTAAATGAAGCCTTTCCTAGGTCTCCTTAAATTTGGGTCTTTCTCTCTGAGACTGTCCCCAATTTATCCTGTATATGTCTTCTTGTTTATTGCCATTTCCATGTTGCCTCCGAAAGTAGACTGTGAGATTCTTAGAAGAGAGACCTTCCTTCCTTTTTTCTTTTTCTTTCTTTCTTTCTTTCTTTCTTTCTTTCCTCCTTCCTTCCTTCCTTCCTTCCTTCCTTCCTTCCTTCCTTCCTTCCTTTCTTTCTTTCTTTCTTTCTTTCTTTCTTTCCTCCCTCCCTTCCCTTCTCTTTCTTTTCCTCACTCATCCTTTGTTTCTCTAGCCTTCCTTTCCTTATTCTCTTCTTCCTTTCCCTTCCCTTCCCTTTCCCATTCTTCTTTTCTTCATCCTTCCCTTCCTTTTATTTCTCTACCCTTCCATTGTCTTCCCCTTTCTTTGTATCTTTAGTGCCTAGCATGTATGTGACACATAATAGCCACCAAATAAATGCTTGTTGACATGATGTGGCTTTCTCTGAACCATCTGAAATCAACTCTTCTGAAACATAGGTTAGGCATCAGATCCTACCTCAGCTTTTCTCTTCTACAACATCGTCTATGTTAGAATGAAGACTTCACACAAAGGGTTCTGTCACTTCTCCTACTGCAACCAGGCTTCCTTGCTTCCCTACATCTTCCAGATGCAGAGAAAAAGAATGAAATGATAATGGCCCAACATTCTGAATTAATCTCAGTTATTGTTTTTCAGAACATGATATTTAGCAGATTTCCAGATGATTAAAGTTCCCATAACAGCTAATCCATCCTTCCATGCAAAGCTTGTGCTGTGACTCGAACTTTTCTTCTTCTTTCTCCTTCTGCACACTCTCATGACAATAGCCCTTCTTTTTCTCCCCCCATTTCTCCTTAACTAAATGTTCTCTGCTATTCTCCTACCTTTAGTTCTGAGTTTTGTTCATGAGACAGCTTGTTAGAGTAAATAGAATGCTGAGCTTGGAGTCAGGAAGAACTAAATTCAAGTCCTGGCAGATATTTACTAGCTGGGTGACATTGGTAAATTCACTGATTTCTCACTCTCAAGGGCTTTAGCTGTGAAGTGGGGATATTTACAACACTATCTCATAGGATTGTTGTGAAGATCTAAGTCTGTAATATGTAGAATACTTTACAAACATTAAAGCACTGTATACATGTCCTTTAATTTTGGTTCCTTTTTAAATAAATCCTCTCTACTAAAGTTCTTTTCTAATGTTTCATCATTACACAACAATGACTCTGAACTCACAAAGGATATCTACTGAATTGCAACCTGTGGAAAATCCAATAAAGCTTGAAATGTTTTAAATTTCAGCTTGGTGATAGAATATCATCTAAGGACTAACTGAGCTAAGTTGGAGAGGTTCATTGCTACATTGACTACAGTGATGGGATTTTTGGTGACTGAAGCTATTGAAGAAGATATACTGGGTTTCAGTAATCTATACCAGTCTAGAGAGTGTCCCTACAAGTAAAATAACCCATCCTTTAAGAATTCATTTGAACTATGTAGCTTGCCATTTTC
This sequence comes from Vombatus ursinus, assembly GCF_900497805.2. Classification (NCBI taxonomy): domain Eukaryota; kingdom Metazoa; phylum Chordata; class Mammalia; order Diprotodontia; family Vombatidae; genus Vombatus; species Vombatus ursinus. The sequence continues at coordinate 21,973,402 of NW_020954569.1, forward strand.
ATATTTCTATTATGATTCTGATCCCATCAAATCTTAGTTAAACTCTTGAGGGACAATTTGCCTTGTTTCATCTGGCTATCTACACACACACACAAACATACATACACAAGTATGTGTGTGTATGTGTGTGTGTATATACATGTGTGTATATATGTATGTATTTGTACATAAATGTATATGTGTATACACACACACATATATAATATGTATATGTGCATATGCACGTACATATTTCTTCCCTTCTTCCTCTTTCAGACTAAAGTCATCTTTATTAGATTCCTGAGACCCAAGAAAGATTTATTTTTACTAGCTTCAATTAGGTTGATTCCATATTTCTTTAGGATGGGGTGTTATACAGATAATGAAACAGAAACTCAGGAAAGTTAAATGAGTTGAGCAAGATTGTCACTACTACTAACTACTGGATCCAGAACTTAACCTCTATCTTTTGACTTCAGATTCTAACTCATTGGTCATTCCCTTTTTATCCATATAAAATACATAACATATACAAAAGTAGTCTAATAGTAATTACTATTATTTTACAGCAGTATTTTTAAGAACAAAATCTTTGAGATTACAGTTACCATGGCAACAGAATAGTGCAAAGTAAAGCTGAAGAAAAGTATGAAAATTATAAATATATGTATATGTATATATATTATATATTTAATAACAATTTTATATGTATATTTACAGACATAAAATGTAAAAGTATACACAGGTAATGTATATATAGAATGTATATTGTATAAGTGTATCATATATAGAGAGAGAAACAGAGAGACAGAGACAGAGAGAATATTTAACTAAAGTCCTGAAAACAGTATGAAATCAATGAAGTTTAAATCCAAGAAAGTTTCAAAAAAAGTCAATTTTAATGCTTTTAGAGGAAGAAAGGCATGTTTGATGTGGATATTTTTATAGTTTAATTTTTTCACTAACATTAAAATAATAGTTGTGGAAACAAAAAAAAAGAAAATGTGTCGCATTGTCAGGAATGAGGAACTTGGGAAGATCATCTCTTATATCACATGCAAAAATATAAAAATGACCTTTTTTCTGTCATTCAGGTATGGAGAAAAGAAACTCAACAAAAAAAATCAAAATATATCAAACTTAACATGTGTTAATTATTTACTTGGAACTACTGTTTAGTTTTTGTTTGTTTTCCTAGAGGAAAGGAAAATAAGATGAGAAAGAGAAACAGTGTTATATAGGTGGTAATGACAAGACAGAAACAGAAAGCGATGTATGAAAACGTTGAAAAATGGAAATCAGTACCTTGAAACTTGCAGAAAAAAATGATTCTGAAAATTGCATTATTAAGTTGTCATCTGATTTCTAAGAACTGAAGTGAACTGAAATTAGTCACTTCCTCAAGGTTAGAACCCTACATTGGTAATGTTCTCTGAGAAATGAATACCTTTCAAAAAGATGGATAGTAGACAGTTTCTCAGACTTTTCATTTTTGTATAAATTGCTAAAAATGGCATTTAACTTTGCCTTAGAAAGATGTTTATGACTATGAGCCTGAAGCCAACTCTCTTCTTAAAAGAAAACGGGACAACTGGGGTTGATACATACTCAACTTGGCATTTCTCCCAATATTCACAACCAGCTCTATTGATGAATCTATATCTGAACAAGTAACATGGATTTAGTTGAGAAAATTTAGAAATTTTCCTTATATCATCCATATAATTACTTAAAATGTTGAAATTGTTTTCCCTTTAAAACACTGTCAGGTGTTCTAGGCAGCAGGATATGTACTAAGCACGCAAAGGAAACAAAAAAGGAATTCTGGCATCAAGGAGATATCATTCTAACAGGTGAAACAAAATGTATATAAAAACATATTCATCTGGTGCATACAGAATAGATGTAAGGTTCCCTTAAAAAGGAAGGCACTATGGGGCAGGGGTCTGAAGGGATATAGAAAACGACCTTCTACAGATAATAGTCATTGAGCAGAATATTGAAGAAAGCCAAGAATTCTAAGAGGCAAAAATGAGGAAAACGAACACTCCAATAATGGCTAAAAGTTAGTGCAAATGCACAGAAATGGGAGATAAAGCATCGTATATGAGGAATATAACAAGTAGGCATTATGAACAGACTACAGAGTATATGAGTGTATAAGAAAATGTAAAAGATAAGACCAAGATATTTTAAAATAATTTTTCATTTTTTGTAATTTTTTTAAATTTTAAACTTAAATACAAAGTGAGAAAATAAAAAAATTGTCATGTAAATAGCAAACCATAAGACAGGATTAAATATAAAGCAATAAAATTCCATTTCAAGAAAACCTAGACAATAAACATTACACATTGTTTTTAAAGCTGTCCAGCTTTTATTTGCTTTCTTGTTTTGTTAGTTTTCTTTTGTTCTCCACTGCGCACTTTTTACTTTATTCTTTTCCCCTCCTTCGTCCCACCACCTTAAAGGAGGCTTTAATTAAGCATGCAAATATACACATATACATAGATATCTATAAACACACACACACACACATACACACACACACACACACACATAAATGTAAGACTGTACCATGCTTATTTCCTCCTATCATCTGTTTCTCTAAAGACAGATAGCATCTTCCTTCATAAGTCCAAGTCTTTCCATGTTTTTCAAAATCAAGCAACTCATCATTTCCTACACTATAGCAACATTCCAATCCAATCATATCCTATCAGAAAGCTTGTCTCTGAAAGTTTTTTCCCCCAATTTTCTGCATTCCTTCTATTCTTGGCTATATAGGTTTTATTTATACAAAAAATTTAATTTAAAATATTTAAAATTAATTTAAAATAATCAAAATTATCCTTTTTACACTTCAACTTTATAATATAGTTTAAGGTCTGATACTACTGATTCTACTTCCTTTGCATCTTTTTTCCCTTGTTTCTTTGAAGTTCCTGAACTTTTGTTCTTCCAAATGAACTTTGCTATTATTTTTCCTTCTAACTAGAAAAAAAAAAAAAGAATTCAACAATATGTTGAAGTTACCCTTGGTTGTAATCTCAGCTCTTTTGCGCTATGGAATATGGTTTTCCAAGACCTATCCTCCCTGAATGTAGTAGCTGCAATGTGGTAATCCTTATTGTAGCTCCATGATATTTAAATTGTTCTTTTTTTTTTCTTGGTGCTTCCAATATTTTCTCCTTACCTGAAAGCTTTGAAACTTGGCTATGATATTCCTGTATGATATTCCTGGGATATCTTTCAGTTAGTGATCAGTGGATTTTTTTCTATTTCTACTTTGCCTTCTTGTTCTAGAACTTCAGGGCAATTTTTGTGGATAATTTCTTTTAATATTGCATGAAGATTTTTTTATCATAATTTTCAGGTAGCTCAACTATTCTTACATTATTTCTCCTTGATCTGTTCTCCAGATCGGTTGTTTTTCTGATGAGATGTTTCACTTTCTCTTCTACTTTTTTTCATTCTTTGCATTTTATTTTATGATTTCTTGCTGTCTTAAAACATCATTAGTTTCCCCTTGCCCAATTCTAGTTTTCAAGGAATTCTTTTTTTTCTTTAAGTTTTTGATTCTCTATTTCCAGTTTGACTTTCTTTTCATAATTTTCTTGACTTTTTTTGGATTGCTCGTATTTTTTTCTATTTTTTTCCTTGATTTTCCTTCTTTGATTTTTTAAAGTCCTTTTAAGTTCTTCCAAGAACTCTTTTTGTGTTGGGGACCATTTGATGTTTCTCACTGAAAAAGAAGTGTATTTTTTTTAGCTCCATTATCTTCCTCTTAAGATGAATACAGATGTCTCTCCCCACAGTAACTATCTATGGTTGGGTTCTTTCTTCTTTGCTTACTCATTTTTATTTTTTTAAAATTTTGTTTTTAACAGCTGTAAGGAATAAGGAATGATACCCCACAGCTTAAGATAACCTATTGCAAGGAACAGGGTATCATGCTCCTATGATTTAAGATAACCTTTGACATCTTACAACATCAGCAAAGAATTTGTTAATAACAAGTTACATTGTTTTAATTAGCTTTCAAAACCTTGAAAGGACAAATGCAAACCCATGAGAAGAGCCCTAATCTTTTAATAGACCCCCAAAGTTCTAGAGGGCAGAACCGGTCTTAACCAGCCCTAAGTAGAACAAAAGGCACCGGCTTTTGGATGAAGAGGTATGGGGCCGGGGGGGGGGGGGGGGGGAGGCATGTTAAAGGGACTTCGGATGGGGGGATATGTAAGATTGTAACCAGGAAAGGAACAGACAAATCTGGTGCTGGAAGAGAGGAGTCGAGGCGTTCTAACAGTATAAAACTCTTTCTCACCTCAGTACTCAGCGCACTCTCACTTGGAGTTGTGCCCGCTCTTGCAGGACCGTAATAAAACAATTCTTCACTCACTCTGAGCTTATTTTTATTTTATTTTATTTTATTTTTACGAGGAGGCCTGAGTCTCAGAGTCATACAATGGAGGGGCAGTTAGCTGAGGTAGCTTGCCAGGGCTGAAGCCTCCACTTTGCTCTGGGGGTCTTCAAGGACTCATTTCTAACAATTAGGAATCGTCCCCGATATCTAAAAGACCCCCTACCCCTACCCCGGCCCCGACCCCCACCCCAGTGAGTGAATTCAGGGAAGAGCGCTGCTGCCCTTAATTCGGTGGTCCCTGATTTATTCTTTGGAACAGGTTGTGTGTCACCTGGATCCCGAGAATTTTGGTTAAGGCTGAAAGGTATAAGTGAATGATCGGAGGGGAGATATCCGTGGTGGCCAAGGAACTATGAAAGTCAAGATATCTTGAGCAAGGTAAGAGATCCTTGTTAGTTCCGAATCCTAGGTTAGGACCAGTCCTGGGAAGTAAAAGGGGACCCTCGGAGAAGAAAACCTAGAGACGGGAGGCCAGGTCTCGAAACAAAAGGTACCTAGAAAAAGGAGTAAGGAAGAAACACCCCCCCCCTCCTCAGGACGGTCCTTTAGGAAGAATGTTGAACAAATGGGGTGAAGGAAAGACAGAAGGAAAAGATAGGAGCAAAATGATTAAATACTGTTGTTTAGAATAGCCAAAGACCCCATACTGGGCAATCGGTATGGTGGCCCAAATTGGGTCTGATGAAGACTGGGTATGTCAAAATTTAAATGTTTTTGTAAATTCAAAAGTCCCCTTTAGTCAGGAAGAATTGGACTATGCTAACTCCTGGATTATTGATAGCGCCAGAATTCTGGCAGCAAGAGGAGAGTCAGACAAGAAAAAGGAATGGGACCCTTTAGAAAGCTTACCTCCACCCTATAATCCCACCCACTACTTCCTCCATCCCCTCCCACCCCTACTGATCCTGGAGAGACACCTGTTGTAGACCACCCCTCAGAAAGGCCAAGACATCCGGGACTTAAGAAAGAAATAGTTCAGTGTGTCAAGGACATAGAAAATTTCCCCTTTCCTGAGTTAACAACCAGGGCTTCCAATATGTTCCCTTTAAGAGAAATTCCCATGGGAGGTCTGGGTAGTGGGATTGGTTTGTAAGTGTTCCCCTTAGCACCACTGAGATAAGAACACTAAAAAAAATAATTAAAATCATTAATAGAAGACTCTGTGGGATTGTCTGAACAGCTTGACCAATTCTTGGGACCCAACCTGTATACTTGGGGTGAGCTCATGTCAATCCTTAATATCCTATTCATGGGAGAAGAGAGGGGCATGATCAGGAGAGCTGCTCTGCAAGGGTGGGAAAGAGGCACCCTCCAGCTCCCGGGGTGGTCCCTTCAGAAGCAAAATTCCCCAATGTAGATCCAAATTGGAACCATAACGTTCCTGGACATCGGATCCAGATGCAGGATCTCAGAGAATTGATAATAACAGTTATTAAAGAGGCAGTCCCCAAGTCCCAGAATTTAAATAAAGCATTTGCCATAGAGCAAAAGAAGGATGAATTCCCCTCAGAGTTCTTAGAAAGACTGAGGGATAATTTCAGAAAGTACTCAGGATTAAACCCTACAGACTCATTATCCGAGGGATTACTGAAGGTTAACTTTGTAGGGCATGCCTGGCCTGACATTAACAAAAGGCTTCAGAAAATTGAGGGGTGGAGTAATAAACCTTTGGAAGAATTGCTTAGGGAATCACAGAAGGTATATGTGAGAAGGGACGATGAAAAACAGAAGCAGAAAACCAAGATAATAGCCACAGTGAGAGAGGCATTAAAAAAAAGAGGGCTACCACACCAGAGAAAGGAGGTGGAATAGGAGGGGGTTTGATAGCAGAACAGAGAGAAATAGTACATGTTTGCATTGTGGGAAAAAAGGACATTTCAAGAGGGAATAACCAGAAATGAGAAGGGAAGAGAGAGTAGCTTCTCTCATGACATTCGACGAGGACTAGGACAGTGAGGGGTTCTTTCTTCTCAGGCCCAATTGAGAACCCTTTATAAACTTGAAGGATGGGGACACCAAAGAATCAGTTACACTTCTAGTTGATACTGGAGCAGAGAGGTCATCACTAGCGACCATGATACCCGGCTTAAAATTAGGTTATAAAATTTTAAAGGTGTCTGGGGTAAAAGGAGAGACTTCCCTAGTGCCAATATTTCAGGAAATCAGAATAAGATGGGAAGACAGGGAAGGGAGAGTATAAGAGGAATATCGGAGCAACCCCTGCTGACAATTAAGAAGAAATTAAGGAAGTCCCTGGGGCTGACTGGATATTGTAGATTGTGGTTTGACTCATATGGGCAATTTACAAAAGGATTGTAGAGGAAGTTGTTAAGAGGAAGAACTGGATAGATTAGATTGGACTAAAGAGGAAGTGGAGTTAGTAAACAGAGGAAAGCCCTTTCCTCCGCCCTGCCCCTTGGACAAACCCTTCCATTTGTTCGTTAAGGTAGATAAGGGGGCAGCTCTGGGAGTCTTGATTCAATCATGGGCCTGCCAGAAACAACCAATGGCCTATCTATCTAAATTACTGGACCAGGTCTCACAGGGATAGCCTGAATGTGTTCAAACTGTAGCAGCAACTGCTTTACTGGTGGAGGAAAGTCAGAAACTGACCTTCGGTGGGGCTCTAGTGGTTAGCACTCCCCACTAGGCTAGGACTATCCTCAACCAGAAGGTAGGATGCTGGCTAACAGACTCCAGGAACTTGAAATATGAGGCCATCCTATTAGAAAGGGATGATTTAATATTAACAACTAATGACAATGTTAATCCTGCTTCATTCCTGCAGAAGGGAGACGAGACTGGCAGCCAGATTGAACGTGATTGCTTAGAATTAGTGGAATTACAAACAAAGGTCAGGCCAGACTTAAGGGATATACCTTTTGAGGGAGAGAGAAAACTCTTTATCAATGGTTTCTTCCGGGTGGTAGAAGGAAAAAGGAAGAATGGGTATGCAATCATAGATCCCTCTGGATGGGTGGTGGCAGAATCAGGACCCCTACCAACTCCTGTGAACCGTCTGCTTTAAATCAAGCCTTAAAGACATTGAAAGGACAAGAAGGTACTATATATACTGATTCCAAATATGCGTATGGTATGGTTCATACTTTGGAAAAATATGAGAGGAAAGAGGACTTATTAATAGTAAAGGGAGAGAATTGATACATTCTGAATTAATTCAACAAACTTTGAAAAGTTTACTCTTACCTCTCGAAATTGCAGTGGTGCATGTATGGGGACATCAAAAAGGTTGTTCGTTTGAAGTCAGAGGGAATAGATTGATTTATCAGAAAGCCAGAGAGGCATCTGAAGAGGACAAAGGAACCCCTATAATGGCTCTGATTCCCCAACTAGGCGAACCTAAGACAGCTCTCCTATTTCACGAAAAAGAAATAAATGAAATCCAAAAGTTGGGAGCAGTAACAGACCGAGAGGGATGGTGGATATTACCAGATGGGAGAAAAATGATAAACAAGCAGATAACTCAGGAACTATTGGTGCCCTGCATGAGAGAAGTCATTGCGGTGCTCAAGCCTTAAGTGACAGTCTTCTCAGAAGATATGGGTTCATGGGGATCTGTTCTGTGGCAAACAAATTACTGCCATATGTAGTGTATGTCAAAGAATAAACAAAAAGGGCCTCCAAAAACCAATGGTAAGGGGTAGGGAAGTTAGTTTGAGACCATTCCAAAGTATCCAGATTGATTTCACTGAGATGCCTTTGGTTGGTTAACTAAAATATCTTTTAGTATTGATGGATCATTTGACAGGATGGGTGGAAGCCTACCTCTTGAACTCTGCCACAGCCTCAGCAGTCAGTAAAATAATCCTGGAACAAATAATCCCATGATTCAGATTGGTAGAAAGAATTGATTCAGACAATGGTACTCATTTCACTTCCAGGGTGTTACAAAACATCATGGAAAGCCTAGAGATGAAATGGAATTTTCACACCCCCTGGCACCCACCCTCTTCTGGGAAGATTGAAAGAATGAAACAGACTCTAAAGAGACAATTGACAAAGCTAATACTGGAAACCAAATTACCTTGGACAAAGCGTCTGCCCCTTGCAGTCTTGAGAATAAGGACAGCCCCTCGAAATGACATAGGAGTATCCCCATGTGAAATGTTATATGGCCTACTCTTTTTAGGAAAACCAGGTAATTTACCCACCTTTGAAACAAAAGATAGATTTTTGCTGGCGGTGTCATCCTCCCTTTCAGAACTAAAGAAGGGCCTTCTAGCCCAGACTCCTCCTCTTCAGTTTGCTATACATCCCTACAAACCTGGAGACTGCATCCTAGTGAGGACCTGGAAGGAGGAAAAACTGCCCCCTAACTGGGAGGGAACTTACCTGGTTCTACTAACTACTGAGACTGCTGTGCTGACTGCTGAAAAGGGCTGGACTCATTATACCGTGGAGAATCCGGAGAATTGGACGTCTAAAATGGGCCCTGAATATATATATATATATATATATACACACACACACACACACACACACATATACACATATATATACACATATATATGTATATATATGTATATATATATACACATATATACACACATAATGGTGGAGGGGAGTGGACTTCATATGAAACTTGTTCTTTTTATTTTAGGGGGAAACTTACTCTGTCAGGGGGTCTTAGGGAGATTAACCTTAGCTAATCCTAACACTGTAGGCCAAGGTGAGGGATTATATAAAAATGATGATGCTATGTTTGCAAGGGGAGGATATCCAGTTAAAATGTGTATATGTGTTCCTCGATCCTCCACACCCCAGACTATCCAAATTGATGCCTGCCAAATAATAGTATGTGGTGATATCGAGACCCAAAGAAGGTACAGTAGAATGGATACGTACTTATGCCCTGACATAAGATGGGATGGATTCTCTTACGGCGCATCTTGTCAGGCATGGGATAATGTGTGGTGGAACACCGACCCTGGGATTGGACTAACTCCAGACACACAGTAGAATGGAAAATAAAGAATTCCATAAGTATCATAAAGGGAGAAATTAGAAATGACTGTCAGGACTGTCAATGTAACCTGGTGTTCATCACCTTTAAAACTACGGGTGTGGACATTGTACTATCAGGGACCTATGGAATTTAAATAGCAACGAAGGGATATCCCACTGGCAGGTTCAGAATAAGCATCAAAGAATCTACCCTAGAGCCTATTATAACCACTCAGGAAAGCACAGGTTTAACACCCACACCCTCTTTAGAAATCATTGAAAGTCCTACTCTCCCACTGGTTAAAGTAATTTAAGTTAAAGACTTAAGAAAAACCTTGGAAATACAAACAGGATAGGGAGAAGCCAATGCCTGGGTGGATTGGGTTAGGTATACTGTGAAAAGCTTAAATAAAGAAAACTGCTATGCTTGTGCAGAAGGGAGGCCTGAGCTCTTAAACCTTAAGAACAGATCGGAGGACTTCAAATATATGCTGGAGCTATTTCAGGATCGACAAATAAGAGAAAACTGCAGTACGTTTTCCCATCTGTTCCCACGAATCTCAAAAACATTGCCCAAATTAATCCCTACTAAAATAACCGGGAAGTTTCCTACTTGTATCTGAAGACAGGTGAGTGAACCTCCTGGACAAGACTTGGGGAATGCAACATGTTCTGAGGTTTTGATGGAGACTAAAGGTATTAGCAGTTTCTCTGACATGATTATGCCTAGAGCATATCTCTGGTGGTGGTGTGGGGGAAAGAAATTCAAACAAAAGCTCCCTAATAATTGGTTTGGAACCTGTGCCCTAGTCCAGTTAGCCATACCTTTCACTCTGGCATTTCTTCATGAATCCGAATCGGTTACAGGAGTGAGAAGTAAAAGAGCATTTCCATTAGGATCCTTTGATTAAACTATTTAACTAGATGAAATCAGAGTCCCTAGAGGGGTACCCAATGAATTTAAAGCTAGGAATCAGATTGTTACTGTATTTGAATCCCTTTTCTGGTGGGTTATGATTAATAAGAATGATGACTGGATAAATTATATTTACTATACCCAACAAAGGTTTATTAACTATACTAGAAATGCAGTAGAAGGAATAGCAGAGCAACTAGATGCCACCAGTCAAATGAGTTGGGAAAACAGAATGGCACTAGATATGATACTAGCCAAGGAGGGTGGGGTTTGCCAGATGGTAGGAGGGTCTTACTGTACATTCATACCAAACAACACTGCTCCCGATGGGTCAATCACCCAAGCCTTACAAGGATTAAAGAAATTATCCCAAAATTGGCCCAAAATGTAAGGGTTGAGAATCCCATCACTAACTGACTGGTGAGATGGTTTGGAAAATGGAAAGGGGTAGCAATGTATCTAATAACCTCTCTGCTTGTAATTATAGTGATTATGACCATTGTGGGGTGCTGTTTAATTCCTTGTATGAGGGGACTAATTCAAAGATTAATAGAAACTGCATTAACCAAGGGATCACCAGAAGAAGATTTATAGGTCACAGGGCCAGGGAATGTAAGGATTATGATAGAAAAGACTGAGATAACTAGTAGGGATCAAAAATGTGAACTCATGCTAAAGAAGTTTGAAAAAGACCAAAAGGAAGTGTGGGAGTATGATTTTTGTAAAGAAAAAGAGATGGGATTGCAAGGAATGGGGTATCATGCCCCCACAGTTTAAAATAACCTATTGCAAGGAGAGAGTATCATGCTCCTGCAATTTAAATAATTTTACAACGTCAGCAAAGAATTTGTTAATAACAAGTTACTTGTTTTAACAAGCTTGCAAAACCTTGAAAGGGCAAATGCAAACCTATGAGAAGGGCCCTAATCTTTTAATGGACCCCCAAAGTTCTAGAGGGCAGAACCAATCTTAACCAGCCCTAAGCAGAACAAAGGGCATGGGGTTTTGGGTGATGAGGTATGGGGCAGGGCATGTCAAGGGGACATGGGATAGGTGAACATGTAAGATTGTAACTCTGAAAGGAACGGACCAATCCGGGCCTGGAAGGGAGGAGTCGAGGCGTTCTAACAGCATAAAACTCTTTCTTGCCTCTGCATTCAGCGCACTGTCACTTGGAATTGTGTCAGCTCTTGCAAGAATGCAATAGAATGACTCTTCACTCACTCCGAGCTTAGTTTCATCTTTTTGTTTGTTTGTTTGGTTGGGTTTTTTTTTTTGTTTTTTTTGTTTTTTTACGGGGAGGCCTAACCTCTGAGAGTCAGAGTGATACAGTGGAGGGGCAATTGGCTGTGGCAGCTTGCCAGGGCTTAAGCCTCCACTCTGCTCTGGGGGTCTTCAAGGACTCCTTTCTAACACAACTATTAGTGAAAGTTTTAGTGCCAAGGTATGGGGAATGATGTCCCAAGTCTTAGGTCCTTTTTACTGTTATTTTCTGATGTCTATCTCAGGGCCCTCCTGTTCACTTATAAGCCACAGCTAGAGTCCCCAGTCATATTGTCCCACAAATAATCTTACTCCTTATGGTCCCTCTGGTGGCTGCTAACTACAGCTGCCCTCTCTTTCCTGGAACTAAAACCAGGGGTTCTGCTCTCCTGCAAGTGCCCAGAGTCAGCAGGGTCCTGGCCCTCACTACTACACTCACCAGGTGTGTGCTAGCTCCTTCTCCTTGAAGACACAGCCTAGGATGCCTCTGGTCAACATTGCAGACCCTGAAGAAATAAAGAAAGTCAAAAGACAATCTTTGCCTTCAAGGAGTTCACAATCTAAGGGGGAGATAACATGCAAATAACTATGTTTAAAGGAGCTAAACACAGCACAAATGGGAAATAATCAACAGAGGAAAGGCACTAGAATTTTGAGGGATTAGGCAGCAGCTGCAGCAGCAGGAAAGAGTTGTGAAATTTTATCTGGGAATTGAAGAAAGTCAGGGAATCCAGGAAATTAGAAGGGAGGCATATGTGAGAGGTGTTGCAAAGATAAAATCAACAGACTTTGGCAACAAACTGGATAGAGGAAATGAAAGGGAGTGAGAAGTTAAAGATGTAAGCCTGGAGTACTGGGAGGATGGTGGTACCCTCAGCAATAATAGGGAAATTAGTAAATTGGGAGGGTTTCTGAGGAAATATAAAGAGTTCACTTTTGAACATGGTGAATTTGTTGAAGATGACTTGGGCAATGAGAGCCTGATGATCAGCAGAAAGGTAAGGACTAGAAAAAGTCATTTTGAGCATCATTAGCATAGAGATGATCATTGAATCAGTGAGAGGTGTTGAGGTTGCCAAAATAAATAGTATAGAGGGAGAAGAGGGCCCAGGACAGATCCTGTGGGACACTGCATTTAGTAGGCTTGACCTGGATGAAGGTCCAGGAAAGGAGAATGAGAAGGAGTGATCAGAGAAGTATGAGGATAGCCAAGAAAGATTAATGTTCTGAAAACCTAGAGAGAAGAGAGTATCAAGAAGAAGTTAATTGATAGTGTCAAAAGCTTCAAAGAGGTCAAGAAAGATGAAGATTGAAAAGTGACCATTAGATTTGGCATCTGAAAGATCATCGGTAACTTTGAAGAGAACAGGTTTTTTTTGTTTTTTGGGGTTTTTTTTTTGCTAAAAGATGAGGTCAACAGCAAAACTGTAAGTAAGATGACAGAGGAGGGGAAGCTGAGGCACCTATTATAGATAGACTTTGCCTGGAGTTTAGATACTAAAGTCAGGGAATATATGGCATGATTGTTAACACAGTTGAATGGATGAAGTATGGGGTATTTTATGATGGTGTGACTTTGGGCATACGTAAAAGCATCAGAGGAGCAGCTAGTAGATGGAGAAATTGAACATAAGCAAGAGAATACAGATAATAAAAGAGTCCATCTGTTGGAGAAGATAGGCTGAATGGGATCACTTTTATATGTGGTCCATTGATAGCTTTAGCAAGAGGTACAACTTTATCACATGAGATGGAATGGAAGAAATATGGCACAAGGCATTTAGGTGATGTGAAATGAGGAGGAGGGGAGAAGAGGGAGCTTTTGACAAATGGCTTCAATTTTTTCAGAAAATTATCAGCTGATAGTAGTGTGTGGCGGGTACATAGGGAGCCATGTGATGTTTGAGGAAAGAAAAAAAAATGATTCAAATGCCAAACCAACCCTAGAAACAGGGGGATATTGAAGTTTATTGAGTAGTGATCAGAGCTACAGTAGAGGAAAATGTGTCAAAAATTACTAGAAATATGGAGAGACAGGAGGTATGGAGATAAAATCGAATGCTATTTTAACAGTCCAGGTGAGAGGTCACAAGGACTTCAACTAGATTGGTAGCTAAAGCGAAAGTGTAAAATAACAGTTTGTAACCTTGAATGAATTGGAAGGTGGCATTTGTATAATTCTTTAAGATTTGCAAAGTACTTTATGAATATTATCTCATTTAATTTTCAAAACAATCCTGAAAGATAGACACTATTATTATCTCCATTTTACAGATGAGGAAAACAAGGGAGACAGAAGTTAAATGACTCACATAGCTCATAAGTGTCTGAAACAGGTCCACTTGACTGTAGGTTCAGGGATCTATCCACCATGGCACTTAAATGTTTCTGAAGCATATTTTAGTACTTCAAAGACCAATAGTGTGTGAGTGTGTTTGATTCCTTAGTGAGCAAATTGCAATCCCTTTGTAGCTTGATACATGGTAGCCCAAATAATTCAGCACTCTAAAGCCAACCTGATACTGTGCAGCTGTGAAGCAATGAGAACACTGCCTGTTAGACAAGTTTACAATTTTTTACTGGACCTGCACTATTATCCTAATTCATTAAATAATAATACTCAAAGAAACACACCCAGATAAGAATTGGGTGAAGACCTGGACAAAAAAAAAGTAAAAGACAAAGAAAATGATAAGTCTGAGTGTGATTACTAAAGCTGAATGACAGTAAATACTGACAGCTTTTATTTATCTCTTCCTTCCTTTCTTTTTCTTTCTTTTTTCTTTCATTCTTTCTTTTTTTCTTTCTTTCTCTCTTTCTCTCTTTATATGGAGGTGGGTAGGAGAATCCAAATCTGTGTAGGGGAATCTCAGTGAGAAAATTTATTATCTCTATGCATATTTGCAACTGTCTTCAACTTCCTTTAGTCTTAGAGAGTTGCCTGGGGCATTAAGATATTCAGTGGTTTAGCTAAGGTCACACAACCAGCATAGGTTGGAGATAATGACTTGAACCCAGGTTTTCTTGATTCCATATTTCTAAGCACTGTACCATGTTGCTCTCACTTGATAAAGATCTATAGAGATAAAAAAAAGAAAAAAGGGGGTGAAAACAATTTGAAATAATTGAAAATAGCTGTGCCTAATACATACCATATTAATTGAATTGACTCAATAGAAACAGTGGCATGGACCATACATTAATCCTTTATTGGGTAAGAACCTGAGGCTTCTTCTTCTAATTGACTAGTTATCTCTCACAACTTCCATTCAAAAAAAATTTCTTGGCTGGCTGTTTTCATTCTTCTCCAGGGTTCATTTCTGATTTTCTGAACTGCTTCAACATGGATACTTTCTTTTCTTCCTTTCCACTTTTCAGCTTTCCTTTATGTGGGTCAAGGGACTTGAGTTCATAGTTAGGTGCCTTCTTACTATCTCTTAATTAATTTATTTCTAACCTCCTGTTAGTTATTTTTGTTCTTCCATTTCCAGGATAATTGTCTTCTTTGCAGAGAAACAAAATAAAATTTCAGCAGGTCTGTCTTCTTTGTGCTATTAGTTATTGGCATTCCATGCACCCATAGCAAAAGTCTTCTCCCTCCTTTGTTCCTCTGTTTTTCTCCCAACAGTGCTAAATAATTCATTTTTGTATGTTAGTTCATTCTTAATATTATTTTTATAGTATCTAGCCTAGATAGAATAGTATCTATTCTATTCATTCTCTGTTACTTTGCCTTGTTCCCATCTTCTGTATTCCCTTTTTACATTGAAGTAGACTGGTGACATCCCTGTGTGTTCATATTAGCTTCTTCAGACAAATTCAATATTTCCTCCTCATTTAAATTGTTTCACTCCTTTGAGACTCAGCACCAATAGTAGGTGTGAGATCATGAATAAGTTGTTTTATTTCTCTGTTCCTTGTTTTTCTTAGGTATAAGATGAGCAACATACATTACCAACATTTAACTCACAAGAAACTTGTGAGGCAAATGCTCTACAAATCATGAAACACTATCTATATAATACTTAGCCTGCATACCTTCAAATTAGTATCTTTGGCTAACATGGGGAAGTGACTTATAACATGCCAAGGTGACTATCTATTACATTATAAACTCTTGGAGTATTGTTGAAGGGCCAAATGTGCGCTGATTTCATCATTTCCTAGAAAGGTATCCAAAGACAGTAATATTGAATCTCATACTTATGTCTGTTAACACAAAAATGATCCAGCCCTATTTAGGTAAGATCCAAGCAATGGACATATTTTTTTAAGCATACAGCTGTAATGCACAGCTGTACAGGTTGAAATGTCTACAGTCCCTATCCTTCTAGCTCTATCTAAAATCCAATAAGAAACTGTAAAGAAAATATTAACGTTTAGTTCACCTCTTAGCTAGCCCATTCACCAGCCATTTTAGATTTTCTCCAGTGAATGGCCAGCCTTATAAGCACATTTCTTATGCTCTGCTGAAAACTCTGCGGAATACATGGAAAATTGGCTTTTTGAAACTATTTTTTTCTGTTTCTCCTTAGAAATTCTAAATGGTTTCTTATTTTTTGTGACCTTATTTAGGTCCTGATCCTATCACTTTTCCAGCAACCTCCCAGTCTGTAGAAAGTAGATCATTAATCACCTTAGCAGGAGGTCTCCCCCATGTCATCAATGATTCATATGGGCCATATCTCTAAGAGACCAGTGTGTCCAACCACACTGTATCATTTGGCAGCAAAGGTCCCATTTTGCACTCTAATCTAGCTTGTCTGCTTCCTCTAAAAAGAAAGGAATTAGAGAAGATTTTCATGGTAGTTGTAACTAGAACCAGGATCAGAGCTTTGCCCTCTCCCTGATATAATTTAGGGCAATTGTAGGCAGGTATCCATGACCTGCATCCTTCAGAAGCTACTGAAAGCACTAATTGTCACTGAGAATAATGGTAACTGGACTAGATAGGCAGTGTGAGGGGAATATAGAATCACCAGAGCTACTATCAAATGATCTGCTTTTTCTTGGCCTGACTTGTCCCTTTATTTTCTGTGACACTAGACAAGTCTGTTCATATCCTGGGGTCAGAGTCCCTCTGCTCTGAAACCTGATAGCTCCTGCTAGCTGGGAAAGAAAAGCGAGGAGTAATTTCAAGTTTCAAACACAAAGTATTGGGATAATGGTGATGTTATTGATATTGATGGAGAAACTGTAAAGGAAAGCATATTGGAAGGAAAGAGGAAATTTCCTGAGAAACTTATTCTTAAACTACCCCAAGTCTATTACATTATACCTCACTAGCATCGGTTCCATCAAAAATTTGCCAAAAAATAGTATATCCACTTACATTAAAATGCTTTCCTTAACACCACAGAATACTATTAGACTTTGGGTGACCAGAAAATAGTTTTTAATTGCATATATGTACCCTATGGGTGCCTATCTTTACTTCTCTGTTAAACACCTCAGTCTTGTTTTAAAAAATATATTTCCCAGTCCTCACCAAGAATTCTCAGAAGAGAACCCCATACTTCACTCCCTCAAATAGTTACTACTGTCTAATATTGTCCAGAAAGCCACTTGAACATGGAACATACAGTAAAGTGTTGCGCTTCTTATAGTTCCCATCACCACTTTTTGCCTATCTGAATAAAGGAAACTGCATGATCCCAAGGGGGCATTTATCCATTCCTTTGACAGTTTTAAGATTTTTCTTAATCATTAAATCTGTTAGCAATTGGTACAAAAACTTAAGTGTGTGTACTCATATTATACCTTTAACTTCTAATTGACAACTTTCCAGAATTTTCAAGTTTTGTGTATCTATGGCTGTAATTTCCCTAATAGCTTTTGACCACTAGAATGCATCTAACCTTTTGCCCATTAGCCCAGTCGCAACTCAGTTGAATTTGATAGGGTTTTTTTGTTTTTTTGTTTCAATTGTCTTTTGACTTTGTAAGTGGTTATTGATTTAGTTAAACTTAGTTTCTTGTTCTCCATTTTCTGTTCAATGCCAGTTTCTATTGATGCTTCCCCACTCAGTCTTTTCCTAATGTCAGAAGACTGATCCCAACAAGCCTTAGGTCAATTATTTAAAATGCCACTATGCTCACTTCTATATCATAATAGTGTTATAACTTACCTTCATTCTACTCTACCAGGTACCATCATATCCAAGAATCATTCCCATTTCTCTCTATTCCATCTTGGCAAACACATGTGCTAACACACACACACACACACACACACACACACACACACACACACACACGGACATCCTGGGAGGGGTCACTCAGGAAATGATCTACAACCTGACTCCACTCAAAATCCAAAATATTGACTTTTTCTTAAGTTAAACAATATTGTTTAAGGCAGATCTGGCTACTTGGTGAATAACCATTTTACAAAAATGAATATTTTTTCCCTACAAAAATAAATTGTAACATTGCTATAACTTGGTTTTAGGGATCTTTATCTTACAGGTTGGAGGTAAGGTCCTCTTAAGAGCTCAATAATTTCAACTCTATGAACATGGTTTCCAGGCTGAAGTCTGAATCAATTCTATTAGTCAAATATAGGGTTTCAAGGTACATGTTCAATTGATTTAAGTACAGTTTAAAGACTGACATGCATTGAACACACAGAATGAGAGAAGTATACGTGTACCCACTCTGTCCTATTGCCACCTAGGTCATAATTCCAATTTTTGTTGGATTTAAGAATACACACAGATGATAGCAGGAAGAAAGTAATTGTAAACAGAATTGAAGACTGATTAGGAATGGCTAAAAGTAGTAGGTCTGGATAAAGGATTTAATTTTATGAAGAAAGACAAAGGGAACCTTTTAAAAATAAATGTTTTCTTAGATAAACAAACTAACAACTTTTGAAACCACCAAACAATGAACAAGTTCCTTAGGCAGCGATATCTCAATACTTAATGAAACCAACCATTCTAGCTTTTTTTTTTCCATCTAGATGCCCTCCTACTTTCTTTTTTGTGGAAAGGCCCTAATTCAATCAGACTGCCCCACTTCTCTAGACTCTAGAGCATTGATCTACACTAGAGTGAATAGTGTTATGATGAATTTCCTTGTTTGACTGGTTGATTAATTGCATTTTATAAAAACACAATCATTAGAAATTTTCTGTATTTTTCTTTCAATTTTATTTTCAGTTCCAGCTTCTTCCCTTATCTCCTCCCCTACCCCACCTATTGAGAAGTCAAGAAATATGGTACCCATTATGCATATGAAGTCATGCATAACGTATTTTTGCCTTAGCCATGTTCTAACAAAAAAAAAAACCAGGAAAACAAAGAAAAGGGGGAAAATTCCTCTCTCTGCACTCTGAGGCCATCATTTCAGTAACTGGAGGTATATCAAGAGCTCATTGGAATTTTGATGAATCATTGTACTATTGACAAGATGTCCTAAGTCTTCCATAGATGATTATCTTTAAAATGTCTCAGTTACTGTATAGATTGTTCTCCAGAATTTTGTTATTATTTTTCAAGCCCCATAAAGTAATTCTGTAGTAGTTTGATTAATATGGAACTGAATAGCTAAAATAATTTAGGCAGTATTATGTTTTTTATTATATTAACTTGGTCTACCCATGAATACTTAATATTTCTCCAATTATTTAGATTTGTTTTAATTTGCGTGGAAGAGCATTTTGTAATTTTGTTCATATAATTCCTGTGTGTGTCTAGGCAAGTAGACTCTCAAATATTGTATACTATTTGCAGTTATTTTAAATGGAATTTCTCTTTCTTCCTCTTCCTGCTGGGTTTTGTTAAAAATAAATAGAAATGCTGATATTTTTGTGGGTTTATTTTACATCCTGCAAATTTGTTGAAGTTGTTCATTTTTTCAACTAGTTGTTTTACTTAATTTTCTAGGATTTTCTATGTATTCCATCATATCATCTGTTAAAAAAGTAATCGTTTTACTTCCCCAATGTCTGTATTTATTCCTTCAGCTACTTTTTCTTGTCTCACTCTTTTAGCTAGCATTTCTATCTTTTCTTCAACTCTGCTCTTATTGGGAAGGCTTCTAGTTTATCCCCATTACAAATAACATTTTCTCTGGTTTTAGGTACATGCTTCCAAGTCACTTTGGCTCTCTGGTTGGCCAATAATAGGTCCCAGTCCAAGCATCACTTGGTCATTGTTTGGGTTTTGATGACTCAGAGTGAGTGTGTATAGCAATTGTTTCTGCTCTGGCCAGAAATCCTGAGGGTCTTCCCCTCCCTGTTTGATTTTTTTTTTTTGTTTGAGCAGGCAAACTAGGCCACCTTTTGTCTCACTTTTTGCCTAGACATAAATCACTGAATGAGTGTTGCCACAGACAAACTGAGATCTAGGAAAGACCTTAGCCCAGAAAGGGCCAAGGTCTCACAGTGCATTGAGGTCATCTCCAGTCATCCTGACCTATGTCTTGCCACTGGACTCAGATGACCCTGGAGGAGAGAGTGAGGTTGATGACTTTGCACAGCTCTGCCTCACTTAAATCTAATTTACTTGCAAGTCAAGACATTACCCTCCTGATGTCATTGGTCCTCTTCAAGAACAAAGGACAAACAATAATATTATCCTTTCTAAGAAAAGTTTGATTTAATTCTATATTTTCTAGTATTCTTAATTGAGAATGGATATTTTATTTTGTTAAAAGCTTTCTCTGCATCTATTGAAATAATTATATATTTTTTCTTGTTGATATTACAATTTTCCTAATTTCCTAAATTCATCTATAGTTTTTTTCTGTGTTTTTACTCTCCTGATTTAGGTATCAAAACCATATTTGTTTCATAGGAGGAATTTGGTAGGATTCCTTTACCTACTTTGTTGAAGAGTTTGAATAATATTGGAATTAATTGTTCTTTAAGTATTTGATAGAATCTGCTTATAAATCATTCCATTCTTTTTTTCCTCTTCGATTGCTCATTTATATTTTATTTCTCAGATAGGTTAAGTATTCCATTTCCTCTTCTATTAACCTGGATAGTATGTATTTTGTAAATATCCATCCATTTCATTTAGATTGTCAATTTTGTTGCCATATAGTCGGGCAAAATATCTCCAAATAATTGCTTTGATTTCATCCTCATTGCTTATGAGTTTGGCCTTTTCATTTTGATACTGGAAATTCAGTTTGCTTCTTTATTTTTAAAACTAAAATTAGCAATTATTTACCTCTTTATGGTTTTCTTTTTCATTAAAAGAGTATCAAGTTTTATTTATTAGTTCAATGCAAATTTTAATTTCAATTTCGCTAATTTTGCCTTTAATTTTCAGGATTTATATTTTCCGTTTGGGTGTTTTTGATTTGTTCTTCTTTTAGCTTTTTTTTTTAGTTGCATGCCCAATTCATTGATCTGCTCTTTCTCTCTTTTACTGACATGTCTAGAGACAGAAATTTTTGCCTAAGAACTACTTTTACTGCATCCTATAAATTTTGGTATGTTGCCCCGTCACTGTCCTTATTTTTAATGAAATTATTGATTATTTCTATGATTTGTTCTTTGAGTTACTCATTCTTTAGGATTAGATTAGTTTCTAATTATTTCTAATTTATGTTCCAAAGGCCCTTTATTGAATATAATTATTATATCAAATGTTGAATTTAAAATTTTTGCTTTTTTGCATTTGTTTGCAAGTTTTTTTTTTTCTTCAATATGTAGTCAATAATTCTGTGAAGGTGCCATATACAGCTGAGAAAAATGTATACTGATTTGTATTCCCATTCCACATTCTCCAGAAGTCTGTCATATCTAACTTTTCTAAAATTCTATTTGTCTCCTTAACTTATTGATTTTATGATTAGACATCTTTGTCTGAGGGGATAAAATAGGATTGCCCCCTAGTATAGTTTTATGGTCTATTTCTCCCTTAAACTCAGTTAACTATTCCTTCACGAATTGGGATGCTATGTTATTTAGTGCATGTATATGTTCAGCATTGATATTAATTTGTCTATTGTAACTTAAAGCAAAATGTAGTTTCCCTGACTTTCTGTTTTAATCAGTCTCTTTTTGCTTTTGTTTTGTCTGAGATCATTTTACTCTTGATTTTTTTTTAACTTTAGCTGAAGTATTCTGCTCCAGTCCCTTATTTTAACTGAGTGTATCTTTCTATTTCAAATGGATCTCTTGTAAACAACATATTGTTGAATTCTGGTTTCTCTTCAGTTTCCTATTGGCTACCATTTTATGAATAAATTAATTCCATTCGGATTCACAGTTATGATTGATAACTATTTATTTCCTTCCATTCTATTCTCTTCTATTTTATCCTTCTCTTTTTGGTTTTTTTTTTATGCTGTCTCTTCCTCAAAAGTTTGTTTTGCTTCTTACCATGGCCTCCCTTAATCTACTCTCCTTCTTCCTCCCATTTCTCTTATCCCCTTACCTTCCTTTGAATCAATACATAGATAAATACATATGTATATATGTGTGTGCACACACACATATGTACACATACATACACACATATATATTCTTTCTTTTTTGGATCAATACAAAGAAATTAAGGTTCAAATGTTACTGCTTCACCCCCCATTTTTGCTTCCATTATAAAATATCTGCTTTTGTACCTCTTTTACGTGAAATCATTTCCCCCATTCATCCTCTCCTTTCCCCTTTCTCATCTTCCATTTTGTTTTGTGAGCCTTCCATTTTGCTTTTGAGATCATTCCAACAGCTCACACCTATGCCCTCTAAGTAGACTTCTTCTAATAGCTTCAAAATGATAAAGTTGTTGAGGGTTACATGTATCATCTTCCTATATGGGGATGTAAATAGTTCAAACTTATCAAATTCATCATAATTTCTCAATCAAGTTTGCCCGTTTATGCCTTTCTCTTGTCTTGTGTTTGAATGTCAAATTCTCTATTCAGCTCTGGTCTTTTCATCAGGAGTACTTGAAAATCTCCTTTTTAATTAAATGTCAATTTTCCCACCCTTAGTATTATATTTAGGGTTATTCTGTTTGTTTTTGTTTTTGTTTTCTGGGCAGGTTATTCATGGTTGCAATCCTGGCTCCTGTGTTTTCCAGAATATCATTTTCCTGAACTTCTTTAACATGGAGGCTGTTAGGAGAAGGAGAAGAAGAAATAACTTACATGATGCTTACTATATGACAGGAGTTGTGCTAAGTCCTAGGGATATAAAGTCAAAAGCATGGCACTTGTCATTAAGGAGCTTACATTTTTTACTGGAGGAGATAACATGTCCTCCATTGATTATCTTTTCTCCCTCATTTGCCACAAATCTTCTTTTTGAACCCATGATCTCCTACTCTGCCAGATACTAGTTGTCCCCAGTAGTTCCTACTCTCTCCCCCAGTGAGGCTGAATGAGTGAACTTTTAAAGTGTTAAACATCTACACTACATGCAGTATAAAATTCCATCTCTCTTCCTATGCCATCTGTTCTCACCCATAAACATTTATGTCCACTCCAATTTCTGCCTCTTTTCCTGTCTCCTTATGAACATTTAAAAATTAATCTTTTACTTGTCTTTCTGGTAAGATTCTGCTGTTGTCCTTGACTGCTGGATTTGTTCATATCTCCTTCTTTTCTGTTGTTTTGCGTGTTTGGGAAGTAAATAATCTTTTTAGTTCTGGTTTTCTTTCTAAAAAATATTTCATATTTCTCTTTATAATTTAATATTCCACTTCTCTCTTTTTGTTTTTGCTTCTCTTCCTTTAGATTTATCTTTACTTCTGTAAATTTGCACTACTAATCTATTGTTCCTTTTGTTTCTTTGGTGAGACTTGCCTTTACAGATTGCCATTTACAGCTTTCTTATTCTTTCCATTATTTTTGCTGTTTTTTTATTTTATTTGTATTTTTTTTTACTTTTTTAAAATTTAATTGTTGTTTTGCTATTTAGACCATAAATTGTGCTGTTATGATTCTCATTCCTCTTTTGAACCATTTAGGAATAGCATGTTGTGGTTCCATTTCTCCTTACATTCCATAGGTTCTTCTGTCTCATCAAGTTCTGGATCAATTTCCTTTGTTTTACAGTATTTATTTATATTTTCCTGAACTTGTTTATTAGATCTAGAGACTATATTTTCTCCTGTTGTTAATGTTTTCCCTATGGATTTATCTGCTTATATTCAAGATCTTTGACTTTTCTCCTCCCTGAGATCTTTGGTAATTTCCGTTTCCTGACTTTCCACCATTCTTCATTTTCTAATTCTGTCTTCTTTGATGGCGTTTTCTGTGAGAGCTGGATTTCAAGTATCTCAGAATCCTCAGACACTGAGCAATTCATGTTTCACCAGCATAAATGCCCCATAGGACATTTGGATATTCAGAACTGGCCCTAATGAACTGAACTGAATACTGAGCTCTTCTCAGGCTTAGTGCAGTGCTTCCCAGCACTCTAAACACATAATCTTTTGTCCTAGCTCCTCCATTCAACAGTTCTTTGGTCTGGCATCAGCAATCTGGAGAACTACATTGCAATTTTCAGAATAGGTGTTGAAGCATGCAATCTGACTTTTCTTCTCTTTTACTGTTTTGCTAATATGTTTTGAGAAATATAAGTTTCCCTGCTTTAACTGTATTCTATTTTTTCACATGGTATTATTATTTTTATTTTACCACTGAAGCAAATGAAGCTTAGAGAGGTTATATAGCATCCCTATGGTCATACAGCTAGAAATTGTCTGAGGGAATATTTGAACTCAGTCACTTGATTGCTTGTGGATTGTTTTGACTTAGGAGTTGTTGAGTATATTTTTATTTAGAAGAATTGTTTATCTCAACCCTTAAGCTTTGAGTGGTCCATTTAACCAGATGTGGAAACACAATTTGGACCTGTTGTCTAAATATTAGAAGGAAGGAAATATGCATTTATTAAGTGTCTCCTATGTGCCTGGCACTGTGCTACATGTTTCACAAACATCTCATTTTATCCTCATAACAACACTAGGAGGTAGATATTATTATTTTCAACTTAGAGTTGAAGAAACCTAAACTGATCTCAGTTGGGTGACTTGCCCAGAGTCACAAAGTTGGAAGTGTCTGACAGAATGACCAGGTTGAGAACTTCCAGTTAAAACACAAAACAAAACAAACAAACAAACAAAACCACAAACTACCTTGATGATATTACATAATCTGTTTCCTCTGGCTCAAGGCCCTACTGAGTTTCCTATGAACCCAAGGTCATTTAAATTCAGTTTTCACCTCGCTAACAGACCGAATAGGAACCACATGTTGAATTAACAAAATATTTAATCAGGGCAAAATTGAAAACTTGAGTAATAGAATGACTAATTTCAAGACATTGCTGAATAAATATGCTTTTGCCCTTGTTCCCACCAGAATATTCTGGGGAAACAACATCTCTGAGATCAACACCTCTGAAGTCGTAATGGAAGGAAGTGAATATAGTTCAATATTTGGTGGAGTCAGATCAACGGTTGGCCAGCTTCACCCCTATAATGTGTGGATCTCCTCAGTGTCCACTGGTCTTAATTCCTTTAAATAAATAAATGCTTTTAGTCTCTGTCTTTCCCCTCATGGGATCTCAGGAACATATCAAACTACTAGAGTCTTGGCCTTAACCACTTGAGACTTCAAATGATAGTTTTTCTACTTATTCCCCGAGTCCTTCTCATTATGCAGTCACTCAGTCCAAGAGAAATTGATGGGAAATAGAATGCTGGGAACTTCTTCCAAATAACATTTATTCTCTTTGCTCTTGAAAAATTCAGTCGTTCCTGAGACTTGGACCCATGGGAAATGCGACCATCTTCCTATTGGATGTACTCTGCTACATGTCATGGGCATGAAAAACAAAAACTGTCAGTGGAAGAGAAAAGAAATGAAAATTCATAAAACATTTGAAACTTTGGATATGTTACCAGAAGATTTTTTTTTCAGGGTAAAGGAAGATTAAAAAAAAAAACAGAATTAAAGTATAAACTACAAATAGTCAGTGGGAATCTTTAGCTTTGCTTGAACAAATCAACATCAATTCAATTCCATAATCATTTTCTCCTTGAAATTTCCTTATTTGCCTATTTCTTTAGCATAGGTTGCTAATTACCTAAATTAGGATATAAAGTTTTAGAAATATGTTAACTAGAATAATCCTTCCTCAGACATACAAGTCAAAATATAAAGAAACTAGTCAACTATTCTTTAAATGTGTCCATCTGGAGGGAAAAAAAATTGGAAAATAGTTTCAAAAATACTTTTCTTGTACTAAAAGTAATTGATATTCATAATGTGTACTTTTTCTCAAAACCAATTTTCCAAATGGGTTTCAGGATTGAATAAGATCATTCTCAGTTTCAGATAAGCTTTAAATAAAAGCAAAGTTAAAACAATGAAAAATTTTGTTACAAAGCTTACACTTGACTTTGAAAAAATTATTTTACTCCCACATGCTTAAAAAGAAATCTCAAATTACATAGTTATCACATTACCTATTAATTGTAAGCAACTTCATATTCTCCTTTGTTCTTAATTTATAACTCCAAGATACAGGGTTATTAGCAAATAAAATGAAATAAAATAACAACAATAATATTGCATATATACCTTACCCCTCACCAGTGGTGTAATATACTAAATATATGAGGATGACAGCAGATACCTAGAGCTAACCAGGGCATGAACAAAAACTGTTTTCCATTCATAGGATGATAGATTAATAATTATAAGGACCTCTGAAACCACCCAGTTTAACTGCATCACTTCATAGAAATAATGACTATTATTATCAGTATTAATTATTCACTTAGCAAGTTGCCTGGCACATTGTAAGCACTGTATAAATGTTAGCTATAATGATAGATGGAGAAAATGAAGTTAAGTGATTTGCCTAATGACTTGTATGATGTCATTTAGGTAGTAAATGTCCTAGGTGGAATATGACACCAAATCGTCTTACCTTAGAGTTAGTGTTCCTTCTACTGTGCTACCTAATTCTAGACTACTATCTCAATTACTCTAGACTACTATCTCAAAAAACATGTAGCTGTTTCTGTAGAGACCAGTTAATCAAATATGTATTCCACAGAATCATTCCTAGAAGGGAAAACAAAACAAAACAAAACAAACAAACAAACCAAAACAAATTATACCCCACTGAGGGAAAGAGTGCTTTTAAATATTTTCACATTTTTATAGTATGAGGACTATTGGCTATCACTTTGTCTTTGTGACAGTGCCTGCCCAGGTAGGTAAAAATGAAAATACTCCTCATGATAATATACTCACACACATAAACAAGAGAAATCCAGAAATTTGCAAATCTCAATTTGCCCAAGAAATCTGTATAAATCATAGGAAAAATAATATTTAGAGATCATTGAACCCAATCCCTTCATTTTACAGAGGAGAAAACTGAAGCCCAGAAGTCTTAAATGACCCCAAATATCAAATTGATATTAAATAACTGAAGCAGGAACCAAACTTTAGTCCTCTACCTGTAGACCCAGTATTATTTAAGCTACAATCCTGAAAGGCGCATTAGAATATTCAAAACATTAAAGTATATTCAATCCATTAATAAGCATATGGTAATTGAAGTAACTCTTGACTTGGAGGGAGAAAACAAACACAAAAATAAACAAAATACCACAACTAGGTAATTTTATTTGGAGTGAGAAAACAAACAAAGAAAAAATAAATAAACAACATTGGTAATAACCTCCTCAGTATTTTCTAGCAGAATGACTTTAAACTAATCCTTTAGTTTATCTGAATCTCATTTTTCTGACTTGTAAAATAAGGATTAAAAATACATGCTCTATCCAACTTACTGGGTTGCTGTGAGGATCAAATTAAATAATCATATAATAAAAGACTTTATAATCTTTCCTCAAACCCTGTTCCTTTTTCTGACTTCACTCAAAAAGTTAGGGGTACTGTCATTCACCTAGTTCTCCATTTTCAAACTGTTGGCATTATTTTTTTCATTATTATCTTCTTTTCACTTTATATCAAATTAGTTTCCAAATACTATTAATGCTATTTAAGCAATAAATATATATCTTTGTCATGAGTCCTTAGAGAAATGATTATTAATAAATAACCCATAATTTATGGAGATCCAGAGTTTTCCCCTTCTTCTAAAGTTCTGATTTCAAAAAGTTCAGTCTTTTGAAGAACATTATTGATAATGAGATTGGACTAACTTCCTTGTTTAAGACTCCACCCTCATGGAATAGCCTTTATGTTCTTTTCAGGCTTGGGTGGGGCATTTTTCTTTGAATAGATGACCCAAGGCTGGGGATGGTCTGGTTTATATAGAGATAGCTTCTCTGTCTGAGGGTGACATGATGTCACTCTCAGCTGCTCATTTTAATATAGTCTACCTTCCATTGTGTTAACCAATCAGAGTTGGCAGCTTCTCTTTTACCAAAAGAATGCCCTGAGCCTGGCCCCATGATTGTCTTTGGTCTAAGAGAGAAAGTCAAATGACCATCCTTTATTAATAAGGTACTGGCCTTATTGATAAAATTATTAAATTATCCAGTAACTATGTCTCTCAAACCTTGTTAATTGCCACAGTCCCCCCTTTCTGTTTGTCTATTTCTGTTGCCACTGCTCCCCTAGTTTAAAACTGCTTTACTGACTATATGGATTATTGTAATAGCCTACCCTTGAACCAAACAAAAAAAAATCTTTTAAACATCTCTAATATCTAAATTCCTTATATATTGAATTACAGAACCTCAGATGAAATCAGTGACACCTTCTATAATATTAAGGAATCATAAACCTAGTCATATGATTCTTCCCCAAAATCTTAGTGACTCTCCATTGCTTCATTTTATTAATGAAATCCATTCTCCTTTGCATGGTATCAAAGGTCCTTCAAAATCTGCTACCTGTCAGCTTTTCCAATTTTATTTCAACCAATTGCTTCCTTGTTAATTAGTTAATTTGGACTACTTCTCATCTGCTATATACTCTCTACATTTTCCCAGCACTAAACCTTTATTCATATTTTTTTTCCTATGCTTGGAAAGTTTTCCCCTAATATCTATTTTCTGAATGTCCCCTAAAGTATAATTCAAATGCTACCTCATGACTTTTTCTTTTATTGCACTTTTATTGCTTTTCTTTTATACATTAGCATGTGCTATTTTGAATGAAAATTTTTGTGCATCATAGCCACCACTAGATTGTTAAGTTCCAGGTTTTTTCTAAAATTTGCATGTCTTCTGGTGTCTAGCACAGAGTTTTGTATCCTGGACATTGTTATTAGATGTGAATTAAGAATGTATTGGTTTAAACAGTAATTAAGGTCTGTTCCAAAGGAAATTTCTTCAATGCTGTGTTGTTCATGGAAATGTGTTTGCAATTAAAACTACAATAAAATATGGAATAATAATAGTTATGATGTTCTTGTTCCTTATTCAACTGGAAATTTATAATTCCACAGTTGTCTAGCCCAGATTTCAGCATCTTCTCAATAAGAACTCCAGAAAACTAGAGTGACCTGATCAATATTATTGGAGTTTTAACAAATGTCTGCTAATATCAGACTCATTTCTGTCTATGGTGTTTATTTTGATCTATTCATCTAGTAATTCTATCTAAAAACAACATGAAGTTAATTTGGTATGACATATAGTAAAGGTTTTGTTTTTTTATGGTTTTTTTTTTTTCAGGAAAATACACAAGTAGAAGAAGAGTGAAGCATTTTAAGGGGAGCTGTGTTTCCCTTTAATGGGTACTAAAATGTAATACATACAAGGAGGTAATCAGTCTGAGCAAAATCATTAGTAGAAAGTACAATTCTAGGCAATAGGTACAAGGAGCAGCCTCATTTCCAAGGAGAATGAGCAATACAAATAGGATGGCCACTGGCCTTATAAGATAAGGTCTTTTGCCGTACACCTCCCCATGTACCCTTCTATCTAACAACACTGGTCTCCTTTTTGTTTCTTAAACAAGATACTCCATCTACTAACTCAGTGCATTTTTCCCTTACTGCCCCCCAAGCATGGAATGCTCTCTTTCCTCATCTAGACACCTTGACTTCTCTGGCTTCCTTCAGGTCCCAATTAAATTTCCACTTTCTCCAGGAAACCTTTCTCAATCCCTATAGTGCCATTTCTCTATTGAGTATTCCCAATTTATAGTTATTTCCATGCTTTCTCCACCAATTAGACTGTGAACTCCTCAAGAATAAGGACTGTCTTTTACATTTCCTAGTATCCTTCGAACTTAGTACAATTCCTGGCACACAATTGATGTTTAATAAATGTTTATTGACTGTCTGCCTAACTGGAAGGAACCCTCATGTGTTTTGAATGAGAGAATATATTCAGATTTGGGCATTAGGAATATCTCTTTGACAGCTGATTAGAGGATGGATTACAGTCAGGCAGGGGGAGACGAGGCAGGGAGACCAGCAAGCAGGGTATTTTAATAGTACAGGCATGAAGTGAGGAAATCCTGAACCAGGGTTGTTGTAGTAAAGGAAGAGGATATACAAGACTTTCAATGATGCCCTGTGAACCAAAGAGTGACCTCCAGGAATGTCTTTCTGGACCCAGGCCAAAGGAGATTGTCATGCAGCAGGCAGACATGCCACCTCTGGGAAGGAACTTGATCCTATGAGCCTTTTCTTCTGCCCTACCCCCACTGGAGGTGATCTAGGAAAGACTAAGCCCATGAGGTGTTGAGGGATATATCAGTATGTTTATTCTTGTGGTACTTTTGAAATAAATATCCCTTTGTAAAAGCTAATTGAATTTAAGAGATGTATCACAGTAAGGAGCTATAGACAATATGAGAATACAAGTGCCATCATATGTGATGTAGGGGTTGGGAACTTTTTTCATGACCATACGGAAATCTGAGTAGGTAAGATTTTTGTAAGGAAGCAGAATATATTGAAAATGATTTTCATAATGAATACACAAATAATTTTCATAGGAGTGTGGACTAGATGACTTTCTAAGCACCTTTCCAAATAGAAGATAATATGATTCTATGACACTCAAGCCAACTCTATTGAGGTGCACTTTGTTTTCTTTTTAAAGCTGGACTGATTTGCATTTGAAAAGGATGAATTAAAAGCACTATTGAGCTATTCATGGCTAGCACAGGTGTTCTTCATAATTCCTTTGCATGGTGTCTGGATTTGGCTTACAGTAAATCACTTACAGCTCTGTTATACACCGCCCTAATCCCCTTTGGAGCAAAGGATGATAATCTTACTAGATTGTGGCCAACCATGTTGTCTTTTTTATGATCCATTTAGCTGGGCATTAAGGGATGGGATGAATACTACCATTAGGAACAATTAGCATTGAATGTCAAATCTGTAGAAAACAAAGAATGTATATTGATACTGTCTTCCAATGGCGTAAGCTTTACAGCTCTCCAGTCACTTTCATGGCCATTATCTCACTTGATACTTACCTATGAAGGAGGGCAGGTATTATCACTCCCGTTTCTTAACTAATGCTCAGTTGCCTAAGGTCACAGAATTACTCTAATGCTCTTTCTGCTGAGCCACGTTGTTCCTTATTTTGTGTATTAACAAGAACAACAATTTCATTTAGCTATGATAATTGACTAGAATTTCACAGCGCTTCTAGTTTCTCTACCAAAGAGTCTATCTACATGGTCTATATACTCTTTATAGCCACAATCCCAAAAATATTTTTCTAAGCAATTTTTTTGTATTTCATATTTCTTCTTGAGAATAGCTGGGGAGAGGGGAAGGGATGAAGGAAAATATCCAAGGGGAGGAGGGAAAGGGGATTCAATACAGAGGCATAGTGAATAATCTAAATCTCTAAATTGTCATCCCCAGGCATCAGGCAGCATTGAAGTTGATATATGATGATAAGAAGTTTTGCAGAGTACGTTTTGGTTAGCTAGTCCTCCCCATTAGCAGGGGAAGCTGTGCTGTATAGCCTAAAGTCCCCAAGGAGGGGAAGATTTTGAAGATGTTGAGTCATGTCCATTTCCCTATCATTGTTTTTGTAATCTCTTTTCCATTGAGTTGAACAGAAGCTCTATTATAGGAGTAATAATAGTAATAATATCAAACATGAGGTTACTTCCTACACCACTCACTCATGGCCAATTATTTTTATGTGTTTTTTTTTTCTGAAAGCCATACAGAGAGGTAGGATGGTTTATATTCATTTCTAGAAGATGAAAGGAGGTTCCAAAATGGATTTAAATAACTATACATTTAATTCAGGTAAGTTCTGGTTATTATCAAAATAGTACAAACATTTGTAACTCTTAGTTATTGAAATCTACAAGTCACAAAATCACTTGAAAACACTTGAAAAGGTAGAAATATTTGGTTTTCTCTCAGCCTATGGTCACAACATAACTCTGAAAGGGATTATGAAGTATTGATTGTCATAAAGTCCCGTGTTCATCTGTGTTTGATAAAGTATTTATTATTAATAAATTTTCTGAATGGTTAGCTAACACGAAAACATATGGTAGAAGTTCTTATAAATGTATATACTATATGAAACAGTGTATGAGAATATGAAAAGCAGAGTGGTGTAGTGACCAGAGCACAGATCTTCAAATCAGAAAGACATGAATTCAAACATTGCCCCTGACACATGTTGTCCTGCTTTTGTGTCCCTGGGCAGTCACTTAAATACTGAAAGTTCTGGGTGATCTTCCAAGCCTATCAGTAGCAGCTCAGGTGCAGGTAAGCAATTGTAAAAGGAGTTTTATACCAAAAAAAATCACACACACTCCCTTCTAAGCTGCACATATGTTTATTTAATTTCTCTAAAATGAAATGTATAGGCTATCTGTTTCAGTATTTTTATTAAATTTATTGAATTATTGATGTGAAAAGTTTTCTTTATAATTCTGTTTTGCAACTTGAATTTTAATAGAATTATGAGTGTTAAACTTTTATCATGATTTTCTATAACATCAAGTATTTCTAGTTATTGTCATTTGAGCAGAAAATATCTGCCTTCTGTCACTATTACCACTAATTACCCTGCTACACTGATAGGGCCTTGAAGCATTTCAGAAAATAATGATTTGTTCTTTTAATAGAAAATAGAACTAGTTATTAGGTATTGATTTTTATGTTTTTAATTATAAATTAGTGGTAAATAGTCACCTGTGTTCTTAATGACCAACTTTTTTTTTATCCACATAATACAGGAGAAATATATTATATGCATATGCTTTCATTAATAACTTCTAAAGAAAAATACAAGAAATGAAGCATAACTATGTAATGAACAGGGATCTTTGTAAATAGGTTTTGTTTATATAAAAATGAATTATCACATGCTCAACTTGTTTCATTTCACATAATGATTCAAATAATGATTCATTGTAGAAGGATTTTGTATCCAATTAGTTTGCTAATGAAAAAATGCCAGTTGTTAAAGACTGAAACTCCTGCATAATTATCTGATAAAAAGTACAGAAAGATATAAACTAATAGAAAACAATCTTTTCTGAGAATTATAAATGGCATTAGAAAAAAAGATACATATACCTATAAATACATTTGTACATTTATTCATTTATTTGTTTGTTTGCTTTTTTATTTACATAAGAATCATGAGTTTTTTTCAGGTTAGCTTCCTTTTACTGTGGGTAGTGGTAGGTAATATAATATAGTAGAATGATCAGAGGATTAAGTTATAAAAGAGGTGAGTTCAAAGCTTGTCTCTGCTACTAAATGATAAGGACAATACTTTCTGAACCTTAGTTTGCTGTTCTAAAATATGGGAACATTACCAGTAGCAATACATCTCTGATTTGGTTGTAGAGAAGAACATGGTATGTATATGAGCATTTTAAAATTATACTAGGAAAAATTAGGTATTTCCTCCAGCCCCAATTACTAACTATTCTTCCTCTTGCTGCACTACCCCAGACCTGTATTATCACAGTCTTACAGTGACATCCTAATTAGCCTTTTATCAGGTGAGTATAGAGTCTGGCCCTTCTTTTAGCTGATCAGGATCCCCTAGAATTGATAATGGTCATGAACATCCAGGTGTAAAGGTGAGACATCTATTTAGTGGGAAATCTCCAGAGCCCATAGGCCCAGCTGTGGCTTATATTGTTGTATTTATGATTCTTTATGTTGTCATCGTATTGATATTGGGAGCCAAGAAGCTAGAGAAATATAAGGAAATATGAGGAAATATCTGGAACTGGTGAAGAGATGTAAGGTGGCTAGGACTTGTGGTCAGGAAGATGTGGGTTTAAACACTTTCAAACAGTTACCAGCTGTGTAATATGAGGAAAGTCACTTAAACACCCTGTCCCTCAGTTTCCTCATCTGTAAAATCAATGATTGAATTTAGGGACAGCTAAAATTCTTTTCAACTATGACACAATGATCTATCTAGAAAATTGAATTTTCACTTGACACTTATTTACTAGCTGTGTGACCCTGGGCAAGTCACTTAACCCCAATTGCCTCACCAAAAAAAAAAAAAGAAAAGAAAAGAAGAGAAAAGAAAAGAAAATTGACTGTCTTTTGATGAGATGGCTTTTGTTTGCTTCTATTTGTTATGTTGTGGTTAGAATGTGTTAACTGCAAATTAGGGGCAGCTCAGTAGATTACATTTATTATTTTACAAGAGGACAAGAGATAGGGATCGGATCTGTGATTTGATTGGTACAGGGAATTTCCAAAGAGTAAAACTCTTTCCTTCCATGTTTTTAACATAGGAAAAACAAACAAACAGCTAAAGGAGCAGATTTTTTTAAATAAAATTATTTCATTGAATTAAAGATTCTTTCTTTTATAATAATGATTAAACATTAGATTATTAAAAGTGAGGGAGCTAATACAATAATAGTATAGTAATGCTACATTTTAGATTATTGCTAGTGTTCTACTGTGAGAAAAATCAAAACCAACTTTACCTAAAATATTAATGAAATCATTTGTGCTATGTGATTATGCCAGAAGTAATCAGAATATATCAGTGTACAGATATAGTTTTCTCCATTTTGAAAATGTAAGGGTCAGATGATAGCAGGTAAAAGTGAATCATGAATGTAATTATGGGTAAATGCTTGTTGAAATTAAATCCTCCTTCCCTCTTCAAGTACCATTAGAAATGCAATGGATGCCTTGAAATTCACTTCTAGTCATGAATCTCTAACTTGTTTGAGAGAACTGAACCATTAAACTGATCCCAAAACACCTCTGGGGGGAAGGTAAATTTTTCATCGATGTGTACATTTTAAGGCTTCCTTGACTACAAAGGATCCTTATGTGCTAGAGTGAGGAGTTTGGACTTCATCCTATAGAAAGCTATTACCAGCAATTCTATTGGGAAATAATATGATAAGCTTGATACGTAGCACAGTTAATATGCCTACCAAGTTCATAGTGGTTGGAATTAAAAGGTTGGGGCAAGTAGACCTGCTAGGAGGCAACTAAAATAATCCAGCGGTGGAATGATACAGGAACTCACCAGGATGATAGCAGAGAAAGCTATGACCAAAGGATCACACACGTAGAACTGAGAAGGGAACCTAGTCCAAACCCTCACTGTACAGATGAGGAAGTGAAGCCTATAGAGGTGAAGTGACTTGTTCAAGGTGACGATAGAATTAAGTAGTAAAGCCGGACTTCAAACTCAGGGTATTTGATTCCAAATTCTGCATGATTTCCTGCAAGGGTTATGCTGGTGAATGCTTAACAACCGGCTTTCTCCCCTCAAAAATGTATACAATACACTCTTAAGCTTAATCTGCATTATTCACATTTTATCCATCACTTTCTTAAATCTAAACAATCAACCAAATAATAAGCCTTGATTTGTAGCTTGTGGAGTTCTAAGATGTAAATACTAACACTGAACATGTAACCAACAGATCTTGTGAGTTTTTACAGCTGGCTC
This sequence comes from Vombatus ursinus, assembly GCF_900497805.2. Classification (NCBI taxonomy): domain Eukaryota; kingdom Metazoa; phylum Chordata; class Mammalia; order Diprotodontia; family Vombatidae; genus Vombatus; species Vombatus ursinus. The sequence goes on from NW_020954569.1 coordinate 22,008,805, forward strand.
CAGAACATTCCCGAATGCCTGCCCCACACTGCTGCCATAAACAATGGACAAATATAATGAAATAGTGGAAGTTCACATGAACAACTGCCTAGTGTATAATTAAATGTAAGAGGTTAAATAGTAGGAATTAGAATAAAATATATATTATATATGTATATGTATTTATGTATATGTGTGTATATATGTATATGTGTGTGTATATCTATATGTGTGTGTATATATAATATACATATACATATATATATATATATATATATAGCCTGAATGTCCAAAAGACTGATATGTGCCACTGACAGAAATGGGAAAACAAAAAAGGTAATTTGACAGGAAGATGGTGTTTTGGGATGGCCTATGATGTAGATGATATTAAAATAGGCCATAAAAAGATTCAGGATTACAGCTTAGGTGAGTTGTAGAGGTTAGTGACCCCATTTAGGAATAGAAGTGACAACCAAACTTATAGGACTGTTTTTGAGTAGGGATGTGTGTCTATACACACATGTATATACAAACATATATGTATATATAGCATATGTGCTTATATAATCTATTAAATGAATATGCATTATATATCATATTTTTTTACAAACTATATATGTCCATCATAAAAAATAGGTTCTACTGTCTTTATACACCCAAGATTGCAAAATAGACATGGATAAAATACTTTAATGGAAATGTACATCCCTCCTTCTAATTCAATAATTTCTTCCAGAACAATTTTCTAGCAATAAGGCTTCCAGTTATATTTTCAGATACTTCTTATCCTATTCTAAAAATATACATATATCTTTATAATCTATATCCATAGCTTTATCCATGTATATGTATATCTATAGCTATATATTTATATTTATCTCTAAATGTATTGCTGGTGGACAATTTAATGGTGAGAAAGAATGCAAGAATTAAATTGGAATATACATATACAACCACAATAGGTCTTATCTTCTTATTTGTTTGCTTATTTTAATCTGACCTGTGATTTTATCACATTTAGGAATTTCTAATGAGTTCATTCCTGTTGAGGGAGATCTACATATTTTTTATAATTTATAGTCTGGGAGAATAATCTGAAGGCACTAAGAAGTTAATTCACTTGCCCAGGGGCACATAGCCAGTACATGTTGTTGCCAAAACTGGAACTGTGTTCTTGTTTCCTAAGCCAGTTCTCTGTCCTCTAAATCATGCTGCTTCTGGCGCTAGCTTTCCTCCTCTTTGAAGGTTTTATGCTCTAAATTAGTTACTGCCCAGCATTGTTTAGAAAAGGTATTCACTCCCATACATAGTTATCTCCAAATTACAATTATGCTAACTTATCTCCTGCCCACCCATCACCACCTGTCTTGTGAACAGGATAATCTCTGTCCTAGAAAACTTAAAAAAGTAGGTTATATTGAATTTACATTAGTATACCAGAAGGGCCACTTTAAAAGAATTGATTAGCTAATTCAGGCAAACAGTTGGCTTGGCTTTCTCCCTTCCTCCCCCAGTGAATCAGCCATTTTGAATACAGTTCTGAATATAATTTGAAGATTGTCAGGCAAAGGCATAGTGTCTATTTTTATTAAGAATCAAATCATTTCTTGTATGTGTGTTTTAAGTATTTTTATCCCGTTATAAAGTATGACATTTATAATCAGTGGCTTGCTACTTACATACATTTTACAAGTCACTATCTTTTTTTTTCTTCAAAAGAAGGCTTATAATTTTTCTGTAACAGATTCTATACTTCTAGCATTTTTCACAAAATCCTAAAAATTTAAATCTTGGTGGAGATTGAGAAGTAATGTAGTCTAACACCTTCATTCTATAGATATGGAAAATAAGATACAGAGGAGTTAAGTGAATTTTTCAATCTCCCAAAGCTAAATAATGGCAAAGCTTGGAAAAGAGCCCACTTCTCTGAACCCACATGTCTCCCAGCACCCACACAGTGTTGTTGCTTACATCATAACATACTTCATCTCTTGAAAAATTCCCAAAGCTTAGTAAATTGTATTGCATGCTATCCTAAGTGAAGGAGGGAAATTATCCAAAAAGCCAAGAGTGAAAGACTGCTATATTTCTTATTTGTTGTTCCTGGAAGAACATCTTTCCCAATCAAGATTGAAGTAATATTTCCACATTTGACAGGATGTGGTTCACTTCTGTCATGAGTGTACTTGTTTGTGATTTTGGATGTAGAGCTAGATAGTTTTGATTTGTTTTATTATTAACACCAAAGAGAGAATAATATCACGTGTGACATTGTATGGAATAAATACAAGGAGTGTTCTTTCTATCCAAAGGAAGTATAGCTAAGATTTGGATCAGAAGCTTGAATAAATTGGGAATATAACCAATATTAAACAGGTTAACTTTTGGATAGTTTATTCTTTTAAGAAGGAAGCCTAAGACATCAGTTAGCATGATTTCAGAAAAGCATCTGTCCATAAGAGAGGTGTAAGTTTTATCTTGTCGAGTATTTTTACCCAGCAAGGAACTTTAAAGTAATTACGCCCCAGGGATATAGGAAATGAATTCTCCTTCTGTCTTCCATGATCAAGGTGCAATAAAAAGTTTCCTGTAGTGTTTGGAGGGGTTTTAAATAGAAACATGTTCTTGAATTTATATCATGTTAGGGAAGCTCAATGAAGCTGAAGCTAGAAACTACCATAATAAACCCAGAGTCTCACATTTGTGCTATCACTTCTGTTCTCAAATAGCAACAATGAACACATTCCCTGCATGAAATAAACTTTTTGTTAAGTAAAACAAACTTTTTTTTCCTGATTCTGTATCTACAGGACAATCCATCTCTTCCATGGAAATGTTGATAATTAGCTCTAGAAAAGCTGAGCATAGTAAATCACTTAATTTTTCATATATAGTATTTGTGATACTGGAGTAATTAAATGGATTTTTTCCTACAAAGTGTAATATTTGCAGATCCACCTATGAATAATTTCACATTTAAAATCTATATATGAATTATGTTTAGCATTTGCTTATTTCCAAGTCAATGATAATTTATAATGCTAACATATGATTCTGAAGACTTTATAACTCATGTCTTCTTTATGCATAAATGTTGAGTACTCTGACATTGGCAGAGGAAAGCATCTACTGTAATGCTTTAAACTGGTCAGTCATTATTGTGGTTGTGTGTGGTTTGTCCTTTGTTCTGGAAGAGGTATCATGACATTAGGAAGATGATGTCATATCTTGCAATTGAATTTGATTTGAGTGAGAGAGAGCTGTGCAAAGTCACCAGCCTCACTTTCTCCTTCAGAGCCATCTGGATCCTTGGAGACCTTGGTTTTTTATTTTTTTTTTAAGTTAATTTATTTTGAGTTATCAACAATCACTTCCATAAGCTTTTGAGTTTTAAATTTTTCTCCCCTTCCCTCTTTACCTCCCTCTCCAAGATGGCAAGCAATCTGATATAGGCTATACATACACATTCCTATTAAACATATTTTCATATTAGTGATGTTGTAAGGAAGAATTAGAACCAATAGGAGGAACCACCAGAAAGAGGAAACAAAACACAACAGAAGAAAAAAAATAGCAAATAGTATGCTTCAATCTGCATTCAAACTCCATAGTTCTTTCTTTGGATGTGGATAGCATTTTCCATCATGAGGCCTTTGGAGATGTCTTAGATCCTTGTATTGCTTAGAAGGGTTAAGTCTATCAATATTAGTTACTGCACAACGTGGCTGTTACTGTGTACAACATTCTCCTGGTTCTGCTTACTTCACTCAGAATCAGACCAGACAAGTCTTTCCAGGTTTTTCTGAAGTCAGCCTGTTCATCATTTCTTATAGCACAATAGTACTCTATTACATTCACATACCACAACTTGTTCAGCCATTCCCTAACTGATGGGCATCTTCTCAATTTCTAATTCTTTGCCACTACAAAAAGGGCTGCTATAAATATTTTTGTACATGAGGGTTCTTTTCCTATTTGTGTGATCTCTTTGGGATATAGCTGTAGAAGTGTTGTTGCTGGGTCAAAGGGTATGCACATTTGTATAGCCCTTTGGGCATAATTCCAAATTGCTCTCTAAAATGGTTGGATCATTTCATAACTTCACCAACAATGCATTAGTGTTCCAATTTTCCCACATCGTCTCCAACATTTATCATTTTCCTGTTTTGTCATGTTGGCCAATCTGATAGGTGTGATGTGGTACCTCAGAGTTGTTTTGATTTGCACTTCTCTAATCAATAGTGATTTAGAGCATTTTCTCATATGACTATAGATGGCTTTAAATTCTTCATCTGAGAACTTTCTGTTCATATCCTTTGACCATTTATCAATTGGAGAATGACTTGTATTCTTATAAATTTAGCTTAATTCTCTACATATTTTAGAAATGAGGCCCTTATCAGAGAGACTGCAAAAATTCTTTCCCAGTTTTCTACTTTCCTTCTAATCTTGGTTGCATTGGCTTTGTTTGTGCAAAAACTTTTCAATTTAATGTAATCAAAGTTATCCATTTTGCTTTTCATAATGTTCTCTATCGCCTGTTTGGTCATGAATTCTTCTGTTTTTCATAAATCTGATAGGTAAACTATTCCTTGCTCTCCCAGTTTGCTTTTATATCAGCCTTTACATCTAAATCATGAACCCATTTTGACTTTATTTTGGTATATGGTGTGAGATTTTGATCTATGCCTAGTTTTTTCCATACTCTTTTCCAGTTTTCTCAGCAGTTTTGATCAAAGAGTGAGTTCTTATCCAGACCTTGGCTTTTTAAACTAAGGTCTTTCAGATTTCTCACTTTGACCCAGGCAATGCGCATTCAGTGATTAGGGTTGTTTAAGAAGTGAGTAAAGGTGGCCCCTTCAATCCCCCCCCCCAAAAAAAAATGTCAAACTGAGAAGGAAAGACCCTCAGGGTTGCTGGCCAAAAGAAAAACACTATTTACATTCACTCTGAGCCATCAGGGCCCAAAAAATAACCATTAAATGGTGCTTGGGCAGGGACTTATTATTTCCAAACAACGAGAGCCAGAGAGCACTCTTTCACAAATTTGCTAATATCTATGGTAAAAAGTAGAATCAGGCATTCAAGCATATGAGAGAGAAAAATCCCAGCTGCTCAGTGCAATTTACAGCTCTGGACTGCAGGCTTTGATTCCATTGATCAATTCAGAAACAGCTGCCTTACATTCTAACTGCTTCTCTGATTACTGCTTGTCTACTGGTCCTTACCACTTTTGGGCAAATCCTCTTCTCTACTGAAACATAACATTTACAAGCTCTTTTGAGGAAACTAGGTAGTATAGTGGATAGAGCCCTAGACCTGAAATCAGGAACATTTGAGTTCAAATGCAGCTGCAGTCATTTACTAGCTATACGACTCTGGGTAAGTCACTTAACCTCTTCTACATCAGTTTCCTCATCTCTAAAAGGGGGATAATAATAGCATCTATCTTACAAGTGTGTTGTGAGCATCAAATGAAATAATATTCATAAGTTCTTAGCACAGTGCTTGGAATATTGTATATACATATTTATAATAATTATTATTATTTTATAATAATAATAACAACAATAGTTGGTTTTTCAATTTTCCATCACCTTTAAAATGGTATTTAGAAAGTGTTAGATCTTAATGTAAATAGCAGTTCTCTTTAAGAAAGAAAATTGCAAAGCTCATCAAACTGGCTATTTCTGGGCTGAACAAAGCAGTTCATCCAGTTACTCACATGACTGATGTATCATCCGATCAGAAAGAGTTCAAAGAAACAAGTTCAAGGTGAATCTTTAAACCTACACACCAAGATACCAATGCAGTCAGAGAGCCTCCTGTTTTTTGCTTCTCAATGTAAAGATGGCAGCAATAAACTCTTATGAGAAGCTTCCCCTCTTTCCACAACTAGGAGGTGCCCAAAAGCAAGAGTTGTCATTGAACCTCTTACAGTAAATTCTTTTACCAGCAAAACAGGAATCAGTCAACTGAAGCCTTCTCAAAGCAAACTACTTCCAGCATTCATAGCCCCAACAGAGCAAGTTTTTGCCTTCTTCCAATACACACTCTCTCTCTGTGTCTCTCTCTCTCTTTCTCTCTCCCCCCACCCCATGTCCTCAGTTCCCACTCCCTTCTTCTATTCTTCTCCTGAGGTTCTTATGCCAGCTTTTTCCCTCAGGTTCCTATACCCAGTTCCTCTGCCTGGTCTCCATTCTTTCAATAGCTTAACTGATAGCCTGACAATTCTTCAGTAATTTATTTTTCACTTAATAAGTCACATCTACCCAAATTTCCTCTTTAAGATTAATTGAGGGCAACTTGGTAGTGCAGTAGATAAAGTGCCAGGCCTGGAGTCAGGAAGACTCATTTTCTTGAGTTCAAATCTGGCCTTAGACACTTACCAGCTGTGTGACCCTGGGCAAGTCATTTAACCCTGTTTGCCTCAGGTCCTCATCTGTAAAATGAGCTGAAGAAGGAAAAGGCAAACCACTCCAGTATCTTTGACAAGATAACCCCAAATAGGGTCATGGAGAGTTATACATGAATGAACAACAATAACAATGTTATTTCTCCTTTTTTTAAAATCAGTATATCATTTTGCATTTTTTTTTGTTCTATCCTCTTTGGTCATAAAATAAATATTTGCAAGTGCACTGAGGTACCATGGTGCTCTGTGGCACTGAAGATTTCAATGTCTCTTCAGTATCCTTACAAACTATTTCTTTTCAGTTATGCTTTTTACAATTTTCAATAAATAAAATATCTTTCTCTGTGTCTTTAAAAAAAATGTGCCGAATAAATGTGGCATCATTCTCCATCATTCACAAAATATTTTTAGTTTTTATATTTTACTAGAGTTAATCTTTCCAAATTCATTCAAATTCTGCCTGAAATCTTGATCTCTATATCTCTCTGTGTGTATTTAAACAAAACTCTTTTCCTACTCCTTTTAGATATAAAAATATTTAATCTATAAATGGGGCAATATCTTAAATCACTTGATACTGTATTTTGCTACACAAAAACATTTTTGACCTTTTCTTCATTAAACTATTCCATATGAAAAGGGTCTTAAATGAACATTATACCTTATATCACCATTAAGTATCAGTATATAATATTTTAGTGTAGGTTCATGATTTTATTTGCTGTGTCAACTCCTTGAGTTTAAACAAAAGAAAAAAATAAATAAAACCATGGGTTGTAGTAAAAGTTCTTTTAGTTTCCTTCCAACTATGAAATTGCGATTCTGAATTTTGACTTAAATTTGATGATTTGAGAGTTTTGTTGAATCCACACCTCATAATTGTTTTCAGTTTAATTTCTAACAACTATATAAATATTTAACACCATTCAAGAATTATTTTTGCAATTTTGTTTACACATGGGCAAACTAAAAATAATCTAATATTATTTAGATTATTGGATTAACCAACCCACATAAATAGCTCTTTCTTAATTCTGTTCTCTCAACAACTGTAAATCCAACAAATCCAAACCTAAACCTCAAATTTTTTCCACAGGATTAATTTCTTTCAGTCTGATTTAATGAAAAGATGTCACTCTAATCTTTTTAATTTTCCTGAATTATTAAGAAAACCACTTAAATTTTGCCAACGTATCTTTTCCTATTCATCATTTTTTTTATACATGAAAATGGGTTTTGTGTCCAAAAGGATTTGTGAACAAAATGTTAATAAAGATGTGTTTATGCAAAATTAGATGTCAGTTTGGAAGAAAGGCCATGGAATGCCCTAAGAATCTATGGTTGCAACTTTAATATTTAACATTTTTATTAATAATTTGGATGAAGACATAAGTGACATGATTATCAAATTTTCAAATAACACAAATTCAAGGGAGATAGCTAACACACTGGAAAACAATCAGGATCCCAGAAGATCTGAACAGATCAGAACATTGGCTAAATCTAATAAAATAAAATCTAATGGGGATAAATGTGAAACCCTACAGATGTGTTCACAAAAATCAACATCTCAACTATTAAATGAAGAAAATTTTATTAGATAGACATCAATCTAAAAAGTTTCTGAAGGTTTTAGTTGTCTATAAAAATAATGTAAGATAACATGGGATAAGACAGACAAAATCATGTATGTGATCTTGGGCTTCATGCATTGAGAGAGATAACTTCCAAGTGATAGTCCCACCATAGGCCATTCTAGTTAGACCATATCAGGATAGCATTTCGCCACGTTTTAGAAAAGACGTGGATAAGCAAGATATTACCTAGACGAGGGTAGCTGGATGGTAAAGGATTTTGAGTTCATGCTATGGGAGGGAGGATCAGTTGAAGAAATTGGGCAAGTTCAGTCTAGAGAAGATTTATGAGAGTTATGATCACTGTTTTCAAATAATTGAAATGGCTATCAACACAGGCTTATTCTATTTGGCTTCAGGATGGGAGTTCTGGTTAGAATTTGCAAAAGAACAAATATAAGCTTAATGTAAAGAAAACTTCCTTACTTAACAGAGCTAATCAAAATTGCAGTGAGCTGCCCCAGAAGATTTACGCTTAATGGGAGATCTCTTCTCTGAAGGTGGGATGACTACTTATTGAGAACATTGTAGAGAACATTCTTTTTCATTCTGTGGATAGAATAAATGGCCTCTGGGCTCCCTCCCAACTCTTAAATGTTTGGATTACGTGATTTTATAATCAGTACTGAAACTCAGTATTTAACTCTGGACAGTGTTAAGGACAATGATAGGAGAGAAGTAAGTAGAGAGTTGCTCCAATCAAGTAATCATATTGCAGTAATTTCTGAGTTAGGATCTTTAAAATACTTTTGTTCTTATTCGAGGTTTTTAATGCTTAATAAATATATTTGATAGAAAAATTTGAAATTATTATAATTGGCATTTCAGACACCACAGACCTAAAAATTGACTGTGAGTAAATTTTAAGGCAAAAAAATACTTGAAGATTAATTAGATTTCTCAAAGGTTCAGATAATCACAGGTTACTTTTAATAAATATATAGGAGGAATGTATATTAAAACATCTATATACATAGAATTTCTTCAATATTGACTCTCTCTATAATATTTGTTTTATTTTGTGGTTCTAAAAGAATAGAACAATGAAGATACTTGGAAAGAAAATAGAAATACTTATTAATTGTAATTTATTGCATACATGTTGTACTATCCTCTTATCAAATCTACTGTAAGTTCTCTATTTTGCTTGTATTGATGTTGGAGAAAGAAGGAGCAAACCAACTATTTCTTATTTTACTAGAATTTAAGTAAAAAAAACTAAGAAGAAAACATGATTTGGTGATCTTAGAGGCTTTTCTTTGAGGAATTGTTTACAATCAGTTAAATTTGTATTTGTTTTTATTAGGCAATTAATATGTTTCCTGCATGATATTTTCTGACACAGATGTTTGGGAAAGGGTACAGATTATTCATAGACATATGTTCCCGGGGGCTCACAATAACTAAAGAGAATACTAATATGAAAAATTTTGGTGTGATGTATCCCTTTGATAATTATCTTTAGGAACCAGTCCAAAAGAGAGGACACTGGAATTCCTTTTGAGAGGTGTTTTGACTTCTGAGGAGGTTTTAAGAAACATTCGATAATTTTCCCTACTTGAAGAGCTATATTTTTAAATGATTTGTTTCTATTTTGTGTTAATTAAAACAAACATATTGCCTGCAGGGTATCTGTACTAGTTTGGATCTCAACAAGCTAATGGAGCTCATCTTCTCTAAGGGAAAATTAGGAAAAATGAGACACTTCTTTTTATGAGTCTCAGAACCACAAATAATAACATTTGGTCCAATTTACTGAGGGCACTCAGTAGTATAGTTAAAAGTCTTCAGAGTTTTTGATGCAGGAAACATTTCTACATGGTAAGTACAAAGAATTATGGACTGAGATTCCATATTACTTGCATACTAAAATAAGCTTCTAAGAGAGATGAACTGGAATGGGGCAGGTGTTGGCTGGATTTTCCATATAAAATAACTTTCATGAAAAGTTTATCTTTTGCTCCAGCCTTTAAAAAAAGAATGCATCTTAAGGTGAAAAAGATGGTCCTAACACATGGAATAGCAACAATAATAACCTCAGTGATAATAACGTACACTTATACAGGACTTTGTATTTAATATGGTACATCTTTCACAACAATGCTGTGAGACATGTAGTGAAAATATTATTGTCTCTATTTTAGAGTTGAGCAAACTGAGGTTCAAAGAGGTCCAGTGGCTTCTCACAGACCATAGAGCTATAAATGGTGGAACCATGACTTAAACCCAGGTCTTCTGACTCCAAATCTGATGTCTTTCAATTTCTTCTTTTTCATATGAAGAAGTCCATAACCAAATATTGACACATATAATTATATAGCTTACACATTCATTGCTCTGGTTTTGCTTTGTTTTGGTGTAGTGGGGAATCCTCCATGTGGAAACTCCATTCACCAATACAGAGCATTATGAGACTAGTAATCTATAGTTAGTATTTATAATTATTTAATTTTTCACTCAATAGTGACTATCCACATCCAAAATAATGTACTTTTCAGCATATACTAAAAATAAAAATCAATTCTATATTGCAGAAAACCTAAGTATTCATGGAATGTCTCTACTGATCATTTTAACATTAAATCTTATACCAAAGGAATGTCTTGTATTTCTCTTACATCTTAATACTTTCAGGTAAGAATGCATGGTTAACATCACATAGATAATTTTATTATATTCAAAACTTGCACTGTTTTTCTTTTACTAACATGTTTACTTTCTTTTAGGATAGATAACCTTTAAATTTTCTAATTTTCTACTAAGATAACCTCTGACTTCAAGATTCATGCTCTAATCAACTTTGGCTCTTATATCCATCCTCTCCTCTCTGTTCAAGTTGACCCCACACTAGTTCAGTCTTTCATTATGACTTTCCTATTCTACGGCAGTAACTTCATAACAGATATTCTATTTTCTACCTTTTTCTTTTCTGATATAGGGGTTTTTAACTTTAAGTGTATGTCATGAGCCCCTTTGTCAGTCTAGTATAACCAATGAACACCTGTTCATAATGTACTTAAATATATAAAATAAAACACATGGTATTAAAAGGAAAATCATTTGTATATGTGTATGTGTATGTGTGTATACACACACATATATGTATATTCATACATGCATATACTATAGGTTCAAAACCTCTGCTGCACTCTCACAGCAGTACTTTGCTCAATTTATTCTCAGTTCTTAGAATGTTCTTCCACTTTTCCTTTACTACCTATATAATTCTTATCCATCATTTAAAGCCAAAATGAAATGTCATCTTTTTAAGGAAATTCTTCCTAATTATCCTAGCTGATGATGATATGTAGGCCCCAGAACTCAACTAGTAAATTCTTAACATGTTTATGAACTTATGAATTAAGCATTACTTTATGTAATTCTATAGTTATGTTTGACATTTACATGCCCCATGAGGGTAGAAATAATTTCTTAATGAAATTTTTATTTTTCCTCTAGTTCCTAGGACAGTCCATGTTTATTAAATTTTGGATGAATCAAATTGAATTCAGCTGAAAAGGAAATAATATTAAAATATTCCCATTTTTCAAATCAAGAAAAGTCTGTGACATGCTATGGTCAAACCAAAGTTTCAGCTGACAAACTTGGTAAATATTTGCAAATGCATCTTCTTCACCCAAAGGAAATTATACATCTACACAGATGTATGAATTTTCCATTGTATCATACAATGTTGTCCCTTTAATATTTCATAGTTTTAAATTGAGAGGATTATACCAATCTTCTATGCCTATTTAATACATTAATAATTCACATTTCTATAGCAATTTAAATTTTAAAAAATTATATGTGATTGTGTCTACACATACAGGTTTTTATGTGTATGTAGTTGCATTTCCTTTAATATATATGAGATACTTATCCATTGTCTAGTGAGTGGACACACAACAGGAGGAACTTAATTATATCAGTCTTGACAATATTGTTATACATGAACTAGAAAGCAAAAAGAAATGAAAATAAAAGAGGCTATGTTTAAATGAAAGGGTGGTCTACATCCTTAGAAACTTGAAGAGGTAGAAAAAGAAGTTGGCAATTTTGGTTTTATCATGTTAAAGACAATTAACACCTTCATTTCATGGGACACTTGGCCATACTCTCTTTTTTGGTGGTCTCAATACCCACAATGGTTTAGCTACTCATCTTTGTACTGATCACTTCTAGATATAAATATCTCTGTAGTCTCTCACTTGAGCTCTGATTAGTCATCACCAACTGACTATTAGATATTTCAAACAGTATGTTCTACAGTATCTCCAAAACTAAACTAATTTTTCACTCTGAAAATCTACCGCTCTTTTGAACTTTCTTATTTCTTTCAAGGACACTACTATCTTTCCATTCACTTAGATTTTGAAGTTGAGTCATCTTTAACTTCCTCATCCCACATATCCAATTAGTTATTCTACATTATAAATTCTACCTCCACATTTTTATATTTATCCTATTTGCTCCATTCACACAGGCACTACTTCAGGTTGCCATCCATACTTAAGACCTGAGTTCAAGTGTGGCCTAGGATACTTTCTACCTGTGTGACCCTGGAGGAGTAACTTAACTCTATCTGACTCTATCCACAACTGGTTGTTGTCCTCTGTTCTCAAAGAGGACCAAAATGACATCACTATTCTAGAGTCAAGTTAAAGTGTGTCTAGTTGTGGCTTATCAGATCAATATGAGCTCAGAATGTTCTATAGATAGGGCACAAGTAGTCCATGTAAATCTTTGGGGTGGATTCTCTAAATTTGTGCATCTCACATTTCTTTTGAGTTACTTCAATTCTGCTTTGCTCAAAGGGTACAGCACCTTCTCTGATGAGGGCATGCCTTGCTGAGGGGTCCTGTGCCAGTGTCTCCCACATCACACAATCAATTCCAAAGTTCTTAAGAGAGACCTTGAGAGTATCCTCGTATCGCTTTTTCTGACTACTGTGTGAATGCTTGCCCTGTGTAAGTTCTCCGTAATATAATCTTTTTGGCAAGCATATGTTTTGCATTTGAACAACGTGGCCAGTTCATAGGGTTTGTGCTTTCTGCAGCAAAGTTTGAACGCTTGACACTTTATTTTGTGACTTAACCTATGTCTGACTCTGTATCCACACCTGATGTATATAGGGACAAATAGTAGTATCTACCTCCCAGTGGTTTTTGTGAAGATTAAATGAGATGATATTTATAAAACACTTAGCATAGTGGTTGGCATATAGTAGGCACTTAATAAATGCATGCTGACTGCCTTCATCACCTCTTTTGCAGATTTTTACAACAATTTGTCTACTCCAAGTCTCTCTACTATCCATTTATTTTCCATACAACTGGAAAAGTGGTTTTTCTAAAGTATGAGTCTGATTATTTTATTTTCCTCTGTTCATAAACTCCAGTAGCTTAGAAACTATACTATACTATAACGTCTATCATTAGAGAGATGAATAACAAATAATTGAGGTGCGCAAATCATGTAGAGAGAGTGAGGGATGACTGCTAAATAGGATGACTGCTAAATAATTCCCATATTTTGTTAGGATCCATATAATATCAAGAGATTCTGAGAGAAATCCCCAATGTTTTAGTGTATCCTCTGGGAATGATGAAGGACAAAGCCAAGGTATGACTAGACAGGACAAAAAGAATTAATATATTTCATTCTATAGTGTTGGGGAAAGAACCTATATTCTTGAAGTTACAGATCCATAGAAGTATGGCAGTCCAAGTTGTTGAAATAGGTTGGACATTGCTGAATTTCAATCTTAATAGAGATCTGTGGTAATTTTAGCTTTGTTACTGAAAAAAATTTAAATTTGTTTATTCGGCAGCATGCTCAGACAAATAGAGAATAGCGTTTTAGTATGTGATATGAAATTAATATTATGCATATATAAATATATATGTATTTTCACTCATTTGATTAGGTGATTAAAAAAACAGTTCAGTCAATATAAGGCAACAAATAGCTTTGCTGATCTCTGACTGCTTGCAGTCTTGGTATGATATGATTTTGAAATATTTCATCTTTTAGAGATACCTTTTCAGAAGAAGCAAAACCACGTTTCTTTAATGGAGCCTGAAAGAGAACTTTGTTTTTATCCTCTATAGAGGCAGGCTATTTCAATAAAGCATATCCCTCTTCATGGTGATTAAAAAACAAAAACAAAAACAAAAAACAACCACAGGTATTTCTTTCCTATGTTGATTTTTTTTTTTCATTCACAAATTCTGCAATCATTCTACAAAGGCTATTATCTTTGAATAGGCTTGATATAGATTGTCATTAAAGAATAAAAATGAACCTTATTGTATACATCCCAAGTGATGCTTTATGTGCCACATTATCCTATTATTCCAAATAAAATCTGAATGTACCTTAGTTCTGGAACACATGCACAGAGACATTGAAGACACTGCATTTAAAATAAGCACTTAAGGAAGTAACAAATGGGCATTTTTTAAAACCAGTTTTCCTAAGCAGTCACCTCATAAAAAAGGATTGTGTTTAAAAAAAGGTGAGCACTGAGGGCAGAGCCAAGATGGCAGAGTAAAAGCAGTGACTTGCTTGAGCTCTCCATCAAGTGCCTCCAAATACCTGTAAAAAAGGGCTCTAAAAAAAATTCTAAAGCAGAAGAACCCACAAAAAGACAGAGTGAAACAAATTTCCAGCCTAAGACAATTTGAATGGTAGATTGGAAAGGTCTGTTGCACTGGGTTGGGAGAGGAGCACAATTCAGTGTGGGCCACGCAGGCAAAGAAGGGGCTTCGACTAACCTGGAGCAGGCCTTAGGGGCCTGAATCACTGGCAGCTGTGGCGGTTTCCAAACTTCTCAACCCACAAACATCAAAGACAACTTAGAAGGTCAGTAGGAAAGGTCTGTCAGACTTTGGGGAGAGAGAAGCTCAGTCTAGACCCAGTCCCGGCACAGCCCTGGGGCAGTGGCTGTTTCCGGAGATCTCAGTTCACAGACTGAGGGGGAATTGAGTGGCTGATCAGAGGGGGATTGCAGGGATCTCTTTGCTGGGAGGCAGGATTCTCTTGTTTTGCCTATGCATTGATCTGGGTCACAGTTCTGGGTGGAGATCCTGGGGCAAGGAGGTGTGCTGGCGTAGTGGAGCTTGTGGCAGTGGTGGAGAGAGAAGTGTCTTCACAGCTCCAAGGCAGAAAACAGTGCTTGTGGTCACTCATAGACCACAGGAGAGGCCAGGAAAGTAGTAAATACCTCACCTTTAATCATACCAACTTGAAGAACTGAAAATTTATAGGTCCCTAGAAGTATCTCTGAAAACAGCTACACAAAAACCCTGAAGCTTGGAACAGTACATTCTCCACACTGGAAGTAGACCCCTAGAGTTTAATAGTCAAGTAATTGGCTGGGAACATGAGCAAACAGCACAAAAAAAAAAGTCAGACTATAGAATCTCACTTTGGTGACAAAGAAGATCAAAACATACAACCAGAAGAAGACAGCAAAGTCAAAGCTCCTACATCCAAAGCCTCCAAGAAAAAATATGAGTTGGTCTCAGGCCATGGAAGAACTCACAAAGGATTTTGAGAAGCAGATAAGAGAAGTAGAGGAAAAAAAGGTGAGGACTTTGAGACAAACACCAAGTAGAACAGGGTTCTGTTTCTTGTTAGGCATACAAAAAGGAAAAATAAAGACATAAAATTATTATTTATTTTATTCTCTTGGTTTAATTTTATTAATATTTATTTTTCTTATATAATTGTTTTTCACTGTCATGTGCTCCAGAGAAAAGGGTGATGACAGAAACAGAAGAAGAGACAGTGACTAGACTATATCCTTCTACCTCTCATTACTATTATTTCACTGTGGTCTGAAAAGGGTATATTTAATATTTATTTTTTCTGCGTTTAGTTGTGAAGTTTTATGCCATAATACCTAATCAATTTTTATGAAGGTGTCATGTGCAGCTAAGAAAAAGGTACAATCTTTCAACTCCCCTTCAGTTTTATCCAGAGGACTATTATGTCTAGCTTTTCTAAGATTCTATTCATCTCCTTGACTTTTTTCTTGTATGTTTTATGGTTAGATTTAGTGACCTCTGAGAAGGGAAAGTTAAGGTTCCCCACTAGTATAATTTTACTATCTATTTCCTCCTGTAATTCATTTAACTATTCCTTTAAGAATTTGGATTCTATGTCATTTGATGAGCGTGTGTGTATGTATTAGTATTGATATTATTTCATTGTTTATGGTTCCTTTTAGCAAGATGTAGTTTCCCTGTTTATCGCTATTAATTAGTTCTATTTTTGCTTTTTCTTTATCTGAGATCATAATTGCTACCTTTGCTTTTTTTTTAATTAAGCTGAAACATAATAAATTCTGTTCTAGTCCTTTATTTTAACTCTGCATATGTTGCAATTGTGTTTCTTATAAGCAACATATTGTTGAATTCTGGTTGCTAATCCACTCTGCTATCCACTTCTGTTTTATTGGTGAGTTTAAACCATTCACATTCACAGTTATGATAGATTATTGAGTATTCCCTTCATTCTGTTTTATTCTGTTTCTGTCTCCTCCCACCCCACCCTCAAGTGTCTTTCTTCTAAAATCTGTTTTGCATCTGATCATCAACTTCTTTTATCTGCCATTCCTTTTGCCACCCTTCCCTTTTTTTTTTTACCCATTTCCCCTCCTATCACCCTGAGAGGTGAGATAGATTTATATTACCAATTGAGTCTATCTATCTATCTATCTATCTATCTGACTTTCTATCTATCATTTATCTATCTATCTCCATATACCTCTTTGAAACAATTTAGATGGAAGTGATGTTCAAACATTGCCTGTCCTCCCCCACTATTTTCCCTCCACTTTAAAAACTCTTCCATGCACACTTCTTTTATGTGAGATAATTTTCATCATTCTTCCTGTTCCTTCCCCTTCTTCCAACACATCCCTCTTTCTTGTCAATTAATTTTTTGGTCCATCACACCAACATAATTGACTCATTCCTCTGCCCTTTTTCTATGTAGGATCCTTCTAACTGCCCAAATAAGGACTAAGATATTGGGAGATGTATGTGTCATCATCCCCTATAAAAAGGTAAACTGTTTAAGATTATTGAGTCCTTTATGATTTCTCTTTCATGTTTACCTTTTTATGATGTTCTTGAATCTTATATTTGAAGGTCAATTTTTTCTCTTCTGCTCTGGTCTTTTCATCAACAATGCTTGAAATTCCTTTATTTTGTTAAATATTAATTTCCCCTACCCCAAAGGATTATACTTAGTTTTGCTGGGTAGGTTATTCTTGGTTGTGATCCCAGCTCTTTTGCCCCCCGAAATACTATATTTCAACATGGCAGCTGTGAAATCTTGCATTATCCTAACTGTGGCTCCATGGTATTTGAATGGTTTCTTTCTGGTTGCTTGAAGTACTTTCTCTTTGACATGGGAACTCTGGAATTTGGCTATAATATTCCTGGGAGTTTTTATTTAGGACTCTCTTTTAGGTGATGATTGGTGGATTCTTTCAATTTGTATTTTGTTCTCTGGTTCTAGGCTATTGTACCAGTTGCCCTTGCTGATTTCTTGAAATATGGTGTCTAGGCTCTTTATTTGATCATTGCTTTCATGAGGTCCAATAATTCTTAAGTTATTTCTCCTTGATCCATTTTCAAAGTCAGTTTTTTGTTTTTGTTTTTTGTTTTTGTTTTTATTTTGTTTTGTTTTGTTTTGGTAAGGCAATTGGGGTTAAGTGACTTGCCCAGAGTCACACAGCTAGTGAGTGTTATGTGTCTGAGGCCAAATTTGAACTCAGGTCCTCCTGACTCCAGGGTCAGTGCTGTATTCACTGCAACACCCAGCTGATCCATGATAAGTTTTTTTTAATGAAATATTTCACATTTTCTTTTTTTTATTTTTTGCTTTATTTCTTAATGTCTCATAGAGTCATTAGATTTCACTTTTCCAATTCTAATTTTTAATGATTAATTTTCTTCAATGAACTTTTGGGCCTCTTTTTCCATTTGGCCAATTCTCCACCCCTGCATCAGAGATCTCTCTTTTCAACCTCCCAAGTTGTCTTAGGCTGGAAAAATAACTCTGGCATTTGATTGGTTTTGCCACTCCAAAAATTGATTTGAGGAACTATTTTTAAAGTTGTTTTTAGGAGAATGCTGGGAGAGCTCAGCAAAATGCTTTCTCTATTCTGCCATCTTAGCTCCAAGGATGAACATTTTGTCAGCTGGTCATTCCCTTCACATCCCAGTGACTCCGAACTTCTATAGATCCTCAACCAAATGCCACTGCACATTCCCCACACTCAATTCGTCATTCTCATCTCCTAACCCTAAATCCTCCCACCCCAAAATTTTACACTAGCTTTACTCAGCCCTCATACCATGCCCTCTGGAATTCCTGTTCCATAGGCAACAAATTTCCCTTCTTAAATCTATTCTCTTACTCCTTCCATCTGTTAACTCTTATTGAAACTTGGTTTTCCCTGATGACAGCCTCCCTGGCCACCTTTTGCAATACTGGTGAACCTTCACTCATTCTCCTTGGCTCAGTGGTTTAGGCAGAGAGTTGGAATGAATGCCTCTTGCTCCTCTTTGCCATTTCCAGGTTTTCTCCCTTCCTTCTTCATTCAATAATCTCTTTTCCTTTGAGATTTATGGTACTCATATCTACCATCCAATCAGAATCCTGGCAGCTGTTGTCTACAGACCCACCAGGTCACTCCCCTTTCTTCCTCAATGAGTTTGACACATGGCTTACAATTTTTCTCTCCTCCCCAATTCCTGACCTCATACTAGGGGACATTAATCTAAATATTGATTCTCCCTCAAAAAACCTAAGCACTCAGTTCTTCAATCTATTCACTTTGAATGAGCTACTACTCCATCCCACCTCAGCGCTCACACACACAGGCACACACACACACACACACACACACACACACAATGGTCATACCTTTGTGATACCATCAGTCACAAATGGGTCTCCTCCATTTTCAAGAATCCTGAAATCCCCTTATCCAACTCCAATCTATTATCCTGTCACCTTCACCTTTGCCTTTCCTTACATAACCGTACTCTTCATCCTCTCTATGACCCCCCAATCCCTTGATAACTCAATTTTCTCCCAGGATATCACTCTATACTTTCCACCCTCTGCTCTTCCCCCATCTGGATTCCTTGGTGAACCAGTTCAACTGTACACTGCTCCCTTCTCTTGAACCCTGAGCCTCCTTATCATATCACTGGTCATGCTCAGTGAAGCCTCAGTCTTGCATTATGCCCACCATTTGTCACCTTTGTGCCTACACCTATCCTGTTGAATAAAGGTGGAGAAAAATCATACAACTGTTCTGACTAGGTCCACTACAAATTACCTTACATAACCTCAACTAAGCACTCCCTGCAGCTAGGCAATCATACAGTAGCTCCCTTTTCAATTCACTGTCCCAGTCTACATAGTGATTATTCCAAACCTTTTTATCCCTCTTCAAACTTTGCATGCTCCCCTACTCCCACTCCCTCAGCTAAGTACCTTGCCTCATGTTTTACAGAAAAAAATTGAAAATCTATATGTACAAAAATATTTATAGCATCACTTTTTTGTGGTGGTGAAGAATTAGAAATTGGGGGGATGTTTATCAGTTGCAGAATAGGAACAAGTTGTGGTACATGATTGTGATTGTGGTACTTCACTATATTGCTATAAAAATGATGATCGGGATGCTTTTAGAAAAACCTGGAAAGACTTACATAAATTGATGCAAAGTGAGGTGAGAAGAGGCAGGAGAACATTGTACATAGTAATAGCAGTATTGTATGATGATCAACTGTGAATGACTTAGCTGTTCTCAGCAATACAAAGATCTAAAACAATTACGAAGTATTTACTTATAATGAAAAATGCTATTTACCTGCCGAAAAAGAATTGATGGAATCTGAATGCAGATCAATACATACTATTTTTACTTTATTTTTTGTATCCTTTCACCCCATGACTAATATGGAAATGTTTCACATGACTGTACATGTATTGCCTATATTGCCTGCCTTCTTATTTCGTTTCATTCATTTCTCTTTGTTGCCTGCAAGCACACCTTTCCCCATCTAAAAACAAACAAATAAGTGAGTGAATGAACAAAAATAAATAAAATAAATAAATAATACAACAGCAAGAAACAAAACAAAAATCCTCAAGTGACCCTACCATTTCCTCTTGCTATTTCCCTCTAGCTTTCCTACCAGGAACAACCAGATTCCTAGAAATATCAGCGTCTGGCATATAGTCAACTAACCTTACTTCCTCTCCATTCATTCAGTTCTCAAATATTTGTAACATGGCTTCATATCTTATACCTCAACTGAAATTGTTTTCTCTAAATTGAGCATTGATAGTTTAAATGCTAACTGATAGTGTTTTCCTGATACTCCATCTTGTCCTTTCAGCAGCATTTGACAGTTTTGTTGACTCTGTTCTTCTCTTTTTTTTTTAACATTTCTCTCTCTTTGATCATTTTTACCTGTCTGACATCTCCTTCTCAGTATCCTTTGCCTGACAATCATTCACATTGCACTCTATTACTGTGAAAAATAATATTAAGAAGAAGGAAAAAAGTATTAATAGGTTTTATATAGCACTTTTAAGTTTTTTTTGTTTTTTGTTTTGTTTTGTTTTTGTTTTTGTTTTTTGATTAGGCAATTGGGGTTAAGTGACTTGCCCAGGGTCACACAGCTAGTAAGTGTTAAGTGACTGAGGATGGATTTGAGTAACTCAGGTCCTCCTGACTCCAAGGCCAGAGCTCTATCCACTGTGCCACCTAGCTGCCCCTAGCACATTAAGTTTTTCAAAGCACTTTAAAAATATTACCTAATTTTATCCTGACAACAACCCTGTGATGTAGGTACTATTATTACCCCCACTTTATTGTTGAGTAAACGGAAATAGAGGTTAAGGGATGTCCTGGGTCACATAGTTCAAAATTGAACTTACTATCTTTCCCATAAAGCCAACTCCTAATTCTGAACTTCTCTGTTTGTTTCAAGTGTACCATTCTTCAAATCACTCAGGTTCCCTATCTCAGAGCAATTCCCAACTCCTCATTCTCTTTTACTCCATGTATCCATTAATTGTTCAGTCTTGTCAACTTTACCTGCACATCATTTCACATATTGCTCCCATTCTCTCTTTCAAAGAACAGCCACCCTAAGTCAGATCCTCATCATCTCTCATCTGGAATGTTGCAATAACCTCTTAATTGCCCTTCCTGTCTTAATTCTCTACCTTTTCTAATCCATTTTCTCTCTCTCTCTCTCTCCATATATGTGTGTGTGTGTGTGTGTGTGTATGTATGTATGTGTGTGTGTATATGTATCTGCCAAAGCCAAAGCAATATTCTTTAAGATTGAGTGCCTAAGTCATTCCCCTTTTCAATAAATTACAGTAACATTCTACTGTCTCTAGGTTTTCCTTCAAAAGTCAACTTGACCATCACATTCTACTTGATGCCATTCCTGATCCTCTTAAAATTTTCTCCAGCTGTCCCCCACACATACACTGCTCTCCCCCCTCATCTTTCTTCCTAGTATCCCTTGATTCCTTCAAGTAGCAATCAAATTTCATCTTCTAAGGGAAGCCTTTCCCACTCACACTTTAATTCTTATAAATATATATATATTTTTTATTTTTAGGCAATTGGGTTTAAGTGACTTGCCCAGGGTCACACACCTAGCAAGTGTCAAGTGTTTAGTTTGAGGCCAGATTTGAACTCAGGTCCTCCTGACTTCAGGACCAGTGCCCTCTCCACTGCGCCACCTAGTTGCCCCTCACACTTTAATTCTAATGGCTTACATCTGGTCATTATTTCCAATTCATCCCATTTATAACTTGTTTGAACATAGTTGTTTGTAGCTTCTTGAACACAGGGACTGTCTTTTACCTTTCGTTGTATTCCCAGTGCTTAGCACAGTTCCTGGCACACAGCAGGTGCTTAATGTCTATTGACTGACTGGTTTATTCCATCCCCAAATTACCTTGTATTTATTTTATGTATTTATTATATATGTTTTTATACATACATTTTATCTCTTCCTATGAAATGTAACTATCTTGAAGGAAAGGACTATTCAGTTTGTCTTTTTATCCTTAGTGCCTGTGGGTGATAAATGCTTATTGATGACTGATTACCTATAATACAAAGTATGGATTAAAGGGTTAAGACAGGAAAGACAAAAAAAGATCTGCTAAGAATCCCTTAAAATGAAGCTAAGAAGCTTTCATACAAACAAAATTGACATAATTAAAATAAGAGGGGAAGCAATTGGTTGGGGAAAAATTAGTATTTTTTATCTCTGATAATGGTCTGACATTCAAGATATAAATTAAATTAATACAAATGTATTATAAAAGTCATGTCCTAAAGAATAGGTAATCAAAACAGACGGACAAAAAAGTTCATAAAAGAGTTGCAAACTATTAAAAACCATATTAAATGATTGGTTGAAATAGCCACTGCCCCGTGAAAAAGACGTCAAAATAACTGAAGTTTTATTTCACACCAAAGCAAATTGGCAAAGCCAATAAGAGATGAGAATATTTGGCGTTGGAGGGGTCATTTTAAAATAGTCAACTGAAACTTTGTTAGTGGTTCGTAGGATTGGTCCCACTCTTCTGGAAATGAATTTGCAATTATTCCAAGAAAGTACCCATGCTTTTTAACTCAGTGATCCTATTGCTATAATATGCCCCAAGGAAGCCAATAATTAAACAACAGTCACATGTATAATGAAAATATTATAGCATTATTTTTTATTGTATTTAAGAATTAGAAACAAAGCTATTGATTGATAAATGTCCAAAGAAACTGTGGTACAACAGTGCAATGGAATATTGCTGTGGCTTAAGGACTTTTGAACATGATGACTACATAGAAACATGGGAAGATACTATGAACCAATTAACTGTAAAGTAATCAGAATCTGGAAAACAATATACACAATTTCTATAGCAATATGAAGAGATAGAAAAAAACCAAATCAACCAAAATTGAATGCTGTAAGATTATAATGACCAAATTTTGCCTTAAGAAGTAATATTAATTTCCTTTCATTCTTTGCAGAAGTTGGGAACCATGAGTGCAAAACACTGAATATAATATTGTAGTTGGTTTACATTTTGGTTATTTTTTTCTGAATAGTTTTCCCTTTGACACCTTATTTGTTATTATTGAGGATAGCTATCTCAGAATAGGATAGGCTAGTTATATACTGGGAAATGTAGGTGAAAATTAAAAAAAAACAATTTTAAAAAGCAAATAAACTAAAGCAGCAATTATGATATTATAAGTGGGTTGCATTGAAATTATGGGAGTATTTATTAAATCATTTGACTATAATAGATGAGAGCAATGAAATAATTAAATATAATCACAAAAATGTGGAACAATGAAGTCAGAAATAGAATCAGATTTAGGGAGATGATAATCTTGGTTTTGGACATGTAGAATTTAAAGTACCAGATTGCAAAATACTAACAATCTTGTGAAAGAATGCTCCAAATCACAACTATAACCACTACTATGCCACCCCTAACAACAGCAACAACAACAATAGCAACACGACAATTCAAAACAGCTCTGGAATTTTAACCTTACATCAAATTGACAAAGATGATGAAAGATTAAAAAAAAAATTCATTTAGAATACTTATATAGAAATAGACATACCTTTTGTTCCTGTAGTCTGATTTTACAGTCACTGGATTCATGAACACAAGACACCTAATTTATTACCCTTAGGTAGGCCTTGCCTTAAAATATATGAATATTTAAATAAAAAGATCAGAGACATCATAGTATAACAGATAAGAATAGCACACTGGTAGTCAAAGGCCTGATTTCTAGTCCTATTTCTGCTACTTGCTATAATTTTGGACAAGTTATCCATTTTTCAGCCTGTTTCATCTCAGTATTAATGAAACAAATACCCATCTTGCCTGACTAAATAGGTGGCTGCAAGCAACAATCAGAATATATGTTTGTGGAAATCTTTTAAAAACTATTAAACACTAATATTGAAATTGTGGTCATTGAAAATCTTATCTAAATTCCTCTGCTAGTTGAGTGCTTGTCCTCTTGCTTTGAACTCTCCAAACTAGGAAAAAAAAAAATAACAGCATTATAGATGCCCATCACCATAACATTTTAAAAACTATTAAATGTCTCTCCAGGCCCTTTTTTGTAGGAAAATAGGTCTAATTTGTAGGATCAGAGATTTACAACTGAACAACACCTCAGAAGCTTTCTATTCCAATCCCTTTCATTTTACAGCTGAGGAGATGGAGGAATAACTGAGGTTGAGTGACTTGCCCAAGATGGCACAAGTAGTGACATCTGAATTAGGATTTAAATACTCTAGAAGTAGCGTTCTTTCCACTCTAGCATGCCTTGACATCTTCCTGAGAGGCAATGTCAACTAGTGTCTTAATTGTTGTTGTAGAATCAATAAGCATGATATTCAAGTGCTATCTCTATGCCTCAGTTTATGTAAAATTGAGCATTGCCAGTAGTATTTACAGGGCAGAGTTGTTGTCAGGCTCCTGTGGTACAATTCCTGCAAAGCACTTTGCAAACATTTACCAGGTGCTATATAAATGTCATTCATTTACATGAATTTTTAAAGAAAAATGGGAATAACTACAGAGCAATTTACATATTGAGAGGGGAAGGGGGAAAAAATGCCATAATTATCGTGTAGAGAGTGACCAGCTAATTGTAATAATGGATGCAAGGTAACCAAGGGCAACTGTGAACTTAAATATAAGAGCACTAATTTCGTGTCAAAAGTGACTAGGGATTTATAATGAACTCAGTGGGACTGCAGACCTTTAGGGACCAGATTATCTTTCCACGATATTTGATATTTCTTTGAGCATTGTCATGTTTCAGGCTTCACAAGTGAAGAAAGTTATAAAGAGATAAAGTTTTATTCTAATTATCCCTGAGTACTTCTTACAAGTTTTCACCTTGAAAGCAAACTTGATAGATGACAACCTTTTGGGGGGCATTTCTTATAACAATAGTAAATTGTTCCTGTCTCACTTCAAATAGGCCCATCCAATTTTCAAAATTGCTCCCGTATAAAAAGCAATTTACTGGGTTCTTACTAAAATCATTGTCATAATAGTATTTTAGAATTTAAAAGTGAAAACATGAATTTTAAAACCAAAAATTACTTACTATTTGAAACTTTTGTGGTGCTCCCTATCATCAAGTATTGACTATTTAATGATATTAAAGTAGCATTAATGATTTTATAAAACAAAGTCACATTCCCATAATGGAAAAGGAGTCAAGTACATGAAATTCTTAAGTTTTAGTGCCTCTTCCAGAGGACACTTTTATGTGTATGAAATTCATAACCCCAAGTAGAACTTACTTATTTACATATTTCATTTTACTTCCAACTCATAATTTTGTGTATGTCAGGTTTTCATTTCTTACATGAGTAAGTCTCCTAAGTGACCTTTCCTCACTAACTGGGGTTGGCATCTCTGCTTTACACTCGCTTGAGATATTAAGTCCACAAATACCTTGCATAAATCCCTTTAATAAAACCACATTAGGCAGACATGGGCCGAACTAAGTCTGGTTTGTCTGTGCTTGCACTTAAAACCACTCCAAAGGGAATGCAAAAGCCAGTGCATATGGCTCAAGAGCAGTAAGCTACTGAGTTTGCATGTAAATTAGAATGCACAGGCAGTATAGCCATCTGTCCACAAAGTGCTTCCTGATTTGCTTGTCAAAAATGTTACAGGCTTAGTTTGAGCAGGCAACACCAGGGGGAAAGCAAAGCGAGACCGCTGCCTCTTCTCTGTAACTGAACAAGGCAACATTCTCGAACAGGAGTTGGGATGTGTCTCACCTAATCTTAGAATCCTCAAATGGTTGCTCAGCAGTCTACCCATCTATCACTGACATGGCTGAATCCCTGAATGTTTAGCATGCATGAGTAATAACTAATCCTTTATCTACATTCCAGATGAGATTTCTTGCCATTTTATAGTTCATGAACAGCTTCAATGAAAAAAGTAAACAGGCCTCGGGTGCAATTGACTTTAGATGACAGTAATAAAACAAGAACACAGCACACTGGATATGGTTTTTAAATAAAGATCTGTAAAGGATGTCTCATTTCTGCATCATGGATTTAGATCACTTAAAACTTCAGTAATATGTCACTTAGGCTATGTATCTGATTGCTTACAGCACTTTAAAAGAGGAGGGGGAAAGTGGAAATGGAAAATTTGCTGTCATAGCCCCCACCACTTTTTTTTTCTGCTTGTTTTACATAAAACTGAATGGTTTCAGTATAAAACCAACCAGTTCAGTTAGGATGTTTTTCTCTAATCCATTATCTTGCTAAAATATTTCAGGCGAGAATAAATGGCTTTCTAATTATGTGAATAATTAGGAATTGTTAAAATCTGCCTTGCTAAGTAGCGGCTTTCCTATCAATAGAGGAATTTAAGCAAAAGCAGTATAGTCACTTGTCAGGGATGTTACAGACAGCATTTATTCATTAGTGAGGTTAGGCTAGATACCACAATAACACTAGGTGAAATTTATCTTTTTGTAGCATCTATTCTTTGTTTCTTCTGGGTACAATCAGAATAAGACCAAAGTTACTCCTTTACCCAAATAATACTTCAAATGCTTCCCCACCCTCACTTATGTCTTTTCTGTTCCAGGTTAAACATCTCAGTATCTTAAACCAATAATCCTAAAGCAGGCCTTCGACCTGCCTCACCGCACTGTTTGACCTCCTCTGAACAGCAGATAGAGCACTGGGCCTGGAGTCAGGAAAACCTGAGTTCAAATCTAGCCTCAGATACATACTAGTTGTGTGACCCCAAAGAAGTCACAACCTTTGCTTACCTCAGTTTCATCAATTGTAAAATGCGGATAATAATAGCATCTACATTCCAGTTTTCTGAGCAGGTTCAAGCTTTATAAGATTCTTAACACAATGCTGGCACTAACACAATGGCCTGACTAACTTATTCCATCTTACCAATGTCCATAAAATTTGGCAATATAAGAATCCAGAATTAGTAGGAATAGGACTGAATATAACATAACTCTTATCCCTGGTGCTCTGGACATTTATGCTTCAATACTGTTATAGATATGCAAATGTATTATTGAGGGTGTTCCACCACTAAAGATCATGGTTCAGATGACAAAGCTTTTGTGTACTGTGTGAATCTTGTCAATGCTTCCTTCCTAACCATCCACATGGAAATTTTTCTCACTACCTCTCACTATGCCCATTGTTAGAAGGTTGAGCACATAGGCTGTACAAGTTGAGCCTCCAGAACAAGTGGAGGGTTGTCATGATGAACTTATAGGAGGACATGGTCATGACTTTCAGAGGATAGACATAACTTACATAGGATGGGCAGACATGCATGGGCCATGACCTGTATCACTAGAGGGAAAAATTACATTAAGGAAGTGACTGAGCTATTTCTGCTAGAGTACATACAACAAATATCCTTTAGGGCACATGTGCACAGACCTCTTAGTTCTGAAAGTGAACCATAACCATGTAGCAACAGATCACTTCACATAGTATGTATAGGTCCAGTGCCGGAGGAATCAGAGGATTTTCACAATGGAAATGGTTCAATGAAGAATGTATTTTTCAGTGTAGTTTTCATGCTAAGATTCATTCTAAGCAAGGTAAAGATTTTGAGAACAAGTTAAAGAAACATTTTCTACTTTTACGTGTATGGAATCAGCACGAATCAAGAAGTTTCAACTATACCACTTCATCCTGAAGAGACCCACAGGGAGACTGTTTTCATCAAAGCTGGTTTAACATGCTTGTAATTTTGCAATCTAAACAGGTCTTAGTGGAGTCAGCATAGGCATTGACTATGGTAGTCCTCTAGTGACAACCTATGCTTCCATCTATACCTATTGATGTTAGAATTGTGTCATACTGCTTCTTTCTTGGAATCTCTGAATATGGAGAAGATACAGACTCTTAGAGTCAATTTGTCACATACCAGAGAGCACAAGTAAATGAGGTTTGCTATCTTAGCTATGGCCTTAGAACAGAAGAATATGGGGAGGAATCATTACCAATAAAATGCATGACTTCATTGTCAAGAACTTTATTTGGTGGATCAAGTCCTGTGTGGTACCCAAGGAAAATCTGGTATTCAGTGTACTGGGTGGAGAGCCTTCAGCAATTTGCCCTTATAAAAAAAATAGCACCAAAAATGACTTTTGAGGTTGCAAAGATAATGTTCCATAGCTTCCTATTGCTCATAGAGATGTGAATAGGGATGTTGCCTGTCATTATGACAAGTGGCACCTTCACTGCAATTTATCACCTTAGAGAGTTACCTAGAGTGTGAAGAATTCAAGTGACATGCCTAGGGTTACACAGCCAGTACATTTCAAAGGAGTGACTTGAATCCAATTGTTCCTGGCTTTGAAACCAACTCTCTACCCACTAAGCCATGTTGCCTAACTACCACTGTTCACCATCTTTCCTAGTGAATGGATGGACAAGAACAAAGGATAGAAGAAGAATCAGACCCCAAGAAGGAGCCATCTACCTGTCATCAAAGGATAGTCCATATTAAGTAATATTCTATATGGTGAACCTCCAGGTTAAATGCCAGATGGAAAGGAAAGCATGAGGTTGGTATTCATAACCCATTGAGGGTTGGGGAATCTTGCCATGAAAGCCCTAGTCATTCCACAAATTCAGAATCGAAACTTCAGATGAATTGGGTCACAGAGGGTGAGAAGGATGATAGTGTTGAATTGATAATAGATAGCTGGTTATTCACAAAGGCCAGGATGATGTAGAACACCATGGGAAGCAGTGGGGCTGGATGAGCACACTGCTTACAAACTCATATGCTCTGTGCAATCTTCAGACAAGGATAGCATCTAGAGACTGGCTGCCATCCTAAAAAGAGCATTGGATTTGATGTCAGGAAACCATGGGGTTCATGTTTTGCCTTAGACACTTAACTAATTCTATGTCTTTGGACAAATTATTTAATTTTCTATGCCTCAGTTTCTCCATCTGTGAAATGGGGATAATAATGAAACCTTCCTCACAGGGTTATTGTGAGGATCAAATGAAATAAGACGTGAAAACTACTTAACTAACTACATAAATTTTAACTGTTCTTTGATAAAAGCATAGTGCTTTGCAAAACACGAAATATTATTTGAAATGTCAGTAGTTAGGATTGCTATTATTTATTATTGTGTGTATGTGATGCTTGCTTGTGCCTATGACTCTAATATGTGGTATTACATATCATGTACTTGTGATTCTTCATCAATAATAGATTCAGACCTTGAAAATGCTTTCTTGCTTTGCTAGCCCTACTTCTCCATTTTACAGTTGAGGAAAGTGAGGCCTAGGAAGATCAAATGACTTGCCCAAAGTTAAGTAGTTAATAAGGAGCAGAACTGAGTTTTGAAACCATATCCTGACTATAAGTTCAGTGTTTGTTCCACTAGATCATGCAGCTAATAGAGAGTTCTGCTTCCAGGAGTCAAGATGGCAGAGTAAGAAGTAAGTCACTCTCACTCTCCTTTATTGACCTCTGAAAGCCCAGATAATATCGCCCCAGGAAAAACCCTGGAACAGCTAAACCAGTGGAAAGACAGGGTGCAGCAATTAGATAGCCCAGGAAACTTGGGGGATTAATGTGAAAGGCCCTTCTCACTCTGGGGGAAGGGAAGCAGTACAGAACGGGAGGCGTCCCAGCAAGCCAGCAGAAAGCCCCACCTCAGCATACCAAGGGGAGATCCTGAACCCCAGAGTGGTGGAGCAGGCAATACCAGCACCAGGACCAGCAAGTACAAGCAGGGAAACCAGTGGAAATTGGCTTGGAAAACCACCACGTGCTCCAGCAGCCAACTCTCCCAGTCCCTCGGCAAAACTCTGGGAAGCACAATTCCAACAGGGAAAGCTGGAGAAACATCCTGCAGCAGCGAAACATCCATGTGCAAGGCCCAGGTGACCAGGAGCCAAAGAAAGGAGTAAAAGGCCCAGGTGAGCAGGCATCCTCCAGTGGCCAGAATCCCCACCTCTACCACTAGAACTCCAGTGTTACTGATTCCAGCCCAACAACAGGTAAGCTGACAGAACACTACAGGCTCCACCTGCCAGTATCTGAGGCCCCAACATATAAAGCCAGTGACCAGGCCCCAGGCTCCCAGCACAAGAAGTTTGGCCCAGTGCCTTCTGCTCCCCAGCAGGAGAGCTCATTTTTTTTAAGGTCAGAAAATAAGCAAACACCATGAGCAAAAAGAAACATACAATGACCATAGATTCTTATTATGGGGACAGGGAAGATCAAGGCAGAAATTCAATAGAGTACAACATTGTCAACCAACTCACACCTGAAACCTCAAAAGGGAATATGCACTGGTCTGAAGCCCAAAAAGCCTTCTTGGAAGAGCTCAAGAAGAATTTTAAAAGTCAAATAAGAGAGGTAGAAGAAAAATTGGGAAAAGAAATGAGAGGTACACGAGAGAGAGTCAAAAACTTGGAAAAGGAAGGACAAAAAATAACTGTAGAAAACAAGTGCTTAAAAAAATATAATTGGCCGAATGGAGAAAAAAAAGTACACTGAAGAAAACAAATCCCTAAAAAAATACAATTGGCCAACTGGAAAAAAGTACACTGAAGCAGAATGGGCCAAACAGAAAGGGAGGCACAAAAACTCACTCACTGAGGAGAACTCCTTAAAAAGTAAAATGAGCCAAATGGAAAAGGAGGTACAAAATCTAATAGAAGAAAACAATTTGTGAAAAATTAGAATTGGGCAAGTGGAAACTAATTACTCTGAGAGAGTTAGAATCAGCTGAACAGAAACAAAAGAACAAAAAAAAAAAGATGAAAACATAAAATACTTCATTGGTAAAACAATTTACCTGGAAAATAGATCCATGACAGATGATTTAAAAATTATTGGTCTACATGAAAACCACAATGAAAAAAAGAGTCTGGACAGCATCTTTCAGGAAATCATCAAGGAAAACTGCCCTGAGGTCCTAGAATCAGAGAGTCAAATAGCCATAGAGAAAATCCACCAATCACCTCCTGAAAGAGATCCCAAATTGAAAATGCCAAGGAATACACTAACCAAATTCCAAAATTACTAGGTCAAAGAGAAAATACTGCAAGCAGCCAGAATGAAATAATTTAAATATTATGGAACCATAGTCAGGATTATGCAGGACCTTAAAGCTTCTACATTAAAAGATCATAGGGTGTGGAATATGATATTCCATAAGGCAAAGGAGCTTGGATTACAACCAAGGACCACCTACCCAGTGAAAATGAACATAATATTTTAGGAAAGGAAATAGACACTCAATGAATTGGGGACTTCCAAACCTTCCTGATAAAAAGACCAGAGCTCAACAGAAAATATGATCCTCAAATACAAGACTCAAAAGAGATATAAAAAGGTAAACAGGATGGGGGGGAAAAAACAACATGTTATTAATAAGAGCAAACTGTTTATATTCCTACATTAGAATTGAGCAAGTGGAAGCTAATGACATGTTTGGACAGCACCTTTCAGGAAATCATCAAGGGAAGATGACACTTGTAACTCTTGAGAACTCTATTGTTATTACACCATTTTAGAGGGGTATACATAAACAGAAGGAGTGGGATTAAGTTGACTTTGATGTAATGATAAAAAAATCTAATTAAGTGGGTTAAATGGATCCAAGTAAGTAGATTAATCAGATCTAATTAAGGGTTTGTACTGGGAGAAAAGAAAAGGAGGAGGCAGACAAGGGTAAATTACATTACAGGAGAAGGCACAAAAACCTAATACAGTAGAGGGAAAGAAGGAAGGGAGATGAGCATTGTTTGAACCTTACTCTCATCAGATTTGGCTCAAGGAGGGAATAACATGATCAGTTAGGTATAGAAATCTAACTTGCCCTATAGGCAGTAGGAGGGAAAAGGGGAAAGAAAAGGGAGGGGAGATAGAAGGGAGGTAAGTAGTAGTAAGGGTAAAGGAGGAGAAAAGGGAGGGGAGATAGAAGGGAGGTAAGTAGTAGTAAGGGTAAAGGAGGAGAAAAGGGAGGGGGCTAATAGAAGGGAGAGCAAAGTGAGGAAGGCAGTGGTCAAAAGCAAAAATATAGTGAGGAGGGAAAGGGAGAATGGAGAAAGAGAAGCATAAACAGGTGGAAAATAGGATAGAGAGAAAGACACAGATAGTAATCATAACTGTGAATATGAATTGAATGAACTCTCCCATAAAACAGAAGTGGATATTACAATGGATTAAAAACCATAATCCTACAATATGTTGTTTATAGGAAACACATTTGAAACAGAGGGACACACACAGGGTAAAGGTAAAAGGCTGGAGTAGAATATACTGTGCTTCAGCTGAAGTAAAAAAAAAGCCGGGATGGCAATCCTGATGTCAGACAAAGCAAAAGCAAAAATAGATCTTATCAAAAGAGATAAGGAAGGAAACTACATCCTGCTAAAAGGCACCATAGACAATGAAGTAATATCATTACTAAACATATACGCACCAAGTGGTATAGCATCCAAATTCTTAGAAGAGAAGTTCAGAGAATTACAGGAAGAAATAGATAGGAAAACTATACCAGTGGGGACCTAAACCTCCCCCTCTCTGAACTAGATAAATGTAACCACAAAATAAACAAGAAAGAAGTTAAGGAGGTGAATAGAACATTAGAAAAGTGAGGTATGATAGACCTCAGGAGAAAACTGAATGGGGATAGAAAGGAATATACTTTTTTCTCAGTGGCACATGGCACATACACAAAAATTGACCATGTACTAGGGCATAAAAACCTCACAATCCAATGCAGAAAAGCAGAAATATTAAATGCAACCTTTTCAGATCATGATCAGATCATGATAAAAATTATATGTAATAAAGTGCCACGGAAAGATAGACTAAAAAATAATTGGGAACCAAACAATCTAGTCCTGAAGAATGAATGGGTCAAACAAGAAATCATAGAAACAATCAATAACTTCATTCAAGAGAATGACAATAATGAGACAACAGATCAAAACTTATGGATTGAAGCTAAAGCAGTTCTTAGGGGAAGTTTTGTCTCTCTAAATGGTTACATAAATAAAATAGAGAAAGAGGAGATCAATGAATTTGGCATGCAACTAAAAAAAAACTAGAAAAAGAACAAATTAAAAACCCTCAATTAAATACCAAATTAGAAATACTGAAAACCAAAGGAGAGATTAATAAAATTGAAATAAAGAAAACTATTGAACTAATAAATAAAACTAAGAGCTAGTTTTATGAAAAAAAACAATAAAATAGATAAATCTTTGGTTAATTTAATTTTAAAAAAAGAAAGAAGAAAACCAAATTACCAGTATCAAAAATGAAAAGAGTGAATCCACCACCAAGGAAGAGGAAATTAAAACAATAATTAGGAACTATTTTGCCCAACTGTATGCCAATAGATTTGACAATCTTAGTGAAATGGATGAATATTTACAAAATATAAATTGCCCAGATTAACAGAAGAGGAAGTAAAGTACTTAAATAACCCCATCTCAGAAAAAGAAATTGAATGAGCCATTGATGAACTCCTTAGGAAATAATCTCCAGGGCCAGATGGATTTACATGTGAATTCTATTAAGCATTTAAAGAACAATTAATTCCAATACTATATAGACTATTTGAGAAAATAGGTGAAGAAGGAGTCTTGCCAAATTCTTTTTATGATATAAATATGGTGCTGATACCTAAATCAGGAAAAGTCAAAACTGAGAAAGAAAATTATAGACCAATTTTTCTAATGAATATAGATGCAAAAATTTTAAATAAAATATTAGCAAATAGATCACAGCAACTTATCACAAGAATAATACACTATGACCTGGTGGGATTTATACCAGTAATGCAGGGCTAGTTCAATATTAAGAAAACTATCAGCATAATTGACCATATCAACACTGAAACTAACAGAAACCATTTCTCAATAGATGCAGAAAAAGTTTTTTGACAAAATACAACACCCATTCCTTTTAAAAACACTAGAGAGCATAGGAATAAATAGAGTGTTCCTCAAAATAATAAGTACCATCTACCTAAAACCTTCAGCAAGCATCATATGTAGTGGGGACAAGCTAGAAGCATTTCCAATAAGATCGGGAGTGAAACAAGGAAGTCCATTATCACCACTGTTGTTCAATATGGTACTGGAAACATTAGCTTCAGCAATAAGAGAAGAAAAAGAAATTGATGGAATTAGAATAGGCAAAGAAGAAACATAGCTATCATTCTGTGATGCTGTACTTAGAGAACCCTGGAGAATCAAGTAAAAAAAAAAAAACTACTTGAAATTATCATGCAACTAATATCCAATGCACCTTTTATGTAATTATACCGTATGATATATAATATGTATCTGCATGTGACCTATCTGGTAATTTGCATTTCAGCATTGTGTGTACTATGGTGTACTTTTCTGCAGTGAAGTGAGATTCATGTCTTAACTGTTGGTCTTTTTTAGATACAGAACTGCAGCTTGAGGTGTTTTTAATTCTCTGGATTCACCTGTGCTTTGAGGATTGTCTCTACAATTGTATCAAATGGCATTGACTAATACAGCAACAGTTTTGACTAGCCCTGGCCCAGCATTAATTATAAGACTGTTCTGACGTCATGATATTGAACTGAAACATGCAACTCACAGAGAAGTCATCTGATCCCTCTACATCCTCATATCATCAGCCTATGCAAGTATTGTTGGCAGCTGAGGCAGAAGGCAAAGTAAGAAGTCTGGGCACAATAAGTTTAAAAAAAATAGTACAAGTAATTAGGAGAAATACAAATTATGTGAGTGGAAAATGATTTTTTTTTTTACACAGATTTTATAATGTTAACCAGAGTAGCTTGGGGAGGTAGGTACTGAAAACAAGGAAAATAGAAGGCATTCCTATTCTTGAACTTTCTCCTCGTGGTAAATGTACTATATTCTGTCATGACCCTTTTCAGTTCCCATTAACCTACATGGTTAGGGCATTTTGCCTTATGTCCATTTAAATCCTGCTTCTTCTGTAGTCCGCAATGGGGAGAACAGTTGATTTCCACACACTTTCTAATAAGTTTACTTGGACAATGAATTACTCTTATTCATCTTTGTTGCAGGTAAAAATTCGTTTTGTTAATTTTACTTGATTGCACATGTATAATCTATGTCTGCTTGCTGTGTCAGGGAGTGTTGGGGAGGGGTGGAAAGTAGGAAAAGATAGAACTTGGAACTCAGAACTTTAAATTAAAATGTTAAAAAATTGAAAAAAAATATCATTTTGTCTAATCTTCTGAATTTCTCACTTTCTATGCTCGTATTTCTACATCCTCTGCATAAAATCAGGGAAACTGCATTGAATGGGATCCCAAGACTCATCTAGAAAAAGCATTAGTCCCCTTTCCCAACATTTCTCAGAAAGTTCCCCCAGTGATTACCTCTCCTGAGAGGAAAGTGTTTATTTGTTTAGAGGAGAATAGAATACTGGATTTGGGCTTTAGGAAGACCTGAGTTTGAATTCTGTTTTAGGCATTTCTTACTTCTGTAACCCTGGGCAAGTCATTTAATCTCCATCAGCTTCAGCTTTACATTTTTAAAACAGGAATAATAATAGTACCTACTTTATAGGGTGTTGTGAGGATCAAGTAAGATAATTTATTTACAATGCTTTGGAAACCTTAAAGCATGGCATTAATGCCATCTAGCTATTATTAAACAACAAAACAGCTAGTGAGTGACTTAATTTCAGTGTTCTGATTAAGAAAAAAATAAAAGGAGGGGATATAGTTGCCTGGGGTGATGAAATACCATTTCAGAGCCAAGATAATGGATTTTGAGCCTGACACTCAAATACCCAAGTTACTAACAATTCAGAGAACTCCCAATACTAATTCCAGGCCATAATTGATGACAAGTGATACTTCTAGTTTTTTTTTTTTAATTAAAACATTTCTTGTCAGCATTAACCACTGCAGTATTTTGAAATATCTATATCATTTTTTAGTCAAGCAAATAATAACTGCATTAACTGACTAAAATTGTCAGTAACTTCAAACCCATTTCTATATATTGAATGTTAAGAACTTGTCATGCTCAATTAGAATTAATTTTAGTAATGATAGATTTACTTTTTACAATATTTTATTTATAGTCTCTTTTTATTCATGAGTGGGATTTTTGAAGCATGACTTAGCTCTTTATAAATAATAGGTGATTGATATAGGAACTGGTTCTGTGATTTAATTAGTGTAGGGAATTCCCTAGTGAGGAAACTTACTTTACCAATTCAAGTTGGCACCTTCTTTGTAATTTGTAGTCTTAGACATTGTTTAGACGTTGTAAAGTTAGGTGAGTTGCCCAGGGTCAAATAGCCAGCAAAACGTTTCAGAGGCAGAACTTGAAGTTACATCTTTGTGGTTCTGAGGCTGGTTCTGTATCCATTATAACATAATAATAATGATAATAAATAACAATATCAATAATGTAAAGCGGTTCTCTGTTCCCCTTCTCTCCCCATTTTCACTGCAATTATATAGTTTTTGTATTACTACTCTTGAAATAAGTAAATAATCTTGCAGTGCTCTTTTCATAGGTTATTCTTCTTAGCCAGCAATAGTATATCACTTCTACATTAACTTAAAAAGTCATAATGCAGCTTAATGTATTTCATCGAAGTCTATTGGGATTTTACTACATCTAGTGAAAAACAAAATAAAGTAAAACAAACTAGTTCATTGCATCTTACAACCTGGATGTAGTGACAGTAGAACTGATAATTATAGTGACGTTTATGTATTACGTTAATATTTGCCAAATATATACATGGGCTCATTTGATCCTCACACAAACCTGTGTATTAAATGCTACAGTTACTAAAGCTCCATTTTACAGACAGAAAATAAGGTTGAGGGAAGTTAAGTGACTTAAACAGGGCCATGCAACTTGTAGCTAAGTGTCTGAAGTGTGGTTCCATTCTAGGTTTTCCTAACTCCAAAATCAGAACAGACTATGTCGGCTGTCTTACAGGTCATCAGGATGATAAAATAACATTCTGGCTGACGACATTTTTTAATTTTCAACTAGATCTTCTGGCATCATTTGCATAAAATTTTTGAAAGATTCAGAATGAAATATTGGATTGAATACTGGAAGGGGGGAAAAACTCAAAAATCTAAACCACTATGCCCACAAAGCACACACACACAAGCAAGTATACGTGTATACATATATGCATATATACATGTATGTATATGCAGAGGTATAGACACACATATATCTATATATCTATACATATGTACATTTACACACATATAAATATATGTATATACATTTTGTACTATTAATTACAAAAGTCTTTTGTAAGAGTATGATTTTACATCTTTTAACTAGACTAATTCTAATTCCCCAATCTAATAAAAAATGAATCACTTGAATGCCCATCCAATTAACAGTTTAATGACCTTGGGTCAGTATCACTGCTGGGTTTCATTGTTTTCCCCAAAATGGGTTCAAATTGAGAAAAGCATAGATTCCCCTGGTGGGTTTAGTAACTTTAATTTAAACTAACTTATGCATAGGCGAAAATAGGTCTCTCAGTGAATTCTGAAAAAGCAAAGTTTCTTTTCTTCAAAACACTTACTATTTGGCCCCTAATTATTTCCTATCTACTGCTTGCAGTATTTGTATATAATGAGGCACCTGTGATCACTTTGTTTGATCTCCCTAAATGGAATCAGTTCTACTGTGTCAGCTCCACTAATATCCCCACTTCACTGTCTTAAGGTCTTGTCTTGTTTTTCCCATCAGTAGGAACATTATCTAAAATACTTCTTTGATATCATATAAAGATAGATGAAATCTACTTTGTACCATTCACTAACTTGCTGTGAATTCCAAGTAGTCACCAGTAAAAGGCAAAGTGTTCATTGGGATTGTTCCCTTCTTCCTGTGACAGCTTATGCAATCAAGGCTTTCAATGTTACGGTAAAGAGAGAGAGAGGTTACATAGTTACTTCCACATATAGCATTTGTTTAAAATTAAAAATATATTAATTAGATTTTACATCCCATATATGGCATTTTTTTTTTATTTTAGGGTTGTTGCCCTCCCTTATTTTTTTTCTTGGAGGGGGAGTGGTATTGTGGATTTTTGGTTTTGTTAATGTTATTCTAGTCTGTAGAACAGTGGTAGGGAACCTGTGGCCTCTAGGCTACATGAGGCCTTCTAGGTCCTTGGGTGTGGCCTTTTGACTAAACCAAGTTTTACAAAACAAATGCTTTTATTAAAGGGATTTGTTCTGTGAAGTTTGGGTTCAGTCAAAGGGTCACACTTGAGGATGCAGAGGGCCACATATGGCCTCGAAGGAGCAGGTTCCCCATCCCTGCTCTAGAAGATTTCCTGGTAGATTTCTACCTGGAACTCCAGATGGGGAAACTCCCTTCGCGAGATCAGGAACTTACATAATTTAAAATCTAAGAATTAGATTTAAAACTCTAAGAGAGTTGTTGAAGGCACTGAAAGCTTAAATTACTTGCCCATGACCATACGTCATGTGTCAGAGGCAGACAGAGGGGAAAAAAAAAATTTAAAAAAAAGTCCCTGCCTTCAATGATCTTGCACTCGATTGAGAAAAATAAAACATGCAGAGAGATAAATATTATATGAACTTCAGAGAAAGGGTGAGATTTGACTTGATGGTAGCCAATCTATTCTATAATATAATAAAGTGCTTTATTGTGGGGCTTTTGCTATTTTTTAAAACTGTGAAACACAAATTGAATTGAAAATTATTCCTCTTTGAAGCCTCACTTTCATGCCCTTAGGGTTTAATGTAGCCTACTCAGATATATTTAGTGTGTGACTAGGTAAATTATTAAGGAAAATGTCAGTTCTTCTTTTAAAAACAATTTACAGTGTCCTCATCACTAAAATGAGGCATTTATTTCCTGTTTCTTTTCAGGAACTTCAAGTATTTTGTTTTTCCTTGAAAAAGAAATTGTTGTGAGAAGAAATATCCTATTTTCAAAGATGTTGTAGATACATGCAAACAGAATGTTATTTTGACAGCCTATTAAAGAGGGAAAAATTCTTATTAAAGTTTAGAAATGATGATAAAATGAATTATAAATTTTCTTTATCTAAAAGAAACCTTCAGTTATATACTCAGAACTTTATAAGTTTTGTTTTCTTTGGGGAGTGAGGGTCTATTTGTCCTTCAAGTAATTGTGAATCTTAATTTTTATATTAATTTTGTATATAAAGCACTTAGATTGGCTTCTCTGGAGAACTTTTGCAGCTGTATGATTGATTGATTTTATAGCAGTTTTCTCCAGAGAAATCCAATGCGTTATTCAATTCTAAAACCTTAAAGGCTTATGCTTAACTAGAAAATTCCATTAAAAGAAAAATTATTTAAAGACTTATTTGATAATGTAGTCTGTTCATTTAAAAAAAAATTCTAAGAAAGTACAATGGATCAGAATAGAGAATGTCTCAACTTCAAATCAATTCAATGTTGAATAGAAAAAAAAAGTAATAGCGGATGCAAAGAGCATACATTGATTTTACTTTTGCCTAAAACAATTTACAATTTTGGCCACATCTCTTTAATTTCCTACTTAACTTTCCTAATATTTGTAAATAGAAGGAATCTTACTTAAGAAATAGACTATTCAGTAGCTAACTCTCTCTTGTGTAAATTTCATAAAGCCTGTAGAAAAGATCATTTTAATATGAAGGCTATATATCCAAGAATACACCAGTTACAATCTCATTTAAAGAGTATAGAATCGGAAGTCTGGAACCCTGGGAAACAATCTTAAATCTACCAGTAACTAGCTATGTCTTCTCGGTCAGTCCACATTGCCTCTCTGTGGAAGGTAAAATACTTATGAAGCACTTGCTGTATAGTTTCTTCTTGCTCCAAGATTGTATGAGAATAAAGAAATAAGAACTCAAATTTAACAGTCTTATAGAAAAAAAAGGCATGATTTTTCCCTTACATGAATATGTATTCCCTTCTCCTCCTATAAATCAAATTATATTGTAAATATGGCAGGCAACCTAAAAAAAAGCAGAATATTCCTATGAATGTCTATATAGATGACCAAGCCTAAATTATGTCACTTTGATTTGCATATGAACAAATCCACAATTACCTCATCTTTAAAAACAAATTCTGCTCCTTTAAAATTTCCTTATTTTAAAAAATCAGCGTGATTATTTTAAGTCATTCTTGAATGTTAACATTTATAATTCAGTTTAGAATATAAATTCTCTATTAATTAAATTTTAAATATTCTCAAAATCTTTTTTTTTATTTTAATCATAGTGGATATTCACAATGATTGGTAGTTACACACATACACAAATCTGTACAGATTTAAGCTTCCAAAATGCTGTTATTTAAAGGTTAATAAAGCTTCTATTTCAGAGAGTGATGTCAGCCTTTCATAATTCATTCAGTATTTTCTTTACTCTACATTTTTTTTTGGCAATTTTACTTTAAAGTTCTCTGTGACATTATTGTCTATCCTTGTCAACATTAGCATATCTTTTGTTCCTTAGATACTGAAGGAAGTTGGGAGAGAGAAATACTATCTATTAAAAGGCTTAATTATTCTTCCCAACTCCAGAGCTGGTAAGTGATGTAAACACAGCCATAGAGAAACATTCAGATTGAGACATTTCCTTTGTATCAATTTTGGTAATGCTATTCATTCACTGCCCAACTTCCCTATCACTGCCCAAAGTGCTTCTATTTGCTAAATGCCCAGTTTTAAAATCTTGAACTTAATTTGTAAACTTGTCATTTGTCAACTTCCACAATAACTCAAAGTTGCAATACTGCATGAATTTGAACTTTGACATGTCTATAGTAATTATTATAGCTGACACCTACATCACTTTATACCTGGATTGCTGGTCACACACTGCACCACTAAGCTTCCATAATTAAATTTTATCTTCTTTGTAAATGTCATGATAACACCAAGAATCTATAAAGAGTCCTGGTTGCCCTTCATGTGCAGCCACTGGCAGAGTTAAAAGTTATATGAGATTATTAAGTGACAAGCAAAGAATACTTGCCTGAGTCTTCCAATGATGGAAATAAAAATTACTCCTGTAGTATAGG
Organism: Vombatus ursinus; assembly: GCF_900497805.2. Lineage (NCBI taxonomy): Eukaryota > Metazoa > Chordata > Mammalia > Diprotodontia > Vombatidae > Vombatus > Vombatus ursinus. The sequence goes on from NW_020954569.1 coordinate 22,050,062, forward strand.
CTTTGATTACTACATGCTCTGATTTGGGTCCAGGAGAGCCAATTTATATTCAATTGCAGGGGCTAGGGACTCATATAAGGTTTAATGATAAACCTGACACCTATACCCTCAGAAATCTGGACCACGAACTTTTGCAAGAGGTGAAGGCTTCCATTAGAATATAAGACCTATGGGAGGATAGCTAAATTAAAAAATCAAGTAGAAAGGTTGAGTGAACAGAGGCAAATAAGATCAAAAGAAGGTTTGGGGGAAGAGATGAAATGATTTGTTCATAGGCAAATATCATGTAAACTTTGCTTTGGTCTTTAAGTCAGAAAGTCACAAGGTTATGTGCATTATTAAACTACCCCACCCCACTATCCCTCATGTTTGATGGAACACATTTACTACTTGAATAGGCTCCATTCCTTATATGAAAATATTTAGGGTTGCATTTGGAACTTGATCTCTGCATTGTGGAGCCATATCCATCTCTTTAATTCTACTTCATTCCGTTCCCCTTCCATAAAATGTCAATTTCTCTCTGTCAGACCAACTTCAATTTTCTTTTCCAAGAATCAGCTCCTCTGAGGTTTGCATAGCTTTCCTTTCAAATCACTTTACGCTCCATGTTTCTTTGACTGTGTCAAAAAGGGACTCCTGTGGTTGGCTAAGCAAACAAGCTGATCATACTTCTGGGGGCTTAATGTAACAGTAGTTCAGGAGTCCAATAACTAAACAGTCAAGGTTGGGGTAATTCCAGGCTTAGGAGCACTTTGGAGACCCTTGTACATATATAGAAGGAAACAAAGGGCAGGGAGAATGAGGCTGGTGGGAATACTGTACTCTCCTTTAGTATTGACTAGGTGATGATCTTATTAACTTAGAAATTTCAGCAGAACTGAAGTTCCCATTTTCATCACTAGAAGGGTCTTTAAAACATCACTGGCTGGCTGATGGCCTCTTCATCAGAAATTAAGAGACACACTGAGAACAAAGTAGGCACACCAAACAAAGGGATGTTGAAAACTTGCCAATGATACCAACTCTTCAAGGTCAGAAGAAAATTATATACAACTAAGTGAAAATTCCTGATTCCACAAAGGGAGAAAATGTTTTCCAGTACTCAAGATCTACAAATTCACCTCTTGGTCACACATTTTCTATGCATTACTCTACATGGTCTCTACAATATTGTAGAGATTATCTTTGTGCGCACTCTCTTCATAGATGCTATATTTATGAGTGTGCCCCAGCTTTTCAAAAAGGTTATTTATAACTAGATTCCCCCATATCCTAATAAGTAAATATCCTTTCTAAAAACTAATAAGTCTGGCTAATAATCAATGGAAGCACACTAGTGGGAGATCATGATCAGAAGAATCAGAAAACTTGAACTCCTCAGTCTGATCATTGGAACACTGAAGGGAGAAGTACTTAACTCCCCAGTTAAGGCCCAAGTAGGTGATTGGGAGATCCATTTCTAGCCTCAGAAGGGGTGCTATAATAAAATCCATGAATTCTATTTTATATCCCACAGTGCCTTATATAACATCATGAAAACAGTAATCCCTTAACAATTGCTTCATGAAATACTAAAGTTCATATAACTTTACTTAAAAAAAGACATACTTTCCCCACTATTTTCTTCTTCACTGTAGTTTTTAAAGTTGATCTTTCTCCTTTGACTAAGCCAAACTTTCCACATATAACCTTGGTATCTTTGCCTCTAGACTTCTCCTGCATACTGCTCCCATTAGGTCCCCACTTTCTCTGTTATCTTCAATCTCTCTCTCTTTTTTTACTGGTTCCTTCCCTGCTGTCTACAAACATGCCCATATCCCCCCAACCTTTAAAACTTTCATGAGGTATTATCATTCCTATTAGCTTTTCCTGGTCTTTCTCCTTTTAGTGGCTAACTTCCTTGAAAAAGTTGTCTCTATAAAATACTTCCACTTCCTCTCTTCTAAACTTTTTGCAATCTGGTGTCTAACTGAAACTGCTCCATTTAAATTTACTGTTCTTCTCTTAATTAATAAATTTAATAACACTTTCTCATTCCTTATTTTTGATGAACTCTTTGCAACATTTGACACTATCGCATTTTTCATATGAAAATTTCTCCATTCTAGGTTATCATGAAAGTAGTCTCTCCTGTTTCTCTTTCTAACTATTTGACCACTCCTTAATATCTTCTGATGCTTCTTTATCCTTGCCATTCCCATTGTACTATAGTCATCCAGTCTCACATTATCTCTTGCCTAGGATTATAGTTGTATTAATGGAGAACAGGGGATATATTTGAAAGACACTGTCAAGGAAGCAACACGGTTTGTCAATGGTTTGTTTATGTGGGATTAGTGATAATGAGGAGTATAGTATTACAACAAAGTTATGAGTCTTAGTAACTTGGAGAAAAGTAATGCCCTCAACAGGAACAGGAAATTTCAGAAGGAGGGAGAGTTTTGGGATTTTTCTGGAGGGGGCTTGGGGGAGACTGGAGAAATATGTTCTGAGTTGCACACGTGGAGTTTGTTTAAATTTTATTTTATTTAAATTAACAAGTATTAATTTTCTCTCCTTCTATTCCCTACCTTTAAAAAATAAAAAATAAAAACACAAAACACAATGCCCTTTCATCAACTATGCCTAATCAAGCCAAACAACATGTTGACTTTGAGATGACTATAGCACATCCTGTTCAAAATGTCTAAGAAGAAGTAGGTGATGTGTAACTGTAGCTCAGTGGAAAGACTAGAGCTAGCTAGCTGTATACAGTTAGATTTGGAGTTTATCTGCACAAAGATGATGGAACCATGAGAGCGATGAGTAAGAAAGTACAATGAAAAATGGGAAGAGGGGCTAGGATTGAGCCATGGGGGATGATGCAGTGGGAATGGCAAGGGTAAAGAATTATTCAATTCGAGTCTTGTAATTATCCTGCTAGGAAATCACTACACAAGTTATTATTCTTATTTTGCAAATAAGAAAACTAAAATATAGATATGACATGTAACTTGAACTTGGTCACTGCTGATAAGTATCAAAGGAGAACTTTAAACTCAAGTCCTTCTAACTCCAAGTTCAGGGATCCTTCCATTTACTATGATTTTTTCCATCTGAATTCAGTTTTATAAAATAATTTCAAACTTATCTTTTGAATCTCAGTATTCAAAAGTTATATTATAATATGTATGGTGTGAATGTATATATATATGTATGTTTGTGTTTTATGTGTGTATATACACACATACACCACACACATATATACACATACATACATATGTATGTATATATGCGTATATATGTATGCATGTGTGTGTATATATATATATGTATGTGTACATTTATATAGCATAGTATAATGTCATGGTAAATCTTTGTTTAAAATAATATTTGGTTTGGAATATGCTTTGGTTGTCAATCAACTGGAATTTATTATGCATTTTCTATCTTCCAGGCACCATGTTAAGAGCAAGAAGTATAAAGAAAGGTACAAATAGTACCTGACTTGAAGGAAAATAATTCTGATGGGAGAGAGAAATTTAAATAACTAGATACATGTGATATATGCAGAGCAGATATAGGGTAATCTTTGAACGAAAGACAGTTGCCATTGATGAAGACCAGGAAAGAACTCTTACTTCAGCTGAGTCTTAAGGAAAAAAAAAAAAGATAAGGAATTCAAGAGGTAGAAGTGAGGAACAGAGAATCTCTAGCTTGTGAGACATCCAATGCAAAGGCACAAAGATGGGGGAAAGAGTGTCATGCTGGAGAAACTACTAATGGGCTAGTATAGCTAGATTTGGGTGTGTTGAGGAGAAAAACTTGTGAAAACATTGAATATGTATGCAGGAGAATGATTAGGCCTTATATGCCAAATAGTGGAATTTATATTAAATAATGGGGGTAAGAAGAAGCCACTAAAGCTCACTGAAGAACAGAGTGATATCATCAGATCCATGCTTTAGAAAAATAACTTAGGCAGCTTAGGGTAGTATGAGGGGAGATACTTAGAGCATCAGACCAACTGGAAGACTAGTGCTTGGTAGGCTGATATAGTCTTAGCCAATACCCCTTTTGGAAACAGGAGAGTGAAGTAGTAATAGAACAGCCATGGCTACACAGGATCTTGCTTGAACCTCCTACCACATCCACAAGTTGTAAAATAAGACTTTCCTGATTCCTGGTCAAATATTTGCTTATCCATGCCACATAAGGGCCAGCTGTTTTATGTTAGATTCATTTGCATCTATATTATACAATGATTTGGGCAATTAAGTCCAGAGTCATGACTACATATATTTATAGTATTAGAATTTGCATTCAGATTAAGACATAGTAGCCCCAGTATTAGCGTTACTATGGGATATTCTCCCCTTTCTTCCTTAAGTCAGTTCATGTTTAAAATGTAAAAAATAAAAATAACCAAAAAATCTAGCATGACATAATTAGAATACATCTATGACTATAGACTCAGAGGTGTATAAATTGCACAAAGTTATTATCTTGTAATAATCAGGTCCTCTTATTAATAAGACAAATTATTTCTATCATTTTCTCTTATCTGGTTAGATAAGTTGAAGACTTAAACTTCAATACAAGTTCTAAGTATTTTCCTCTTAAGGTAAATATGAAGTCTTTCTCTCTTTCCATCCCTAATAGTTTGACACAATGCACACTTTTCATCTTTAACAGAGTGAGTGGAGGCAAGGTAGATTGGAACATTCCCTATAGAGCCAAATTGTTTATAAACAGTTCCATGGGAAGGCCTCCAATAAAATCACCCTCTTACAGTTGCATAAGTTTGACTTTGTTAAACAAACATTATTATGTAAATTATTCATGAACAATCTCATTTATGCCTGGTAAATTCAACTAATAGATAGATGTATATTTGCTTGTTGGCCCAATTTTCTGCCACATTTCCACACCTTTCAGGTTGCTATGTTAAGGCAAACACAGCATTGTGGGAATACTCTGAAGCCTTGACCAACCTTACCCTGTCAGCTTTGCACCAAGTCTGAGATGCAGTAGGATTATGCCAAAGTTGCTATGGATACAGTACTGACAATATGAAACTTGTCAAACATGACAAACTGCAATAGACCTTAAATAATATACGTAGACGAGACAATCAGACAACCCGTTTAAGAATAGGAGAGAAAGTAAACTATCCTTTGCTATCTGAAAAAAGATTATTTTTTTACATTTTTAACATTTTATTTAAAGTTTTGGTTTCCAAATTCTAATCCTCCCTGCTCCCTGAGAGAGCAAGCAATCAGATATAGGTTATACATGTGCACTTGTGCAAAACATTTCCCTATTAGTCATTTTGTACAAGAAGACTTGAATAAAAGAAAAAATGAAAGAAAGTGAAGAATAACATTCTTCAGTCTGTAGTCAATCAATATCAGTTTTTTCTCTGGAGGTGAATAGTATGCTTCATTATTAGTCCTTTGCGATTGTCTTGGATCATTGTATCGCTGAGAATAACTTGCATCATTCACAGTTCTTCTTCGAACAATATTGCAGTTACTGTGTACAATGTTCTGGTTCTGTTCACTTCACTTTACATCAGTTCATGTAAGTCTTTCTAGGCTTTTCTGATATCTGCCAACTCATCATGTCTTATACCACAACTCATTTAGCCATTTCCCAATTGATGGTTATCCTTTGATTTCCAATGCTTAGCCATCATAAAAAGAGCTGTTATAAATATTTTTATACAAGTGAGTCTTTTTCCATTTTTTGGGATGTCTTTGGGATATAGATATAGCAGTGGTATTGCTGGATCAAAGGGCATACACAGTTTTATAACCCTTTAGGCATAGTTCCAAATTGTTCTCCCCAATAGTTAGATCAGCTCACAAATCTACCAACAGTGCATTAGTGTCACAGTTTTTCCACATCCCTTCCAACATCCAATATTTTCCTTTTTTGTCATATTAGCCACTCTGATAAGTATAAGGAGGTTTTAACTTGCATTTGTCTACTCAAGTGATTTAGAACAGTTTTTTTTTCATATGACTATAGAGAGCTTTGATTTCTTGTCTGAAAACTGCCTGTTCATATCCCTTGACCATTTATCAATTGGGGAATGACTGTATACTTATAAATTTGACTCAGTTGTCTATATATTTGATAAATGAGACCTTATTCAGAGATACTTGTAGCAAAAATTCCCCCCCCCCAAGTTTTCTGCTTTCCTTATAATTTTGGTTGTATTTCTTTAGTTTGTGCAAAAACTTTTTAATTTTACATAATCAAAATTATCTATTTTACATTTTGTAAAGCTTTCTATATCTTCTTTGGTTCTAAATTCTTCCCATATCCATAAATCTGACAGATAATCTATTCCATGCTCTCTTAATTTGATTATAGTATCACCCATTATGTGTAAATCATGCAACTATTTTGACCTTATCTTGGTATGGAGTGTGATATGTTGGTTTATACCTGGTTTATGCCATACGGTTTTCCAGTTCTTCCAACAGCTTTTGTGAAATGAATTTTTTGTTCCAAAAGCCTAAATTCTTGGGTTTATCATATAATTGATTGCTATGGTCATGTAATATAACGTAATTTGTACCTAATCTATTCCACTGATCCACCACTCTATTTCTTAGCCAGTAACAGATTGTTTTGCTAATTAGCATTTTATAATACAATTTGAGATCTGGTATGGCTAGACCATCTATTTTCACATTTATTTTTCATTGATTCCTTGATGTCCTTGAGCTTTTGTTGTTTCAAATGAATTTTTTTTCTAGCTCTGTAAAATATGTTTGATAGTTTGATTGGTATGGCACTGAATAAACAGATTAATTGAGATAGAATTGTTATTTTTATTATATTGGATTGGCCTACCTATGAGCAATTAATATTTTCCCAATTGTTTAGATTTCACTCTATTTGTGTGAAAAGTGTTTTATAGTTGTGTTCATATAGTTCCTGGGTGTGTCTTAACAGGTAGACTCCCAAGTATTTTACATTGTCTACAGTTATTTTAAATGGAATTTCTCTTTCTATCTGTTGCTGCTGGGCTTTGATGGCAATATATAGAAATGCTGATGATTTATGTGAGTTTATTTTATATCCTGCAACCTTGATAAAGTTAATTATTTGCAGCATTTTTTTTAGTTGATTCTCTAGGATTCTCTAAGTCTACCATCGTATCATCTGCAAAGAGTGATAGTTTTATTTCCTCCTTGCTTAGTCTAATTTCTTTATTTTTTTCTTCTCTTATTGTTATAGTTAAGATTTCTAGTACAACATTAAATAATAGAGGTGATAATGGGCATTCTTTCTTCACCCCTGATTGTATTGGGAGGACTTCTAACTTATTCAAATTACAGATAATGCTTGCTGATGATTTTGGATAAATATTACTTATCATTTTAAGCAAAGCTCCATTGATTCCTTTGCTCTCTAGTGTTTTTAATAGGAATGGGTGCTTTATTTTCTCACAGGCCTTTTCAGTATGTATTGAGATAATCATATAATTTGTGTGGGTTTTATTATTGATATGGTCAATTTTGATGATAATTTTCCTAATATTGAACCAGCTCTGTGTTCCTGGTATAAATCCCATCTGATCAGAATGTATAATTCTTGTGTTATAATATTGCAATATCTTTCCTAGTAATTTATTTAATTTTTTTGCATCAATATTCATTAGGGAAATTGGTCTATATTTTTTTTCTTTGTTGGGGAGCTTTCTAGTTTGGACATCAGCACCATATTTGTGTCATAAAAGTAATTTGATAGGATATTTTCTTTGCATATTTTCTCAAATAGTTTATATTATATTTGGATTAATTGTTCTTTCAACATTTGGTAGAATTCACTTGTGAATACACCTGGTCCTGGAGATTTTTTCTTAGGAAGTTCATTGATGGTTTGTTCAATTTTGTCTTCTAAGATTCATTTATTTAAGTATTTTATTTCTTCTTCTGTTAATCTGGATAATTTATATTTTTGTAGATATTCATCCATTTTATTTAGATTGTCAAATTTATTGGCATATAATTGACCAAAATAGCTCCAAACACTTGTCTTAATTTCCTCTACTTTGGTAGTGAATTCACCCCTTTCATTTTTAATATTAGTAATTTAGTTTCTTCTTTCCTTTTTTTAATCAAATTAGTCAATAGTTTATCTATTTTGTTGTTTTTTTTTTATAAAACTAGCTTCTAGTTTTATTTATTAGTCCAACTGTTTTCTTACTTCAAATTTTATTAACCTTTCCTTTGATTTTTAGGATTTCTAATTTGGTGTTTAACTGTGGATTTTTTTTTCTAGTTTTTTTTTTTTTACTTGCACACCCAATTCATTGATCTGCTTTTTCTCTATTTTATTGATTTAAGCAATTATAGATATAACTTTCCCCCTATGTACTGCTTTGGCTACACCTCATAAATTTTGGTTGTTGTCTCATTGTCATTTTCTTTAATGAAATTATGAATTATATCTGTGATTTCTTCTTTGACCTACTTGGTTTTTAGAATTAGATTATTTAATTTCCAATTAATTTATAATCTTCTTTCAATTGTCCATTATGGAATGTAGTTTTTATTGCATTATGATCTGAAAAAGATATGTTTACTATTTCTAATTTTCTGCATGTGAAGTTTCTATGTCCTAATATATGGTCAATTTTGGTGTAACTGCCATGTACTTCTGAGAAATATATATATATATATATATGTATATATATATATATATTTCTATCCCCATTCATTTTTCTCAAGATATCTATCATGTCTAATTTTTCCAGAATTTTATTCACCTCCTTAATGTCTTTCTTGTTTATTTGTTGGTTAGAATTATCTAATTTTGAGAGGGGAAAGTTGAGGTCCCCCACTAGTATAGTTTTATTATGTATTTCCTCCTGTAACTCATTCAACTTCTTTAAAAATTTATATGCTACACAGTTTTGTGAATATCTTTTTAGAATTGATATGACTTCATTGTCTATGGTACCTTTCAGCAAGATATAGTTTCCTTCTTTATGCTTTTTAATTAGATTTATTTTTGCTTTGTCTGTGCTCATGATTGCTATCCCTGCTTCCTTTGCTTCAGCTGAAGCAGAATAGATTATACTTTAGCCCCTTACCATTACCCTGTGTGTATCTCTCTGCTTCAAATGTGTTTCTTGTAAACAACATATTGTAGGATTCAGGTTTTCAATCCATTCTGCTATCTGCTTCCATTTTATGGGTGAGTTCATCTCATTTATATTTGCAGTTATGATAACTAACTGTGTATTTCTCTCCATGCAATTTTTCTCTTGTTTATCCCCCTCTCTCTCGCAGCTCCAAACCTTTTCCTTCTCCAAGTATTTCACCTCTGATCATCACCTTACCCAATATACCCTCCCTTTTATCAGTTCCCACTCTCCCTTCTAGTGTCTCCATCCCTTTTTACTTCCCAAGCTTTTATAGGTTAAGACAGATTACTGTATCCAACTGAATGTATATATTACCTCTTTGAGACAATTTTGATGAGTGTAAGGTTTAAGCTTTGCCCACCACCCATCCTCCATCTTCCCCTCCATTATAATAGCTCGTTCATGCCTCTTTTATATGGGATAATTTACCCCCACTCAATTGCCACTTACTTTTTCTTCCAGTGGAATTTTCTTTCTCACCCCTTTATTTTATTTTTGGGGGGTATCATCATATCAAAGTCATCTTATATCCACACCTTCTGTCTACATATACTCCTTCTAATTGATTTTTAGTAATAAAATTAAGAGTTACAAATATTATCTTGCCATATAGAAATATAAACATTTTAAACTGATTGAATTTCTTATGTTTTCTCTTTCTTGTTTCTTTTTTATCTTTTTATGTTTCCCTTGAGTCTTATATTTGGAGGTCAAATGTTTTTATTTGGCTCTGGTCTTTTAATTAGAAATGCTTGAAAGTCCTCTATTTCATTAAATGTTCATTATTTTCCCCCTGAAAGCTTATGTTCAGTTTTGCTGGATGGGTGATTCTTAATTATACTTCTAACTCCTTTGCCTTCTGGTATATCGTATCTTAAGTCCTCCAGTTCTTTAATGTGGAAGCTGTGTAATCTTGCCTGTAGCTCCACAATATATAAATTATTTCTTTTTGGCTGTGTACAATACTTTTTCCTTGACCTTGAAGGTCTGAAATTTGGCTATGATGTTCCTGGGAGTTTTCATTTTGGGATGTTTTTCAAGTGGTGATCAAGGAATTCTTTCAATTTCTATTTTGCCCTGTGGTTCTAGGATATCAGGCCAATTTTCTTTGATAATTTCTTGAAAGATGTTGTCCAGGCTGCTGCTGCTGCTTCTTCTGACTTTCAGGTAATCCAATAATTTTTATATTCTCTCTCGTGGTTCTATTTTCCAGGTCAGTTGTTTTTCCAATGAAAAATTTCACATTATCTTCTATTTTTTATAACTTTTTTGATTTTATTTTATCTTATCTTGATGTCTCATGGAGTCATTAGTTTCTACTTATTCAATTCTATTTTTAAGGAATTATTTTCTTCAGTGAGCTTTTGCACTTTTTTTTTTTTAATTTGGCCAATTCTATCCTTTAGGGAGTTATTTTCTTCAGTAAATTTTTGTGTATCTTTCCCATGCTATTAATTATTTTTTTCATGATTCTCTTGCAATACTCTCATTCTCCCCCGCCCCCAATTTTTCTTCTCCTTCCCTTATTTGTTTTTTAAAATCCATTTTAAGCTCTTCCAGGAATTTTTTTTGGGCCTGAAGCCAAATTACGTTTTTTCTTTGAGGATTCACACGTAGGCATTTTGACATTATTGTCCTCTTCTAAATTTATCCCTTGATCCTCCCTATCATTAAAGTAACTTTCTATAGTCAAGCTCTTTTTAAATTTTTTTTTGCTCATTTTTTTTTCTGCTTTTTTGTTACTTGTTTTTATGTTAGAGTTGAGCTCTGGTCATTCATTGTCCCAAGCTTTGTGTGCTGGGGCTCTGGGTCTTGCTGCTAGCTTTCACTGGGCTTCAGGGCTTAGCTGCTTATTTCCTCTAGGAGGGGGCAGGCTTCCCTTCTGGTTTATACTGGGGGGTAGGGTCTCTCTGTTGGTCTCCCCTTGGGTTTGGGTTCAACTACTGACCTGCTTCAGGGGTGGGGCCTTGCAGCTGGGCTGCTATGGAAACAGGGCCTCTCTACCAAGCACTAGAGGAGAAATTTTGTTGCTGGTCTGACTCAGAGTGGGGTCCCTGCTTCTGGGTTGCTATGGAAATAAGGTCTGTCTGCTGGTAGGCCCCAAGGGCAGGGTCTTACTGTTGGCCAGCCCCAGGGTGGGGCTTCACTACTGGTCAGCTATGGGGTCAAGAACTCACTGGTGGCTTGTGCTGAGGTGGGGCCTTGCTGTGCTACACAGATGGCTCAGTTGCCCTAGGGGGCTGCTGGTTTGCAGGAGAGCAGGGCATCTCTGGTGGATTGCCCCAGGCTTGGAGCCCCTGCTGTGAGACTGGCTGCTGCTGCTGCTGCTGCTGCTGCTGTTCTTGGACCTCAGTCCCCTCCCCTCCCAGTGAGAATGACCTTTCCTGTGGTGCTGGTAAGCTGCTTCCCTGCTCCTAGACCAATTCTGAGGCTGTTCTCTAGCTATTTGGATGGTAATTTGGAAGGGCTTCAGAGGGTTCATTCCTCTGCCATCTTGGCACTGGATGTGAAAAGGGATTATTAAATAATTACTTTCCCTGCATGTTTATATATTAATCACAATTTCAGTATCAACACATTTGTACGTTATAATTGGGATTGTTGTAAACAGTTCTAGGGTCCAGATGACACACTTCCTTTGTAATGATCAAGAAGTACTTTGTGATCTAGGTCAAGTAATAACTTTGCTCTCCCATCTGTAAGCTAAGGATCTTTTTTTTTTTTTAAGTCATCCTAAAGTTTTGGATGAAAAATGTTATGTAAATGCAAAATACTATGCTTAGATTAGACAGTTTAGAGCCTAATCTCATACTCAGTGACTCACATTTATTCCTTTCACATTTCCTTTTTGGCTGTCTGCTGGGAGCATTGTTGTTGAGTTTTCATAAACATACTTATACTTGATTATCTACATCTTCATAGATAATTTGAATACAGCTTTAATAGTTACCTTTTCTAATGCTAAATGAAAATATTTGCATATATTTCTGAAAGCATAATAATATAGACAGAACAGACTAAGAAAATACTTCTTATTTTAAAAAAACTTTATTGACATTTATGTTACTAGGCCTCGGGATTTCCAATAACTGTTAAAGATGTTTCTAATTTATACACTTTATTTAGAAATTAACTGATGATGAAACTCAATCAGAGACAGATAAATACTGAGGGTGAAAGAGCATCACAAAATTTACATTGAGTTCAGATCCTCAGCACTTTACTGGATCATGGGAGACATAGTTCAAAGCCAATATTTACTTTATGCTACCAAATTGTTTAAAAAGCACAGTTGTCATAGGAATGTACATCTACTTTATATACAATGACAACTAGATTTCTTTTTAACTACTGACAAATTTTTAGGCAATTCTAACTTTTCTAAAATTGTTAATAACATTAAATAATTATCAGTACAACACTAGGTGTTGACTTTATGGTTGCAAATATGTATAAGTTTCTATGCAAATATTTGCAAGCTTGCATTAAGCCAGTGTTCCCCTTCTATAGCCTCCCCAAAGAAAACTTGTTTTTTTGCTTATTTGTTTTTGGTGTATTCCAGACTCCTACCCTCACTGCAGTTCACTTGATCTGTAAGTAGGGCCCAGGGACTGAAGTTTTGCTTTTAGAGTACTGTGTTGGTAGGTACAGTCCTCTGGACTGCTACCAGCTTTTCTGTGTCATGAAGTTTCAACCTTTATCATGACCCCAGAGCATTAAAGAGCCATAACATCCTCCTTCTTAGATCCATTTTTCTTTCATTTCAATACCCTACCACCACTTCCTGAAGGCATAGGTCCCGCTTTATGGAACATCTACACCCAGATAAAAGCTCCTCTGCATCATTGACTCCCTCAATAAAATTTACTGTAGACCAGAGGTATTCTTAATCATAGCTCTGTAGCTCAATTACCCTTCATTGTAACTTCTTCTTCTACTATTCTTTACCAGATATCTGTCTTTCCATTTCTTCTCCTTTCTCTGCATTTGTATGCCCAAACAGGCCGTTTCCCACTTCAGAGTTTGTTTGATATGATGACCCATTCAGCAAGTATTTATTAAGTGCCTCTTTTTGGCAGGCACTGCGCTAGGTGCTGAGAATATAAAGATTCAGAATGAAACATCCCTTTCTCTGAAGGAGCTTATATTCAATTGAGAGAGACAGAATGTACTTATATAAATATAGATAGAATATAAATAAAATATATTCAAGGTAATTAGGGATGAAAAGAACACAGATAAATGACTTTTGTCAAGTTTACCTGACAGATTTTCTCTTGTTTGGTGTGTATGCTTAGCAACTTTATGAGAAGGGAAAAAAAAATCCTGGATTACCATATCTTAATTTGTAAAAACTATGCAATTATGACTGAAACTAGACATCATGTAATGAGTAGCACATAAGTAACTAGAATATGTCTGACTTAGCTAGTATGTAGTTGATAAAAATAGGCTCTTCAAAAGCTTTGAAAATTTAAAGAGTACATCTAAAAACTTCAAAGATTATATAGTACACCATTTAAAAGCAGTTCATATTAAATCTGATTTTTGGAAAGGGTTGTGAACGTTATAATCCTCCAAGCCTACTTATCCTATTTAACTCTTAATTTTTCAGTTTTTGGTCTTAAAACTTACTAAACATTTGTTTAAAGTAAATGCTTGTGAAGTATTAAATGCCCGTGAGTTTAAATTGATGAGGGCTAAAATAATAAACAGTCCTTTTCCTTTCCGATTTTTGTCTCTATTATAATTTAGTTCATGGATTTATTATCAGAAAATTATTATACAATTTATTTGTAAATGTATGTAGAGTAAAACTTAATTAGTAATTTAAATTACATCAAAGTAGAACATTTTTAATTTCAATTACAATTAATGGCAGCAATTAATTCAGACTTATTAGTCACAAGCTTATTTCTGATTCCAGATGCTGACATTTTCAAACAAACTGGGAAATAGTTGGTGAATTTATGTCATAAACAACATAATCAGAGGCTTTATGTCAGCTATTTATTCATTACAAAGATGTTAAGATGTTTCCATCTGGTTTACTTTGGCAGTAATGAGGGGCCTACAAATAATAATACCGTCAAATCAGCAATAGAATAATATTAGAAATCTTCCATTATTTTTCAAGTAGAGACCAAGCTGAATAAATCCCCATAGTGATTAAATGAATTTGTACTATTAGCATGGGAAGTGAAGAGATATTCAAATTTGTTATCTTGTATATGCATTAAATATGAACCATAAATCATTTTGAATCAATGGTTCCCATTAAGTATGATACAGAAGTTTGTTTATCCCCAACAAGCCATTTGTTTCAAATATTTAAAAATTGGTATTTAAAAAAATATAACCAATGTAAGGATATTTCTAATATTCAAATAATTCTTCATTTTCAATTTCTTTGTGCAAATGAATAAAAATGTAGTTTTGATCATCTGTGCTTTTCTCTTTTTTTGGAACTTTTGATTTTTCATTTGCAAATACGAACAGTTTTTATATATTTCAAGCAGAACCTGAAACATTTCAAAGCTATGTCTACATTAGTCATTATTTGTTCATTGTTCCCATAAATAATTCTCACTCTTTCCATAGCCCCAACCTTTCCTTTGAATTTCTTGTAGTGTCCTATAATAAGACAATTCTACATCGTGGATTTTTTAATGCCTTTCATTTTATTTGTCTATTCAAAGACATGTTTTTAAATTAGTTATTCAATAGTAATAGTCATTTTTATTTTTAACTTATGGAATAAAACAAGCATTTTCATAACAGTACCATAAAGAGGATTATACATGAAACTGCAAATCCACTATTCACATCTTGCTATTCCTTTCAAATATACAAAAAATTATCATGTAATTTTTTTCTTCCCTCCCTCTGCCCTAGAAATACCATCATTAATTTTTTATTTTTATTTTTTAATTAAAAAAATTTTTGATTTTTAATTTTCATAAGAAAACAATTGGGCAAGTGTACATGATATCCTATGAAAAGACATTTTGAAACATTAATGAAGAAAACCTTATCTATTATGGGCCCTGTTTGTTTCTCTAGGTATTATCATGAAAGAAAAATTAATAAATAAAACATTTTGAATTGCCCAAATATGCTTTATGGCAGTGAGGAGACATTGTTTTATACAGAGTTCTCAGCTTTGCAATTCCCTACTTATTTTGTCCTGTCAGTGGTTCATATCCATATTATTCAGGGTTCTTATTTTTGATGGTAGATTCCTAGAGTTGGTTGATGAGAGAAATGTCTTTAAGTCATTTTGGAATTCCATATCCATTGGTGCCATTTTTGTGGATTTTGATTTATTGTTTTATTTTCAGAAAAAATATTTTGTGAAACTTAAAGCACTGTATGCATATTATTATTATATTAATAAATGTTATAAATTTATAACCTCTTCCTTACATTAACACAATGAATAATATTAAAAGAGTTAATCCTTTTAACTTAATAAAATTCAAGCCAAGGATATGTAGTGATAGAATTTTCAATTCCTAAATGCTATATTACATATGGATATGCAAAAAAATCATATTATAACTTTGTTTTAAAAACATGTATCTTTAAGGGTATTTGACCTCACATAATACAAATGTAATTATCACGTGATGAAGTATCTCGTACTTAGTTATCTGTTTGTATTTTATGCCTCTACCTAACTGTAAATTATATGAAGGCAGGGCCTATTTCTTATATCATCTGTTTCTTCTCAAAAGACTAATACAGTCCTCTACACATAATAATGCTTTAAAAATGCAAATTGAATGAATAAATGAATTAATATGCCTTTTAAATACAACTTTGTGGTTTAGATATGCTACCACCTGGTGTCAGAAGTGTGTGGAACCTATTGAACCTTACTGTTAAGGTCTAAATTATTGCTATCAAATAGAGATTAAAAATTTAAGTGATTAATTTAGGTCCAGATTTGAATTCAGGAAGATCGGTCTTCCTTACTTCTGAGCCAAAACTTTATCCACTGTGCCATCTTTGACAATTTAAAAAAAATACTTTTTTTTTTCCCATGTCTTTCTTGAATCCTATTGTTATTATCATTGTTTACCCCAATTATAATCTTATTTACAGAACATGATATGATCAAAGATACTAACAGTTTAATTCATGTTGAATCTTAGAATAACATATACAATGATAAAACAAATTGGATTTCTATATTTTATCAGGGAGAAAAGCAGTTAGGCATGCTTGTAAGCACTCAATCAATTCTGTCTTTCTGTCTTTCACCATACTGTGTGTGTGTGTGTTTGTATGTGTTTCAGTATGTCTGCATGTGTGTACATGTCAGGGGTAGAGGAGACTGGGCTAGAAAGATGGTAGGACTTCTGGGTTATAGATGTTAAGGAATGAAGATGGCCCCTGTTTACAGAGAAGCAGTCTTGCTCTTCACATGGGGATGAGCCAAGACATGGAGAAATAGAAAATACTGTTGAGCAGCAGTGTGAAATAATAGATAGTATGTAGCACCTGTGCCATCAGGAAAGAAGGCAAAAAAGAGACATTGATGTGGCTTCTCCAATCAAGTCAATGGCAGCAATCCTAAAGGTAAGGACTTGCTCAGTTGATTACTATTATTATACTGGAAAATTCTGGAAAGTAAAGATAAATAAACTTGCTTATATACTGTTTACTAAGGACTTTACTAAGAAGTATATAAATATTCTGTTCTCTTTAATATTATCTGAAATACAACTGTTTTCTACCAACTGTTTGCATTTTGATATTTCCCAGGAAACTGAAGACCTTTAGGAGAGATCTAGTATTGAGCCAAATTTAGGTATTGCCAGGGCCTGAACTCTAGGAGAGTACTGAACTATTATTAATACTGGTAAGACTTCAAAGATAAAATTTAGCCTGTGTGATCCCTGGTTTATTGTTCTGAGCCATTGGTAATAATATAGGATCAAAACTTTCCCAGGATTTTTATTTACCTCTCTTGGGTTAAATCTAGTTTCATGAAGGATTCTGAATTAGTATTTTGAGTTTGAATCCTTGTCCTGTGACTTACATTCTCTGTAAACTTGGTTTAATCACTTAACTCTTATTGCCCTCCATTTCCTTATCTATAATCTGAGGGAGGGATTCAGGTGCCTCAACTTTTAAAGGGATGACTTTAGCTGAATGATCTCCAAGATTCCTTGAAGACATTTAGTGTTCAATAAGTTAATAAGCCGATATAAACTGTTGCCAGTGAATTTATAAAAGGCAACTGAAGCAATTCAGAAAACTAATAGAATTAAAATAATTCAATTCAGTCAGGATATCCATTAAATTTCATTACAATAATGATTATCTAATTGATATATATATTTTTTTTTTCTTTCAGCCAAAGATGAGGTTTATTAGAACATCCATCATATTGGACAGACTCTTAAAGAGTCTGAACATTAGTAAACTATTGATTTATTGGCTAGATTATAAGAATCTGAGCAGTGGCTAGATTATAAGAATCTAAGCATCTTAATGGAGACAAGATGGACCTTATAAACAGAAAGCCTGTGGGAGGGATCTAGGAGTGGCCAAGTAGTTTGGGGTGATGGGAAGAGGAGCCTAAGGAGATCTGGATGGGAGTGGCCAGCAAAGTGGGGTGAACAGAACTCCCGGGACCTGGATAATGGAGCCTAGCTAAGATTAAGTGTGGGAAATGGCCAGGGGCCGGGGGAGGTAAGACAATGGAGGGGAGATTGGGTGCAGCCACAATGAAAGGCCAGTTGATGGGATTATAGCCACAGGCAAATGCCAGAGATTTGATCAAGTGGGGAAGTTCAGGGTTTTTCCTTTCTGGGGCCCAGATCCCAACCCCATCATTCCCCCGTCAAACAAATGGGACCCAAATTCTTTTGGTGAGGGGTGAAGGTCTCGGCTTCTGAAACTGCTTCCTGCTGGCAAGGGGCATAGAGCTGTCCCTGCCTCGAGGGAGTCCCAAAGAGGAGGTTGACTAGAACGGAGTTCAGGCTGCATCCAGGGAACAATATGGGGACATTGACTGGTACTCACTGTTTGCCACCAACTGTAGGTGAATGGCCCATAGTCTGGAAGACACAAATTTGACAAAAAAACTGCAGGGCCCAGATATAAAGCAGGGACTCGATTTAGGGCCCAACTTTGAGAGGATAAAACTTCCTTAGCTCTGTTTCAATTCAGATAATTCAGTTTTCCCACCATGCAGTATCAAATCCACCTCATAGCAAGACTCAGGAATAGCCAGGTGGGTAACATTCCCTTTCAAAGAAACATAATGGGGAAATTGAGCCAGGAGGATCCCATCTTATACTGAGGCTAAAATTGTCCTCTCAGCTTTTCCCAATGCTGACTTCCCACCAGTATCTCCTTCTCTGAGTAGCTTGTGGCATTTCTCTCAGATGGTGGATTATTGATTATCGATGGATTATGACCTAGCAGATAACTCAAAATAAAATCCTGTGAGCTTTTATCTCAAACTGATGGGGTGCTTGGGTGCTTGTGCTTGTACTTGGACCCCAATTTCTCCCTAGTCTCAGAAACACTGTCTCTGACAACCACTCCCCAGCCCAAGGACACTGTGCCTACCAGTTATTCATGTGTGGGCCCCAGCACAATCCTTATCTCTCTGCCTGGTGCAGCTACACAAAGCTGGGTGAGAGAGTGCTGGGCTGCTTATGCCCCAGCCCTCAGATCATGTCTCCGGAAGCCTCCCAATTCCTTAGTAAGTTCCTGTCTTGTGAGAAAGCTTTCCCTTGTTGCAGAGCATTCTCTCATCAAGACAGAGGGAGAGGGGTACCTTGCCCAGCCCAAGGAGTTTTGTTCTTGGCCAGCCCAAGGACTCTTCCTCCTTCCAGACTCCCAAGATCTATACCTCTGTCATCTCCCTCCCTGTCCGGTATACTCCCTGTACTTTCTCATCCATAGCTCCCAAAGACACCTGCACCTTTGGATTACCTCATCAGTGTCCCTGGCATTCCTTTCCCCTGCCCTTTTCCATATAAACCCTAGCTCCATCCTCAGTCTCTTGCAGGTTCCTTAAGAATCCTTGCCTGCTGAAAAGCGTTAACGATAAATCTTTGCCACCTTGACTTAAAGAATGCTTGAGTCTGTGAATTCATTCCAGATGACCCATCCTGTACTCTGGTCTTTGAGGGGTCTCAACCTCTCAGACTACAACAAAACAGCAAGATTTACTAAGCATAGCTTAGGAAAAATTTTTCCAAGATTTACATCTCAAACTTAAATTTATCCTAATGTAAAAAGGCAATCATTAGAGATTTCTATACACTTGCAAATTCTCAGCAAGCCATACGTAACCCAAACAAGCTTTTTGGCTAGTTTACACATTAAAACAATAACCAACAATAGCTAAATTATTTTAGCAGTAACCAAATTATGAAAAGTTGCTTGACATAACTGGTATAGAAAGTTCACCAGTTTGAAACTTGAAACAAACCCATTACCAGTCAGGTGACTTCAGTTTTGTTAAATGCACTTCCAAATTACTTTACACAGATAATCAACATCGTATCACTAACAGTTAAAACTATAAATTTAAAAGAGCATGCTTACCCAAGTTCAGAGGCCAGCTTCTTTACCTTGAGCAGGATGTGCTGAACCTGGGTGATGCTTCAAGGCAAGGGTTGCCCCAGAGCCCAAGGCCATTGCCAGTGGGGCCCATGCTGTAGCTGCTGCCCCTCCCCACATCCTTCCTTTTCCCCAGGTTGGGGAGGGCAAAATCAAAAGTGAGGGGTAAAGGGTGAAGCTCTCTTCTCCTATGAGAGTGAAGGGAGTGGGAGAAAAGAGTGACCAGGGTTGTAAAGAGGAGTTCTAAACTCCTTAATGATCAATCACAAAACCTCCAAAATCTGCCAAGATATTTTTTCAGAGATGTAGAGGGAAGGGAGTAAGTAAGCCTCAGGGAACCAAAAAGCAACTGCAGTTTTTCCCCAATTCTCTAGCACTGAGAGAACTGACAGAATTGGGCATGTACTTCCAGACAGGGCATCCATCCTTGTCTTCTATGCTTCAGAAGGTGTACCCAGGTCCATGGCCTCAAACCCTGCAGTGGACTGAGAGCCTGAGAGTGTCAGGCCGAGTGAGAGACAGCCTCCTAACTGTCTACCAGAAAAGCACCTCTAAGCCTTGGTGCTTGGAAAGTGACCCCAACTGCAGAGCAAGAAAGGGAGGGAGAGGAGGCTTATATACCTTCCAGTTTTGGCTGGAGAAGAACATGGGGTTAGGCACCTGTATGGACCACCAAAATGATGCAGTTTAGGGGTTCAGGGGTGCTGGGACCCTAAAATCACACATGCGGGTCCAGCCCAAAAGAATATGACCCAAACCTTCTTTCAGCCAAAGACAAGGTTTATTAGAACATCCATCATATTGGGCAGACTCTTAAGGACTCTGAACATTAGTAAGCTATTGACTTATTGGCTAGATTATAAGAATCTAAGCAGTGGCTAGATTATAAGAATCTAAGCCTATATATTTTTTAAAATCACTGTATCGGATCTCTATCTTCATTTGAGTCTCTTAAAGTTATGGGCACACCACTGCAACATAAAAACTGACATTTCATAAAACCTCACTCTCTACTTCTTAGCTCACTGTCGTAGGAGCATTTACTATGTGCTTGTTGACTTGTTACTAGTCATACATCTATCTTGATATGATTAATGCTACTTTTAGCCTGCCTTTCATTACTGTTGACATGCTGAAGCCCATTTACACTCCCCAGCCATGTTTATAATGTCTTTTTCTGGATCGTAAAACCAAAGATATAGAACTGGAAAGGACCTTTGATGTCACCTTGTCCATTCCTACTTGTTATTTAGCCTATGAGGAAACAGAGTCAGAGAGGCTAAGCAGCTTGTTCAAGGCTACCTTGGTAGCAAACAGCAGACTCTGCATTTGACACAATATTTTATGGCTACAAGGTCAGAACTTCTTCCCTGGCCTACTAGGGAGTCGTTCAGTGACTCATAATCTTGACTCTTACGAGATAGTGTAATTACAACAATCAGAGCCATGTAGTATCAAAAGGAGGGTAGTTTTTAAAACAAAGGGAGAAGAATAAAAACAAAAAAAAATCATGTCTTCTTGATTCAGGGAAAAACTTGTTGAAATTATTGCACAATTTTAAAAAATGTAAGTCAGCTTGATATTTTCTTCCTTTTGAACTCTGTATATAGCATATTGTCTAGCCATAATGTCTATTATAGGTAAAGGTACTAATAGACCATCTCAGTGAGATATCCTTCCTAAGTTAAATCATTACATCAGAAATAAGTGTTTTTCATCTTCTTGATTCTTTCTGGATAGATTTGAAAGACAAATCTTTTGATTGCTTAAAGATATCAGTTAATATATTTTGTAGTGTTCCAAAGCTTCATGTAACTAAGCACAATGTCATCTGCAAAGAGCAGCATCTTGAAAACCTTTCTCTTCCATTTGGAATTTGAGCTGGACGTCCCCCGTATCAATTGCAAACATTTTTATGCCCCATTTTGTACTAAAAATGAGAAATATCCCCATTGTTAAATCTTTCTCTATTTTAAATTGTGTTTGGGAAAATGTTGATGGAAAAGAGACAAAGGAAAAGCCTTTTTTTGTAGTCAACAAAAATAAGCACAGTGAGATCTTGAATTTCTTGTATCTTTTGGTCAATTTCATTACTCAAAAGATGTAGAATTCTATGGAACATCATTTGTTAGGTTGAGTGATACTGTTGGAGGAAAACTAACTTTGGAGTCAGAGGATCATTGGTGATTGATTTATAGCTGAAAGGGATCTTGGAAGCTTTCAAAATTAACCTTCTCATATAACAAATGAGGTTACTGAGGCAGAGAGAGGTTAAATGATTTGCTCAAAGTTATACAGCCATTATATGTTAGAGCAGGACTTAAAACCAGGTATTGTTGACACCTCACTGCATCTCAAGGTATGTATTGATTATTCCAAAAAGTTTTTTGTAGAGTTGAGCAAGAAGTCATGAGTCAATAGTTATTGAAGTCCTTTTGATCACAACATATATAACTCATTTTTTTCCAGTTAGCACTTTCCTGTCATTGAGATGACTTGAGAATCAATCCCTCAAAGTTTTATCAGATCAAGCATGTATAGACTCTTGTGTGTAAAGATGATCTTCATCTGTTCTTCTAATCTTTAGTCCTATTTCTGTTTTCTCTCACAACATATTGAAGACTTTGATGTTAGAACCAAATATTGTGGTTCTAATATCACTGCAAATCTTTTCTTAAGGAATCTTTAAGTATTTTTTCCATTTTTGTCAATTTATTGACCTCTTTGATGTTTCGTCCTTCAATATCTTTGAGATAATATGACTTAAGTACATCTTAATTTGAACTTTTACATACCAGTTTTCCTTCTCCTACTCTGTTTTTTTTTTTAGATAGTAGAGTTTAAAAGCTTAGTGGTCAGATTTGGCTATTAAGTTTATTTTGTAAATTGTTGTGTTTTTATTTTTCCATCTAGTTGCTATATCTCTTTAACATTAAGGAGATTAAATGTTTTCTGGTTAAGACAGCTTTTAACTTTACGTTTATTGCTTTCCAGCATTTAAAATTCTATGAAAACAGAGATGTTCTTGGTACCCTTCTCAGTTTTTCCATTTTGGCATTCATATCTTATTTATAGAGAGCATATCACATCTACTTTAATTGTATTCATATCTTCTTTTTTTCTAAGTTGTTATTGATTTGGATCTGTGTTCTAACAAATTAATGGTCTGACAGTACACAGACTCCAGATATGGAAATCATTTCCATTATGAGAAGAAGCATTGTTTTGTGGATTTAAAGCTTACCTTGGAACCCCAAAGACCTGAGTTTAAGTTCAGTCTCTGAAACACACTAGGTATGTGACCTTGGGTAAGGCATGACAATTCTCAGTCTTAGCACTTAAGTTGCAGAGAAGGTGTTAGGAAGTTTCTTCATCCAAAAGTTCCCTAGGCTAATGAAATCACAGGGCCACTCACTGTCTTCCAGCTCTTTACTTTCATATCAATAACCAGTCTTTTCCCGGTTATTATCTTTTGTCTATGTGTTTCTCCAATTGTAACCCTCAGGTGGATGGGGGCCATTATGGAAGTTTTTCTTTGTTTGTTTGTTTTGCCTGGAAATTACATAACTTTAGGTGAAAGTAGTTATTTAATTGATTTTTAATGATATTGATAAGCATTTATGCAGTACTTTAAGGTTTATACAGTACTTTACATATTTGAATTAATTATTCAAACAACTCTATTAAGTATTTGTTGTTATTATCCCCATTTTTTAGATAAGGAAACTGGCTGAGAGAAAAATTAAATGACTTGCCCAGGACCATATAACTAGTAGGTCTGAGTACATATTTGAACTCAAGTCCTGATTCCAAGTTTGAGATGGAAGATTACACCATGCATGCTGGAGATTACACCACATATGGTAGTGATGATGTTCAGAGTTCCTCACCTTGTCAAACCTTTCAAGTGATGAATATTTCTGCTTCTCTTCCCTCTCCCCAATCTGATGCCAAATTAAAAACAATTTATATATAATATATATTTCAATTAATGAACAATTAATATACCACCATCCCTCTTCCCCAATTTAAAATAAAAACAAAACTTTCATAAAAATATTTGGGGTCAAGCAAGATGATTTCCCACATTGGTCATATTGAAAAGTGTATTTCTCATTCTGCACCTTATATCTGTACCTTTCTGTCAGAATGAGAGTAACATAGATGATCATCAGTCCTCTGAAATCATGGTTGGTCATTTTCATTCTTTTTTCTAAAGAGGGATTACCTTATGGTTGTCTTTCTTCAATGCATTTCACACTTATCTCTGTCATAATAACATTATCTTCTCTTGAATAGAACAGAAGGTATATCTTGCTCTCAAGATCATAAATCATTCCTACATATTTTATATAGGTAACTCACATTCATATGATGCATTATGATTTCCTTTTCCTCTATGAGTTAAGTAGAATGAATACTATTATTTTCATTTTCACATAAGGAACCCAAATGTTGACAAAGTGTATTGATTTGCCATGGATACATAGATAATAAATAGAAAGACCAGTACTGAAGTTCATCTTTTGACCCTCAAGATTTGTGCTTTTTAGAGTATGCCACATGATTTTGCATCTTATGAGAGGCTTAAATGACTTCATTCAAAAAAATGAAACAAAAATAAAATTTTTATTGTTCAGTCTAGTGTGACAGAATAAAATTACTTTAAGTACTAACTATTATAAATCAAAAGTACTTTTAGGAATCACATGAAAACGCTACTACAAGCTTGATGTATCAAGTGCAATCACATAGCATGAATAACAGCTTCCCAACATTTTCTCCTATCTTTACTGAAATTTTCTCCAGTCTTTTTTCTTAATTGAGTTTTTCATTTGTTGAGAGGGAGAAATTTTTTCATGGATATAGCATTATGCAAATGGAATTGTATTGAATCAAACATTTAAAGTTAATTAGGATAGGACAATCATTCAAAGTAATTATTTACTATTGCTTGATACAGTTTGAGGATGTAATTACATTAACACCATGAAATGCATTTCTGTCAGTTGACTAGTTTTTCTATTTCCTTACAAAGCAGAGTAATATGTAAAGAAGACATAAATAATTTATGATTATTGAATCCACTACATTAAAGTTAAATAACACTTGGTTTCATGATGATGATAAGGATTTTTAGCAATTTCAACACTTTAAATATTAGTTTGATTAGTATTTGACAATTCAGAAGTACTTATATGGATATATTTCTATAAATTTTATTTTTTTCAATCAGATATAGCTTGAAATATCAAAATTATTATCTGTTAGGAATATAAGGTAAGAACATCATTAAAACTGAAGGTATCACAATAAAAGAAAGATATTTTCCACTCCTTTGCCTCTTATCTGTTGTTCATTTAACATAGACTTGGGGAAGCTATACTGAGTACAGAATATAGCATCCAATTAAAGAGATATGGCATTTGGAATTCAATTCAATTAAAATTGTTAAGCAACTACTACTACAAAGTACTGTGTCAGGCCCTGGGGGCATTCAATACTCAAATAAACCCTTAATCTCTTTGAATCAAGAGTTCCCCCGCAAGGTGCAGACCTACTTACTCTTACAGAGTTTTTGCAAAAGTTTGCTTCTAGGTATCCAGCCAAAGTGGTGGAGGCCTTCTTTGCTTTCTTCTGACATCAGGGTAGCAGTGAAGGTTTCTGGCTGAAAACCTGCACTGAGGGGGAAATCACTTCTGCTCTTAGTAGCTCATTCAACTTTATATAATTCTAATTGTTGAGTAATTTTCCTTAAATAGAGCCTAAATTTGGCTTTTGTATCTTCCATACATTATTACTATTTCTTCTCTATGAGGCCACTGAGAACAAGTGAAAATTTCCTTCCACATATCAGTCCTTCAAATGCTTAAACAGAGTTACTATGTTAGTACAAGTCTTCCCTTTTCTAGGCTAAGAATTATATAGTTCCTTCAAAAATCTTCATATGGTATGAACTTGAACAATTATTGTTGCTATTTTCTGGATACTTTTAAACTTATGAATGACCTTTCTAAAATACAGTGTTTAATAGTGATTATAGTACTCTAGTGGTCTTTATGTGACAAATACAATGGGACCACCCCCTTCTTTGTCCTAGACCATACCTAGCTTAATGTAGATTAATATTACATTAGTTATTGGGGCAGCTAGGTGGTGCAGTAAATGGAGCTCTGGCCTTGGGGTCAGGAGGACCTGAGTTCAAATTCAACCTTAGACACTTAACACTTAATAGCTGTGTGACCCTGGGCACGTCACTTAACCCCGACTGCCTCACCAGAAGCCAAAATACAAAAAACATTACATTAGCCATCTTGATTGCCTTATTACACTATTAATTTGTAGTGGTAGTAAAGTCAAAACCAAGAACTTTTTGACTAGTGATTTTGTCATCCAGTGAATTAGCCATCCATCTTTGTTTTGTGTCAAATAAAAACTTCATCACAATACTATCTATGCCTTTATCCATATTGTTGATAAAAATATTAAACATCATAGAACCAAGCACCAGTACCTTGAGATTCTCCATTAAAGACCTCTTTCCAAGTTGACATTAAAAGATTAATGAATACTTATGGGGGAATCATTCTAGCAGTTCCAAATTCACCTATTTTTTCCCTATCATCTAGCACATTTCTCTTGATCCTTTGCCCAAGAATGTATTAACAGCAAAAGAACCACAATAGGTTTCATGAAAGAGGTTGTACTGGAGGAAGTTTACATTGCTTTGAAGAAAGCTGATGTGGCAAAAGTTTAGTAGGCATTTCCTAGTTATTATTCCTGCTTATATCCCATTAATTTTAGAATTATTTGAATAATCCATAATTTTTCTCAACCCTCCCTTGCATGATGTTTTATAGGTGACTGTTTCACTTTTTTTCATGGTCAATGATGAATAATTTTTAACAAATTGAATGTCCTGAATAAGTAACAATATCTAACTCTACAGATTAATGTCAATCTAACCATTAAAATTCAATGAGGATAATTTGTATATGTGGGTATATACATACAATATGTAAGTGAATGCCAAAGTAGGTAAGTGAATCATATAGCAGGCTTTTTCAATTCTTGCGACCTCTTTTCACATTTCAGGAGTGTTTGTTGGAGTTGTGTGGCCTGAGGACATGCGCAGCGCAAAGTTTGCATCCTTTGTGTTCAGAACCAAGGCTGCCATGAAGTTGCAAGCACTGCCACAAATACCTTAGATTCGTTACTCATTTGATTTTTAATTAAGTTTTGGTTGTCGCAATTTTAGAAACCTTTTACTGTTGCCAAATTTTTCGTGACCTCATATGGAGTCATGACCCACAATTTAAGAAACACTGGATAGGAGTAGTTTTTGACACATAATGGGTACTCAATAAATGTTTATTAAATTTGGTAATACACACATTGTAAAGTTCTTACTATCTGCAAAAAAATCATTAAATCACAGAGGTAGAAGGGACCTCAGATGACATTAATTCATACCTGAAATTCACCTCTATGCCAAATGTAACATGGACTGTATATGAAGCCTTTTACTTAAGGAGAATGTACAACACCCCTGGTAACTCATTAATTTCTTTAAAAGTGTTAGCAAGTGTTTCCTTTCATTGAGCCTATATTTATATGCCTGAAATTTTAAACTGTTATTCCTATTGCTTCTCTTTGGAGTCAGGTAGAACAAGTCTATTCCCTTTTCTATACGGCAACTTTGAACAAATTTTGAGGCATATATAATGTTTCTTTAAGTCTTCTTTTTTTTTTCTTACAGATAAACACCCTGTATTCCCAGTTTCTTTCCACTAGTCTTCACATGGTATGATATCACTGTTCTTCACCATCATGATCACCACAGAGGAACTACTTTCAAATGCTAACTCTGACACTTATCATCCATAAGATCTATCACTTTTCCCTTTTTCTTGCTACTAAGCCAACTCAATTGCTCTTCTGGTCATATAGCTCCTTTGATTATTAACATATTGCTGTCTACTCTCATGACCACACATATCTCAATTTCCCTTTCAGTGGCTATCAACTTTAATCCTTTGGAAATTGGTATCTTTTAATTTAAAATCGTGAAGAATCCTAAAAATATAACTTTAAAAATGTGGACTTTTATTTTAGAGATGTTTGGAATATTATAAAATTTTCCATACCCCTCTGTTATTAGCTCATTGTCCATCTTCATTGTCTGTCCAAGATTGGTGATCTTTAGTCTTCTATGGTCTGTCCATCCAAATACATTTCAGTGTCTCAAAAATACGTTTTCCTCATATACTGAGAGATATAACATAAAGATCACTAGAATATCTGTATGAAAATGCATGCATGTGGATATGTGTGTGGATGTGTAGAATTTGTAATTGTCAAAAAATGTAAATTTTGATTAAGAGGGATAAAAAACAAATTGCAACCTTAATCTGCTGGATCATCTCTTCAGAGCTATATTGAGTATCAAATGTCACAATTTATGAGAGATAGTAAAAGGCAATTTAGAAGAAAGTGAGAAAGAGGTGAGTAATTGATGAGGAACAAGTGAACATTTAAACTCAAGTGGAAAAAAATGGAACATCACTGTTTTCAAGTAACTGAAAATATTTACAATGAAATTCAGTTCGATTTAATAAATATTTTTAGCATCTACTCTTTTTAAGTCCTTGATGGGCACTGAAGATAAAGTAGATATTTGAGTAGCCATGTATGTTAATCCAAAAGGGAAAGTTGAATCAAATGGTTATGTTGTTGATGATTTGAATCTATCAGGATTTAACCAGTTCTATGACATTACAATTCTACTTGTCCATACAATAGCCATATAAACTATACTACCTTGCTGGCCACTCCCCAAGCCTGCCCTCTCAGCTGGAAGTTACTAGGCATGGTTGCAACCTAAGCCTAAGCATTCACTATATCATATCAGCACGGAATGCAAGCCTTGCCAGGTTTGTTTTCACTAGATGCTTTCCTAGCTTCCAGAGAAAGGTTTCTAAGAATGTTAATCTGAAAGGTGAAGTGAAAATGAGCTATCATTAATGGAACCAAAAATCTGAGGAAGCCTGGCTCTATGGCATTTTATAATGAGCCCTTTTCATCCTTCTTTGTATTATTTTGTTTTGCTTCTTAAAATTGTCTGTCTCCTCTGCCTGTAAAAGAATATTCTTCACTTACAGATCTCTTTGTATCTATTTTTGTTGGAATAAAATGATTCAGAAGTGATTTTTTGAATGAATTGATTAGTCAAACAGAAAGAGTATTTTATGATACTTATCAACATGGTAAGAAATTCCCTGGATTGGGTGCAAATCTAACTTCTCTTCTGAGGTCACACCCAAGTCAAAGGAGAAGAGAATGTATTGTAAGGTAGATGGTATAGGGTCATAGTTTTCAGGTTAGTATATTAAATATAATAAAGCTGCCCAACCATAGCAAGAGTGACGTTATAAGACAGCTGAGCTCTTGTCACTAGAAGTGTCAATGAGAATCTTGACATAAATGAGTGTGTTGTAGAAGGGATTTCTGCTTCAAGTGAAGTATTGCTCTAGGTAACTTCTAAGACTTATTCCAACTCTAAGATTTTATGTCTCTTATCTAGTTAGAGCATTACATGGTAAAAGGGAAAACATGCCATGACAGAAAGCTATAAAAGTAACCCAGTTTGGATACTTTACCTGGATATAATAGAATTTACTCACTCATGTACACAAAAATCAAGAGAGGACAAAAGCTTTTTACAGCTATTGCTAGGACATGGAGGATATCATAGATAAAAGAGAAAATTTTAAATACAAAGATGAAAAATGCATTAATAAAATAGTGAAAGAATTAGAAGAGAAACAAAGAGGTGGGGAATACATGCATTAAATCTGATAAAAGTATGATGCAAAAAAATTAAGGATATTAACATAGGTAGCACTAAGAACTTTTTCCCAATAGATGAGCTACCAATGATATGATAATTTTCAAAGAAATTATAACATGTGCCATTATTAAAAAATAAAATCTCTTCAAAATCAGTGAGTGAGGAAATAAAATTTGAAAGAGGTCTGAAGTACACCAGATATCTTCTATATTGGAAAATATAACCAAAAATTAGACATATCAATGTTGGAAGGGCTGTGGTAAAACAAACCATCTAATAAATTATGGCATAGTGATGTCTGATCATTCCAAATATCTGGAAAATTTTTGGAATTATGGGAGAAATTCTACATGTAGTATTTTTAGTCCACCAGTCCCACTATTTGATATATGTTCCAAGGGAATCAATGACAAAAACAAAGGGCCAAACTGTATTCAAATAGTCATGACAACTTTCTTTGTAATAACAAAGTGCAAAAAAAAAAAGGGAAAATTTGATGACTGGAGGATTGAAAAACTTCGAGTAAATGAGTGTAATGGAATTTTATTTTTTGGGAAGAAAAGGCAAATATAAGAAATTCACAGACACATAAGAAGATTTGTTTAAAGTGATGTCAAGCAAAATAACCAATAGAAATTAAATCACAAACAAACAAACTAACAAACCTCAATTTGTAAAACAGTATAGAAGGCAATATTTCTAAAAGAAGGTCAAACTCAGTAACTGAAAAAACAATGGAGTTCTGGGGAGCAAGTTGTGCATATCGGAGATTGAGGGTGAGAAAGTAAGGTAGGATAGAGAATAGATTTTATACTTATATGTTTATTTATCTCTATCAGTATGATCTCAATCTACTTATCTATGTACATTGAAAAAGGATAGTCATTGTAGGAAATAAGTTTCTTTGTTCTATGGGAAATTTCAACATAGAGGATGGGATTCTAAATGAAAAGGCATTAAGAAAAGATGTCTTTTTTTGGAATAGAAATAGAATTTTGGAATAGTTTAATGAAATTCATCTACCTCAGTTAAAACAATCACGCACAATATAAACAGTGCATGAAAAAATGCAAAATGTGGTCTCTCAAATGAAGCATTATGAGGAGTGTGCCTTTTCAGCAGGAAGCTGCTTTGAAGGTGATAAACAGAACATACCTCAACATTCCATAACAGTGTTCCATTTTTCAATGTAGCTACAAAATGAATTTACACACAGAAACAGTACAGTTTGAAATTTATGAAAAAGAAACACTTATTTTTTAGTCGTGAAAAATGTGTGTAAGTTATATTAAAAACATCATGTACCAAGTTAAGGAAATGATTAAATTCTATTATTTTTAAAGCTCATGTAAGTCAGATATACCCTTCTGGTTACTATGGGGCAGGAGATATGCAAAACAAAGAGAAGGTAACTTTTCTCAACTAGATAAGAACAGTCTATTTGAGAAAATTGAACACACAGGTGAAATAATTATAAATGAACATAATAAACTCCAGCAATTTAGTTTTCATTCAATTACTAAGAATGAATGACTGATGAATATTATCTATGAAACATACATTATAATTTAGTGCTCATTTAAAAGTAATTATTGTCATGTTTTAATGTAAAATAAGTTCGTATGTTCATCTTAACTATCCAAACAAGGAAAAAAAATTATTGTTATGTCACAAAAGCAGTTGCTAGTTTCTTCTTCATATTGCTAGCAGGTAAGACACCACAGAATGATCTAATCAGAGCTGGATTTTTTTTTAAAGAAATTGCTTTCCAGGTTTTAATCCACATGGAAACTAGAAAGCAAACATTATACCTCTGTGAATATTTGAAAAATGGCTTTATTAACAAAATTTCATGTTCAACAGAGAAATAAACATCCTTACAAATCTGAACCATGATTGCATATTTACCCATCATTAGCTATAATCCTCTTCAGATGATGATGATAAATGAACTAGGGAACAAACTCCCCAAGCAATATATACTTAATGATTACAAGCAACCAAAATATTAAAAGGAAAAGGAAAAAAGTGATCTCTTGCCTTGGGGTGAGAATTTACATTTATAGATTCACAGATTCTGAGATTTGGTAGAGAGAGTCCTCAGAGAGGATTGGGTTCATCCTGTATATAAACAGGAATCCCATCTGTATTCAGCACCCCGAAACATGACCATAAGGTTGTACATGGAGGCATATGGTGATGCAGGACCTTTTCAATCTACTTTATTCTGATTTTGAAGTTATAATCATTAGAAGGGCAGGAGTCAGGAAAATCCATCTTCATGAGTTCAAGTTGAGCCTCAGACACTTACTCACAGTGTGACTCTGGGCAAGTCACTTAACCTATTTATCTCAGTTTCATCATAAGTAAAATGAGCGGGGGAAGGAAATGGCAAACCACTCCAGTATCTCTGTCAAGCAAACCCCAAAAGGGGTTATGAAGAGCTTCACATAACTGAAAACAACTAAACAACAATAATCATTAGGGAGGTTTATTTTTTGCTTTTCAAAAAGGCCTTCCTTTCATTCCTCTTTTATGTATCCCTTTCCCTATTCTTTTATGCATCCCTCTTTCTGACCCCTTAATTTTATTTTTTTTAAATCATCCCATTATAATCATATCACACCCATGCTCTCTATCTATGTATACTTCTTCTAACTACCCTGTTAAAGTTCTTAGGAGTTGCAATTATCATCTTCCCATGTAAGAATGCAGACAGTTTAACCCTATTGATTCCTTTATGAGTTCTCTTTTTTTTTCTATTTTTTTCTATTTTATTTATTTATTTATTTGAGCTTCTTGTGAGTCTTGTATTTGAAAATCTAATGTTCTATTCCAGTCTGGCCTTCTCATCAGGAATGCTATAAAGTCTTCTAGTTTATTAAATATCCATTTCTCCCCAGACAAATTATGCTTAGATTTTCTAGTTAGGTTATTCTTGGTTGTAATCCTAGCTCTTTTGTCTTCCAGAATATCATATTCCATACTGTCCAATAATTTAATGTGAAAGAGTATAAGAGAAGGGAATGGGGGACTGATAGAAAGGAGAGTGGATTAAGGGAAGTAGTGGTCAGAAGCAAAACACATTTTTGAAATGGGATAGGGTTAAAAGAGAAAAAAGAGAAGTATATACGGGAAAAAATAGGGTGGAAGAAAATACACAGTTAATAATCATAACTGTGAATGTGAATAGTATGAATTCACTCATAAACAGAAGTGGGTAACAGAGTAGATTAAAGACCAATAACCAACAATATATTTTTACAAGAAATGTTTGAATCTTACTTTCATTGGAATTGTCTCAAAGAGAAAATAACATAAAGTCTCAGTTGGGTTTAGAAGCCTATCTTACCCTTACAGTGAAGTAAGATGGGAAGAGTATAAGAGCTGTAGAAGTTTTTATAAGTATTATAATAATTGTATTCATTAAAGAGTGATACTGGAACATCTCTGAATTACCATAAAAGTAGTAATTACTATAGTAATAGAAATATGATACTAGCAATTAGTTGATATAATAAAAATATTATAATTTTAATCTATATTTGTGGTCATATTATAATAGTGGGATAATAGCCTCTTAAAGGGTGAATTAGACAAAGATGATAACTCAAAGATGTAATATAAAAAGTTTCCTAATTAAACAAAGTGATAAATTTTGAGAAAGCAATAGGATTAGATTATTTTCTCTAATAATTACATATATGTACACACACACACACACATATATATATGACTAGCTTCAAAATGTATCTAGCATGGTGATTTAGGCATTATATTTAAGTAATAATTTCTCACAAAGATTTTATGTATAAAATTGATAGATAATAGTAATAAAAATTGAAATTGTTTCCCCATTTTAAAGTGTCTGATAATTCCAAAAGACAGAAAAGTTCATTTTACAAGTTAGACCTTCCTAAATTTTTTTAAAGATTTTTGTATTGGTTACAGCATTTAGGTAGAGATAAAAACAGCAAGTAATATATAAAAACTGAACTTCTCTAAGGTTTCAAGTTTGGAGTGTGAAATTTAAAAAATGTACTAAACTATATTAAGTCTTCTTAGTGGCAGATTTTAATCTGGGAGTTTCTACAAATGATTTCAATTAAAAAAAAAACAAAAAAGGAAAAACAAATACAAGAACAAAAACAAACAAACAAAAAAAAACAATAGAGCCCCTTTCAGAGATGCCCTGAGAATGAAGCCTAGTGTCCAAGACACACGGGGACCAGATGACTACATGAGATGTCTAGGACTCAATGGACATTGGGAGTAGGTTGCTAGGATACAAGGAAACTTTATGTTAGTTAATATCGATGACAATTATTGTACTGCTTTGGCCTTTTGTTTCATGATGTGTATGTCTACATTTAAGTTATCTTGATTACCTTTGTGATACATAATTCTCCCTTCTCAAAATTAATCCATTGAGAGCTCTCTAAGTAGTTTGATCTGTAACCTGATTTATGTAATTCTGATTATCAGTATATGCAAAACCTTATAGATTTGACTTTTAGATAAGTGATCCACGAAGAGAGTAGCTTGCCCTCTGTTTTATAAATCAACAGGGGGAATATTGAGGGAATTGAGGGGATTGGAAGCAAGGGGTTAATTTTGGGTTTTGAGTGAACCACACTGACTCCATCTTGTGACACACTTCTGGAGATATCTTAGTTGGCTTTCTAATCAATTATGGGCCTAGTTCAAATTCTGACTTGTGAGAAAATTTAATTCAGTTGTGGGAATTGGGTGAAAACTTTATTGCACTATTTGAATCTATCCTGTGTGGCTGAGAAAATGGACCTGTTCTACCTGCTGTTCAGAGACACTTAACCAAGGACTAAGGTTACGCTGACCAGAAACACAGTCAAATCCAAACATTGATGTAAGAAGTTTTCTCACAGTTTTACATCTCAAGCAATTCATGTGACTTATCTGAAAACAGGCCCTGTTACTGGTCAATCAGTTATTGTTTCCATGTTCTCTTGATTGTTTATAGATATTTGAGGAGTTGTACACCTACTTTTCTGAATTCAGGGAATTTTACCTGTTCACTCTCCCCCTTCCAACTTGGAAAGCCCCTAATCTTTCTTCCAATTAGAAATTAGATTACTTGATATTATATTATTTCTTTGTAATTAATTGGACTTAGACTTTTGGTATATAAAAGTCTATTTCCCCTTATATTCTGGGTCCAGGCCTAAGTCAGGATGATCTGGTCCTAGTTTTTTGGAAAATATTCTTAGATCAAACCTTTGTTTTCCTCAGTTATTTGGTCTTTCACCCTCATGTCACCATAGTAACTTTCTCTGGTCACATTCTTTTTTTGTTGTCATTTACTCATTTTGACTTTTAACTGCATGTTAAAGTTGAGGTCTTCATCCCAGGTGAAGCAGGCCCTTTCTCACGCTTCACGCTTTTCTTGCTGCTGTTTCACAGCTAGCTCTGGGGGTTTGTAGTTTTTTGTTGCTTCCAGGGTGGTATGATCTAAGAAGATGTGTAATCATTGCTCTCCTAGCCTGTACTCTGGTCTTTACACAGGAAGGAACTTTTTTACCCTGGTAACTACCAGGGCTAGAACTCTTCCTGCCCCTGGGACTGTGACTATATTCTCCCCTCTCCTACAGCCACAACTGTTACCATACACACTCTTCCCCACCCTGAAACCATAGTCAAGCCCCTGTTCCCCTGAAACCATAAATGCAATCACTCTGGCCCTGGTCCTATAAACTAGAACTGGGTATAGGCAATGCAAGAGGGTACTAAACCTAGTGCCAATAAAGGATCCCCTAGTATCTCCTTCAGACCAGGTGTACAACACCCCCCTCCCTGACATGCACCCCCATCCTGGTGCTGAGAGCTGTGAAGCTGCTGCTGCTGTTAGTTAATGCATGTGCCTCCAAGGCCTACTGTTGGCCCCACTGCACAGGTTGGGTTGCCCCCTCCAGGCCTGACCACTACTCCTTGAAAAATGTATTTTCTCCACACCCAGAGAAAGATCTATGGAGTCAGAATGCAGATGGAAGCATACTATTTGCTCTCCTTTTCCTTTTTTGTTTTGCTTTATTGCTTTATTCTTGTGCTTCCTCCCATTAGTTCTAATTGTTCTTTATGTCATGACTAATGGGAAAATATGCTTAACATAAATGTATATGTAGAGACCATATTGGATTGTACACCATCCTGGGGGAGGAGAAGAAGTGGAAGGGGGAGAAAATTTAAAACTCAAAATCTTATGAAAGTGAATGTTGAAAACTAAAACTAAATTAATGAATGAAAAAAAAAAAGAAAAATGTATTTTCCTGCAAATCTCCTAGATTGCCTTGGGCTATCCTTTTATTAGTTATGCTACTCCAAAATTCTATTTGAGGCATTATTTAAGAGTTGTTCGGAAGGAAATTTGGGAGAGCTTAGCTGAGTGTTTCTTTGCCATATTGGCTTGGCCTCCTTTATATCTCTTTAATATCTGATTTAATACAAGGGAGCCATATTCTCCGATCTGCTTCTGCCTTTAATTCTATTTTATAGGTTTTTTTTTGAAATGTATTAATAAATTTGACCATATGTAGATATGTAATTGCAATGGAAGGAGTATTTTAATAAACAAATAACACCTTAGTATTATTATGGAAATTGTACTGATTTTGCAGCCCTTCAGGCCTATGGACCCCATTTTGAGTGCTGCTGATCTATGTATTGTGTTGTTGCTATTGTGTAAATTATTCTTCTGATTCCTCTTATTCCATTTTTCATCAATTTATAAAAGTAAAAATCATTTATTTTTCAATATTGATGTTACGGTATAAATTATTCTGGTTTTGCTTACTTCACTCAGAATCATTTTATTTAAACCTTCCCATGTCTTCTTGAAATCATCTGCTTCCTCATTTTTTTTTTTTGTGAGGCAGTCGGGGTTAAGTGACTTGCCCAAGGTCACACAGCTAGTACGTGTCAAGTGTTTAGTCTGAGGCTGGATTTGAACTCAGGTCCTCCTGATTTCAGAGCCGGTGCTCTATCCACTGTGCCACCTAGCTGCCCCTGCTTCCTCATTTCTTAAAGCACAAGGTGATTCCATCATATTCATGTACCGTAATTTATTTAGCCATTTGTCAATTGATGGGCATGTCCTTAATTTCTGTTTTTTGATACCACAAAAAATAGCTGCTATAAACATTTTTATACATATAGGACATTTTCCTCTTTTTTATCTCTTTAGAGCATAGGTTTAGCAAGGGTATAGCAGAAGAGCATCTCTGTTAAGTAACTTTTGTGTGTAATTCTAAATTGCTATCCAGAGTAACTGTGCCTGTTCATAGATCTACCTATAATGCATCAATGTTTCTGTTTGCAATGGCCAACATTTGTCATTTTGATTTTTTGTCATTTTTGCCACTTTAATAGATACGACGTTATAACAGAGAATCATTACTATAAACAATTAGTTCATGCAACAGAATTGGAATAAAGGACATACTTTAAATCTCTTGATTCTTGGTAAAGATGAATTAAATTATCAAAAATGCTTTAATTTTTTTTTTAGAAAATTATAATATAGAGATAAAATAGCACAACAATTTCTTTCCCACCCCATTCCATGTCATAAAAATGGTAAGTTACTTTATGGCTGTAATTCGTGCTATGTCATTCTCTTTAAATTAAATGCTTTCTCTTTCATTCTGACAACTAATTTTTTCCATTTTAAAAACCTATTTTAATTTAATTTTGAATTCAAATATAAAATAAAAAGTTAACCCTTTTTATTTAAAAATGTTTTCACATCCTTTTCTTGTGATTTTATTGCATATTCCCAATTAAATGCCATGAATATCATGGCTGAGTTTTATATTCCTTTTTCAGTCTTTCATAGCTCTCAACAAAATGTTGGTCTATACCCAGGTATGACTACATACTGTATTGGGATGACTGTAGAAAGATGAGAAGATGAGGAAAAAGCAGATTTGTCAGAGATCTATCACAACTAAAATAGACTAAAATAGATCTTCCATTTCCTGCCTTTCTCCTCCAAAATCTTCTAAGCCTCAAGCATCTTCTCTCTGGATGCTCTAAGTTCAGGCTTGTACCAAGTATAAGAAGATTAATGTTACATAGCAAATGTGCTATGTTGCCTTCTACTTAAGCATATTTCTAGACCCTTATGCAAAAACTTTGGATTTTGTGGGCAGGAGACACTGTTGCACAAAGCTCTTAATACGCAGTAGCAAACATTGTAAACTCTACTCAAAGTTTCCTACTCTGTAAGCCTGGCTCACCTTCCAGTGCTCCCCACCTTGGAGAATGAATGAGCAAGGTAGATACACTGAACTCACATTAAGTTTATCAATTAACGGAGTGTCTATTCTCCACCACTTTTTATAAAACAGTGAAGAGTTCGGGCTTCTTAACAGACTCCCTTAGTTGAGTTCAAATTTCACTTCTCAGATCATAGCTTTTTCTCCATTTGTCTTCTTAGTGGTGTAGCTCTCCCCTCTCTTTCAACATATCCCCTGCAGTTTAATACACTATGAATCTTATCGAGTGCATAACTATGTTTTACTGAACCAGCATCACATGGCCTAAGTTTTATGTTGTAAAATTTAGAGATAAAGACATGCAATACTTCAATCACAGCAGAGATTTAAGACACTAATAAAACCCTTTCAGTTGTTCTTTCTGTTTAATGCCCTTTAACCCATGAAGTCCCATATATATACCATACCTTGAGATCATTGCCTACTTTTGCTGATTCCTACTTCCACCCTCA
Organism: Vombatus ursinus; assembly: GCF_900497805.2. Taxonomy (NCBI): domain Eukaryota; kingdom Metazoa; phylum Chordata; class Mammalia; order Diprotodontia; family Vombatidae; genus Vombatus; species Vombatus ursinus. Next base: position 22,088,414 of record NW_020954569.1, read on the forward strand.
TATCTAGGCTGAATTCTCTTTCTTTCTCTTAGTATCAGAAAGAGGTAGAGCCCTTTTCTTCCAGAGTTCTAGTTGTACAACCACCATCCCATAGCATCTCAGGTTTGAAAGGAATCTCAGAAGTTATCTAGTCATTCTTGCCTTTACCTGAGACAAGAATCTTCAACATCCAACTATTATTCTGGTTCTGAATTTCAAGAAAAAAAAACTAGAAACACATCCAATTTTTATGTATAGACAGTATGGTATGTTGCATAGCACACAAACGTCTTGTGAAAAATTCATTAAAAAAATTGAGGGGAACATATAGTTTCTGCTTTTTAACTCCCCTTGGACACCAATATTGTTACGGCTATGGGAAATGAAGTTGCATTTGCATCCTCTCTCTAAGCAATCAGCTTTATCTTCATTTTAAACTGATTTGAAGTATCCCCAGGCAGGTAGTTAATGACTATGTAGTTTTAGATTAAGATCAACCTATAAATATATCAGTTATGAGAAAATTAGATAAGGATCAAAATGGGAATTAATAGAACTCCTTTTGTATCAAAGCTGTGATGATCAATTCTTTAGTCAATCATTTTATTTTGGTCAATATGATGTCACTCATCATTTCTGAGCAGGAGCCTGATCTAAGAATAGTATATAAATCTCTTGAAAATAGTCACTTAGTCTCCCCTTTGAGGACCTTCAGAGATGGAGATCTCACAGTTGTGAATGCTGAGGAAGACTCAGGTTCAATTCTGGCCTCACACATTAACTAGCAGTATGATGCTGAACAAGTCACTTAACCTCTGTTTGCCTCTGTTTCCACAGTTGTACAATGGGGATAATAATAGCACTTAACTCCCAAGGTTATTGTGAGAATTAGACGCTATTATAAAGTACTTGGCACAACACCTGACACATAGTGAGTGCTGAATTTTTTTTTCTATTTCCCATTTTACTTCTTAGTTTGTCTACATTAGTTTGATTTGTGTAAAAGCTTTTTTTTTAATTTCATGTAATCAAAATTATCCATTTTCACTTTGTATGATCTGCTCTACCTCTTCTATGGTCCTAAACTCTTCCCTTTCCCATGTATCCGGCAGGTAAATTTTCCCATGCTCCCAGAATTACTTATGAGATCACCTTTTATGTCTAAATCATGTGCACAGGGAAAGCCAGATGGTACAGTGAATAGTGCCAGGCTTGGCATGAGTTCAAATCTAGCCTGACATTTGTATGATTCTGGATAAGCCACTTATGCCTGTTAGCCTCAGTTTCTCATCTATAAAATGAGTTAGAAAAGGAAATAACACTTCAGTATCCTTGCCAAGAAAACTCCTAATACAGTCACAGAGAGTCAGTACAACTTGAAAACAACTGAACAACAACATATACATACAGTTTTCACTTTATGTAAATTTGCATTATGACAATTCAATTTTATGTAAAGATTTCTGAAAGAAATCACAACACCCAACATGGCTGGCCCTAGCCCCCACGTGCTTCTCATCTTGCTTTACTTTTTTTGTTCCTGTCTCCCAAATGTCTTTGAACCACATGTTGACCCCCTCACTCCATAGGCACATAACCCCCTTCCTTACTTCTTTCCCCACATCTAAGTGCATTTTACCTTGAGGTCTATGGAATTGTCTTCTTATGTAAAGCAAGAACTGTTTGTAGCCATTTTGACATTATCTTGGTATGCTGTATGAAAGATTGGTGTTTACCTAGTTTCTGCCAAACTCTTTTCCAGTTTTCCCATCAATTTTTGTCAGGCAGTGAGTTTTTACATCAAATACTTGAATCTTAGGGTTTTTCAAACACTAGATTAGCATTGTCATTCATTACAGTGTATAGTGCACCTAATCTATTCTACCAATCCACTCTATTTCTGAGCCAGCACCAGATTGTTTTGATGATTATAAATTTGTAATAGAATTGAAATGTGTTACTACTTGGCTGCCTTTCTTTCTTTCTTTTTTTTTTCATTGATTCCCTTGATAATTTTGAACTTTTGTTCTTCCAGATGAATTTTGTTATAATTTTTTTCTAGCTCCATAAAATAATTCTTTGTTTATTTGATTGGAATGGCACTGAATAAGTAAATTAATGTAGAAATGTCATTTTGATTATATTGGCTAGGCCTACCCATGAGCAAATTAATATTTCTACAGTTTAGATCTATTTTTATTTATGTGAAAAGTGTTTTGTAATTGTGTTCATATAGTCCCTGGATTTGTCTTAGCAAGTATATTCCAAATTATTTTATATTGTCAGCAGTTGTTTTGAGTGGAATCTTTCTATCTTTTCCTGCTCATTTTTGTTGGTAGTATATTGAAAAACTGATGATTTTTGTGGGTTTATTTTATAGTCTGCAACTTTGCTAAAGTTGTTATTTGTTTCAATTAGTTTTTTTTAGTTCATTCTCTAGTTTTCTCTAAGTATACCAACATATCATCAGTAAAGTTTGATAGTTTTGTTTCCTAATTGCCTATTTGTATTTCTTCAATTTATTTATCAACATAATTAGCTTTTCTAGGACAATATTAAATAATGGTGGTGATATTGGACATCCTTACTACACCATTGATCTTATTTGGAAGGCTTCAAGTTTATACCCATTAAAGATAATGTTTGTTCTTGGTTTTAGAGAGGATATTTAGCATTTTAAAAAGATTCACTTTATTCCATTGCTTTCTAGTGTTTTTAATAGGAATGGGTATTGTATTTTGTCATAGGCTTTACCTACATATATTGATATATTTACACGGTCAATTTGGCTATAATATTCCTGGGAGTTTTTATTCTGAGGTCTCTTTCAGGAGGGCATTGGCAGATTTTGTTTTTCAATGGCTATTTTACCCTTTGGATCTAAGATATCAAAGCAGCTTTCTTTTATAATTTCTTGAAATATGACATTCAGGATCTACTTTTGCTCATTGCTTTCTGATAGTACAGTATTTTTAAATTATCTCTCCTTGCTCTCTTTCCCAGGTCAGTTATTTTTCTGATGAAATATTTTACCTGGAGTTGAGGAAGCAGTGTCCCAAGTTTCAGGCTCTGAGCTGAGAACTTCCAAAGCTGCAGGTTCTGACACCATCACAGTGGTCTCCGAAGCCCACCACTGGTGCTGCTGCTGCGTGCTTTCTGGATTGACACCCATCCCTGTGTCACAGGCCTCTCCTGCCAACCTATTAATTTGCGTTAGGCTGGAAAAATATGTCCCCCTGGCCTTCTGCTGGTTCTGCCTTTCCAAAATTTATCTGAAGCATTATTTTGGAGGAGACATTGGCAGGGGTAGCGTCAGCTGGTTTGCTGCCTCTACTCTGTCATCTTGGCTCTGCCTCCCAGGGGGGGAGAAATTAAGGACTTGATAAGGAAACTCTAAGTAACTTACAAGGAGCAACTCACTTGTGAATTGGTCTTCAATTATAATTTTTTTTCTCTAAGAATGACCATGGAATAGGTTCTTTTATTTTTCCTCTTCCCATTACTGCTGATTTGTCTACTTTTGGAGATGCTTTACTTGTAATATTTGATGTTGTGGGAGAAAGCAAACCCAACCATACTTCTAAAAATGTCATCTTTCCAAATCCTCCCAAATGTACCCTCTCAAAAACAAAAACAGAAAGCCTCTATGTAGCACAGATAGACCAGACAATTTCAGTGCCTTAGAGATCTATCCCTTATATTAATATGACACTTTGGCTGGCATGTATCCCACAGTTGCTAAGTAGGATGTTTTTCATTCAACAAATGACTGCTGAGTACAAAGCATTGTATATGAAGAAAGAAGGAGATTTGGATCTAGTATGGAAGATAAGACAGGTACAAAAGCAGGTAATATAATGTGACAATTGAACTTTTGATGATATAGCACACATAGTACCATGAGATTTCAAAGGAGACATGATGACATCTAGCTGGAACACTCAGGGAGCAGAGAATTCATCAATGGATTAATAACCATTTATTAAGATATTACTATCTACCTGATATTATGTTAACCATGGGAGATTTTTTGTTGGACTCAACCAGTGATTTTACTTGCCAGTGGCAATGCAAAAACAAAAATGAGACAGCCCTTTCCTATAGTGTAATTATATTCTACTAGGGGATATATATTTTTACAAATAAATAAATACAGGATATAGGAATTAAATCTGTAATTTCTCTTTTTTATGTATCCTAAGTTCTTAAATTTATCTATTTTTAGTTTTCAACATTCACTTCCTGAAGATTTTGAGTTCAGATTTTCTCCCCATCTCAACCCTCCCCCACCCCAAGATGGCTAAGGTCAGACCTATAGTTTATTAACGTCAATTTGGCATCTTTGTCTGGAGGATACCTTGGAGAGCAGTGACTGGAAAAAAAGGAGAATTAAGAGCCCATTGAAATGTCCAAACAAGAAGGGATAATGGCTTAAATGGGGATGGTTGTAGTGCCAGTGGAGAAAAGGGAATGGTTGCAAGACTTGGGAGAGATATAGACAGACAGAGATAGAAATAGAATCAGAGATAGAAGAGACAGAAAAATACTGAGAGAAAATAATGAAAAAAGAAAAGACTGCAGGACAGAACCTTGGGATATACTCAAGGAGAAGGAGCATAACCTCAATGATTATTCTGCAGAACTAGAGAAGAATCCAGCAGATACAAAGAGAATCACATCCCAGCTGGGTTACAAAAACCCATGGTGAAGTGCTCATCTAGAGGAAAGGAGTGATCAACAATGTCAATCATTGTTATGAGATCAAGAAGGATGAGAAAAGGTCACAGCATTTATCAATAAGAATAGTGTGTATGACCTTGGAGAAAAGTTTCATTTGAGCTAAACCTTAAAGGGAGGTAGGATTTTAACAGGGGAATTAATTATATATACAAGGAAGAAAGTAAGGGGAGAAGCACTAAAATTGAAAAAGTATGCCATATTCAGGAAAAGGTAAACAATGGAATAATAATAAAAAAATAAAAAAAAATTTATATATCACTTTAAGGTTTGCAAAGCATTTTACATATATTATCCCATTTTATCCTTACAACGACCTTTGGGAGTAGATGCTATTATTATCCTATTTTATAGATGAGGAAACAGAAGTAGAAAGAAGTTAAGTGATTTTTCTAGGCTAACAAAACTAGTAAGTGTCCAAGGCCAGATTTGAACCCAGATCTTTCTGATTCCAGGTCCAGAGCTCTCTGCCTCTAGGCTTCCTTGGTTTCTTTCAAGTCCCTGCTAAACCCCCATCTTAAGCATGAAGCCTTTCCTCCTTTTTCCTTAATTTCAGTGCCTTCCTTTACTGATTATTTCACATTTATCCTGTATATAGCTTGTTTATACATAATTGTTAGACATGTGGACTTTCTCATTAGATCCAGAGTTCCTTTAGAGCAGACACTATTCTGAAGACTTAGCAAAGTGCCTGGAACATAGCTTCTTTTAATGTTTGAAAAGCCTTTTATGTAAATTTATCATGCTTACACTTCACCACAGCTGTGGAAAGTAAATAGTACTGGTATTTGTATTAAAATTTTACAAAAAAGGAAAATGAAGCTAGAGAGTTTGAATACTGCATCCTTGATCACACTGCTGATAATAAATGTCAATCTTGAGAATCCAAGTTCAGCATGTTCTCCACTAAGCTACCATGCCTTTGTGGTTTGACTAAAACATGGTATGTGAAGGGGAATAGTAGAAGGTAAAATAAGAGAGTTAAGAATGATATATACAAATGTGTGACCTGCAGAATAGTTTAGCAGAAATAAAAAGGTCAAGAAGAGAAACAAATTTGTAAATAATGTTAATTCATTTTTGGTCACGAATGAATGAATGAATGAGAACTTCCATACCAATCCCTGAGGATACAAACACAAAAACAAAAATAGTCCCTACTGCCAAGGAGCTTACAGTCAGATGGGTAGACAATACACATAGGAAGGGGAAGGCCAGGAAATGCAGTTTTATTTTGAAAATATACAGGAATGTTGATTTAGGCCTTAGGGAAGACAATTGAAAACTCTATCCAGGAGGGAAAAAAAATCATACTTCTTGGTTCCAGAAATGGAGGGAAAGGGGTTTGATAGAAATAAGGTTGGTTGCCCAGGCAAGCTATGGCAGAGGTGGCCAGGGAGTAGGTTATGAACTGAAAAGTGTGATAGATGAGGCTTTACTGAAATAGTAGTCTTGAAGAGGCAATCACTCAGCAGGAGATCATGGCCTCATGTTCTTCAAGGGCAGGGGTCTTAAAATTCCTTGTGTTATGGACCCCTTTGGCAGTCTAGTGGGGCCTCTGGACCACTTCTCAGAAAGGAAACAGCAATTAAATATTGTTGCATATGATCCTTGTAACAACCCAAGTAAGTAGGTGTTATTTTATCTCTATTTAGAGTTGAGGAAACCAAAGCAGACAGATGTTAAATAACTTGCTCAAAGTCACATAGTAAATGTCTGATGCCAGATTTGAACTCAGGCCTTCCTGATTCCAGGCACAGGGCTCTATTGCCTTTGCTATCTAGTGACCTCTAGAGTATCTTGCCTGCTATGAGCAACAGTTGCCTAAATGAAGTTTATGTATGAGGTGAGGGAGAGTTGGGAGCATGGTGACAAGGCCTTTTCTAAAATAGTGGTCAGGGAAAGGCAGTTGTGTGAAAATTCCCCTAGGACATGAGGTCTGCCCTAGGTGCCAGATTTAGAGGTGGCATAAAAATATGCCCAACAAATAGTTCTACATCAGATAGATATGGCAATTAGAAGACAGATTTGGAATGGATATTTATATTTACAAAGAGCTAGAAATTTATATCATACATAGTAATAGACAAAGTAATGACTATGAATGGGAGCACAAAGTAGAGGGTTTGGAGGTAGAAGATGTAAAACAGAGTTTTGTGGATAACATTGCACTTAAGAACAGATGGAGGAAAAGAAGCCTCCAAAAATGTTCAAAATAGTGTAATCATTGAAAGGTCATAGAAGCAAAGGACTAAAATGGGGCTATTGAGCTCCATAATTAGATAATCGGGATGAACAATTCAAAGCTCCATGATTGAAAGCTCATGGTTAACCTGGGAGAGATTGTTTAGAATGTGTCACTAGAGACATGTTGGCAATATGGCTGCAGGGTCAATGGGTGTTGAAGAAGTGGGCATAGGAAGTAAAAATTGGCTCTAGAGAAAGTGATGAAATGATAGTTTTAAGGATAAGGAAAGATAAAGGGAAAGTTTTTTGTTTGTTTCATTTTGCTTTTTCCTATAATGGGACACCCTTGCATGTTTTTATGCAAATGTAGGAGAAAAGGACAGATAGAAGATTCAATGACAGTGGTATAATTCAGGTCAAACGTGGGGGGAAAAGACCAGACTGTTAAAGAATCTGCATTTTCTTTCCAAGGATGACAATATTATAATCATACCATAGTAAAGCTCCAAAGCATTGCAGTTAGATTTTATTGTTTTCATTTGCTGTAGTCTAGGATAACCACTCAAACTGTACTTATTTGGAGGCCTGGAGAAGTTTTTTGTCCATTTATCAAAAAATCTACAATTCTACCTAATATAGTCCAGTTATTGTGCTATATCTTGGGAAGCCAAGTCAAAAAGAAAGTAGTCTCAGGGGGCAGAGCCAAGATGGCGGAGTGAAAGCAGTGACTTGCTTGAGCTCTCCCCCAAACCCCTCCAAATACTTATTAAAATGGCTCTAAACAAATTCTAAAGCATCAGAACCCACAAAAAGACAGAGTGAAACAAATTTCCAGCCCAAGAAAACCTGGATGGTTGATCAGAAAGGTATATTGCGCCAGGCTAGGAGAGGAGCGCAGTTCGGCGTGGGCACGCAGGCCACAGTGAACCTGGAGCAGGCCTCAGAGGACTGAATCACAGGCAGCTGTGGCAATTTCCAGACCTCTCAACCCACAAACACCAAAGACAACTTACAAGGTCAGTGGGAAATGTCTGTTTGTGTGGTGAGAGAGAAGCTGGGTCTCAGCCCCAGGCTGCTTCCTGAGCTTCCAGCCCACAGACTGAGGGAGAATCAGTGGCTGATCAGAGGATGATTGCAAGGATCTCTTTGCCGATGCTGAGGTAGGAATCTCTTGCTTTGCCTGTGCTTGCATCTGGGTCACAGTTCTGAGGGGTTGTCCTGGGGCAAGGAGGAGTGCGGAGGTGCACTGGCATGGTGGAGCTTGTAGTGGAGGTGGAGAGAAAACACCTCGCCCCTTCTCATACCACTTTGGAAGAACTGAAAATTTACAGGTCCCTAGAAGTAGCTCTGAAAACAACTGTACAAATCCCCGAAGCTTAGGACAGTACATTCTCCATATTGGAAGCAGACTTTTACCTTAACAGAGAGTTTAAAACTCAGGTAATTGGCGGGATCATGAGCAAACCTCGCAAGAAGTGTCAGACCATAGAATCTTTTTTTGGTAACAAAGATCAAAACATAGAACCAGAAGAAGACAACAAAATCAAAGCTCCTGCATCCAAAGCCTCTAAGAAAAATATGAATCAGTCCCAGGCCTTGGAAGAGCTCAAAAAGGATTTTGAAAAGCAAGTAAGAGAAGTAGAGGAAAAACTGGGAAGAGAAATGAGAGCGATGCAAGAAAATCATGAAAAACAAGTCAATAGCTTGCTAAAGGAGACCCCAAAAAAATACTGAAGAAATAACACCTTAAAAATTAGTCTAACCCAAATGGCAAAAGAGATCCAAAAAGTGAATGAGGAGAAGAATGCCTTAAAAAGCAAAATTGACCAAATGGAAAAGGAAGTCCAAAAGCTTACTGAAGAGAATACTTCCTTAAAAATTAGAAGAGAGCAATTGGAAGTTAGTGACTTTATGAGAAATCAAGATGCTGTAAAACACATACAAAAGAAGAAAAATTAAAAAAGAATGTGAAATATCTCATTGGAAAAACAACTTACCTGGAAAATAGATCCAGAAGAGATAACTTAAAAATTATTGGACTATCTGAAAGCCATGATCAAAAAAAGAGCCTAGACATCATCTTTCAAGAAATGATCAAGGAAAACTCTCCTGATATTTTAGAACCAGAGGGCAAAATAGAAATTGAAAGAATCCACCAATCTCCTCCTGTGAGAGATCCCCAAAGGAAAACTCCTAGAAATATTGTAGCCAAATTCCAGAGTTCCCAGGTCAAGGAGAAAATATTACAAGCAGCCAGAAAGAAACAATTCAAGTACTGTGGAAACACAATCAGGATAACACAAGATTTAGCAGCTTCTACATTAAGGGACTGGAGGGCGTGGAATATAATATTCTGGAGGGCAAAGGAGATAGGATTACAACTAAAAATCACTTACCCAGCAAAACTGAGTATAATCCTTCAGGGGAAACAATGGTCATTCAGTGAAATAGAGGACTTTCAGGCATTCTTGATGAAAAGACCAGAGCTAAATAGAAAATTTGACTTTCAAATATAAGCCTCAAGTGCAACATGAAGAGGTAAACAGGAAAGAGAAATTATAAGAGATTTATTAAGGTTAAACTGTTTACATTCCTGAATGGAAAGATGCTATTTATAACTCCTGAGACCTTTGTCAGTATTGGGGTAATTAGAGGGGAAAAATTATATGTATGTATGTATAGATATGGATATAGATATACATATACATATACAAATAGATATAGGGCACAGGGTGAGTTGAAGATGAACGGGTCATATCTGGAGAATAAAATTGAGGGGTGAGAGAGGATTATACTGGGAGAAGGAGAAAGATAGAGGTAGAGTGGAGTAAATTATCTCACAAAAAAAAGACAGAAAAGAAAAGGCTTTTACAGTGGAGGGGAAATGGGAAGGTTAGAGGGAATGAGTGAATCTTATTCTCATAAGATATGGCTTAAGGAGGGAATAACATACACACTCAATTGGGTATGGAAATCTGTCTTACCCTACAGGAAAATAGGGGGACAAAGGGACAAGAGAGCAGGGGGATGATAGGAGGGCAGATTGGGAAAGGGGGTAATCAGAAGCAAATACTTCTGAGGAGGGACAGGGTCAAAAGAAAGAATAGAATAAATGGGGGGTGGGATAGGATTAAGGGAAATAGAGTCAGTTTTTCACAACATGACTACTATGGAAGTGTTTTGAATAACTGCACATATATAATTTACATTTAGTTGCTTGTTTTTTTAATGAGGGTGGGTGGGGAGGGAGGAAGGGAGAAAATTTTGAATCCAAAGTTTTAAAAACACATGTTTAAAAAAAATGTTTTCACATGCAACTGGGAAATAAAAAATACAGGAAATGGGGTACAGAAATCTATCCTGCCCTACAGGAAAATAGAAGGGGAAGGGGATAAGAAAAGAGGGGGAGAGATAAAAGGGAGGGCATACTAGGGGAAGGGATATTCAGAATGCATACCATCTTGGGGTGGGGGGAGGGGTGAGATGGGGTGAAAATTTGGAACTCAAAATCTTGTGGAAGTGAATGTTGAAAACTAAAAATAAATAAATTAAAAAGGAAAAAAAGAGAAAGTAGGCTCTGCTCTTAAAGAACAAAATGATCATAGAAATTGGAGGAAAACAACATATTTAGAAAAGTAAGTCCTGTATGTATATTTATACACATATACATTCATACACATATAAACACATAAATATGTGTGTACATATATATATTAATTTTTGATGAGGTAGGAGCATTGAACAGACACTAACAGCTACACAAAACATGAATAAATATTTGTATTGTAAGGGTGAATTAATTAATTAATTATGTTGTTTGTGCCTAATTCTCAAAGAGGGCCATGACATCATAAAGGTGATGCCATGACTAGCAAATGAATTGGATTTAAGTGAGGGAGGGCTGCACAGAGTCACCAGTCTCACTTTCTACTCTGGAGCCATCTGAGTCCAGTGATAAGATATAAATCAGGACTATTGGACGTGGCTCCCAATTAATTATGTACCAATAAATTAAGCTATCAGATTCATGATTAATAGAGATACAGCTAAAGCTTAAAAATACATGGACCACAATAGAGGCTTTCTTTCTCAGCTCTTGAGTTGCTGTTCAAACATTGCATTATACCCACAATACAGTGAAACACAAAAAAAAATAGGATGGACTGTGTGTGAAATATTTTACAGAAGCAAAGAAAGGGAAAGATGAAAAAGAACTATAAAATCAAAACATAGGTTGTTATATGTGTTCATTTAATTATTCTTTTTTTTTTTAGCTAGGACTTTTTCTTTTACTGTTTTGTAATTGAACCAAATATAAATAGAGCATATAGCACTAAAGTTTTCTAATTGTGCAAGAGTAATCTTAATAAGAGAGGTATGCTTCATAAAGTTGTTTCTTTATAAAGTTGCTAATGCATTGCAGTAGAAATAATTAGTAAATTTACTATCACTGAGAAAGTGACAATATTTTCATGAAGAATTATTGCTACAGAACAGAGCCCTGAGCAGCATTAAAATATTTAATGTTGCTTAAAAAATATTAAGACTGGAAAAAAAAACCCAACACATTTGAATGGGTAAGGTCAATGTTCTTTTTCCTATCATTGACCCTAGCAATGAAGATGTGTAAAAACAACAGAAAAACAAAAACAAAAACAACAACCAAAACACTGGAAGTAGTACAGTATCATTTTGAATGAGCAACTGAGCAAATGATCCTATAAGTACAAAGGAAATCAAATAAGTTGGTATTCATATTTATCTCTTGTCAGATGACCCTATAAATTATTAAAACTATGACTATGACTTTGATAATAACAAAAATAGCAACTCCACCTCTTTCTATTTTTGTCTTCTTTTCCTCTTTCTCCTTCTTCTTCTACTCCTGTGTCTGGCAGACATGGATCCTTTCACAAAATGGAGTTCCAGGAGAGACTCTCCAATGGGAGAAAAAGGCAGTCCTTAAAGGAATATTCCAAGGTGAGAGGACTGCAGGATTATTGGATAGTCTACTTAGGAAATTCCAGGATATAAGGTAAGTTTCAGGCTGAAACATCCAAAGAGTCATGTTTTTTAAGTCTAGAAAGTCCAGAGCAATACTAGGGGCATAGGGGATTTGTCCATTGAAGAAATGGACAGTTTCAGAGGAAACTCAGATAGAGAATGAACTGAGCAGAACTAGGAAAATAAAATATATAATGAGAATGACATTATTGATAAAAAAAAAAATGAAAAATTTTAGAAGTCTGATTGATGCAATGACAGACCTTAAGTCCAGAAGACTTCATCTTCAAATGAAATATGCCACTCATCTCCTTCCAGAGAGGGAATGTGAAGAATGTGTTCTAATACTAGGCCCTAGCTAACAGAAGTGACTCAATGTTTGACTACAGAAGGAGAAAGGGAGAGGTAGAATGGGATAAATTATCTCACATAAAACAGATAAGAAAAAGCTTTTACAGTGGAGGGAAGGAGAAGGGAGGTGAGAAGGAATGAGTGAATCTTACTGTCATTGGATTTGGCTTAAGGAAGGAATAACACACCTTCAATTGGGTCTGGAAATCTATCTTTTCTTTTTCTTTTTTTTTTTACTTTTAGGCAATTGGGGTGAAGTGATTTGCCCAGGGTCACACAGCTAGTAAGTGTCAAGTGTTTGGTCTGAGGCTGGATTTTAACTCAGGTCCTCCTGACTTAAGGGCCGGTACTCTATCCACTGTGCCACCTAGCAGACCCTCTGGAAATCTGTCTTACCCTACAGGAAAATAGGAAGGGGAAAAGAGAAAAGAGTATGATAGAAAGGAGGGCAGATTGGGGAAGGGGGTAATGAGAAGCAAAAACATTTGAGGAGGGACAGGGTCAAAAGAGAGAATAGAATAAATGGGAGGGTGGGATAGGATAGAGGGAAATATAATTAGTTTTTTACAACATGACTATTATGAAAGTGTTTTGCATGACTACATATGTATAACCTATATTGAGTTGCTTGCTTTCTCAATGAGGGTGGGTGTGGAAGGAGGAAGGGAGAGAATTTGGAACACAAAGTTTTAAAAACAAATGATAAAAATTGTTTTTACATGCAACTGGTAAATAAGATATACAGGCATTGGGGTACAGAAATATATCCTGCCCTACAGGAAAATAGAAGGGAAAGGGAATAAAAGAAGGAGGGATGATAGAGGAGAGGGTAGATTGGGGGAAAGGGGTATTCAGAATAAATGCCATCTTAGGGTGGGGGAGGGGCGAGATGGGGAGAAAATTTTGGAACTCTTTGTCATAACTCTTATTCTCACCAATAAATAAAGTCCTCAGAAAGCCCCTCAGTATAGACTCAACAAGTCTTTAGACCAATTCATAGTCTCACTGGCAAGTACAGTTCCCATAGCAATACATCATCCCCTGGAAGTTTTGTGGAACTCATGAGAGGTTAAAGTAGTCTTTTTCTTGCTATCATCTTAAGAACACATTTTAATGTGGCAGTCATCAATTAACAATTAGAATCTACCTTACAACATTGATTGATCCAGTGATTCATACTCTAACGTCATTTTACAAAGGAACATGAATTCGTTTTTACAAAGGGATAGTTACTGAAAAGAGAAAGTAAAAAGAGAAGTTGAAAACTGCTTCTCTTTCTAGCTGAGGGAATACTTTTCCCTATACTATCTCAATCCCTGGGGAAGGTAGGGTCAGCCTTAAAGCATTTGATGTGAAGGAAATAATCATTCAACCAAGTTTTCTTCTGAATGTGCATAGCATTCAAAGTCATTCCAGAACATTTAATCTCAGCTGCAGGGTCCAATTCACTACTGGAATGGGCCCTGATGGTTCCTCTTTCTCCTGTCTTCTGGCATGTCTTTGGACCTCAGGTGGCTTTCCTAGTCATGTGAAGCTCACAAGGTCACATTTTAGACCACTCTGTCTCCAGTGTTCCTCATTTAGTCCAAGAACAAATAAATACAACAGAGACAGAGGCATCAATGGGGCCATGTTCTCATGCCTTCATATCATCACAGATAGAGACATACAGAATGCTCTTTACTTGAATGAAGCCAGGAAATATAGAAGGCACACTTTCTCCAGTCAGTGCCTTTTAAATGCACTTTCAAAATTCAGATGAAAGTCCTTTCCTTTACCATGTTCTAATCATATAGAAAACAGTTACAAAATGTCATGTTCCAAAGTCAACATTAAGTATTATATCAGACAGAGAGCACTGAATATGTTCGTAAGTGTTGGGCTCTCATTGGTAAGTCTCCTGTTACAATAGAATATGTCTGTGGTAGCAGTATAGCATATTAGTTAACAGTGAAGTAGCTTCAGTGATCCTAAGTGAGTCAACACCAGATCTTATGTTTCTAAAAAAAAAATATTACCTTCATTATTTCCTGTGTTTATAAGAAATTAAGAAATTATAAAACAAAACCAAAAGAATGAAAAAATAGAAGACAATGTGGAATATCTCATTGGAAAAACAACCGACCTGGAAAACAGATCAGGAGAGATAATTTAAAAATTATTAGACTACCTGAAAACCATGATCAAAAAAAGAGCCTAGACATCATCTTTCAAAAAATTATCAAGGAAAACTTCCCTGATATTCTAGAACCAGAGGGTAAAATAGAAATTAAAAGAATCCACTGATCACCTCCTGAAAGAGATCCCAAGACAAAAACTCCTAGGCATATTGTAGCCAAATTCCAGAGCCCCCAGGTCAAGGAGAAAATATCTGAAGCAGCCAAAAAGAAACAATTCAAGTGTTGTGGAAACACAGGATAACACAAGATTTAGCAGCTTCTACATTAACAGATCAGAGGGCTTGGAATGTGATATTCCAGAGGTCAAAGGAGCCAACATTACAACCAAGAATCACCTACCCAGCAAACCGAGTATAAACCTTCAGGGGAAAAAATGGACATTCAAAAAAATAGAGGACCTTCAAGCATTCTTGATGAAAAGATCAGAGGTCAATAGAAAATTTGACTTTCAAACGCATGACTCAACAGAAGCATGGAAAGGTAAGTAGGAAAGAGAAATAATAAGGAGGTACCAGGTTAATATGGACAGCTTATTGTGGTGGAGATGCTTCTCATTGTAAATTAGAGATTATCTTTGTGTTTTTCTCATTAGCCACCCTAGAATCTTGTAGAAAGCAGAACAAAACAAACAAACAATTGGTCCTAAATGCCTTGATTATTTCCTCAATGAGATGAAAGACTTGAATTCCCAAATCTGAAAGTCTGAATAATCCAGATATGACCAGTACCAGCACCTACAATTGATAACATACTATAGTAACTTTCTAGGATAAGAATTCTGAGAAATGAGGGCAAAGTGAAAGAACATTGTAGGTATGTGTAATAGCCAATGTAAAGGCACAGAAATGAAAGTTGACATGATAGGTATGAGGTACCACAAGTCTGACATTACATTTCAACTGTAATGTAGAGAGTAAAATTCACCATAATAGGTGTTTTGCGCAAAACAAAACAAACCAAAAAAAAAAAAATTAGAAGAGGTGGGGCTGGCATACCCATGGCAGAAGCAGAGGAAGATCATTTAGGTTTATTTGATATGGGCCTAGTTAAGTCAAGATCATGGAATCAAGAGCACTTATTCACTCATGATCATGTGCTTCTTTGTGTAAGTTAATGTGGCTCCTTGTGCTTTCTTTCTGTGAGGGTTGTGCCCCAAAAGGACCATTGCTTTTTGCACATGCTCAAGGAGTACATATTCAAGGAGTCTTCATAAATCTATGGGTAGTAGAAGTAATTAAGAACTATGATCTGGGATTGTAGAAGTATGTCATTGGGGCTCTTTGAAATTATCTAGCTTGGGTTCTGTTGACTCAGCATATGACTGAAAGTATGAAGCTGTCTCTACTATGTAAAATTTTAAGTAATATAAAATAATCAGTAATAATTTATTAAATACCTTGTATGTGCCAGGCACTGCTAGAAACTGGAGATAAATAAACATAATAGATCCTGCCCTCAAATAATTTATCAATGGAAATTTTGTGTAAATATGTAAATAAAT
Organism: Vombatus ursinus; assembly: GCF_900497805.2. Taxonomy (NCBI): domain Eukaryota; kingdom Metazoa; phylum Chordata; class Mammalia; order Diprotodontia; family Vombatidae; genus Vombatus; species Vombatus ursinus. The sequence goes on from NW_020954569.1 coordinate 22,104,353, forward strand.
ACAAAATATACGAATAGTAAAATAAGATAATTTCAGGGGAAATTATTATCTGAGGGAATCAGTAAAGAAATGATATAGGAAGTATAGCAAGCTAATCTCTGAAGCAAGTTAATGATTCTAAAAGGTGTTATTGATGAGAGAGGAAATTCAAGGCATGGGGAACATGTTAAATAAAGTTGCTAAGAGGGGAAATGGTTTGTCATGGATAAAGAAAAACAAGCAGGTTAATTTTGGTGGAACAAAGTGCTTGAAGGCAAATTTTGTGATAAACCAAGAAAGTTGGTGGGACTAAGATTGTGAAGGGCTTTGAGTAATAAAATGATGATTCTGTTATTTTATGTTAGAAGCAATAAGGACCCCCTGGAGCTTTTTGAGCAGGAGAAATGATTAGATAGGAGACTGTCCTACATACACGCTATTGTAGAAGCTATATATTATACAGAGTGCATTATAAAAATATCCATTGTACAGTTTTCTGGTATATTAACCCGAAGTATCATGATTTTGTGACATTTTGGGCAGGGCAAATTATACAGGTTTAACTATCCCAATTAAAAAAGTTATATAGGAAAATAACATTATAAAAGTTAATAGATGCATAATATTTGAAAGAAAATACAATTTGGAAAAATTCATGTTTCATGAAACATTATATATTTGAGTACACTGATAATTATCCAAATTAAATAATCAAAATCTCTCATAAACCTCTAAAGTTCTGAAAATAAAATAATAGCAAAAAAGATAAAGAAATATTGCACAGCACCATCTGCTCAGGTTCTGGTTTAATGTGCCAAATCACATTTTGAGAGTAGAAATGTTTCTCCAAACTGTGCAACAAAACCAGATAATAGTAAAGTCTCCTTTTTTCCCGGAGTTATATTAGATAATGTTGGCAGGACAAAAATGCAAGGGGGAAGAGTAAACAAAGGAAATCTAAAATTAGGGTAGAAAGATAAGTGTTATATCCCTTGATTCCTCCTCTAAAAATTGAATGAAAATCATATTCATTTTCCGAATACCTGAACATACTGTAATGTATTACCTTTCAGCCCAATACCAGATGTTCAAGATATGTGTCAAATGATATAGTACAGAACTAAAAGGGTTTGCAAATTCATTGTTAAAAACAGTTGATGCTTTACTATTTGGCTATCATCTAAGTGCTGAAAGAAAAGACTACTCCAGACATTAAGACGTATAAAGGTATCAATGTCCAGATGAAGGCATCAGGCTTAGGCTTTGGGGAGGCACTGCCAAACACCACAATTCCAAATCCTGGGGTGAGTGAACTTTGTAAGCCTGGTGTTCACTAAGGAATGCTTGAAGTAGTGCCTCATAAATAGTAGGTGCTTAATAAATGCTTGTTGACTGCCTGAATGAAGAATATCATGTCTTCTACCTTGTCATACTGACTAAGCAGTCCTTCTCATCTAGCCTCATTAATATAGCTTGCAATATATTCTCCAGAATCTTTTTCCATTTTCTAACCAGCTGTACTCATCTCTGGGCCCATTCCAAACTGATTATCTATCTTCTTGGTAGATAATAGATAATAACACCATTGTCATCTTTGGAATGCCCACTTTATATTCAACAAATCCTTCTATATCATTTTACTTTAAAAAAAAGAACTATAACTGTTTCTTTGACTCAGCAGAAACATCTCCTAAACTGCATACAACCCCACCGAAAAATACTAAATGAAAAAAGGAAAGATACCTAAAAGATGGTTGAGAATGGTACCATGCATTACCTTCCATTTTTGCTGCTTGTAACGTGTTAAATAAAAAGAAAAGTGTATTCTCTAACATTCATAATTTAGCACCAACATTGTAGTATTTGAACTATATTACCATTTAGGATTCTTTACATGTCTGTAAAAATGATGTAGAGAGGCTCAGTCATACAGTAGAAAGAATACTGGAATAGAATTAGGTGAAAATTGGAATCAAATTCTCTTTCAGCTACCTACTAATTGACTGACTAAAGTCCAATTTGCTCTTCCTCAATCCTAGTTTCCTCATCTGTTAACCACCCATATATGTATGTGTGTGTGTGTGTGTGTATGTGTGTGTGTGTGTATATATATATATATATATATATATACAAATTTTCAAATTCAGTTTCAGACACCTACTAGTTATGTGACTCTGGGCAAATCACCGAATGTTTCCGTCTCATTTTCCCATAAAATCTATTAAGTGGAGATAATAATATCCTTTTCCAAATACAGATATTTTGGGGATTAAATGACATAATGTATGTAAAGAGGTTTGAAACCTTAAATTGCTGTATAAATGTTAGGTAGTATTGTTATTACCACATTTACTTTCAGATTTAAAAAAAATCAATATTGATAATAATAATTCACATTTCAGGGGCATTATAGATTAAAAAGCAGTTCATTCACAATGTCCATATGATGTAGCCAATGCATATATTACTAGCTTTGTTTTACAAATGGGAAAACTGAGCAACATTAAGTTTAAGTGCGTTGTCCAACATCAAAACACCAGCAAGTGACAGAAATAGATGTTGAAGGTGAGACTTCTGATAACTAATATAATGTTCTTTTCACTACACTGAATTGTATTTGGTATTTTTTAAATGACAATAAGTTTCCTGTTCTACTTTTTCCTTTTTGAATAAGTTTTAAGACAAGGACTTTGTACTTTACGTTTAAAAATTATTCTTTCAAGTCTCTTCCACTAGCTGTAATTTTCAGTTCAGTTAGCCTATTTCTGAATTACTGCCATGAAAAAATTTTGATGACCATGGAGGAAGTGGTTTTAGGTACAGAGGTCAATGGTAGTGCAGCAGTGAGCTGGAACAGTCAGTCTCAACAAAATATAGCTCAATTTCATGGAACATTTATTATAACAACATTCAAATATGGCCTAGATTCAGTGTGGCATAAGCACACAAATACCTTCTGAAAATATTAATACCTTTCTGCTTCTTCTCTTGCCAGGATTCTGTTGGCCCTTCAATGTCTTTCCATCTGTCAAAAATATGCTTCTTTTAACTGCTGGTGCTCCATGGTGGACAGCACTTCCTTATAGTCCTTACTTAATGGAATTGGTATGAAGACATTGACAGATATCTTAGCATTTTATTGGAGACATTTCAAGATCCCATACATTATTCAAAGGATTATGACAAAAACCTCTTTATCTTAGTTTTAAGAGTCTTAACTTTGATACCTACTCTTAGGCACTTTTGTAAATAGTTACTTGTATTGCAGTTATCTTTTCCTCAGTTTAGAAATTCCTTGAGGGCAGAGATCAGGCTTTGCGTATCTTTTTATCTCTCTCTGGCCTTTGCACAGTGCTTTACATACAGTAGGTGGATAATACAGTATTATTTATTATTCTTTATTGAATTGATCAGCTGCCTTGGCAAGCACTTACTTTTTTTGTCATTTTGTAGTAACATTTTTATTATTGCAAAATAAAAATTAGTAGGTATTTGACGTGCCAACTCATCTGCACACATATCCCTATACGTAGCATTTTTGAAGAAATCCTTTTTCCTGCACAGCTTGTTGAAAGCAGTCTTATTTCATATAGAGTACGTATATATTATATTATATGTGTGTGTGTGTGTATACATTTGTGCATATGCCTACATGTACACACACACATGCTTATATGCTTATACGTATGAATACACTGGAAATGTAGGTCAAATTTAACAACGAGTTCATCTTGGGACTCATGCAAGGGGACTTATGAAAATAACCCCCCTCCTAATTATCATTTGCTTTTCTAACTGAAATCCCAATTCAGTACAGTTTCAATATGTCATAATACATAGAGAACTGTCTCGGTTTAAGTCCTACTTCTGACTCATTCACTATGTGACCCTGGGCAAGTCACTTAACCTTTCAGTGTTCTAAGTAACTCTGTCCACATATGAACTTCACTTACTCATTTTCTATTCATTCATTCATTTATCTCTCTATTCATTTATTTAATTATTTCATCATGACTTTCTCACTCATTGTTAAAATATTGTTTTAATTTGAAGGGACAGATTACAATGATCCAAGGCAATTCTGAAGGACTTATGATGAAAAATGCTTTCAACCTCCAGAGAAAAAAAGCTGATGGAATCTGAAAGCAGATTGATGCGTACTTTCTTTTTAAACTTTTTCTTTTTTTTTTCTTTTACATGATTAATATGGAAATATGTTTTGCTTGACTGTACATGTATATCATATGTCAAATCACTTGCCTTCTCGAGGAGGGGAAAAGGGAGGTAGAGAAGGATAGTTTGGCACTCAAAATTTTAAACTATTAGTTTTTACATTGAATTGCAAGATAATAAGATATTATATTTAAAAAAAACCCTGGGTATATTTAAACAAAATGGTGATGCTAAGTGAAATAATTAGTACCAGGAGAATATTGTATATAATAATAGCAATATTGTATGATGATCAATTGTGAATGATTTAGTTATTCTCAACAATACAATGATTGAAAACAATTTCAGTGGACATATGATAAGAAAATGCTATCCACCTCCAGAGGAAGAAGTGATAGATTTTAATGCAGATTGAAGCATACTTTCTTTTTTAAAACTTTATTATGCTTGTTTTTTGGTCTGTGTTTTCTTTTGCAACATGGCTAATATGGAAATGTTTTACATGACTGCACATGTAAAATCTATATCAAATACTTGCCTTCTCAAGAACTGGGGAGAACAGGGAGAGTGGGAGAGAATTTGGAACTCAAAATTAAAAAAAAATGAATGTTAAAATTTTTGTTTACATTTCATTGAGAAAAAATACAATAAAATTAAATATTTAAAAAATATGTATGCTTTCCTTCTGAGATTAACTCCAGTTTATCCTGTATCTCTCTTGATTGTACAAAGTTGCTTGCATGTTGTCTCCACCATTAGACAGTGAGCTATTTAAAAGCAGAGACTATTTTACTTATTTGTTTATTTGTTTGTTGGCCTTTCTTTGTATCCCCAGTGCCTTGCACACAGTAGATGATTAATAAATGCCCATTTACTTACCTTGACTTGAATTCCTCAAAGGTATGTGGCAATATATCTTTTAATTTTAAGTAAGAACCCTTCCCTCCCAAGAGACTTTTCCATATTTAATTTTATGTTTAATGAAATTTTGTAAAGGATTACATCAGGTATCACATCCCTTTAAACATTGCTAAAACATTGCAGATGTGTATCTTCATATTTGCTATGCATTTTAAAATGTCTTTCTAATTAAGATGATTGCTTACTATCATCAGCTTTTGTTACATATACACAATATCCATTGAAGATAAGGTTCAGTATTAACAATCATATTTACAAATACATATTCCAAATATTCTTTATGACAGTTGCAGATTTAGGGCTATTTTATTGTCAAATATGTTTTCATTATTTTTTACCTTGTAATATGGTTGATAAGAAGCTAATACTAGGAGTAGAAGCATCTTCTGCAATTTTCTTATTAATTTATGATAGTGATATTAACATTACATTTGTTTCACAGATTCTTTGCAGAAATATTTTAAGACACTTCTTTATTTTGTGAGTTCTTAGATTAGTTAAAACTAGTTAATATAATTATTAAATGCACTTAACCAGGCACATATAAATTCTAATATGTTATAATATGTAGAAAGTAAATGAATGATTGATAGTGCCATTGTCAGCCATTCTGGAATATGGTCCCCAGAATAATTCACTTATCATAAGTGACACTTGACTATCTGATATGCAGGTCAAATGAAGACATCACTGCCAATTCATATATTAAATGTTAGTTTTTTTATTAAAATTAATAGAACTAATATTTTCTCTCCATACCCCAGGTGGATCATCTTTGGTACCCTATGATTTTGATATACTCCACATTATAGTACAGGGACAGTGCATTCACCAAGATTTGAATTTCTATTTGATCACTTACTAGCTAAGGGACACTAGGCAAAACAACATTATAAATACTAAATATTGAAAACTTCAGGGTTTGTCATAACTAAACTGCTGAGGGGTGTCCCTTTCCTTATGTAGCTTGAAATACATCTATGTCTAAGGCACAGGTTAAATGACTTAATCAGGATTACTTATTCTGCTTAAAACAAAACACATGTTGCTCTCTTCATGTCACATTGTGTGCCTATCCCCAATCTCCAGTAGTAGATATTCCTTTTCTTAACTTCTAAACACTGAGAAAGGAAGAGGAAAAGGGATGTACTTTCCTCCTCACTGCTACTTCTAACCAGTCTTTTTGCCATGATCACTCAGCAACTGCTTCACTTTTGATATTCACTTTTACCCTCTATGTCACCTTGTCAATATCTTTGTATAGTCATCTATAGGTTTCCAAGCCATCCTTCTTCTTCTACCAAAGAGTTCAATACTTGTCTCACATTCTTCTTATTCTCAACTCTTGCCCATATACACATGGACTTTAATATGTACATCAGCATCTCCTCAAATACAATTTTCTTCCAATCCACTCCTATTACCTATACCTTCATCCCACCCCATCTGTAACTATACTAATTACATTATCATGAACTCTGAAATTCTCTCGGATCACAACATTCTGTGCTTACATCTTTCAACCAGCTAATCTTTCAATCATCTGCTAAATGTCTTCATTATCCTCATTATGACCTTCACTAGTCTGCTAGTTCCTATTTTCCTGAGTTAATCACCCCTACTTTGTCCACATTTTTATCCCTTCACAAATATGACACTTGTTGACTAGTGGAACTCTATACTATCCTCTACAATCATGTTAACAGTCATGTTAACTGTTTCATGTTAACAGTCATGTCAAATTTCAATCCTCGGTTAACTCCAACATCTACCTTACATCCTATGAATCTTACTGGAGAAAGTCACAAATCTATGTCAACTAAATTTAATCTAAACTTATATTATTTAATGTAAAATTGTTGTTATTATTGGATGAGAATCCATTTATACTTCCTATATTGTCTCTGTACCACACTCCCAACTACTGCTACTGAGACACTTCTCTTCCAATCTTCTCATCCTTCATGTAAGCAAAATCTCTCATCTTCTTCATTCATATACACAATGCATATCAAGATATAATAATTATTATTTAGAACTAAGGGACATTTTTTCTGCAACTTTTGGTTAAATAAAGAAGTGTCTTCTGTTAAAATTGACCTCACCTGACCAAAATCTGACTCATGGAATAATAATGGTAAGGGAAAGAAAAGGCTATTTCTCCTAGTTGGGAGATTGTTGACCTAGGAGAAACTTGTCCCATGAGATGTTAAAATTTACCTAAGGCCTTGTATATTCCTTAGATATAAGAAACCAGAAGAAGAAACTCAGTAGTCCCTAACTCCTTGGTGACATGTAAATCTTCCTCTTCAATTAGCATTTATAAACCCTTTAAATGTAGTTTAATCTGTAACCTGACTTAGTTTACCTATAGAGTTTATTTGTTAAAGTTTGTTTCCTTAGGTGATGTGTGAGATTATGAATATGTTTAGCTAAGCTTGTTCAACTTCTATAAAATTAAAGGAAGTATGCTATCTTTTCTTTAACTTCCATGGCCTACAAGAAATGCCCAATATTATAATATGTAAAAGAATTATTTTTCTGTCACTCTGATATAATTTTGCTGATAAGAGGGCTTGTTACAATCTTAATGATTGTTCAAGATTATTGTTCTTTCTGAGGCCTGAACTTATACTTGAGCATAATACTAAAACTTGGATTTTTACCTCTAATTTTTGCATTGTGGTGAATATTTTGGTAGCAGTTACCTACCATATGAATTCGGAGTTATATTTTTCCTCCACAGGTAAGGAATGACTCTGTCTCTCTCTGTTTCTTTCCCCCTTCTTCTGTCCCTCTGCCCCCAGCATATACATCCAGTGCTTGTACAGTGGAGATGCTTTAATGCAGATTAATAAATATTTTCTGAAATGGTTTGAACATTTACTCAACATTATTTTGAGTAGAAATAATAGATAAGGTGTTGGACCTGAAATCAGGGAAACCTGAGTTCATATCTGGCCTCATACTAAACATTGAATAACTGTGTGACCTTGGAAAGTCACTTAATATCTATGTGCTTTAAGTTTTTTTGTTTTTTTTTTCATCTATAAAATGTGAATGACCTTACAACTTACCTTTCAGAATTGTTGCAAGGGTAAAATGAGATATTAGTAATGCACTTCGCAAATCTTTGGGGACTATATAAATGCTTGCTATTATTATTGAGTACCTTAGACTGAAGTGGGCATGGCTGTGTAAAGGTCATTTTCTTCCATATGCCTTTGTTCATTTGTCCTTCATCTTGAATGTTCTTGTTTCTCCTTTGAATTTTCCAAATTCTTTCAGCTCTTACCAAGATTCAACTCAAGTCTGAACAACTACTATCTACTACACTAGCCAGTCCTCCTTGTGTAGTCATATTTGGTTTTGATTATGTGTTTTTCACTTTGTCCTAGAGTAATCCAACCCGGATTCTAAAGAGGCACCACATCTTAAACTGGGAGCCACTGGGGTACTAGCTTTGTTTTCCTGAGCTAAAAAAGTTCTCTCTGCATGTTTTGGTAGGAGTTGCTGTGTTCTAGGGAGAAACAGAAAACTCTGAAGGAGTCTCAAATTTCTTTGACTTTTTTGGATATAAAAGTGTTATTCCCTGTCCCCCTGTCCCTGCATAAATAATGCAGTATTTATTTAAAGCTTTAATAGGTGCTTATCTAAACATCACCATAAAAATCGTGTCACTAAGATTTAATGAGATTCATTCAATTCAAAACTGGCTTTATTCATCTATATGTGCATTTGAGCAATTATAAACAAAGTGACTCAACAGAAAAGGTGAAGAAATAAAATTTTAATTGTAATGGTTCTTTGTTGAAGAGACTAACTCACTGCAAAGTAAACATAATGACAACTATTTACCACAACCATGGAAATTTTTTTTTTTTACATATGGACAAAATGTTTTTCACCAAAAGATGAAAACAAAAAACTATATAACTATGAAGTCACAGAGCATTTCATTTTTTTCTGTACCATTATGTTTTTTTTAAATAGCATTTACTGTGGATTCTTAGACTTGGGCATAGAATTTCCATTTCCTAACACCTTTATTCAGATATAGCAGATAGCTTATTGTCCATTATGAAATAGGTCCGAAGCTCTGAGTAACACATGTGGTTGACAATTGGAAACTTATAAACAAACCTTCTGACAAAGGAACTTTTAAATCCCTGCCACTGCAAATAAAATGGATTAAAGTGAACCCTAGGCAAAATGATCAATGCTATCTTATACTATATGGTACTTTATACTTTGCAGATTCTTTTCACATATATTATGTCTTTTGAATCATATTAAAAACCTTGTGAGAGAGGCAGGGTGGATATTATTATCCTGCTTTATAAAATAACAGAATTAAGACTCTCAGGGCTTTGAAAGAACTGGCAGAATGTAATTGCTGAGTCACTGACAGTGGTCTTTAACATATTTCACAGAAGAAAGAGATGCCACAAGGCTAAAGAAAGGAAAAGTTGTAATTTTCAAAGGACTGAAGAAAGTATGAGAAAAATATAGGCCAGTGAATTTTTCTTGGATTTCTGGCAAAATTATAAAATGACTCTTTAAAAGGATGGTTTGTGAACATTTAGAAAACAAAGTGGTGATTGCCAAGAGCCGACTTTGATTTATCAAAACAGCACATATCAGACAAAGCTCCCTTAATTTTTAATAGTGTTGCTAGAATGTTAATTAAAGGAAATGCCATAAGACATAAATCTCTTTGATGTCCTTTTACAGAAGATGGGGAAACATGAGTCAAAGGATGGTAAAATTAGGTGGCTGCAAAACTAGCTGAAATATAGAACTTAACATGATGGCATCAATGGGTGAATGACATTGGAGATGTCCCTAGTTGCATGTTCCATGGATTTATACCTGTCACTGTGATCTTCAACATTTTAATAAATGATTTAGCTGAATACATAGAAGGCACATTTGTCAAATTCACAGATGACATAAAACTGAGTGGGATAGCTATCATATTGAAGTACAGAGTCAGGATACTAATATACCTGGACAGGTTAAAATGATGAACCAAATATAATGAGATTATAATAATGATTTTATATTTATATAGTTTGATTTTTACCAAATGCTTTATATTTCATTCAGTCCTTACAGCAACCTTATGAGGAAGGTACTACTCACATCCTTGTATCCATTTTACAACTGAAGATCATTAAGATGAAGAGGGGTTAAGTAAGTTACCCACGGTCACATATTCTAGTTAAAATTTGAGACAAGATTCAAACTCTGGTCTTCTTTATTTAATATCCAATGTTATTTATATTATACCACAAGTAGATGAAAAGAGTGGTGTGACTTGACAACATTTCCTGATCAAACTCAGTGTAAAGCAACAGTTTGGCATCACAGTCCATCCCCCCCCCCCAAAAAAAAATAATTCAGTCCCACACTATAAGATAAAGGATGCAATGTCCAAAAAATGAGTAGGCTATTGAGGTGAGGTTCTCCTCAATATGGGAGGGTATGATAGTACCTCTGTAGCATTTCTTGGCCAATATTCATCTGGATTCTCTGCCTTGGAACTTGCCTTTCTTGTGTTCTGTTCATCAAAGATCTTTTCTCATCTAGCTATAGAAAAAAAATGAATTGATTAATTGAATGAAGTAATCCATGTTAATGAAATAAAACAATTGCTATGGTTCCTTTTCCAGATCATACTCCTAGTATTGGTTGAAATGCACATATATCAGAAACTGCTAAAGAATGATACCAGCATTGGCAATTTCAAAAAAGCCAAAGAACTGTTTACAGGCTTTAGAATGACTCTTAAAAATTACATCACATAGGTTAATGGTCTTTTGAATATTAATATTATCAACCCACTATGAGCAGAACATGTACAAAAGGGCTATTTGTTTTTTTTCAATAATCCTAAGTTTATCCTGATCAAAGGTGTTCTTTTATCTGAAAGTATTTCGTAAGATATGAAGCAGTATGCAAATGAATAAACAATTAATTATTTTTACTGGTTCTATTAAATGGTATCATTTATTCCCCTACTCTAATAAAAATTACTGTTAAATTTCTTAGAATATGTGTTGTTAAATTAACGGAAGACATTGGTCAGCATTTCTACACCACACTATTAAAAGACACCCTTCAAGAAAGCTTACATTTTACTGGGCAAAAATAACAGCAATTCCTCAATTGATAAATGGTCAAATGAAATGAACAGGCAGATTCATCTAGTTCTGAGAGGGAAAAGTTGAGGTCCCCCACTAGTATTGTTTTATTGTCACTATCCCCTTGTATTTCATTTAAATATTACTTTAAGAATTTGAATGCTATGCCATTTGGTATACTATTTATTATTTCATTGTCTATGGTGCTTTTTTTTTTTGCAAGATATAGTTTTCCTGTTTATCTCTTTAATTAGATCTATTTTTTTTGCTTTGCCTATAATCTTGATTGCTCCCTCTGCCTTTTTTTTTAAATTTCAGTTTAAGCATAATAGTTTCTGCTTAAGTCCTTTATTTTAATTTGGTGTGTATCTCTCTGTTTTATGTGTGCTACTTGTAAACCATACATTGTTGGATTATGGTTTCTAACTCATTCTGCTATCCACTTCCATTTTATGGGTGAGTTCATCCCAATCAGATTAACAGTTAGGACTGCTGTGTATTTTCTGCCTTTCTATTTTCTTCTGTTTTTATTCTCTCTTTTTTTATCCTGTCCCTACCTTCCTTCATCTGCCTTTCTTTTTATCACCCCCCCTTTTCTTCTCCTCTTCCCCTCCTACTTCACTGTCATATAGGTTAGATTTTTCTACCCAGTTGTGTGTGTGTGTGTGTGTGTGTATGTGTACATTTCCCTATTTGAAGCAATTTAGATGAAAGTGAGGTTAAAGCATTGCCCTCCATTTCCCCCTGCATTGTAAAAGCTCTTCCTTTATATGAGATGATTTCCCTATTCTTCCTTCCTTCTCCCTTCTCTCAGTGCATCCTTTATTTTGCTCATCTTTTTTTTTTAGATCATCCCATCATAATTGACTCACTCTCATGATTTTTGACAACGTAAAATCCGTCTAGCTGTCCTATTAATGATAAGGTTCTTAGAAGTCCCATGCATTTTGTAAAGTGTTTAACATTATGGAGTCCATTATGATTTCTCTTTCATGTTTACCTTTTTATGCTTCTCTTATTTATTTGAAAAGTCACATTTTCTATTTAGTTCTGGTCTTTTTATCAAGAATACTTGTTCTCTATTTCATTAAATATCCATTTTTCTCTTGAAGTAATATACTCAGGTTTACCAAGTAGGTTATTCTTGTTTGTAATTGTGGTTCTTTCATTTTCTAAAATATTATATTCCAAGCCCTCTACTTCTTAATGCAGTAGCTACTAATTATGTGATCCTAACTGTGACTTCATATTTAAATGTTTTTTTTTTCTGGTTACTTGAAATAGTTTCTCTTTGATCTGGTAGCTCGGAAATTTGGCTGTAATATTCCTGAGAGTTCCTCATTTTGGGATCTCTTCAGGTAGTGATCTGTGGTTTCTTACAATTTCTACTTTACCTTCTGTTTTTAGGACATCAGGGCAATTTTCCTTTATAATTTATAAAAATATGATGTCTAGGCTATTTTTTTTAATTATGGTTTTCAGGTAGTCCAATAATTCTTTAATTATCTCACCTCAATTTATTTTCTAGGTCAGTTGTTTTTCCAATGAGATACTTCATATTTTCTTTTTTTTTTTTCATTTTGGAGCCAGAGATCATGGAAGGGGGAGGAAGAGGAGGAGGGAAGAGGCAGCTGCTGGGCAGTGGCTGTAACTGAGCCTGAGACTTTGGCAGCGATAGCCTGGGGTAGCTGAGGTGGATGGCTGCTGCTTGAACAGTAGGCAGGAAGAAGTGTTGATTAGTAGAGGTGAAGGTGGAGAGGTGGCTAAGGGCAGCTCCAGCCAGGAATCAAGCAGCCGTTTCCATTCAAACACTGTTGAAGCAGAAAACCACAGTGACTCCTCTTCCTTGTGCTTCTGGCCTCTTCTAGGAATTCTTGTTGGGTTTGTGTCCAGTTTGCTTTTTTTTCTCTGACATTTTGCTTGTAGCTGTTTGGATTTTATTGTCTTTATCTTAGTTGGTGTCTTTGATTTTTCCTTTCACGATAGGGCATTTTTTTGATCAGGTTTTTTTTTTTTTTTTATTTGATCATTTTCTTGGGTTTCTTTTTTTCATTTGATCATTTTCCACCTTTTTCTTGACTTTAATGTTTATGTTAAATTTGGGCAACATACCAAGCTTGGGAGGTGGAGGAGCACTGTCCTATGCCTCAGGAATTTTGTTCTGCTATTTTCAGAGCTAGTTCTGGGAGTTTGGAAGTTTTTGGTGTTGCCAAGTTGCTGTGATTCCTTCAGAAAAAAAATGAATATTTAATTAAATAAAGGACTTCCAAGCATTTCTGATTAAAAAAAAAACACAGCTGAACAGAAAATCTGACATTCAAACAAAGGACTCAAGAGAAGCATAAAAATGCAATAAAAGAATAAGGGACTCAATTGAGTTAAACTGTTTACACTCCTTTATGGGAAGATAATACATAACTCATAAGACCTTTTTCATTATTACGGCAATTAGAAGGAGTCTGCAAAGACAGAGGGCATGGATGTGAGCCTATTATGTTAGGATGATAGCCAAAAATATAATTAAGGAGTGAGAAAGAGGGAAGCACTTCAAGAAGGTGGGAGAGTTAAAATGGGGCAATTTTTCTTTTTTACATAAAGGAAAAGCTCAAGGAGGAACTTTTATAGTGGAGGGGAAACAGAAGGTAGCAGGCAATACTTGAACCTCGTTCTCATCAAAATTAGTTCAAAGAGGAACGTCGTATTGAAAAAAAAGTCTAAATCACTATCGATTGGAGAAAGACAAAGCAACTCTGAGGTGTCACCTCACACCTACCTGGAATGATAAATGCTGGAGAGAATGAGGAAAAATAGGTACTATAATAAAATATTGGTGAAGTTGTGAATTAGTGTAATCATTATAGAGAAGAATATGGAACTATGCCCAAAGGAACTGTATCTAGCAACACCACTTTTACCACAATACCTTTTATGTAGAAATACCACTGCCAGGTCTGAAACCATTCCCTTTGTTATTTCTTATATCACAATAGTATTTATAACAACTATTTTTGTGGTGACAAAGAATTGGAATTTGAGGGGATACTCATCAGTAGGGAATGCCACAAGTTGTGGCATATAATTGTGAAGGAATACTATTGTGATATAAGAAATAACAAAGGGAATGGTTTCAGAAAACAAACAAACAGCAACAAAAAAAAGCAAAACATGCCAAGACCTACATAAATGATTCAAAGTGAATTAAGAAGGGCCTGGGAGATCATTGTGCAGTGACAATAATGTAATGATGATCAACTTTGAAATATTTGACTAAACTGATCAATACAGTGATCCAAGATAATTCCAAAGAATTCATGATGGAAAAAATGGCTGTCCACCTCTAGAGAGAGAAATGATGAACCTTGAATGTAAATTGAAGTATAATTTTCTTTATTTTTTTGAGATATGGTTAATGTGGAAATATTTTTTGCATGATTTCATGGGTATAACTGATATATTATTTTCTCTTATTTTTTGGAAGCTGGTTGGGAAGGAAGGAGAGAATCTGGAATTAAAAGTTTAAAAAAATAATATTAAAAATAAATAGATAAATACAAAAGCAAAAAAATGGAGTATGTAAGCTACATATTGTTTATATCTCCTTACTTTTGGTACCAGACCCCCCATATTTCTTTAGATTATAAATTTCTTTGAAACCATTTCTTAGCTGCTTCTTATTTGTGTTTTCTTGTTCAAATATTTTTAATCAGTCATATATCCACTGTACTGAACTGTGCTCTGAGATATACCCATTTTCTGTCTTTTGGTGATTCTAGTGTTATATAGCTCATAGACACTTAATAATGTTAAATTTACTATCTTGTAAATATAATCAAAGTATCACCTGACAGGCCTTATTAAACATCAATTTAAAATAACAGTCCATAATCATGTTATTAATAATTTCTAGTGAATATAAGTGTTAATAAAGCATAATCCATTTCCTGATTTGCAATGGATAGCCAAGTAATTTATGACATATTATGAGATGACAATGATGATAGCTTATGGTAATATTGAAATATAATGTTTCAAAGTTGCTTTATATTCATTATGTCATTTGATTTTATTAATATCATTAACATAATCTATTCAGTAATAGAATATATGCAGAAGAACCTTTTAGTCTAGGATGGACAAATAAAATAGAACAAATAGATACTTTTTTTATTTAAAAGAGCCACAGTACATGAATGAAATTCATGATTAATGAATATGTTAATCACAGTTGAACAACTCTGGTGGGTATAATTCCTCACACATTCTCAGTCCTCTTCAAGAAATATTTTATTCATGTGCATTAAAAAGTTGGCAGTGTCTTATAGGTAACCTTAGAAGTAATAGTGTGTAGAAAAATTTCACACATCTTTAACTTTCTTTTTTTTTTCTCCTTTTAAGCCTGCCTTTTATATATTCTGTAGATCACCCCATGATTATTCAGTAAATGGCAAATTATAGTAAGAGGTATTCACACCTCACAAATTGACCAAAGTGATAACCCTAAGTTCAACAAGCACTTTCCCCTCCTGAGTCAGAAATCAAACATTTGACTTTATTGTTGTACTTTGTTAATCTACTGGAAAATGAAGAAAGATTACTTTCCACTTTTGTGAAGACTATTTCTACATTAAACATTTCAGTATATGGAAAGAAATGGTAGTGTTTTATATCTATCTATCTATCTATCTATCTATCTATCTATCTATCTATCTATCTATCTATC